>NC_133560.1:11445727-12070727 GCF_048773025.1 Camelus bactrianus | reverse complement strand
CCTTGCCCCGTGCCAGGCGTGTGCCAGCCCTCCACCTGCACTGGCTCGTGGGGGCCCGTTCCCCTCCTCTCTAAGGCCCGCAGCGTCCCTGGTTCCCGAGGAGGAAAGTGGGCCCCGGAGAGATGAAGCGACTCGCTAAGGACACACATCTAGCGCCTGCGACTCGAATCCAGTTTGACCTCCTAGTCCAAGGTCTTGACCGCTATGGAATGGAAGTTGTGTGATTGTTCTGAGCGGCAGTTTCTGAAAAGAAGAGTAACAATTGTTGGATTCAGGGTGTAGGTCTGTCACTGAAAGGCCACAGTGGGCTGGTCCCAGCCCTTCCAGTAGGACTTTCCTCCTCCCCCTCCTCCCAGCCCCCTCCAGGCTGCCTGGCCCTTCCTCCTCTGCATCCCGGTCCAGACGTCCAGAGCTAACCTGGGGGCACCAGGCCCCACATAAAGCGGTCTCCTCCTTTAGCTCCAACCCAGTCGCGTGGCCCCTCCCCACACAGCGATGACAGGGCTGTGGGAGCGGTGGGTACTGAGGGAGCCTCAGCAGCACCCTCTTGCCAGGGTTGCAATTTCCTGTGTCCCTTCGCCGGGAGGAGATGTCCTCCGATTCCAGCTGTGACCAGCAGAGGGCAGCAGCAGCCCGGGGACGGCTCGGCGCCAGGCTGCCGCAGGAAGAGCCTGGGCGGGTCCACGTGGGGGGCCGCTCCCTCCGCAGGACACAGACAGGAGGGCAGATTAGGTTTCCCTGGGCCGCACACCCTGCCTCACCTGGGGCCGCCTACCTCCTTTCTTCACAAGGTTCCACGAGAGATTCTGTTTGACCAAAGGCTCTCCAGCTGCCATTATTACTATCACTGCTACTGATGAATAATTGTAATCATGGTAACAATAATAGTGATAAAATAAACTGAAAGCTTCTAGTTAGATGATCTTTAAGTTTCCTTCCAGACTGACAGTCAATTCTATTTGTACTTCAGTAACTTGTTTTAAAAATAAGTAAACACTTCCCTGTTATATATTTAAGAAAAACAAACACACCTCCAGGAATCTGCAGTTGAGGGCCAGGCCCTGGGGCCAGGCTTCCTGGGGATGAATCCTGTGTCTGCCACTAACTGTGTGACCTTGGCAAGTTACTTCACCTTCCTAAACTCAACTTCTCTCACTTACATAATGGAAACAATAATAAATGAAACTCATAGGGTTGTGTGTTGTGGGGAGTGACTGAGGTAATACAGGCGAACATGTAGTATCCAAGCTCCGTAACTGCCCGACTGTCTGTGGCTGTCATAACTTCCCCCACACGTCCCCACGACCCACTCTCCCCTGTAGAACCCTCCTGTCCTCCCATCTCCCTGTCCAGGCACTTTCTAATTCAAGAGTCACGCGTGTTCCACCTGATACACATTTGTTCACAGGTCAGATCTCCTCTTTCTGCCTCAGTGATTCAGCTCTATGTGATCAAATTTCAAAATAATATTACATTAGCCCATGAAGTTTATTTCTCTCACATGCAAAAGAAGGCAGGAGGTGGTTGGTATGGGGCTGGTATGGCAGCTTCAAAGAGTCATGAAGAACTCGGGCTCCTTCTATCTTCCTGTTCTGTAATATCAATTCATGGATGCTTCATGGTCCAAGATGGCTGCCTGAGCACCAGCCATCAGTTCCACAGATGACAGTGACAGTGGATTGCAGAGAGATTTAGAAAGTAGAATCAACAGAACTTGGTGATGGATTCGGTATGGAAATGGGGACCAGGGAGATGCCAAGGGTGACTCCTGAGTGGCTTATATGAGAATTAGATAGATATTTTTCCCATCTCCTGAGACAGGGACAGTGGTCCAATGGCCAGGAAGTGGTGGGCACTAGAGTGTCACAACATACAGACATTAGCAGGGTGTGGAAAAGTCAACTAAATCTAGTGAGCTTGAGCCCAGAGCTGCCATCTTGAATTCTGGGTGAACATTTGCCTTATGGTTTGGGCCGTGTACCCCTGGATGATGGTTCTCCCAAACTACAGGTCAATATCCAGAGCCGGGCTAAAATCAGTCACGTCAAGAGAAAAATTGGCAGTGACAGTGTTTGAGACCTCAGGCTTTTGACAACAGGGGTGTATCCATTTCTCTACACACACACCAAGGATGCAGACTCAGTGACAAATGGAGCATAACATGAGGGAGGAGAAATGGTGTTTACTAAAACCTCCTAGTGTGTGCTAGGCATGTTCACATATATTTGGAGAGAAGCCTTGACATTTAAAACTCTCAGCTCTGACTTACCGTTGCCTGAGACCTCCACACACTGCAGTCTGGAGAACTGCAAAGCTTGGGAACATCATGCGAGGGAGACAGTGAAAGGCAGCTTGGCGTGGGGTGAACAGAATGGACTCCTGCTTCCCTTGGATGCACAGGAAACGGGCAGGGGGAGCATTGTCTTTAAAGGAGAATCCAAACTCCACCCTGGAGTTGCTAATTCCTTTTGGCTTGCAGTTGTGCAGAGGATAAAGCATTCACCAGACCACAAATTCCCTAGGTGCTAAGCGAAAAGAATGTAACTTGGTCCCTGCTGTTCCCTTCCCCAAGGAAAGGATTTAAGCCGAGGCAGTCCCCACCTGTCAGCTCAGAAAGCAAATCTCTTTTATTGCCTCCAGACATGCATTCATGCTCCTGGATGTCTGTGGGCATGGCCTCCACATCGCCTGGGGTCCTTGGGAAGAGCCCCTTTCCAGCCCCCACCTCCTCACATTTCTCCCAAGCTGTTGACCCCGTCAAGGTCAAGGCATCAGGAGAAACGTGTGGGTTACCCCGATGGTTCTGCCCTGCTGGGGAGGCCTTTCCAGAGCCAACTCTCCCTTGATGTGAGGGGCTGCACTGGCCCAGCCCGGGGGCTGTGCTGGTCCCAAGGAAAGGTGTCTCTCATCCCCATCCATGTTCTCTTTTGCAGGTAAGTCAGGCTGGAGCAGCCGGAGGGCTGTGTGATGACACACTGGCAGTTTGGGAGCAAAGGCGGCCACAGTAAGACACGAGTGATTCATTGCATCTCGATTCTCAGCTAGGGTGGTTTCAATGTGCAGCCTTCTCCTGGCCCAAAGGAGACTTCTCTGGGTATGGAAAGGGGATGCAGAACTGAGGGGTCCCACTGAAGGCCTCTAGCTTTGGTTGGGGGAGGCGTCGCTCTTGGTTGGAGGGGACAGTGGCTTCTGGGTACCGTAAGGCACCCTAAGGCCTGTGCATGTGGCTCGCACTGCTCCAAGGGGGTATCTCCCATGATCTATGACACTGGCTCTGAAGAGCTTTGTCTGGCAGCTTCAAATGGCTGAGACCTACTGGCATGGTTTGGAAGGGTGCAGAGAGCGTTGGGCGACCTCATCAATCCCACCTGGATGCTCCAGAAGGCCCTCGTCCCCAGGCGTGGCATGCAGCCTCGGCCGTTTCCAAACTCACGGCATCCCACCAGCCATGTGACCCACCCCTGGCTCTGTATCTCCTCCTGTCACTCTCCCACCCATCACCTCATGTCAAGGCTCCATCCAGGGGAACCAGTTTTAGACTCCAGTTCCTGCGCCTGTGGGAGGTTGGATTGCAATGTCTCTGAAGGGTCGGGTTTCCAAAGTGACATTTGATTTCTGGTACTAAAATGTCAAAAGTTCAAGAGGCACCTGTGAGGGCAGCCTGAGGACCCTCTGCCTGTGTGTGCAGCGCCGGGAGCTGGAGGTTCACCTTCCCCCAGCCCTCTTCACCTCCTCGGTGGTTCCAGGCCCGGGGACCCTGTGGTGGACCGGGCCGTCTGGACAGGGCCATCTCTTGCCTGGAAGGGAGCTCAGGACAGTTTCTCCCGAGTGCTAGGCAAATTCACTTTCTCTGGATTTTAAGGGAACAGGACATGCCAGGGGTATGCAAAGTACTGTTCCCAGGATGCATTAGAAAGAGGTGCTTCCCAAAGGCTTGTGGATGATTGTTCCCAGGGTGCTTTGGGGTGGCTGCTCCCGGGCTCTGTATCCACTGGGGATATGGGATGAAGGGAGAGAGGGATGCCTTCAAACCCTCAGCTTTAAGAAAGTCAGTCTGGGGTGGGAAACGCAGGCACCAGACTGCCCTCTCTGATAAGTAAGTGAAACACCCCTGCAACCAGGCAGGTGTCTGGGTCCCAGGATACCACCGGAGCCTCAGCCGGGGGCCTTCCTCAGGGAGCAGCGAGTGTCTCCCCACGCCCTCGCCACCTCGTCCCAGACCCTGGGTCCTCACATCTGCCGGGGCTGGGGATGCTCGTTCCTCTGGGTTCCAACCGAGACTCAGAAGCCGTATCATTCTCTTGGGGATGTTTCTGCCTTTCAGTCGGCTTTGTTTTCCTAAAATCAAATTGATGAAATGTTTCTGTTCATAAGCCACTCCGCCCTCCCCAAGACAGAGGCTTTTCTGGCATAAAAGAGGCCTTTGGAGAAAGGGCTCAGGAGCCCCAGATCTAGCCGGGTTGAGGGGTGCAGGCACTGAATTCCCAGGGTCTCATAACAGGGGCTGGTGCCTCACAGCTTGGGTCGCTCCCTCCTACATTTCCTATTCTGATGCCCATGAAGGTCCTGTGAGCATGTGTGCTCGTTTTTAAGCAGTTTAAAAGTCTCTTTGAAAATAATTGTATCTTGTAATAACCTATAATGAAAAAGAATATGTATATATACATATAACTGAATCACTATGCTGTGTACCAGAAACTAACACAACACTGTAAATCAACTACACCTCAGTTAAAAAAATCAAATCAAATCAAAAAGGAAAAAAACAAAAAGTAAGAAGAATAATTGTAAGGTGAGAGGTGGTGTGGTGACTGTTAAGACTAAGCTGAAAAGCCCTCAGAGGAAGTATGTGACATCAAGGCAGCAAGAGGCAGAGAGAGGCACCCAAAGGTCTTGCCTCCTGCAGGACCAGCCAAGACCCAGTGCACAGACCCTCTCCAAGCCTCTCCCGTCACCCCGGCTCACTCCCGTCTGCCCGATCCTCTCCTGTCTGTGACGTGGGGGTAAATGACTCAGGTTCTCTGAGTGTGCCACTGAGTCCCACAGTCCCCAGCCCTCCCCGGTGCCTGAAGGGCCCCTCCTCCAGCTCGCCCTCCCCAGCAGGGTCTTCACCCCGCCTTCCCTGTGGGGCACAAATACCCCAAGAAGGGCACAGACTCTCCTATTAGCAGCCAGCATTTATGAAGGGAGCACTGACTCCCTGTCGGGTGCCGAGCCTCCCTGCAGGTGTCTTCAGTCCTCTCGGTCACATGCAGGAAGTGAGGACGAAGCAGCGAAGCCATGGCCCCAGACCGCAGGTCAGTAGGTGGCAGAGCTGACCTGTGGTGCCTCTGCCACTCCTCATGGCTCCTTTCTCGCCCTGAGAAGGGAAGGGGGTCAGGAGCCAGGGGCTGCTCGCAAGAAGGGCAGGGGGGAGGCACCTAGAAGAAAAAGGGGAGGGTCCCACATGTATTGAGCACCGACTGTGTGCACACAGTGCCATGAACTTGATATTCACTGTCACTAGTGTCACAGACCCCCAAAGCCTGTGGAAGCAGAGGGAACGCGCCCCTCCACTTGCCCATTTCCCAGTGGGCCCTGTCGTTAAAAGGTCCCAGCTCACTGAATAAACATGGGGCAGCAAGGCGGCCTCCATCCGCCTCCAGTCCTGCTTTCCAAGTACCCTCATCAGAGCAAAGGCTCGGAGCCCACAGGCCTGTAGGGAACTTACCTCAAGCCCCGCCCCCTTCATTTTGCTCTAAACCTCGTCTACCTGTGTCTGCATCAAGGCCAGCAGGGCCAAGGGCCAAGGGTGGACCTGAGAAAAGCTAATTCAAGTGCAGGGGTTACAATCAATATTCAATATAATGCATCGTAGCTCAGATCATTCCACTTCATCTTTAAACCCACGACCTTCTTGCAGTTGAGGTTATCTCCATTTCACTGGAGGAAACTGAGGCTCTGAGGGACAAAGGGACTTCAGATCAGCGGGTTAAGGAGTGATGCATCCAGGTGTGGGAGGCTGAATAGCGACCTCCAGAATGGGAGCTGTGCGTGTTACCTGATGTGACGAAAGGGACTGACGTCTAAGGATAATCTCATAAAAGTCGTGCGAGACATCTGTGGAAGAATTAATGAAGTTTGATCGATAGCATTAGGGAAAACCTATCTAGATGGAGAGCATAAGCCATGATCTTGGATTGGAGGACTCCGCACGGCAAGGATGTACTAAGTTCACCCCAAAATGCACTATGATTTTGATGCAATTCTGATCTAAATTCAAACATCTGGGGAAATTTAAGAGCTGCTCCCAGTGGGGAAGAACGTAGGGCTCAGCGGTAGAGTGCATGCTTAGCATGCATGAGGTCCTGGGTTCAATCCCCAGTACCTCCATTGAAAATAAATAGAGCGATGAGGGCAGTGTGGCTGTGCAGAGATAAACAAACAGAGCAACGGGAAACAAGAGCTCAGTGGAAGATTCCCGTGGAGGTGGATACTTGATGCATCGCATGCAGAGAAGTGGAAGGAGCGGCAGACTTTTAAATAACTGTGCTGGGACTATTGGTAATCTATGATGGGAAAAAAAATGTAATTGAACCCCTACTTTGTACCCTACATAAAAATCAATTCCAGGCAAATTGAATTAAATACCTAAACGTGAAAAAGAAAAATGATAAAACTTGCAGAAGACAATATAGGAAAATATATGGATGACCTCAGGTGAGGGAAGAATTTCTTTAACAAGATACAGAAAGTGCAGACCATAAAGGAAAAGAGGGATGATTTTGAACTCCTTAAAATTAAGAGCTCTGTCCGCCAAAAGGCACTTTAAAGAGGGGTAAAGAACAAGCCACGCATGGGAGAAAGTCACCTTCAGCACAGACAGCCAACAGAAGCCTAGGATCCACAATATATAAACGTGGCCTAAGAACCAAGGTGATAAAAACAAACACTCCAACATTAAAAAGTGGGCAAAAGATATAAAACGGAATGTCACAGAAGAGAGTATTTAAAGGCTCATAGTTCTGTGCAGGGTGGCTCAACCTCATTAGTAATCAGAAAAATGCAGATTAAAACACAGCGAGACACAATTTCATAATCACCAGGTTGACGAGAATTCAGAAATTTAATAAGTAATCAGTGAGAATATGAAGCAACAGGAACTCTGAACACATTCCTGGTGGGAAAGCCAATTAGTATGCTCACCTTGTTATAACAGTTTGGCAATGCCTAGAAAAGTTGAATATGACCCCAAAATGACCCAACAGTGCCACTACTAAATATTTACCTTACAGAAACTCTTGAGCAAGTCCTTTAAGAGACATATGCAAGACTATTTGTTGCAGCATCATTTTCAACAGCAGAAGTACTCAATACAACTTAAATGTCCCTCGGCAGTTGAGTGAATAAATTTTTTATGCAAAATAAAAATAAATATGCAGATGGAGATAAGATTTATTTCAAGTGGTGTTCTCAGCCTTCCCCTCCTTTCAATTATATTTGGCTCTGCTGGCTGTCAAATTTTCTTCTCTTCCAGGACTGCCATTGTCTGTTGTTTAGTTTGCGCACTGAACAAAAAGTCTTGATGAGGGAGGCGTGGCGGTGGGGCTGTGAGTGGGAGCTGAAATCCAGCCACGAGCTGCTCCCCAAGCCATGTGCCCTGGTTCAGGGCTGTGTCTATCCAAAGAAAAGGGCTATCTTTTACTTCACACAATAGTGCATATGTTCCCCAAACCAGGTGCTTGCAAGTCTGGATCTACCTGCTGGAAGGCATTTTTCAAATTCATCCACCTAGAGGGAGCATCATTTTTTCATTCACAGAAAGGCCCTTCTGTTGGGTTAGTGAGCGCCCTGCCCTGTTCACCACCCAACCCCACCATTCCAGCACAATCCCGTCCTAACCAGGCAGGGACCCAGGCTTGTTACACAACACAGAAAATAGGGGGAGGCAGGAGGGAGGTGCCTCTTTCCTTTGTCATGAAAAATTCAGGTAAGGGAACCATGGAACGAAAGCACACTGGGAGAAAAAGCCAGGGGGGCGCAATTGATTTTCATAACAAAGAGGAGTTGGGGTGAGTAAAGGAAAGAGCCAGAAGAGTCACAGAGGATGAGTGTCCTATTCAGCTTTCTGTGCTTTACTGAACCAGAGGCTCCCAAGCAGTTGGGAGAAGGAGGAAAATCAGAGAGGAGAGAAGAGGAGATTTTAAGAAGTGTCACTAAGGGGTTAAAAAATTGGCTACCTTTTAATGGAAAGATTCAAATTCCTTTTTAAAAAAAAAAAACAGATATATTGAGGTGTCATTGAAGTACAAGAACATGTACATATGTAAATGGTAACGTTTGATCAGTTCTGATATGTGCCTGCACCCATGAAACCACCACAGTCGAGACAGAAGTGTAGCCATCACCCCAAACTTCCCCCGTGCCCCTTTTTAATCTCTTCCTTCCATCCATCCCCATCCTGTCGTTCTCCATCGGGGGCAAACTCTGATCTGCTTTCTGTCACTTTAGTTTGCGTTTTCTAGAGTTTTATATAAATGGAATCACAGTATATATTCTTTCTTATCTCCTTCTTTCATGCAACATGATTATTTTGAGGTTCAGTTATTATATTATTGCATAGCCGAATTACTTCTTTCCTTTTTATTTTGCTAAGTAGTATGGCAGAGTTCCCTTGTATGGGTGTACCACGGTTTGTTTATCCATTCGCCTGTTGATGGGCATTTGGGTTATTGCCAGTTTGGGTCTATTAAAGGTAAAGCTACTCCGATATTCATGTACAAATCCTTATATGGACGTATGCTTTCCGTTCCCCTGGGAAAATACCTAGGGGTGGAATTATTAGATCATACAGTAGGTGAAGGCTTAACTTTTTAAGAAATCGCCAACTTAGGACTTTCCAAAGTAGTTGTACCATTTTACATCTTATCATCGCTCTGTTAGTAAATTGGAGTTCATCCAAATCTGTAACTTCTGCTCCAAAAGAAATTGTTAAGAAAAGGAAAAGGCAAGCCACAGGGTGAAGGAAGAGAGATCGGATGAAGAATGTAGGTCTGGAATAAACAAAGAGAATAACCACCATTATTTCTTACTGAGGAATGAGTGACCAGTACAAGGAGCTTGTTTTAAAAGGAACCTTCTGGAGCCAAAGGAAATCAGACCTGGGAAAATTTAGGCCCAGTAACCAGGAGAACGGGTGGGCGGGACTTGATCCCTGGTAACTTATCTGATGGGCAGGAGGACTTGGCTCTTTTGGGCTCTTGGGGGTTCAGCTAGGGAAAGGTGGGTCTCAGAGAGAGAACTCTGGACTTTGTAGGAAGAACTTCCTAAGAGCCAAGGCTGTCAGAGATAACACAAGTCTCCTTGACAGGTAGTAAGCTCTTCTCAATGGAGAGATGCAAACCAAAGCCAAATTTGGGCTGGATTGTGCAAGATCCTGTACTTTCCCTAAGATTCTTGGAAATCCGGTGGAGTCAAGGGAAGCGGGGAAGAGTTCGAGAACTTTCTAAATGTGTCCCTGTGGGCTTTTCCTCCTCCAACGACACATAGACTTGGGCCTGAATAAAAAGTCCACAGCATTAATCCAGCATAATAAATACCTAGTGCTTAGATCTGATTCCAGACCAGTCCTGTTTGCCCGGAAACAACCCCATCCTGTCCCACCTGGTTCATCCTCTTAACAAGTGCCACCCGGTCGATGTTACAGAAATCTTGGAACCTTCACCATCTATAATCTTCTTTCTCCCTCCCACTGATTTTTTCCTTTTTATATCTCTCCTTCCTGGACATTACTTATTCCTTACTTTTAAATATTTGCTTCTGTTAAAAAAAAAAAGAAAGAAAGAAAGAAAAGAAATGAACATAGGGGATATGGATTTATAAAGAACGTTCCTGGAGAGGCGGGTGGATTAATTATTCAGCAGCCTCTCCCTTTGTAACTATTTATTGTCTCATATGCATTTATATGGTACCTATCACGGCAGATCTCGCTCCTTGCTGGAGACATAATTTCCAGGGACTGACTCCTTTCCTACGATGCATAGACAGTGTTGCAATACTGTTTTATTTCTGACTGTAACGGCACGTGCCATTGTTGGGTAATTGTGTTCATGTTTTTAAATGTGAAGAATAATCAAATATAACTTGAAAGAGATTGTACAGTAATTCAAGGGGATATTAAACCACCAGGAAGTTAGTCCGCAAATAAATAGGCGTTTGTGGCTGTCAGGGTGAGCAATGGGGGAGCGGGCTGGCTCTCCGGGAGGAGGAGAGAGTGCAGGAGATAAAGCCATGGGCAGAGCTACAGGACCTGGTAGCCTGCTGGGGGAAGGGGCTTCCAGGGGGGGGCGGGCAGGAAGAGAAGGCTGAAGTGCCTGGGGTGGCCAGACACTGGGTGAAGGCAAAGGGCTGCTTGGGAAAGCGGCAGGTGTTCCTGCGTGCTTGTCTGAGTGACATTAGCTGTCAGACTCGCGGGTGCCTGCTGGGGCAAGGAAGGATTTATTTATAGGCCTAGGACATGCCAGGCATGTACTTATCCCTACACATGTATCTTCTGTCTTTTTATCATTAAAACATCCCCGTGGAAAGATAGTTGCTGCTTTCCCATTTTACAGATGGAGAAGCTGGAGCTCAGAGTGGGTAAGCAAAGCCTGAGTACTTTCCCTGACACCCGCCAAAGGGAAGAAAAAAAAAAAAACCAAAGAAACAAAAACTAAGGGACAGTCCGTTCCTTTCAGAAGCTTACAGCTGATGGCCAGGGAGCCAGCTCATATTAAGGAATATTGCAACTTTCACTAAAAACATTGGAATTGGGGGAGGACATTTCCTAGGAGAAAGGGCGATGGTCTAATCAGCCCGCAGGTGACCCCTTCACTCAGCAATGCCTGTTCCACAAAAGCCGTACCATCTTCATCACTCTCCTATGCTGTTTCACTTTTTCTGCACCATTACCTCGCTCTGTCTTTCCCTCTTCTCATCCTGAAATGACCTCCACACAGTTTTGCACCCACCGTGAGCCCTCCCCTTCTCTAGGGTTCAGCTCTGTCCCACTCACTGCCTCCAAGAAGGCTGCCCGGGTTCCTGCAGCCGCTGGCACCTGCCTTTCTCTGTGTTCTACTGCCATGGGGTGTCTGTGCCACTCATTCCCCTGGGCACCTGTTCCGCCAAGCACCTGCCACGAGCCAGGCTCTGTGCCTCAGTGCGGTAGGAACACCCCAAAGGGTAACTTGCACCTGAAACCCTGAATGAGCTCATCTTCCAGTCATGTCCACAAATAGGTAATAAATTTGTAAAATTGTATTTCCTACTCCAGTCACCATAAAATCATGCTGTACTTTGGTGCTGGGTATCCATTTAAAAGGGGAGGATTGGCTGGATCTGGGTCATTACCATAGGAGATTCATATATATAATCATTTACTCATGAATATTAATGCATTTAATGAGGGTAAAACATATTTAAAACACAGTGTTCATTCCAGCTGCTGTTGGATTTGCTCATTACTCTTTCCTATGCGAATATTATGCATGATTTACCTGTATATCAAGCATCTGGATATAGCTCAAGTCTACCTGTGGTTAAATTAGGTTAGCCATTTGTTGGTGCAAATTGCAATGTTAACTCATTTCCAGAGTATTCTTGGAGCCAATAGTTTCACATTTAGGTACATGACTTGCATTAGTATTATCTGGTTAATGGTGCGGCATTTTCTTTATGGCTTTCTGGAATGCAGTAAGATGATGTTAACACGATCTAGTTCAGAGCTCCATTTATAATGTGTATCCAAAAAAAAAAAAAAAACACCCTTTATTTGGAGCATGCTAATCTGAAATTTGGAACAATTCAAAAACAAGCAGGGATCACGTTTGCATCATTACCACTTATAAAGATAAAGGCTATTAAGTTAACTGGATAAAGAAAATTGTAATAACTTCAGTGGCTCTGGAGTCAGCCCAAAAGATAATTGGGCGCAGTCAAAATTACTCTGGAAATTCCCTAACTCATCTTTCGGATATAATAACATGAAAAAATACCAACTCAAAATACATCCAACAAAAGTCATTTTTTTCTCCAACATCAGGAGAAATTTCTCTCTCTTTAGTTGTGCATGAGATGAAGTTGTCATATATCAGGACCAGGTTTATGAACTACGTGCGTCTGATGGGTACTGACCTCAATGTGCAGGCCACGCTCCGTCCAGTGAGACCCACCCCAGGAGAGGCGCCACTGGGAAACTAAGGCCAGAGAGGCCATCACTCACTGTGGAGCATTGCTTTAGATGACAAGGCTGCATTTCTTCTCCATTCCCATTTCGCTATTCTCTCCCTCTCTCTCTCCATCTCTGTCTCTCCATCTGTCTCATATAAAAACAGCTTTACCTCCACCTGCTTACATTTGCTTACATTTCACCCAAACCAGAGTCCGAGATGTCCAGAGTCACCACCAAGCACAATCACCACGCCTGCTGTAACCACATGGATCCTGGATGCGCTGATGGCCATCTGGAGTACCGTCAGGTCTCCAGGGTCGACTTCTCCCCCCATTTTCCAGTGGCCCACCTTGCTTTTGCCCCTCCTTGGTGGTCAGAGTAGGGGAGGGACTCGGCTGTCACTGTGACAAGAACAGGGACATTCTGTGACTGGTATCTCAACCCTATTTCTACTCCACTTCTGAGTCTCGTTGTGCTCTGAGAACTGACGTTCTTCCTGGGTAAACTTTGTCCTCTCAACTACAGCACAGTTTAATTACCGAGCTCCTGCTGGAAGCGAGTCTCCCCTCAGACCGATCAGTCATCTTGCTCGTTGACCGATGGCCCTGCCACAGGGCAGGAAATTAGAAAAGATCTGTATTTGGGAGAAAGCTTGGGGGCGGTTGGAACAAGGGCCAGGCTTAGAAAGGCCTTGGCGCCCCAAAGGGCTGGCGTGGGTGGGGCTGGGGGAGTGGGGAGAGGGTGCAGAACAGGCTGGCATTGACCTTGCGTACAGCTTCCTCCCACTGCAAGGCTCAGAGCTCTGACCTCTGGCCAGCCTGCCTTCCTGAAGCAGCCAGAGGAGTGCAGCTCAGAGGGACATGAACACAACCTGTTAGCCTCTCCAAGCCCCTGGGAACCCTGTCCTAATAATAGGCAGTAGCTTCATTCAATTATGGGGCAGTTCTATGAACCAGGCTTGTGAAAAGCTTCCTCCCGGTTTTCCAGGAATGGATCTCCGTGCACAGACGCAGGCGTACGAGAAATATCCTAGAATTAACTTCTGTTTTCTGTCTTATGACAATCCTGGGCCTGACCGTGTAGCCTGCATTTCTGGGGTCCCTGCCACCTGGCTTCTGCCTCGGTTCCCCTATGTGGGAGGCTGTCCCAGGTGTCTGTCACTGCACAGCTGGCTCCCACGAACACAGTGACTGAAAACAGGAACCATTATATTACTGTCTCGCTGTTCTGTGGGTCAGGGATTTGGGTAGGGCACAGATGGGTGATTCTTCTGCTCTGTGTGGCCTTAACCGGGGTCACGTGATGGCACTCGGCTGTGTCTGGTCTAGACTAGACAGTCCAAGATGGCTTTGTTCATGTCCAACGCCTTGGCAGGGCCAGCTGGCAGCCTGGGCACAGCTGAGCCCCGCTCCCTCTCGGCATAGTGTCGGGGGCTCTCCAAGGAGTCTCTTCAGTTAGAGAGTTAAGATCAGTGAGAGAGGCTTCAGCACTAGTGCAAATCCAGGTGCTCCCGGAGTGCATGTGCACAACTGCAGACTGGTAGAAATCAGGTGGCTTTACCTCCAGGCTGGGCAGCAGCCCTGGATCTCCTCTCAGTCACTCAGTCATTCAACAAACCTTTACTGCACGCCAAGTGGGTGCCATACTCACTGCTAGACCCCAGGCATATTTAGAAGTGAATGATATCTAGGCTTTGCCTGCATACCTCCTTCCCTGGGATTCATACCCCAGGAAGGAAACAGACGAGGCCTTGGATGTAAAAACCACAGGAACAGGAGCCCTCACGGGGGCCACTGAAGAGTTGCTAAGGAGGCTCGTTGATGGAAGAAGGAACACCAAAGCTGGGCCTAAAGGAATGACATTGCAGACAGAGAGGTCATATAAGCAAAGGCACAGAGACAAAAACAAAAACAAAAAACCTAGCATGAGGGACTCTGCAGCAGCCAAAAGGTTATGGGGTGTCACACCTGCGATTACTTTTTGTAGAAACAGCAGGAGATGAGTTTTAGGAGCAGAAGGGAAGGGGCAGAACATGGGGGACCTCCTACCTGTATATAGACCTTCTCTAATTGCTGGTGGTGGGGAGCCAACATAGGGCCTGTCTTGTGCTCCATTGAGGCCACGGGGTCTAGCGCAGCGCCAGGCTGTGGCAAGAGCATGGGAAGTATTTGGTGAGTGAGTGAGTGAATAGAGAGAAATGAATGGAGCCAAGCAACTTGATCGGATTTGCACTGAGAGGGTCACACCAAAGGCTACAGCAGTCCCAAATTTCTAACCCAACAGTGTCTTCCACGGTGTCTGAACACAGAACACTTCTTAGGTTCTTGCCTGGGCCCTGGGAGCCTACAAAGTCTGACAGTCTCACAGCAGACAGAACATGAGCAGCCCTCTCCGCTGATGTTTCCAGAAACACGGGGTCTGTGGTGCACGAGACTGTTTAGGTGATGCCCGGGCCCAGCGTCGAAAACGTGGAGACGCACGGGCTGCGTTCTCTTTCTGTTCTGCGTCCTTCAAAGACAAGTTGTGTTACTTGCCGGCGTGCCTTTAACACTTCTCAAATATGAGCTAGTCTTCCCCCATCCACTTTCCTGTTCCATAACCAAAAGAAGGCAGGCGGGGCTTTAGAAGCCTTTGGCAAGCAGCCACCTCTGACCAGAATTTCATGACACTGTTTTGCTTTGCTCTTTTCATGCTGACAATTACCTTCCATGTAGGGCAAGTGGATCTCAGGATCCCAACAAGAAACAGACGGGCACCCAAATTAGGATATTTCAAAGAGACTCATGACAGAGGTGTGGGAGGGTACAGGGGAGACACAAGGGAGAACGTGGAACCTGGGGTTTATTATGAATGTAACCTGTGTTCATTCAGGAGAACTTGGAAAATACACAGGACTAGAGAAAAGAAAAAGCAAGTCCCCTGAATTCCTACCGCCCAGAAGAAGAAGAATTATTGACACTTTTTGGAGAAGTCCCTTCTTCCTTTCTCCTTGTTTCTTTAAATAATTCTTTCCTGAAGGCTTCCCCAGAGTCTTGCATGTTCAAAAATATCTTGCATGCTCACAAGTATGTGGAGTGGAATGAAAACCTAAAATGCACAGCTCAGGGAATGTTCTGCTTTTTTTTTAAAACCAGACTCCTTGCCTTTTTGTTCCGTGTTTTAATCTTTCAGAACTTTAACTTTGAGAGACGAGCTTTTACTATGGGAATTATTTCCATTTCATCACGACTTTACTGTTCATATAACTCCCTGGATTTTTTTTTTTTTTCTTGGCCCCTTTGGGATCCCAAGATTAGAATGATGGTAAGACGTACTGTTTACTGCCCACTCTGGCCTATTTCTTGATGCGCTCTAGCCCAGTTACTCCTTACCGTGTCCCACTGATGGGGGGAGGAGTGTGGAGAAAGGCACAAAGAGATAAGCTTATCTCAAGATGTCCCGAGTCCCAGAGAGTATTAGAACATTACAGACTTGAAGTGACGGGGCGTTCTAAGTCAGTTTCATGACAAAATGAGACCCAGTCACTTTTCAAATCGCCAAAATGTTTGTATGAATGACAAATCTGTGTATAACCTTCAGAACTTCTGACATAGTCCAAAAGTGTTGGCTGTAAAACCGAGTTTCCGAAATTCAATCATGTTTCTCATTGATTTCCGTTTTTAAATTGGAAGTCTTTGCCCTCGAGATATAATAAAAGCCACACCAAAGAAAATGGGAACCTTTTCCCCCTTCATATTTAAAGGGGAATGATTGTTATACAAAGCAGTCACTTGTCTGCTTAAAGTAAATCACAGGGCGGTGCCAATTGGGGTTGAGAGCATAATGCCAGTTCACAGAGACTGGCCTTTATGTTCCTCCCCAACTAGCCAGGTGGCAGCTAAAGACCCAGCCTGAGAGATCAGGACTCTGGCCCAGAGCTCTCGCCTCTGCCCCAGCTTTCTCGTTCCACATGTGGATTTCAGCCCTGCGCTTGGTATCTGCCTGTAGACCAGAGAATCTGAAAGAGGTGAGGGTGGGACAGGCTCTCTCCTGCCTCCTCCTCACGTGGTCCCCAGAGCCCCACCAGAGTGGGGCCCCAGCTATACCCAGCTATGCCCGCCACCCCCAGCAGAGTTCAGGGACCCCTGCCCTTGGCTGCCCCCTGCTCCTTCTTTACAGCGTGTCCTGGACGTGGAACCAGCACAGGCTAACTGTTCACAGAGGAAGCACACTTCGCTAGAGAACTGACTGGGATTAACCAATAGGGATTTGTGACGTATTTTAGAGATGGAGCCAACAGGTCCCCTTGAGCGTTTGCATGGAGACTGGAAGGGCGAAGGAGAGAAAAGACTCTCGGGTGACATCTAGGTTTTCGGCATGATGCAACTGCCATCTCCTGGAAGATTTACTTTAGGAGCAGGTTTGATAAGACAGATGTCAAGGGTTCGGCTTTGGACCTGTTACATTTGATCTCCCGATTAGCCATCTAGGTGCAGATACTGAGCAGACAGCTGATGATATGAGCCTGGAGCTCAGAGGAGAGGTCAGACAAGGCTGGAGGTACACCTCTGGGGGTTGTCCATGGTGTGAGGTACACAGAGGGAGCCCATGGGTGGGTCTGTGTGCGTGTGTGTGTCTCCCTGAGAGTGTGTGTCTGTGGATGTGGGGAGACGAGTATTTGTCCATGTGTGTACAGTGACATACGTGACTTGGAATGTCACATCCATCACAACTCTCTTGTCTGACCTTGGCCAAGGCATGTCCGCCTCCTCCTGACCTATAAATAAGGGGTTGACACTAGATGGCATTTAAGATCCTGCTAACTCCAACATTCTGAGAATTAGTGCATCATGGTCACATCCGTGGTTTCTTTGGGTAAAGCGGGAATAGGGAAGTCTTGAGACTGTCAGCAGTGTGGTTGGGTGTGGGGCCTGCACCTCCACCTGGAGCCTTCAGCAGCTGCATTCCCTGACCCAGCAGAGGACCCCGAGCTCTGGGGTAAGAAGAGGGCTGAGGCTGAAAAGGCACATGGGTTATGGCGCTCCCACCCTGTATTACAGCCTCCTCGTCCCTTTGCAATTCAACAGAAAGGCACGTGTGGCGCTCCTACACACTTGTTCATCCCACCACGCCGACCCGAGGGGTCCAGATGAAGTTGTGCACATATCACGTTGCAGCAGGAGCCAGGAGAGAGGCAGCTTGAGCCTCATCTCCCACCCCACACCCCTCTCTCCCACCAGCCCTTTCTCCCTGCCCAGCACATACACAGGCCAGCTAGTGGGGATTTCAGCCCCAGTCTCCAGGGTTTCTCCTATAGAAGATAAGGAGTTGGGAGCACTTCTCACAAGGGTTAGAAGAACAGAAAGAGAATTTTCTGGATTCCACATCAAATACCCCTTTACTAGGAAATATGACAACATCTGATCTCAGGTCATCTCTTCCATGGGTCCTTCCCTGGTGTCCCAGCCTCAGTAGACTGGTACCCAAGCCAGACACCTGAGAGTCATCCTTGAAATCTCAGTCTTCTCCACGCTTACCCGGTCATGTCACAAGTCCTGTCTCCTCTAGCTCCTAGAATCCACAGTAACCTCCCTCTCTCTCCCAGCAACACCAGGCAGTCTCACCAGATGTCTGAACTGCCCCCCCACAGGCCTTGTGCGTTCACTCTTGCCCTCTCCTCCAGTCTGGTCTGTGCCCTCCTCTGACTCTGTATATACTTTCCTCCAATCCTGTCCACACCCAGTCATCTTTCCAAAACACAAGTCCCACCATGCAACTTCTTTTCATCAGCTTCCATCACCTCTAGAATTAATCTCTCACGGGGCTTTCAGTTTAGTGGGGGAACGAAACCAGAAACAACAGTGGACAAACATATTAAATATAATATCAAGTAGTGATCAGTGCTCCACATGGCCAGAGAACATGTCGGCAGTGACGTTTTCGATAAAGTGGTAAGGAGGGGGTCCATCTAAGGAGGGGGCATTTGAGCAGAGATCAGAGCACTTAGTAGGTTCTCAGTAAAATTCAGTTAACTCACTAACGGAGTGTCCCCCTGAGTGAAAATATCTAATTCATTTTTCTAGAAGTCTTGCCCTCCAGCTAATTTTGTTGCAAGTCACAAGCATGGTGCTTGGGGGACCTGAGTAGGAGTTTTAATTAACCTGATATGCAGCAGAGGGAGTGGAGGCCCAAAACCCCAGAAGCCTTTTCTGCAGAAGGTCCAGGGCTTGATAATAAAATGGTGCTTTCATTCTCATTAATGGGGCAATTGATTTAAGGACCAGACCCAGCAGATTATTGATCAGTGTTAATCATTAGAAAATACCAAGCTAATGAATTTAACTGCCAGGAGAGCTCTGTGGGACTTGGGGAAGGCCAGTTAGATACAATAACCCTGTTCCCTTCCAGTCCCGCAAACAGACTTATTTACAGACATCTAGATTTTTCTAAGGAAAGAAAAAAAAAAGGCAAAGTAAAAGTCCTTGGGAGTTAAACAGTTTCTCCTTCCAGCCGAGTTGCAGCTGGGGCAGTGCGATCATCTGGAGTCTCGGTAACATACATCCTCTGCCGCTGCCACTCCCTCCCCCTAATTTTTGAAAATAAACTCTTCATTTTAGAATAGTTTTAGATTTAGAGAAAAATTGCAAAAGTAGTACAGAGCGTTCCCATATGCTCCACACCCGGCTTCCCCTATATTAATATCTCACCTTCGCACTGTCACAATTAATGAACCGATATTGCTACATTATTATTAACTGAAGTCCATACTTAATTCAGACTTCCTTAGTTTTTACTTAATGCCCTTTTCCTGTTCCAGGACTCCCACCCAGGCTACCACATTATGCTTAGTTGCCATGTCTCCTGGGACTCCTCTTGGCTGGGACAATTCCTCGGACTTTCCCCAACCATGACAGTTTTGAGGAGTTACGTACGGTTTTGTAGAATATCCTGCAGTTGGGTTTTATCTAGAGTTTTCCTCGTGCTTAGGCTGAGGTTGTAGGTTTGGGGAGGAAGACCACAGAGGTGAGGTGCCATTCACATCACATCGTGTCAAGGATACGGTCAGGCAGCAAGGCTGATCACTGTGATGTTGACCTTGGTCGCCTGGCAGAGGTGGTGTTTGTCAGGTTTCTCCTCCGTAAAGCTTCTCTCCCTTCCCTCTTCCAAACCGTCCTCTGGAAGGAAGTCCCTATGCATAGTCTGCACCTAAGGACTGGGGAGTTAGGCTCCACTTCCTCGATGGTGGAGTACCTGCATAAATGACTTGGAATTCTGCACAAGAGACTTGTTCTTATTAGTATGGGCTCGTGGATGTGTCTGTGTATGCTCTGGGCTATAGTCCAGTATTATTTTACCTTTTTGTTGTTGTTGTTGCTCAAATTGCTCTGCCTTTCGCCATCGGGAGCTCTCCATCACTGCACGGTGTTTTGGTTTGTTTTTGGAGCACTTCCTTACTTTCTGGCAATACGAGGCGCCCTAGGCTCATTTTGTGTGTTTCCTGCCCCAGCCCTGGAATCAGCCATTTCTCCAAGGAACCTGGACTCCTTTTTATTGGAGGATCCTGTCTTAATTTTCATAATGAGTTGTTATTTTGTTTCATTTTCTTTATGAGTATAAAAGTAAGTCATGCTGGTTCTGGATAATTTAGCAACTCTATGAGAGAACAGGGATGAAGGTAAGTACCCCTAATAACCCAAGAGCAGGGAAAGCCACAGCTCACTTTCTAGGGTTTTTCTCCCTGGTCTCTTTTGCTAGTTGCTGGCCCTTGAGAAGTCCTTTCTGTACTTTCACTCCGGATCTTCTCCATCAGACCAAAGCACAACCCCCAGGGAGTGGGGAACTGGTTTGCCTCCCTGCCCCATAGCTGTGGTTGGAGCAGGTGAGTCATTGTGGCCTTTCTTGGGTTGCCCGCTCACTGGTCCTCTGCCCACTTCTCCCTCTGGGTGGCCAGAGGGCCAAGAGGCCCAGGAGTCAGGGTGTGTCCTCCAGCAGGCTCTGAGGACAAGCATACTTCCTAGTTCAGTGACCTTGGGCACCGCAGTTGACCTCACTTTCCTCTTTTCTAAGGATTAAATGAGATAATGTGTACAAAGTGCTCTAAAGAAGGCCTGGAACATAGCAGGTATTCAACATGTAAAAGCTGTTATTATTTAAATTACAATTATTATTAATAATCCAGAAGACACACCCTCTAATAATAGAAGAGCAGGCTTAGCACGGTTGGCAGACCTCCTGGAGGGTTGTATCTGCACAAGTAAATGCCTTCTACACAGAGACATCATGAAATTGACCTGGGTCTTCCCAAGAATTTGGTCAGACGGGTGAGGAACTGTCTCTCTACAAGACCAGCAAATGGAAAAGAGGGCCCTTGGGGTTTAACTGAAAAGAATATACACCTAAGGGCAGTATTGCATTGTTGTCAAGAATGTGGGCTTTAGAGCTGGGCTGCCCAGATTCAAATCCCAGATCCATCACCTACCTGCCGGGTCTCCTTTATTCAGTAAGTTGTTTAACCTCACCAGGTCCAATTAAGAACAACAACCGAAATTGGGAGTTTGAGATTTGCAGATGCTCATATGTATAAAATACATAAACAACAAGCTCATACTGTATAGCGCAGGGAACTATATTCAATATCTTGTGGTCACTTATGGTGATAAAATATGAAAACGAATATATGTATGCTCATGTATGACTGAAACTTCATGCTGTACACCAGAAATTGACACAACATGGTAAACTGACTACACTTCAATAAATGGATATATACAAAAAACAGTAACAACACTGCATATTTGTAAGATTGCTATGAGTACTAGGTAAGTTCACAAAAAAGAACTCAAAACAGTACCTGGCACAGATAAGCACTCGGTTCACATTAGTTACTATTTTTATTATTTCATCATTCAGAACTCTCTAGGTTGCAAGTTAACAGAAAAACTATCCTAAAATTGCTTAAGTTAAAGGGGATTTATTGTCTTGCGTAAGTGAACCCCAAAGGTTCATAGCATCTCGCTGGCCGTGATCGAGCTGTATGCCCTTCCCTGAACTAGTCACTGTGACTGACAGGGCCCTAGGGTCCAGCTGGCCACTCTCAGTCACAGGCTTCACCCCTAAAAGCATAATCACAGGGAGTAGATGTGGGGATGCCCAAAGCAGTATATGCCTTTCCTTGATTGCTTCCCTTTTCCCCAAAGATGAAGCTTAAGAGGAGGAACCTCTGAGGGGCCAAGTACTGAGCTGATGGGACAAGTCACAGACAGACAGAGTCCCAGTGCAGCACAGGCCCCTGGGGAGAGGAGGAGTGGGGGTAAGGAGAAGTTGGGCAAACAGGAAGCTAACCTATGGGCAAGAATCACTTTCTGTAGCATCCTGACCTCCCCCCTGGTGTAAGAGAATCTCCTAAAAGGTTCCCCACTGGGCTGGGTTAGGAAAAGGGAAATACCACCAAACTGAAGTCAGGAGGCCTGGGTCCAGGTTCTGGTTCTGTTGTTTGACATCGGGCAGGTGGCTTGCCCTGGTCTGGGCCACCGCCTCCTCCTTGTCGTTAAGCAATGAGTCAGTCCTAGAAATCCCTGAATCCCGGACCATATCAGTGATTACTCTCCTGTGTTGATTGATTTTTCCTCCAAATAAAGAGACTCTAGGATGCAGGGGAGGATCCCAGTTAAGGTATCAGAACCGAGGAACCAGAGCTGGGGAATCATGATGGGTGGGGTGGCGGGAATACAAACACATACTAGTGCCTAGTCTATGCCAGGCACTGATGTTTCAACATTATCCCCAGAGTCTGTTGCCAGGCAGCCCAGATGACTGCAGTCAGTCGTCGGCATGCTATGTGGGAATAGTTTCCGGGTATTTAATGGAGGCCCACTTGCAGTCTGGCTGGTTGAGCGCCATGCCATATTTGCTGCTGGGCAGCTGCGCTTGGGGTTGCCGGAGTCCCTGGAAGAAGAGCTATGAGGCAACCCTTCTGACTGGGTCCTTCTGTAGGAACCCTGGATGAAACTGTTCCACTAGTCTTACCTCCTCGGAGATTCCCTTCCTGGATTCCCAGGCTGGACTTGGTGCCCCTGCGTCAGCTCTCCCAGCTTCTGCTTCTCTTTCTCAGCACCCATCACACTGGCCTGTCATCTCCATCCAATTGTCTGCCTACCTCACTGACCCTGTGAGCAATGGGACTGAGCTCTCTCCAGCCTCTAGCATAGATCCTGGTGCAAAGTGGGTGATCAGTGTTTGTCAAGTGAATGAATGAACAAGTGTAGAGAGTCCAGAACACCCTGTGTAGCTCAGCATTGTAAGCAGGAAGACCTGGAATGAATATGACTTTGGGCAAGTCGCCTAATCTCTCTGGAACTCACTTTTACTTCCTGTAAAATAGATATAATAATAATCTGTCCCCGTCTTGTGGGGCTGTTTTGATGATTAAATGAGATAATGTATACAGGACTACTACCTACACTTACTTGAATGTTCACTGTATTACTGGTGCGATATTAGGCTTCAGATAATGCATTTAAAGGGATAAATATTAGTGGTACTTAACAGATATTTGTCTTCTTCCCCCAAAATTGCCTTAAAGTTTAAATGTTGAAGTAAAAGTTTATTTGTTGAAGGGCTGGATGGGTGGATGTTTTCCAGAAGTAGCAGCCTTCACACAGCAGGGGATAGAGCGGGTATGGGTACACCGATGGCCCGGCAGAAGTTTATACCCTTTTAGAATAACTACCTTGGACTTCAGAGAGTGCCTGGGTACGAAGGTTTGGCTTTAATTAAAGTCTCAGCACAGTGTTAAATGCCATTTTATTTTAGTTCATAATGAACGCTAATGAGATGAGTGGATCACAAACAGCACACGTTCTGAGAAAGTGAAAAACAGCATCTGAGCTTGGTGGTTTCCGTTTCCCCCCCTCCCCACCATGTTCTGTTCAATTAAAAGTTTTGAGAAAATATTGCAACCACACTCCTTGTCTTTATGGTAATGAAGTGTATTAATTTGAATGTGATGAATATAATATTCCACTGACTTTTTTATTCCCTTATCTCCAAAAGTTTAAAATAATGGGCCAATTAAATCGGGAGAGAGGAAAGCAGGGTTTGCCTGGGGCTCCAATTCAGCAGCCAAAGAACTGAAAGAACAAAATTCTGTGACAGTGCCTGGGCCAGATTTCATCTCCTTTCCAACAGCTGAGAGACACTAACCCTTCCAAGAACTTCTAAGTCTTTAGAGGCAGAACTTATAACCGAGAGGTAAACTCCAGTTCTCTGACCTCTTTATCCTAGAGGCATAAAGATAAATTACAGAGCCAGCTTCAGCTCAAGTATGACAGCCCCTGGGAGCTGAGCTCTAAAACTGAGGCCCCTAAACCAGCTAGCCCCTTCGCCAGTATGTTCTTCTGCTCTGGAAGGGGGACATCTTGCAGCAGGCCTAGGACCCTGACAGCTGGTCAAGCTATCTCTGTGAGGACCTCTGGAAGGCTTCCCACCTCCATGTGGTTCTCTGCCTTGCCACCATTGTATTATCTGAGGCAGTCTGCACGTACATGCCCCACAGTCTCTGTGTACTTTGTTATCTTCTATTATGTTCTCTACACTGCAAACCTTATAAAATACAATACACACACACACACACACACACACACACACACACACACACACTCATGATGTTGTTCCTTGGCTTAAAACCCACTGTTCCCAGGATAAACAAATCCACAATCTACAAGACTGCATGGCCTGACCCTGGAGTGCCTCCCAGCCCTTTCTGTCACCACACCCTCCACCCCTGCCCATCCCCACTGGCTTTCAGTCAGTTCCCAAACACCTCTTCAACACTCAGGCTCCCGCTCACCCCAGGATCTTTGCACGTGCTGTCCCTGTTTCCTTAAATGTTCTTGCCCTACCTGTCATCTAGTGAATGCCTAATGATCCTTTAGCTCTTAGCTCAAGCATCACTTCCTCAAGGAAGGCATCCTTGATGAAACTCCCTACACCAACTCCAGCCTGGGTTGGGTCCTATGTTTATGTTGTTCTAGCCCGGAGTATTTTTCCTTTATAGCACTATCGCAGCTTCTGAATATGCGTTTGCACTATTATTTGAGTCATGTACCTGTCCTTCATTAGGCCATTAGGACTATAACCATTGATTTCCAATCATTGTATTTCTAGTGCTTTAGCAGTGACTGACTCATAACAGACACTCAATAAATATTTATTAATGAATGAATGATTGATTGCATAAATGCTTAATTCAAGAGTTTTGGCTCTTTCCACTCCATTACCCTGCTTCCATTTTGAGATTTCTTATTTCTGAAGCACTTGGGCGAGGCTTTATGATGGGAGCTTAAACTAAGATCTACCCTTGCTCTCAAGCGGCCCACGGTGTGACAAGAAACAGACACATAAATACACAATGACAATACGGTGTGCCAAGTGCTACAACAGACGTCAATGCAGGGTTTCATGGAAACAGGTGAGAAACGCTTCCGTTTCCCACTGGGGAGGCTTCCCAAAAGAGGTATTTCCTAAGCTAAGTCTGAAAGGAAAAGGTGTCGGGAAAAGAAACAAGGGTGGAGGCAGAATTTCAGGTGACAGAACAAGCAGGTAGGAAAGCCGAGAAAGCAGAGCCCGGCACTGAGGAAACACAAGTCCCTGTGATGACTGTGTCCTGGATGGAAAGGCAGGGCTGGAAGGCAGGTAGGGGCCAGATCACCAAGGACTTTCAATGACAGCCAAAGATGGCAGAGGACACTGCATGGAAGGGACTGAGACCTGTGATTTGGAGAACTCCCTCTGGAAACACTTTGGAGAAGAGATGTTCATATTTCATGAGAAACTTCCTCATCTGAGGAAACAGAGGCTCAATCCCAGGGCTGTCAATCAAACTGCTTTCCAGAATGCAAACTTTCTTTTCCAAAGGGTGTTTGGTATAGCTGACCTTGCTTATTCATTGCAGGGAGAATTAATTTCAGGGTGGGGAATTTAAAAAAAAAAAACCCACAAGATTAAGCAGTGTAATCAGCTGCTGCAGAGAGTTGGAAATGCAATAAATAATAATAGCATTGAGAGCTGTTTTTAATAACTCACCAGTGTAATTTAGCTCCGGCTTCTTGGAGCATATGTAAAATATGTCATAATGTATGTAATGGCAAATGCCTCATTGCCAGCCTCTGAAGACAAATGTCTTCCCAGGAGGAAAGGGGGTGGGGGGCGGGAAATTGGAGGACAGGATTTGCAAATAGGGTGTGGGAAGGCAAGCATCGTTCATTCTGACACCACTAATTTGAAATTTGTGGTCCTTTGCAGAGGTGATAGGTTTCAGTTGGTTTGTCTTCAGGGATGGCTGGTTAATAGCAATAATAGGGTAAGGGAGATACTCATAATCTGTAAGAGAGTGAATTGTTTTCCTGCTCTGTAGACCCACCATTTGCATGCGGTCCATATTCTAATTACAGATCATCCTTGTCTATCTATTTCAACAGGGCCCCAGGGGGCTGATGTCTTAGCAGCATTTGTTTTACTTAGTTGAGTTACTAAATATTCATGAAACCATTTAAATTTGTTATTTAAAAGTGTTTGACAGAGTCTGACTTCTAGTCAATCATATGGGCTGCACCCACCTTCCACCCCCAAAAAGTTCAATATATGGGGGGGGGGCAGGGCCTAGGAGTTCTCTCCTCTTAGGGAGCCATCATGACACAGTTAAAATGAGACAGACTGTAGAGTTAGACAGACCTGAGTTCAAATTCTAGTTCGCCACCTACCAGCTCTGACCTTTTGCAACTTACTTTAACTCAGAGGCTCTACTCCTGATCATCTATTAAATGACAATGATGATGCCGATGACAGCTAATATTTATGGATGACCTGTTACATTGTTTCCATCTTAACAATAGTATGACGTAGGTACTATTAAGATCCCCATTTTACAGGTAAGGAAACTGAAGCTTAGAGCAGTCAAGTTAACTTCCTCAAGGCACGGGGCTTAGTAACTGTTCAGGGACCCAACTCCAGGTCTATCTGACTTCAAAGCCAGTGCTGTTAAGTGTGCTGTGCTATCGTAACTTGTTACAGTTTTGCAAGATTAAAGGAAATGAGTGTAAAGATTAGTTCCTGGTATATAATAGACACTTTATAATGTCTCTTGCATTGAAGGACTAGGTTTATCTTCCTTTAATATGTCCTCTCTGGGAAAACATAGCATCATGTCTTTGTCAAAGTTTTATTAATGTCTTTATAATTCCATACCTTTGTCCAAGTCACTCCACACCTCTCCCAGGCCTCAGGTTTTTAATCTGTAAAATGGGGGTGAGTGGTAGTTCTTACACATGCCTCTGGTTTGGGTATAAATTAATACAACCGCTTTGGAAAATAATTTAGCAATATTTAAGTGGAAGATGCACATATCCTGTGATGTAGTGGCTCTAATCCTCCTCTAAAGCAGGCTTTCTCCACCTCCACGTTCCTGATATTTTGGGACAGAGAGTTCTTTGTTGGGAGGGATGTTCTGAGCCTTGGAGGATATTTAGCAGCATCCCTGGATTCCAGTAGCATCCTCAGTTGCAAGAACCAAAAACGTCTCCAGACATTGTCAAGTGTCCCCTGGGAACCACTGCCCAAAAGGAACTCTTGCAAATATGTGTCAGAAGCATGCTCAATAATGATCAGAGCCACGAGGTTTGCAATAGCAGAAAAGTGTCTACTCACAGTTGAAGGGTGTATTTATCATGACATAGCCACGGAATGGAATATAATGAAACAGTGAAAATGAATGAATTGCGGTTTCATTTGTCAACGTGGATTAAGTTCCTGAACATAGGTTTGAGCGAAAAAATAAAAGCAAATTGCAGAAGCCTGCATGTTTTACGATTCTATCTATGTAATGTTTAGTAACATGTGAAGTGATGCTATATATTATTTAAGGAATATACATTTACATATGTATGCAGTAAACTAAAAAGAAATGCATGGAAATGAAAATCACCAAATTCGGGATATGATTACTTTGGGGGGAAAAGGGGTTATGATCAAAGCAGGGTACATGGGCTTCAACTCTAGTGGTATAACTTTACTCCCTAAGATGCGTATATGAGTATTCATCAGATTATTTTTTTATTCCTCTTTCTATGTCTGAAATATTTTATAATACATTTTGAAGGAGTTAGAGGGTACTGGTTCTAATGAGGGAAGAGCACACTTGGGGAACTTTTCCTAATTACACCCAGCTGTCTCTTGAAGATTCTGAAACCGTCTCTCCAGTTCACTCCCCATATCATCAAGCATGAGTTGCTTCCTTGACCACTGTCCCCAGTAGGAATGTGTCATCTCCCAGGTGTTACAGGACTGAGAAACTGTAGTCACTGGAGAATTCCTGAGGATGCTTCCTCAGGTTTACACTTCCCTCCTAATATTCTATGATCCCATAAAAAATGGATCTGGGGTTCTACTATGTAGGTAAACACATAAACATCCCTCCCTACAGTTTTGCAAGCCCAGTCCATGGACTGTCCCATGTCAGATCCTAGACAGGTATATCCCTCAGCGGGTAGGAGGGGACACTCCTGGAGCGAAGGTGGATGCTCCTGCCAGAGTGTATGGAAAATCCTTGTATTCCTGGCCAACAGAGCTGTCCTGAGACTCAAGAAGCACCACTGTCTTCATTTCACAGGTGAGAAAACAAAGCCTCCACAAGGTCAAGTCCTTTGAAAGTCATCTAGCTAGTGAGTGTCAGAGACATGAATGGACCCAAGCCTGCCTTCAAACCCCCTGTCCTCATGTCTATGCCATGCTGCCTTCCTTCAGTAATAACTCTCAAAATTGTAACTGAGAGTTAATTAGCAAGGCAAGACATCGAAGCAAGAAATGTCCCCCCAAAGCACATGAGTGACCAATACGTGCTCTTCATTCAGAGAAAGAAGAGTACAAGAGTTCAGCTCAGCCCTGAAGGATGAGTGTGCTGGCTTTAGCCAGGCAGAGAAGAGAGGGAGCAGTCCGTGTGAGGAAACAGATAGACGAGGGAATGGGTGGAAGGCAGTGCAAGTCAAGCTCTGTGTGCCAGGAAGGCCATGTCAAATGCATTCGGTTTGGGACGAGGCTGGCTGGAACTGGTGCCCAACTGTGGTTCCCTGTGTCAGGGCGGAGACTGGACTGGAGACTCCTTGGTGGTTGAGATTGATCTCAGTCTTGTTGTACCCTTGGTGCCGAGGGAACATGATACTGGAGAGAGGAAGGTAGGAAGGCAGGAAGGAAGACAGCAGTGAAGGCAAGGAGGGAAGGAAGGAGAGAAGGAGGGAAAGAATGCGGGGAATTCCGACAGAGCCTGCATCTCTTGTGAAAAAGCAAAAGAGGTAAATTTAAAACGTGTTGGTGGATATTTAAATGCCATTTCTCACTGGCTTTATTTACAAATAAATGTCCACCGACAAGAGTTACCCGTGTTTTCTTCTCTGTAAAATGAAAATAATGCTGCACTCTAATTTAAAAGTTGATTACAAAGAGTGGCACGGTATTTTGTAACAAATATTTGTTGAGAAACCTCAATATGCGAAGTCATTTAAAAGGTGAAACAGAACTTTGCAAATTAGAAATCCTAGAGGACTTTTTAGACATTGTGAACTGCCTAATGGAAAAGGCTTTTCTTTTCATCTGAGCACAGCATCTAACACAGGCCCAGTAAATATCTGAGAAAGGAGAGAGAGAGAGAAAGGGAAAAAAAGGGAGGGAGGGAGGGAGGGAAGCATAAATCATTCCTTTATTATTGTATGATTATCATCATCATTATAAAACTAATTTAAACAAATCTAGTCAGTGCCCCCAAAAGGGCACCAAAATAAGGGCTAGGATAAAGAACACAGGAGTAATTTTCCCATTTTGACCAGTGATGGGCATAGTAATGATTTTCTCTCTGAACCACAACCATCTTGCAGTTAAACAGTTTGCTTTCTGGTAGAATCGAGAGCTCTGAGATGGTGCTCTGAGGGATTCTTTCATTTCTTGTCCACCTTTCAAGGGAAAGAAAACTCTAGGTGCAATTATTGGCATTATTTTTATACCAACTGCAGCGGAACATTCCAGAAGATGAGGCTCCTACCAAATTAGTTTATCCAGATGAGATGTAGACAGTACGTTACCGGGGGAACCACGCGGAAACCCACATACCAGCATCAAGCCCTGTGGAGTCGAGTGAACGCAAACGCAGCATTGCACCTGTGTTTTCAGTTAACTAAGAGAACTGCTTCGATCCTGGGGGACACTGTACCACAGGACACCTCTGTTTACTTCAGGTTACACAGCAAAAAGCAAGCTGAGAGCAGCAGAAGTAGCTAGCTAAAAGAGAATTTCATTTTCCGATTGCTGGGGAGCAGAAACTTAAATGAAGCCCTCATGACTGGATTAGTGTCCTTATAGGAAGAAGAGACTAGAGCTCGCTCTCTCTCTTCAGCGGCAAATCAGACTCGGCTGAAAACGTTTGTCTGGAAGGAAGACTTGTGGCTAGAAGTTCAAGCACTCAGAAGAAAGACCAATCCCCAAACCTGAAATTGTATTCCTTTCTCTCCCCAGATGCAAACCTTCACACTTTGTGTACAGACTCAGTCTATGGCTTCTCCATGGAACCCAGCTGATTATGATCTCCTGGAGCATATGGATAAAAACTAGGATAACAATACGAAAATAGCTCTTTCTATGAATAATAACTAATTCATTTTGGTCTTTGCAACAACTGTATGAAGTAGGTACCATGATTATATCTGTTTTACAAGTGAGAAAACTCAGGCACCGAGAGGTCAAGTAACTCGCCAGTAGTCACAGAGCTAAGTAGGAGGCAGAGTTAAGAGTCAGTGCGGAGAGTCTGACCCTGGGGGCCTGCTCTGACCCTCTGAGCTACACTGCCGTTCACTGCACGTCTGGGACTGTGCTAAGCAGTTTGTGGCATTATCACACTTCATTATTACAACAATCTTATGATACATGTGCCAATATTATCCCCATTTTACAGGTGAGGAAACTGGCTCCAAATGTTCAAATGACTTGTCCCAGGTCATGCAGGTGGCAGAGATAAAATTAAAACCCAGAGATCCTGTGCGCTTGCAATTGTTTGGAGGCAACTAGGTGCTGTGGACTGAATGTTTGTGTCCCTCCAAAATTCTTATGCTGAAGCCCCAATTCCAAATGTGATGAAACTTGGGGGTGGGGCCTTTGTGACGTCATTAGGTTTAGATGAAGTCATGAGGATGGAGCCCTCATGACTGGATTAGTGTCCTTATAGGAAGAAGAGACTAGAGCTCGCTCTCTCTCTTCCCACCATGTAAGGATACAGCAAGAAGGCAACCATTTACAAGCCAAAAAGAGGGCCCTCACCAGAACCCAACCATGCTGGTGCCCTGATTTCAAAGTCCCCAGCCTCCAGAATTGTGAAAAATAAATATCTGTTGTTTAAGCCACTCAGTTTGTGGAATTCTGTTACAGTATCCTGGGCTGACTAAGACACTAGATAGACATTTGTGAGTGTGACCATCTTGGTTCCCAAAAGTCCTAAGGGACTTTGAAGACCATGGCCAGTATTCATTTGTCAGACTGTGACAATTCTAAACTGGAATTTCATGTTTTGTGATGTCTGGGTCAGAACAAAAGTCCAGTATCTGGTACATAAGGTCAGTTCACCACCCCTACCCCTCCAGCACCCCCACTCCCACTTCCACTGTCCTCACCCAGACGGAACATCTCATGAATGACCAATCCTTTGTTTCTTTATAGCAAACAGCCTTGGGAGAGGGGGGGTATGCCTACTAGCACTGATAAAGAATTGAAGAGGTCCAACAAAGCGAAGATGCTTGGCCAAAAAGTAATTTGAGACAAAGTGAGAAAAGTATCCAATTCTATGCAGGCTCATGTCTACAATGCAAACATACTCACCTTACAATCTATATGGAAATAAGGAAAAGCAATTTGTGAAATGGATTCCACAAGTGCTTCAGTTAGGGCAAAAATTCTCATCAAGTGAAAAATGGAACTTCAATAAAAATGTAAAAGGAGGTCACATGTAGAGGGAAGGTTTGTGCAAACACCACTTGATGCTGGATGGAAACGTGACATAAGAAAAAGGCAAGTTCTCTAATAAACAATTCATGGACCTCTCACAAATACCAAACCTGAGATCTCCACTTATTAGCTGAACTGTGAGTGACTGTAGACTCTAGACGCAGGTAGACCTAGGTTTAATACTCAGATATCCACTACCTGTGAGACCTGAATTTCCCTCTGATCTTCTTGGGAAAGTAGAAACATCCCCAAAGATATATTGTGAGAATCCAGGGAGATGGCCTGTATAAAGCACCCCATAATTTCTAGAAATTAGTAGCTAAGTCTATCTTATTGCCATTGAGGTAACTCACCTGAGAGGCATATGCTCTTAAAGTCCAGGGTTAGGAGACAATCAGGAGGGGACTTGCCTTTGAAGCCAGAAGTCTTGAAAGAATGTAAGTCTTTGCATAGTGACAGCAAGGCCAGAAGTGGGAACCACCACTCCTCCTGCTCATATCATTTATTCCCAGAAATTCCATAAAGTGGCAAAGGATTAAGTCTAGTTCCTGGCATCCGGCCCTGCATCTAACAGATGCTCAGTAGTACATGTTGGTGGAACAAAACTGGGAATGCTGTGTGCAAAGTGAAATAAGATAACAGGTGAAAATGCAGGACAGAAATGTGGCTGAGACCAGAGCCATCTGCCCAGAGCTAACATCGAGAGCAGTGAGCACACATAATCTTGCAAATGGGGAGAATGCAGAGGCAGAAGAAAGTCAGGGACAGCACTGGTCTTACAAGGTAGAGCATTGTTGGAGAGGAAGGAGTAGGCAGAAACCCAGAGAGGTCCAGGCTAGAGAAGGCAAGAGAACAAAATACTGACTTACCATAAACTTGGAAATATCTCTGCTTCTAATTTAGTTCCTCGTGTCTGGCTGTGCTAATGCCTAAAATACCATTAAGCTCATTAGGTTAATATCACACTCGCTAGGATGCCAGAGGAGAGGAAACACAGTAGGCAGAAAAATCTCTTGGCAAGTGAATTTGTCAGGCTTCCTTCTGGGCAGGTGGGATCTGGAATGGCCGAGTGGTGTCCTGGTAAACCTGTGATGGTGAGGAGGGGGAGGAAGCACTCATTTACAGGGTTTGCCAATTTCCATGGTGTATATACTCCTGCTGTGGCTGATTTCAGGCCACCAAAAGTTTAACAACTGCCTCGCTGGCTTCCTGAAAATTTAATCATCAGCTTTCACAAGCTGGAATAGGCTGACTCCAGGCAGTGCCCAGAGACCAATGAAATTGGAGATTGAACACAGAACCAGTTGGGGGAAGGAACAGAGCAGAGAAGACAAGAGTTTCCTGAGTCTCACTGAGATATGCAGAATATTTCACAAAGAAGGAAAGAGAAGAGGGACCAGCATTCACATTTAGTTATTGTTGTTGTTTAAAATCAGTTACACTCACAGGAGAAAATTTCAATAGTCGACCTCCCTCTGGCCCTAGACCCTCCAGAAGCAACTAAAATTCTCAATTCTCGATTATCCTTCTGGAAATATATTATGTATATGCCAACCTGTGTATGTGTGTGTCCCTTTTCAAAATTAAAATGGCAATGTACTAAACAACTTTTCTTTGTTTAATTATATATTTCCAGTATTCTTCCCCCCAAAAGATAATAAATTATAATTTATAATTAAATTTATAAGATGCATGATTTTAATGGCTGTATAATATTCTTATATCCCATTCCTATAATGGCTATATAGTATTCCTTTTATTATGCACTATAATATATTTAACCAGTTTCCTCACTGATGAGCATATAAGTATTTTTAGTCTTTTGCTGCTAAAAAATGATGCAATGTACACTGTACACATAAATGTGTATACATGCAGTGTAACCTGTACACATAAATATACTTGCACACACGTAGGCATCCCTATACATGAAATTTCAGGATCCAAGGGTATATACACTATTTACTTCTCATAGACTTTTTTCCTCCCAAGAGGTTATATGAATTTACATTCCTACCCACAGTTCATGAGAGTGTCTTTCCCGCAATTGTTGCCAACATGGGGTAGTCTCAAAATTTGAGACCGGCATTTGTTAAGTACACACTCTGTTCTCACACTTGGTATGGGTTCTCTTATTTGAGGTAGGTAAATTCAAATAAAAGGAAACTGGGCCTCATGGAGATCAAGGAACTTTCCCAAGGACAGGTCTCTGTGACATTAATCTCCAGTCTTCCCTCTTCATCACATGATACCCTTCCCCACCAGGCTCACTGCTGACAATCCAGTGTAGGAAAATTGTAAATTCCCCACAGAGTCCCAAAGTTTAGGATACACCAATATCATATTTTGCTTCACTGTTTTTTGCTTCATTTCCAGAAAATTTGCTCATTCAGTGCTGCCCAGTGATCATTTAGTCAGCTTGACTACCCTCTTAACAATTTCTAATACTGATATAAAACCTGCCCAAACAAAATTTAACCGTGGACATGGCCCAATTCACAATTACTTTCTTGATAATTCAGTTTCCAAGGATACTTTGTGATGTCTGTATTCCAGAATAAGCTTGACTGGTTTTTTTTTTTAACAGCAGTAGTACAGACAAATTGTTGTCCTTTTGAAAAATAGCCTTCATCTCTAAGTCTATCTCAGATCAAAAGCTGTTAGGTGTTTTCCTTTATGTCTACGCTCACATGCATTCCCTCTGAGTTTCAGAGAGCATATACTGTCAGACGTTGCCAATTATGGTTACCCTCAGGTAGCAGATGCTTAGGGGTTGGTTAAACGTTTGGGGGGAACTGCCTTGGGAGAATAGGAAATAAAAGCAAAAACTACTATGAAACAATGTAGAGGTTGCCAGCTAGGAGGAGGAGAAAGGTGGAGGGAGTAGGGAGGAGTGCAAGGGAGGGAGGGAGGGAGGGAGGGACTGTGAGGAAGAGTGGAAATAAACAGTGCACTTAGAACAGCGGGAAGGGAGGCTCGGAAGCCTGGTTTTCGAGCTTTAAATGCCCGCTTGGCGTCTTGCTGGTGCGCCAGTGTTCCGTGAGGATGTGGGCGGAGGGCGAGTCCGAGGGGCTTCAAACCCTGGGAATAGTGGTGGTTGTGTGCTCCTCTCTGAAACTTTTGCACTACCTCGGGCTGATTGACTTGTCAGACGGTAAGCGAACCCTCGGTTTACATGAATGTGTTTTTCAGCTTTGATTGTTGTGAGAGTAGTTTAGAAAATGCGTGGAAAGTAGCGGAGACCCGAGAGATTTGAAAAAGCCGGGCTGAATCAGAGCTGTATTTGATCCCCGCCTTCCTCAAAGCGCCGGAGTGATGCGCTGTCCGTGGTGCTGAAACGTGGCGCCTGGAGAGTGGTGGGGGAGCAGGAGGCAATTAGGATCTTCTCTTCCCATCCTATATGCATTTGAGTCTTGGTAGATTACTAGCTATGTGAGACTAGCAGAATACGAGAAAATCCTCCCTCAAGTTGTCTGATAACTATTGGTAGAAGCCAATGACTTTTAAAATTCATTGTGTTGATTAATTTTAAGTAGTTGGGAAGATTATGGTGGTAAAAGACTTTATAAAATGCTAATCACAGTGCCTAGCAATTAGAAGACAAATAAATGTCAGTTCCTTTCCCCAATCCTTAACCCTCAACCCTCATAAGAACCCTTACTCTAAAGCCTCATCATCAGCCATGAGTGTAGCTCCATTCCTTAGTAAGACTGCAGTTAAAAATTTGGGTTAACCACACTGTTTATTACTACGAAGTTAGTGGTTTGGTGCCCAAAGTTAAAGGACCTCAAGAAACGAAGACTATTTTCTTTCTCCTCATGAGATTGTGTTCCAAATAGAACGTAGTTTTTTTTAACCTTTTAAAATTGATTTATAATCATTTTACAATGTTGTGTCAAATTCCAGTGTAGAGCACAATTTTTCAGTTTTACATGAACATGTATATATTCATTGTCACATTTTTTTCTCTGTGAGCTACCATAAGATCTTGTATATATTTCCCTGTGCTATACAGTATAATCTTGTTTATCTATTCTACAATTTTGAAATCCCAGTCTATCTCTTCCCACCCCCTGCCCCCTTGGCAACCACAAGTTTATATTCTATGTCTGTGAGTCTATTTCTGTTTTGTATTTATGCTTTGTTTGTTTGGGGTTTTTTTAGATTCCTCATATGAGCAATCTCATATGGTATTTTTCTTTCTCTTTCTGGCTTACTTCACTTAGAATGACATTCTCCAGGAGCATCCATGTTGCTGCAAATGGCGTTATGTTGTCGGTTAGAACATAGTTTTTCTATAATTCCTATAACATTAGGTTCCTGGAGAGATTCCAATTTTGATGAGCAATGCATTAAATAAGACCAGCCTCCAACAAGGTATAGTCAATGTATATACAATGCATATTCGATGTATATTCTTCCATAACTGCAGAATGTAGACAGAATTCCTCTTCTGAGAGGTTTCACATAATAATGAAATACAAAGGACTAGCTAAAGAACCAATTGAAGCTGAGGTAGACCAGAGACTGAAGGACAGAATGATGTAGTTGGATGAGTTCTGCACCAAGAGTTAAGAGACCTGGGTTCTCTCAATAATCTGTCTCTGTTTAACCTTGGTCAAATCATTATTTTATCTGAATCTCAGTTTTCTATGAGAGTATTGATGAATTTCAATCTCTGCTTTGTGAAATTCTAGAGTAATCCAAAGATATCTTTGCTTTGGGTTTTCTTTGGGGGGGGGGAGGCACAGGGGAGGGTGGTAAAGCAGACTCTAAGCCCTTGTTTCTTGCTTCTATAAAACCAGCTCCACTTTATCTGTTGTATATGTGAGCCCTGTGTAAGAGCTTTTTAAGCTTTAGCTAAAATTTAGTGAATCTATGATTCTGCAAGTCTATGATCATGTTTCCCTGAGATTTTGAAAGCTGAAACACATTCATAAAACTTTCTTTCTTAAAATCCACCTGAAATATAACAATTGGGAAGAATAGTTCTGTATGCCATAGAGATTCTTCCCAGCTACTCAGCCCCTTATATGTGCTCTTCTAAAACTCCAAATTCAGCTTGCCAGTCGTAACAATTGAGTAAAGTCTCTGTTCTCCACCAGATCCCCAGAGAATGTGTTTCATCCCTGTTCAGAGCTTCAGAATAGACACCCCACCAAGATTACAAATTAATGCAAGAGTTTCTTACTTCCTTATAAGGTTAATGTTACAGTAGAAATATTCTTCCTTTCCATATTCAAAGGTAACCATCTTCCTTCCCCTGCTTTAACTTCTCAAGTGCAGCTTTTGACTTTATTACCACAGAAGATATCAGTCATTCACCTAATGTTATAGTAATGAGGGGATTAAGTTGAAATACTGAGAACATATGTTTAATACTGCCTCCAGGAACCCAGGTAAAGGGAGGGATTAACATTTGTTCAGCATCTACAATGTCCCAGGAATAATGTCAGGTGCATTTGTATACATGAGCTAATGTAACCCTCAAAATAACACTCTAAGGGAAAAATTTTAATAACCCTGAAAAGTAGATATTATTGTTCCTTTTACATAAGGAAGAAGACAGTTTTAGAGAAGTTACATAAAATTTCCAAAGATACAGCAATAGCAATGAGCAGGTATTTGTCTCTAAAATTTCCTTCTCTGTCCTGGACACCTAGTAGCTCAACAAGTAAGCCAGCTCCAGATGGAGTCTTTGGTCTGTCATTAAGTCTATACTACACGTAGGCTCCTATGCTAGCACCATCACCATGTGGCCCAAAACACCACTTTTAATGTGTATGTGATATGGGAAACTCTGTTCATCCACTTAGCATTAAGGGGGGAAAATGACCTCCTACTAAATACACTGGGACCAGTATTATGAACTCAATTTAAAGAGAGCAGTGGACCATCTCTAAAGAACCCATCAGTATTTCTTAGGCCATTGGTCTTGTTCTTATTTTATTTTTCAGTAGTAATTCTGAAATAGTATAGATATTGGGCCCAGAGTCAAAAGAGCTGGATTCCAATCCTGGATGTGCCATTCATCAGTTGTGTGACCTTGGGCAAGTCTCTCTTCTTCTCTAGGTTTCACTTTCCTCATTTGTAAAAATAGAAAAATGAGAATGATTATTAATTTCCTAAGGCTGCTGTAACAAATTACTTTCAATTGGGAGGCTCAAAACAACGGCAATATATTCTCTCAAAGTTTTGGAGGCAAGAAGACCAAAAGCAAGGTGTTGGCAGGGCCATGCTTCCTCCCCAGGCCTCTAGGAGAGAATCCTTGTTTGCCTCTTCCAGTTTCTGGTAGACCCAGGTCTTCCTTGGTTTGTGACAACATCACTCCAGTCTCTGTCTCCAACTTCTCCCTATGTCTCTGTTTTCACATGGTATTTTCCTCTTCTTGTAAGAACACCAGTCATATTGTATTAGAACCCACCTTAATGACCTCATCTTAACTTGACTGCATCTGCAAAGACTCTATTTCCAAATGAAGTCACATTTGCAGGAACCAGGGATTACGACGTCAACATATCTTTTTGGATGACACAATTCAACCCAAAACAGTAGGAGTAATGCTGCATATTTTGTAAGGATTAAATGAAGTGGCACATGGGGAAGTACCAAGCTTATTATCTATCTCATAGCAGGTACTTCATAAATGTTTAATTCTTCTCAGCTCTAGGTCATGCCAATCAAAGGAATATGCTACTCATCAGGGAAGAAAGACAAAACCCATGCTTTATGTATTTGGTTTAAAGTCCATCGGGCCTATTGGGCAGTATAAGCCTTCTCTTTGGATTTGGAAGTTGCCAGTGAAACTTCCAGACTAGGAACACTGGGATGACTGTTCCCCTATATGCTGTGTCACCATGCATGCCCAGCCTTCACTACCAGGGCCAGCTAGTCAATCAAGCTCATGGTCACTTCCACCAAAGTGAGGACAGCGGGGGCTGCAGAAAGAAGATCAAGGCAGGAATGTTGGGGGGTGGTGACAGGCAAGAAGTGCCCCCCCAGAAGGTTCAGAGACCAATGCCACAGTTAATTCTCTGTCTCTCTCCTCACTGCTTGCTGGGCCAGGCTTATGCAACTTCACCCTCACCAGGTGAGAGCCCTCTTTTCCCAAAGCATCATGTCTACTGGCTCTGCCATTAGACTATTAGAAGCAATTGACTATTCCAGCTCAAAGCACTGATGAAGCAGTGAGGCCCACATCAGTGTTTCTCAAAGTAGGTTCTCTTGCTGCCATATCTTATATCTGTCTAGACATAGTTTTTTTGTTTTGTTTTGGGGTGTTTTGGGTTTTGTTGTTGTTGTTGTTGTTGTTGTCTTGCTGTCTTTGACCATAGCTTGTTCATGAAACCAGGAATGTCACAGGCTACACAAGAACCACAGATGAAAATAATAGCAATAATAACATGGCAATATCTTGGGGAAACCATGAGAATCGAGGTGTGTTTATGGGGTCTTTAGAAAGTCCATTTTTTATGCATTCTAAATTATATGAAACATGTAGTATTACTCTGGAGATTTGATGGACCCACTTAATGGAAGATTTGAAATATGGTTCATACAGAGCCAACTGCCCACACATATCCAGCTTTAATCGTTTCTTATGGACTTAAGAACTGTTTGGTACTTTCTAGCTTAAGAAACCACTGTCCATATAGTGTTTATCTTGGACAACAGAGAAATCCTGTGAGATATTAAGAGCCTATATGGTTATTATTGAACTAATTTTATAATTTTGTCTTTTTTTTTTTTAAACTGAGGCTCTGCAGCTTTGACTTCAAGGCCACATGACTCAGAAGTAACGATTTCAGGACTCAATTCAAGCCTTCTTAGAGCCACTACCGAGCATTTTTCATTGTCCAAATCCAGTGAAACTTGCACTTACACTGTGCCTGGACATTGGGAATGTCACCATTTCTACTCATCAAATATTTGTACTATTCCTTTTGGTAAAGTACTGATAACTGATAACTAATAAAGTTAGGGTGTGATGGACTGAATTATGGGCACCCAAGGATGTCAGGTCCTAATCCCTGGAAACTATAAATGCCACCCTACAAGGAAAAAGGTCCTTTTCAGGTACGATTAAGTTAAGGGTCTTGAGACGATTGTCCTGAATTGTCTGGGTGGGTCCTATATGCCACCCTAAGTATCACAAAAGAGAGGCAGACAGAGATTAGACACAGACAGAAGAGGAGAAGGCGATGTGAAGATGGAGGCAGAGATTGAAGTGATGTGGCTACAAGTCAGGGAATGCTGGAAGCCGCCAGCAGCTGGGAGGGGCAAGGAAAGGATTCTCCCCTACAGCCTTTAAAAGGAGCACAGTCTTGTTGATAAGTCTGTATGCGTGTGTGCGCGCGCACGCATCTCTCCAGGGTTCATATATCCTCCTACCACTGAATAGACCAAAAAAGCTGAAGTCGATTACTCTTCTGCAGTCTTAACCTCATACCTCTCTTCTCTCTTTTTCCTCTTTCTTTTTTTTTTTTTATTGAAGTATAGTTGATTTACAGTATTATATTAGTTTCAGGTGTCCAGCATAGTGATTCGGTATTTTTACAGATTATACTCCATTAAATGTTATTACAAGATAATGGCTGTAATTCCCTGTGCTATGTGATATATCCTTGTTGTTTCCTTCCCCTCTTTCTGTCTCCAGGTTTGGTTAGTTGTTCTCACTCCCAACGTAGATGTAGGTATACTTTAAATGGCACACTTAATCCTTGATTACTTAAATGCTGGCTTCAAGGAGTATCTATTGCCCACCTTCTCTGAAATATTAAAAGACAAGGGCATTTTTACTTCCTCTACTTCTCCCATCTTTCTCTCTACCTACCAAGTCTGTTCATTATACTATCATTTTTACATTTTCAAGGTTTATATGATGTTCCCAGAAATGCCTCTTTCAAGGTCAAGGGGAGGGGCTTCCTCAGGCCTCTCATTCCCCATGAGCACAACCCCATCTCCTGCTCTGGGTCAGCGCCCAGTTCTTTCTCTAGAACTTGTCTACTTGTATGACCAGCAAAAGGACAGCCAGGACCTCCTCCCGCCTAATCAGGACAATGCATCCTATGGTCAGAAGCCTTCCCAGTATTTAGATCTCCGATGACTATCTAGGGGTGCCCAGGCTTAAGCAGCCACTCTCTAATTCTGCCACAGCCTGAAGACCCCCAGCCTGACCAACAAAACGACACTGACTGCAGGTCCCACTCTGCCACCTGCCCACCTTCTCCCCACACCCATTCTGCAGCTGAGAAAAATCTCCCCAAACCCAGTGCAAAGACACACAAGATTTGCTGGTATAGAATTGCTAGTATTTTGCAAACTGCCATAGCCAGCATGATAAACTTCTAAAAATTTCATTTTCTATCCAAGATCATAGATTCTGAGCAAGTCCACATACAAATCAAAGCAACTGCATGTGACTGGCTTTGAGGTTCTTCAAAGCAAGAGAAACATAAAATGTTCAACCCACTTGATTTGTAAAAACATGTTTTCCTATTAATGTACACAGTAATTACACAAGTAATAAATACACGAATTATCCCTTTTGAAAACAATCCCTTCCAATACAGATAAAGTGGAAGTGCCTGTAGCTTGCCCGGACGTCCCAATGCCACTCATATCCCTATGACACTGGTGTGACACCAGTGCTCAGAAGCTAAAGATAACGATGCAGATTCCTGGGTACTGACACAGAAGGAACACCATCCTGATTTTTATAATAAGAAAAGGGAATATAAATTCTATTTAAGGAATAAAATTAACCTACTTAAAAAATCCATAATATTTTCAACTGCAAAGAAAGAAGAAGAGGAGAAGCAAGATAGGAAGATGAGAGGTAGAAGAGAAGAGGGGAGGGGAGAGAGACATGGTCAGCAGTGGCAGGAAGGAAAGATGAGGAGGTGAGAGGGAGCGAGAAAGGGAGGGAGGGGAGGGGGCAGTGACCGGAAGGAGATTTAGCCACTTTCGAGGCGATCACTTGATTCTCTGTGGTTCACTCGGGTGTCCAGTAACTTAACATCCTGTAATCACAAGCCTTGAGGAGTCAGCTTAGCTAATTAACAGTTTACCAACTGCTCTTCGGGCTTCAATCTCTAGAGATTCTACACTGCAAAGGAAAGTCACAGCGAGCCTTCCTGCATTTGCACTGTGGCCACAACACCATTGCCCCCAGGCAAAACCAGCCCCAGGGAGGAACCCAGCCTTTGTCTCCAGTGTCCACAAACCTGGCTGTAAAAAAACAAAACAAAACAAAACAAAAAACAGTCTATCCAGTTACCCCGTTAGGCATCTCTCAGGCTGGGCATTTGAGGTTTTCCAAAATAAAGAGTTCAGTGTCACCAACACAGTCACTTGTTTAGTGTATTCAACACAGTGCTTCATTGATCCAATGCCCTTGAAGTAAGTAAGCACTGCAGTAGTGTTCCTTTACTTCCCTCAAGGCAACATTCAAAGGTTAAAAAGTCAAATCTGCCCATAGATTCCTCCTCTCTACCTTCACCTTCCCTCTCTGTGCCCCTGGTCTTCTCTCTGTCCGGCCCCAGGGCCCCAGAGCTCTCTCCTGCTACTCAGACCTTTCTATGTGACACCCACCTGGGCTGATCTCTCCATTCATTGTCTCTCTGACCTCCCTGCTTTTAATCCATTTCCATCAAAATTTATCTGGCCTATGTTCCCATTCCTTCTGCACCCGGACTGATCTTGAACCACTTTTGAAAAATGGTTCCCTGCTTAGGCAATCATTTTGTCAGTGAAATTTGTGTGTGAAGAACTCGAGTAAACTCTTTTTTTTTTTTTTAATTGTGATACTAACATAGTACAGATGGCCCTCCATATCTGGGGGTTCCACATGTGCAGAAATCAATTGCAGACAGAAAATATTTGAAAAAAATTCTAGAAAGTTCCCAAAAGCAAAAGCTGAATCTGCCACACTTGAGCAAATATTTGCATAGCACTTACATTGTATTTGGTATTATAAGCAATCTAGAGACGATTTAAAGTATAGAGGAGAAGGTGCGTAGGTTACATGCAAATACTGTTCCATCTTACTATACAAGGGACTTGACCATCTGTGGATTTGGGTATCTGCTGGAGGAGGGGTGGCCTGGAACCAATCTCCCCGTGGACACTGAGGGACAATGGTATATTGGTTTTAGACTGTTAGCTGCTTTCACATTTGCTTATTTTAAAAACTAGCGAGAAGATGGTTGGGGTGACCTGTCCCCTCAGGAGTCACTCTAAGCTATACCTCCTGAGGGAACCAATGTGAAGAAGATAGTCAGTTGTGGCACTAAGAACAAACACTTGTTAAATGAGTGAGCAGATCTCTTTATCCCACAAAAGGGAGACTTGGAAAGAGCTAACTCATGAAGGCAGTGGTTATGTCCGCCCTGCTCACCATACATCCCTTCTGCCCAGCACAGTGCCCAACACATAGCAGATGCTCAGGAAGTGCTGAATGAATGATGTACCCAGGGATTTATCTCCAAAGCTTCCTCTCATACCTTGAAATGCATTTGGTGGCCCAAGACAAAGGCTTCTGACTTCTCCAGCAAAGACTGCACATCCATCCCATACCATACACAGAATTAGTTCTCGCTCTTCTCCTGTGGGCCTTCCACAAACCTGGCTCCTTCTCCAAACCTCTCTACTCCCTTCCTAATATACATCCTAAATATGGACAGAAGCTTGCTATTCCCACTCTGGCCTGCCCTGGGGTAAGCCCCTGATACTTCAGAGAATATTCCAAGAATAGAGCAAGTTCTACTACTTGACAAATAGATTCTCAGTAAAAGCTGATGAATGAATGGATTAATGCACAAATTAGTGACCATCCCTATTTATAGCAAAGGTCCCAGAATCCTTCCAGCCCCATCCTGGGGCATTCTCATTGCCATCTCTACATGACTGAGAAAAGAGCCCCAGGTGGCATGACAGTAGACTTGGACTCCAGCCTCAGCCCCATCCCTCATGCACATCAGTGTCCCTCACTGGGCTCACCCTAGCCAACTTCAAAACAAACAGGTTGAATTACATCACTGGTTTCTGAATGGTGAATTGCAAAATCTTTTGAAGGACCACCATATGGGATTTGAAGAAGGAAAACAATATTCTTCTGATCTCTCACTTTAACCCCAGCATCTGATTGCTTTCATCTATTTTACATACTTAGCTGCCGAAAAAATTTCCTTTGATTAAAGAATTCCTTGCCTTTACGTGAATTTGAAAACCACTGGATGATAACTAAGGTCTATTCAACCTTGAAGTTGCAACGATCTCATGATTCTACTTTATGTAAGAAGACCCATGAATGTGCTTTCAAGGTAGACAGACGGGATGTGATCCAGCCAGGACCACAGCATTTCTCTATGGCACTATCACTATGACAACCCACCATCAGTTAGGATGCTTTATGGGTACACTGGGCCTGAGCCATAACCCCTAGAACACTGGAACCAGCAGCAGCCATAAATAAAACACAGAACCAACGAGCGATATATCTTTTCCTGTGGCTGCTAGAGTATAAATAAGTTGACAGGGTGTTGGAAAAGCCAGGGTAAGATCACCAAGTTTCTGGTACAAAAAAAGGTATATTTTATAGACTATTTAGCCTGACAACACCCTAAAGAGCACAGAAATGATCTGATGCCATGGAAATAACCCTCAAGTTGGAGTCAGAGGCCATAATTTAAATCCCAGCTCTGTCATTTGCTAACAACTTTGGGCAAGGTACTTAACTCCTAATCTGTAAAATGGGGTAATATAGCCCATTTTGCAGGATATTGGGAGACTTAATTGAAATAAATTGTATGAAAGCATTTGGCTTAGTGTTAATACTTTATAAATATTCTACAAGGGCCCAAACAGAGGAAGTGACTTGCCCAAGGTGACTTCCTCAAGGTCACATAACAACGCCATTGTCATGTTGCCTACAGCTCAGCATTGCCATGGTCTGAGAGGCTTCTGGTGCCCAGGGAGCCGGTGGGGGGGGGGGCGCGCCTGAGTTCCCAGCAGTTTAGGGTGCGGCCCTGGAGGAGGCGCTGAGATACCACCCCAGAGTCTCACTCTCAGGAATTCAATATAGAAAGCACATTAAGACCTGTTTACATGGAAGTGCTGCTTGTAATTATTGTTCCCTATGGGATACTCCCCCTCTGCTTCCTCCAATCCTGTTTTAAACTGCTCGGCTAATAGAGCTTTCCTGGCTTCCCTGGGGAGACATTCGCAGATGCTAATAGAGACATAATTCAAAAATTGCTTGATATACATGCCCTCAGTTTTCCCCAAGAACCACCTAAGTAAAGATCCCCAAACATGAAACGCACTCATTGGCCAGATGCAATTAAACATGCATGGTATTAAATGTATGGGCTATTATTCAGCCAGGTCTGCATTAATCTGCAGCAGTCACGGCTTTATCCTAAGATCCCACAGAGGCCAAGTGCAACAGAAAAGAAGCAGGCTGCTAGATGCGAGCTCTGGAGGACCCCTGCCTTAGAGTCTCCAATCCAAGCTTTTTCAGACAAGACATGAGGCTTTAAAAAAAAAAAAAATCCTCCACGCCTGGAGAAGCAAAGAATCAATGCTGAGCAAGTCCAGGAGTAATAATTTCCATCTCTCCAATGTGTAAAGAGGAAAAGGAAGACAGAAGGAAGCTGGGCGCAACATTACAACATTGCAAAGTTCTGTTGCAACATTGTGTAAGCAACATTACATCACAGAGCGAGCCAGCTCCAGATCCCAGTGCAAGCGCTTACTCTCTGTGGGACCCTGGGAGAGTCACTTAAGCTTTCTGAGCCTTAGCTTAATCAATGGCAAACTGGGAATACCAGTATCACCTTCCATGATTGCCGGGAAGATAAAAGGAGATTAACAAATGTGAAAGCACTTATCATATCATTACATAGTAAGAATTCATTAAACTTCTTTTATATAAATCTTCTCTTCCTTAAAATCTGAATATGGAGAGCACGGACATGCTTATAGGTTAAAAAATAAATAAAAAGGCTGAGCCAATCCTAAACATACTAAAATTAGATTAAAAGAGGTAAACTAGGATGGGTTGAAAGAAATTTGACTTAGCCAAAACCAATCAACTTAATGAAACTTGGTGTCTCAAGAGGAAATTAATATAAATTGAAAATAGCATAGGTTTAAGGTGACTTTAGAGAAGTTTCTGGAGACTAGATTCATAATTGATTAATAAACTAAAAATATAGAGAGAACTGTCTAAGGCCAGAAAAGTAGAAACGCAGCACCCTGGCTGCCCTCCCTCCTCTTTCTACTGCAGAAGGAATTGAAACCCAGGGACTGGAAATGCCCAGCCCAGCAAAGAACACTGAACCCGGGTGGAGGGCTGTGGTTCAGTGTCCTTTGCCCTGTGCTGGCCCCCGAGGGGTCGAGCCAGACCTGCCATGTGTTGTCCCTTAACGATGGTGCCAGATTGACTCCCAGGCAGGTTAGACCCAGAGCTCAGTTCACCACGCCACCTCTTCACACAGGAATAGGCAGGAGAGGAAAGGAAACGAGCCACATCTGCTGCTCACCTACAGTGTGCCAGGTCCTGGGGACCCACCTAACACTTGCGAAGAAATGAGTGTCCTTGACATTCAAGGAAATGCCTTCGGGCAGGTGACCTAATTGCAGAAGCAACATAACTAGTGTGTGACCGGTGTGGAATTCAAGTCACACTCGCTGGGGGCCAGCATCCAGTGCTCTCCACTTACGGAGCTTTACAGATGCAAGCATCTGACCTCAGAAGCCTCAGTCAACACGACCTGATTTGAATCTGATTTGAATCGACATGAATGAGCTTCAATCAACTATCAATGCTGAGATTTTTACCATTACATAAAGCGTTTGAAAGACCCACACATTCTCCTGTCACCACATTACATGAGCTGTCATCACAGCTGCCGCAGGCACGCTGTGCTTTTTGCTTGGGGGACAGGTTAGCAAGCAGAAAGCGTGGGGGCCTTAGAAAGGGCAGGTGGCTGGTAGGAGAGAGGCAGCAAGAGGCAGGCAGGAGGTTGTCTGTCCTGATGGTTCGCCTTCACCCACGTGACTCTTGGATGGTGCCTTTGCAGGAATCACGGCTGGAAGCACCCCAGCCCCACTCCGAGGAGAACCTCAAACTCTTGGGGGCAGATCGAGCACAAGTGAGAATCCCAGCCCTGCCCCTCCAGGCTGACAGACGCTCCTGCTCCCAGATGGGGAAAAGGCTGAAGTGCTCTCAGCCAGAGACCTCAATTTATCTTCAGGACAATTTTAATTGGAAACCTCGCCTTGCTGCTGCCCACTTTTTCAGAAATAATTAGAAAGGTAATCTGTAAGAAAGATGTCTATTAAAAATAAATAATATATAATACATTTTGGCTTACAATTTTGAATAACACGGCCATCCCGTCTTTAAGTAAAAATTCATATATTTTTAATAAGCCTCAGATATGTTCCCCAATGAATCACAGATGGTTCATCTTTATTATTCTATAAAGAGACATCATGGGTAAATGTTTTCTTAAGAAGGGCACAACAGAACCCGAGAACTGCTCTTATCTGGAGATCTCCAAGCACTTTCTGAGCATCAGGGCTCCCTCCTGTCATCATGGAAGCTGATGGGGAGATGTCCTCATGATCCCCAGACCCTCATCTCTGATCAGACAGAAGCAACGTGGCAACATCAAAAATAAACATAATTCAAATTCTAACTTTGTCACTTGATGACTAATAACCAAGCCCTAATGACCCAGAAAATGAGTTATTTATAAAGTAATCCTCATGAGGTTATTTAAGGAATATATGATGCAAGGTATGAAATGTACTGAACATAGCAACTTGCACTGAGAAGCTCTCTTTAAATGTCCTTTTCTCAACATCTAGAATATGAGGAACACATGGAACTGTTACATATATGTGCCTATGCACATAAGCTGGCACTGTAACTGTAAGGAGAATAGTCATCTTCTGTCCATTTGACAAACATCCATGAACCCTTCCACAGAAAGTTGTTGAATTTGGAGAGCAAATAGCTCTGAACTATCCTAAGAAGATGAAATGTGTAGAACACAGTGTGGTAACTCGCTGTTCTCCCAGCACTAATCATTAGGTTATTGACTTATAATAGCCAAAGATAAGTCGGCATTAACCACATCCAACCTCTGTAACAGCCCCTTGCTGGGGTCAGGGGCACAGAAAGAAATGTGACAGCTCTCTCCCAGCCTTCCCCACTGCACAACACAGTGCCACCACTCACACAACTGCTCCAGCCTGGAGAATCTTCCTTGTCACCTCTGCATCCTTTTCCCTCACAGCCCTGTCCACCACATCAGCAAGTCCGGTGGATTCTCTCTGCCAGAGAGATTCAACATCTGCTTCTCGTGGGTCTCCCTCAAAGTTAGTATTGTCTCTCATCCAGTTGGCAACACTCTCTTAGCCGGTCTTTCCTCTGTGTCTACTTAAAAAGCAAACCAAAAAAAAAAAAAAAAAAAATTAACTGAAATATGCACCAGAACCCATGTAACTCACATGCAGATTTTTTTCTGCATGGGAAAGACCATTACAGCATCCCAGAAGCCCCCTTTTTGCTCCACTCCAGTCACCACTCCCCGGGGATAACCACTATCCTGACTTCTAACAGAATAGATTAATTTTACTTGGTTTGGGGCTCTGTATTCATCCATATTGTTGGGTGCTGCTATAATCAACTTAGTCACATCACTGTAGAGCATTTCATTGTGTGACTACGCTAACAATTTGTTGTTTGTTTTACTGTTGATGGATACTTGGGTGAGTTTCTGGTTTGGGGCAACTATTTCTTTCATACAATTTTTAAAGGTTATACTCCATTTACAGTTATTACAAAATATTGGCTGTATTCCCCGTGTTGTACAATACATCCTTGTAGTCTGTCTTACACTCAGTAGTTCATAACTCCCACTCCCCCACCCCTGTGCTGCCCTTTTCATGGAGAGATTCCATTGGTAGGGCTGAGCCTACAGGCTGAAGGCTGCAGCTTTGCAGTGGTCCTTGGGGGAGACACTGAGATGTAGAATTGAGTCCTAGGGATGTTCATGCCCAATGCCCCAGCCAGGAAATGTCAAAGTAGGCATTTTAACCCACGTCTATCTAACTGCAAAAATCAAACTCCACTAACTATATTTTCATATTTTCTGCATTCTTGATGCTCTGGCATTTGGAGCCTTCATCTTGGACAGACTAACCACCCCCCACCCCCACCCCCGAACTAGCTAATTCCTAGAGATGGCAAATGACTACCCTGGAGGTGTGCCTTTGTATGCAGGCCACCCAATCCAGAGCCCAGACCCCACCCATCTCCTTTATCTAACTCTCACACACCAAGCCAATCTTCCCTCTGCCCTAAATCACCTCGGGGCCAGGTACCAGACAGCTAGGGACCACCCCTGCAGCCCAGAGGCTGCCACAGGTTCTCACACTTTCCGATCCTAAGTTTACTCAGCATACTTATCCTGCCCTACCCACTCCTTCCCACAAAAACCCCAGCAAAGGCTCTGAACCACTCTCCCTTCTCATCCATCTCTGCCTCCTGACTGACCCTGGTGCCTCCCGGTGTGGCCCTGCATTGGTATGCCATGCCTCCTGTTTCTAGGGATCTCTAAATAAATAAATTTCTTCCTTCATGACTGTCATTTTCATGTCTGTGTGTCTTAAGGTACCTGATTAAGACAAATCTCAGGTACAAATTCTACCACAAAAGCCCTTTAATGCATTCAGGTATCCTAGCGTCCTGGCTCCTTAAGGATGCAGCTGTGCAGTGAGCATCTTCCCCATCCCCTTGGCTCCCAACATGGCACCTCAGAAGGCACTCACGAATGTTTGCGGATGATGAACAGGAAGCTCCCGGGAGAGTCTGCTTGAGCCCCCACGTCAGGCCCAGGCGTGGAGCTTCTCCAGTGGCCTCGGGACCAACCAGTTTTACAAATTATCAACATCTCCCCATTAGCTGTTGCAATATTAAATTGTGTGACTGGAAATGAATGAATAATCCCACAGGCAAGTGAGGGAGACCAAGCAGCAGGGATTTAATAACAAGTCCTGCCCTCTCTCCAAGCAGAAGGTCTCCCTAATTAAATATTAAAAATCTATCCACACAGCTACAGCAAAAAATTGCTTTTTCAGCAGCGTAGCTTTGAGAAACTTCCTCAGAAGACCAGAAAGCTGTGGGGATGTCCTCCTGGGGACCCAGATGTGGGAGCAAGGGAGCCACCGCATGGCAAGCACTGCTGTGTGCCTGGCACAGGTCTGTTACATGCCTTGTCACATCTGGCCCCCATGAGACATGGGTTAGGTCATATCCAAGTGGCAAAGCTGGAATTTTCACCCAGTCCTAGGTGGTTATAAAATCCAGGCGACACAACACAGCAGTTAAAAACATGGGTCTCGGCACCCAGCAGGCCTGGATTTGAGTTTCAAGTCTGTCATTTACTAACCGTTTGGCCTTGGGAAGATTACCTTACCTCCCTGAGTCTCAGGTGCTCTGTCTTTAAAAGGGTGGCAGTGTGGAGTTCACGGGGTTTGGGGAGGGTTACGTGAGACAAGGTACGTGAAGCACTAGATGGTGATCTGGTACCTAGGAAATACCTCTGAAATGTCAGCTACTGTCCTGATGAATGGAACACCTCCTACCTCCTCACTCCCATCCCCTGATGTCTGCAAAATGCCTCCTCCAGACCGGAGGGCATCCTGTCCAAACCACTGCCTCTAGCCAGCTGTGTCTTTTTTCTTCACGGGTCAGGGAAGAGTTATCAGGAACTGTTCAGCACCCACTGAGCCTGTCCTCCCCACCAGTTGCACCCTCATTCATTAACTCACTGAAATCTCACAAGAGCCCTAAAAGGTAGAGATTGTTCCCACCATTTCCCTGTGTTGAAGCTGAGATTGATAAATGTAACGTGTTGCCAAGGCTACATAAAGATCTCCAAGCCAGGGGCACTCCATCCTCAACCGCCTGGCTTCCCAGGCCCCTCCGCAAAGAGGGGGTACCGTGTCAGCCCTGATCTCTGGGCTCCACCAAGCCCCAGGACCAGGGCTTCTCAGGTTCACCACGTTTGTTCTTTAAGTCAACTTTAAAACATCCTTTTTGGATTTCTTCTTATTAGAAATTTGTACTTACTCATTGCAGAAAGTTTAGAAAATATAGTATAATAACAGTTGTCCAAACCCCAACCTGCACAGATACCCACTGCTAAAGTGTATATGTATGCTATCCTAGAGATAGATAGATAGATAGATAGATATTACCTGTTTTACAAAACCTGCGTTTTTCGACATCAAGCAATATTTCTGAGAAATAATCTGAAATGCATACAGGGTTACCCACATCCTTAATCCTGGTCCCATGGCTTCCTCCCTTCCTAGACTTTGCTTCAATGATCATCATAGCTGCTTTGCATATCAAATCTCTCCCTTTTAATTACAACTACCAGGACCTGTTCCCCCCTGCAGGGTCATGGGCTAACTAAAACAAGAATAAAGAAGGAAGTTACTGATGAGCTAGCAAAAGTCTTACAGCCCTAGGAGATTTTCTCCAACTTTATAGTGTTCTCCATGCCATGGAGTCAGGTCTCTAGCCAAGCCTGAGTCAGCCTTTGGCATTCTAAATAGGAATTACCAGGCCCCTTGGCATTCCAGCTGAAACTTCAAATATCTCAAATTGTAGGTTTTATTAACGGGTAGAGAGAAGCAGAGTTTCCTCCCTTTGCCTCACTTGCAGACAGCTGGGACCAAGTCTAAGGTCTCAGGCCGGTTTGATTAACAGAGGCTCTCTATTGCAATAAGCCAGACAGGAGAGGAAGGATGCAAAGCCATCAGAGAACTGATGGCTGCAAGGCCGTTCTGCACGAAGTCCCAGCAAGTAGGGAGGGGCCGAGGACGTCTCACTTCGCTTAGGATTAACATCAGCCCTCACTGGGTGGTTAATATTGTAATTCATAACTCTCCACTGGCTCCTCACAAAAATAAAACCCTCTGTCCTGTACTTGCTTTGCTACTTGCCATTCCTTAAACTGTGACATGGACCCCAAGTCCCAGCACAATATGGTCCGTGCTTGCCTTGCACTCTTCAGTCCCTTATTCACCTCATCCCAGCCTTCAGACACACCAGGGCACTTTCTCTCATTTCCCAGGGCAGGCCCCCCTTATCCCACTGCAGAGTCCTTGGAGAGGCTGTTCCCTCCCTCTGTCCTTACTTGCGCCACCTGGTCATCCATTCTCGTCCTTCTGGATCGCCACAGAGAAGCCCTGCATTTATGGCTGGGTTCTTACTGTTTCAGTCCCCACGGCATCCCGTACCTTTCCCCCTCTAGCACTTTGTTCAATTGTAATTCGGAAATTATTCACCTAATATCTACCTCCACCCTGGGACACAGTCACTCCTGTTCCCATTTGATTGGCCAACGCCAGTCACGTGATCACACTTAACATCAAAGGATCCAAAAGAGCATCCAGATGTGTGCCTGGAAGGAGAACCAGAAATAGTTCGAGACGAGCACTCATGATCACCACAATATCATGTTTTGTTTGAAAAAAAAGTGTGATTCCACAAAAGCAACATCACAACAAACACAACAACTGACCACCAGTCGCACTAGACCAGACTTAATCAGGACCAGCTTCACAAGGAAACAAAAGGCATCTGCTCTCCATCATCCTACTCAAAATGTAATGTTCTGAACCAAAACATTACAGTTATAAAAGCAATCCATGTATACAGCATAAAAAATATTTCACACAGTAACAAAGGCTATTTATAAGGTGAAAAGGAAAGTGTGCCTCCTCCCCCAATGTCCCCACCCCTAATCCCATAGAAGTGACCCTTATAGACAGAACACTTCAGGACTTGAGATGCAGGCTGGGAGGTCCGGGACGGCTTCACAGAGAAGGCACGAGTGGAAGCTGTTTGGGTTTCTTGTTTTTGACATTTCATTTTCAAAGACTTCTACGATCCAACCTAAGCCTTACAGTCAGCCACTCTGAGACTTGTGCCTCATGATGAGAGATACTGCTTCTCTCAGAAGGGCTGGGAATTTCAAGCCAGGGCACTGGTCTGGAAAATTCCATCAAAGCATCGCTCCAAGCTTAGCAGTTGCCACCCACTTCTCAGATTAAATAGCTTCAGGGCCCCATGACCCACGAGTGCATTGACCAACTAACTCAGCTAATTAGTCCTGGGTCGTTCATCTTCTTAAACTACAGAAGTCTTCCAGGTGGCCACCCTGGCCAATGGAGTGTTATAAGGGCTCTTTGTAGGTGGCACCCCACTTGTAGCCAAGCAAAGACATCCATTAGGAGGCTGAACCCCACCCCCGACCAAGTGAGGAGGGGACTTTACTGAGTGTCTTCGGCAAGCCAGGCGCTTTCTATGCAGTGGTTCCTGGGATCCTAAGAGACTCAGAGATGGGTGCTTCTGTGCCCATTTTAATAGTGAGGCTTGAAGGATGGAAGTAACTTGCTCAGCTCATCAGCTGTTCAACTGCAGAGCTGGGATTCAGGTCTGAGTATTTTTACTGGCAAGCTCACCATTATTCCACACTTGCTGATGCTGCCGACTTTCCTGACCAGCGTGTATAAAACAGTGCCCCTGATGACCCGTTTGTCTCTGGTCCTGTAGCGCTGCTTTGTTCTCATTCACAGTGCCCGTCACTACCCGTGCTCACCGCTCTTTCGCCACCTTTTGTCCGCAGCTTCACTCCCAGTGCCGGGAAGAGTGGCTGGCAGCTGGCAGGCACTCAGTAATCATTTGCTGAACGAGTGAATAGTGCTGTGAAAAGAACAGTGAATTGCCAGGACTGACCTGAGTTTAATCCTGCTCTGCCAGGAGCCCAGTGTGTGACCTTGGATGAGCCGTTTCCTCTTGGGCCACAGGAGCCGTGTCTGTGAAGTTAGAGGGCAGGTTAAAAGCCCCTCTCCATGACTCATATGCTCCGTGACTCCCACAGCTGGCCACCCAGAGTGAAGGCTGCTCTCATGCTCAGAAAAGGGAAACAAAATTGGAAATGCTAAATGAATGGCAGAGAGCTTGAGGCAGGGGAGGATGTGGAGAGGGGACCCCTGAAGCGACTTGGTGTCTCTCCTCCTGTCACAGATGGGGCTCTGCAAATTCCCAAGTCCAGAAAGTGTGGGAAGCCTGGGTAGAGGAATGTGGCCTCCTACTTGCTGAGACAGAGAAACAACCACAAAGACCTAAGAGGGGTCCAGGAGAGCGACACAGGACGGTCCCTTATGCCAGAAAGTACCTGTCAATCAGATGATGAGATGAGTCTTTGCTCTCTGCTTACCGCCCTTGTGACCTCAGGAACATATAACATCTCTGATTCCGTTTCTCCTAATAAAAACGGGAATAATGTTTTCTCTTTCCTCTCTGAACCTGTTTTCTCCTCTATACAATGGGAATGATAGAACACATATTTCATAGTAGCTAAACAATGTGAAAAGTGCTCTGTAAAACAGAAGGCCAAAATGTCCTGAGCCAGCACCTGTAAGTCAACCCCAGTCTGGATTTATGTGCATAGAAGCTTCACCTAAGGACACAGCCTGAATAGATACAAAGGTCCTTTCTCATCACAGGGCACCCTTTTTCATCCTTGTTGCTTGAAACCCCCCAAATGAAATTCGGTTGTGTTTCCAGATTATCATAAAACACACAAAAGTCACTTGGAAAAAACATGGTATGGGGTAGGGGAGAAGGGCTGTTCAACAGGGGTCACGGGCTCAGGCAGGCAATGTAAATGAATGATGATGAACAACAACCCTCCCTTGGTCTCAGCGTTGGAGAGGCAATAGGGAGCAGTAGGGTCTGCGGTTTACTACAGCACACTTGCTCTGTAACTATGTGACAGTGCAGGCCTGCGCAGCCATAACTTTAGACTTCTAAAGAGAAGCCCCAAAGCCATATTTTATGGTGAAATAAATGTTGGCAAAATTCACATTTAAAAGAAATAAGGTAACTGTGGACTGCCAGACTGTGATTTCTGAACTAAACTAACAAATGATGGAATTTGCCACTAAATTGGCCAAATGCTTTCCAGATATTCTCTTGGCTGCTGGCTTGGGACTCTTAATGTCATTCCCATTTAGTTCCTAATGGCTTTTCTCACTTTTAGCAAACAATGAGCACTTAGTATGCACCTATTATGTGCAAAGCAAACACCAGACATCCTGGCGGGAGTGGGATACGAAAAAACAGAACAAAAATAGGGACAAGACACAGTCTTCCTATCGCTACTCCTCCCCACCCCACTCCTGCAATACCCAGAGGTAGAATCTGATTCCTACCGGGTGATTGTTAGAGACGATAAGTGCTTCGTGCTTTGGGAGTTGGAACAGAGAGACAGCTCTCTGTGTGGTGGTCTATGAGAGCTCCCGGAGGAGATGGCTCTTATCCAGGTTTAATGGGTGGCTGGGATTGGGGTCAGCTGATCCACATTGCTCTGGCAGCAGTAGGGATCTACATACCAGAAGATTCTGCAGCTATTGCAAAAGACCCATGACCTACAGTTGTGGGGAAGTGTTCTGGAAAGGTAAACTGGGTCCTCAGGATAGACCCTTCAGTGCCAGCTAGGGTACCTGGGCTCTGCCCTGAAGAGTCAGCAGGGAGGTGGTGGGTTGTAGTGGGGAAAATGATGGAGAGGAGCCCCCTTAACCTGCTTTCTCCAGGATACGGAGCCAGGGCACAGGCTCCAGCAACGCTTCACCTCCTGTCTTTTATTTCAGTCCACACCGAATAGACACGCAGAACAGAGCTTCCCCAGACAGCCTCGTGCAGGCTGTGTTTCCGGGGCTGGGGGGGGGGGGCGGGGTGCCTTCATGGCAATGATCTGGATCCTGAAACAATTGAGAGAGGCAGCAGGGCTTCTTAACAGGCAATCTTTTCCTTTTTATGATGGTTTCATTTTACAATTTTATTGGCCCTGCACTGATTGTTCTCGGGGTCTCTGCCGGGATGTGAGATGCACTGACATTTATAGAAATCAATACATTAATAAATCACGAAGTTCATAACGTCTGATTTGCTTCTAAATGAGACAGAACTATTATCACCATAAAGTTGCACATAAAATAGGCCCAATTGTGATGTATTGTATAGTCTAATCAAAGGCATTTGAGTGAATAACCTTTCCCCCCCAAAGAAGGAAACAACCAAAGCTGAATAACTTCATTAATAATTCAAGGTGTGTCTGCCAAGGCTTCATTTATTAAGTGCACAGTTAAGAGGCTTCCGAGCTGAGTCGTGGAGATGACACCTTGCCGTCTTCTCCCTGCCTCTGGGCAGGCAGGCAGGCAGGCAGGCGTTCTCAGGCGACCCGGCTGCAGTCCTTGCATTTGGCAGCTCACGTTCCCATTGAGGGTAGCATCCAATTCCCTTCTCCAGCTAAGAAATGGACCCAAACAGTGCACGCTGTGGCTGTCTGGATTATTGAGGGCAGAGGACATGGAGCCATGTAGTAAGTCTAGGGGAGAAGAGGCAGGAAGTTTCCTCAGTGACCGTCAGTTACTACATCTATTTACTGACGCTCCAGGCCCTGCGTTTCCGCTGTCCACCCCCCCCCCAGAAACTCTGCCCTGTTCCCCGGCAGTCTGTGGACCGGGGTGTTTCTTGCTCCTGTATCCAGTCCTGTTGTTTGCTTCTGTCTGCTGCGGCTAATACAGAATGATAATATTCACTTTAGCTAGTTATGTCCAGCCTGAACGGGCAATTGGGTGCCTCTCTGACAGAGCAAATCCTAGAACAAGAAAATCTTCCTGTATCGAAGAGACGCACATGCAATTAACTAGATCCATCAGCAAAGGTGTCATCGTGACCTAGAAGGTGTCTAACAGATGTGATTACTGGATTCCGTTTTTGAGAATGACCCTTAAAAATCACAATCTTAATACACTAGAAAGGTGAGAACAACACTGTTGTGCACCTATTGTATGCACAGAGCACTTTACATGTCTTATCTCATTTAGATTCACAGATACAAAATGGGTATGATTATAATTCAAATTAGCCTAATGACCACATACCTCCAAGGGACAGTGGGATGATTAGATCAATTCTAAAACTATTACCAGGCTCTCTGAGCTCACCAAGAAGGCACTTAATATGAGGACACATTAATACTGACTTTCAGCCAAAGCTCACTCGGTCAGTCTCCATTATTTCCCTGTTTGTGATTATTCAGTACAGTACACGGAAGTTTATTTCCCCACTAACAAAGAAAGAGTTTATTTGGTTGGATTACAAGGGCTGAACCTGTTCTATTAAATTGAGATTTTTGTGAGTATCGGATTTTTTTCCAGGCCTTTGGCACACTAATTTGAGAGGCGTCTGCCAGCTTTTCTGGAAGGGCAGTAATAATGTGAAGGAGTTAAGTCAGACCGGCAAATCATGGGCTTCACTTCCCAAATCCACATTCGGTGACTTCACGTTGACAGTCTGAACTAGGCTACGGTGGGAATATTTACACCAAGGAAACTGGAAAATCGCATCCAGCAGGCTCCTCCCCCCCCCCCCCCCCCCCCGAGAGCCAGCTGTTAAAACATTCACTGGCCCATCAAAGCAAGCCCTCTGCTTGGGAACCATCACTTAGCAAGTTGTCGAGTTATCTGGGTAGCAGTGAAACCGAAAGACAGGCTTTTGACACCTTAGCCTGACCTTTGATCCAATGCATTTCCATGGATGAGAAAATTCTATGCCAGCCTGAGCTAAGTTCTTACTCATGTGGCAATTTTCCCTTCCTCTGAGTAATTCCTTCAACCCTCTCTGCATCTCCATTTTTCTATCTTAAAACTAAAAGCATACGTCCTCCCTGGACAGTATTCTGTTTTTTCCTCCTCTTCATTTGCAATAAATCATCTTAGCTTCTCAGTCAAGAGGAGTAACAAAATCTCACCCACCTAATCCTCTGATTTCCTGCAGAAATAGTCTAGACCCACTCATCCTGGGGAGCATGCATGCCCTCTGTCCCCAGAGCAGGGCGGCCGCTGCTCATTAACTGGCTGTCTCCATGTGCTGGAACTTCAAGGCAATGTCCAGCTGAGACCAAAGGAGGAACGGCGGGAGGTTTCCCCCTGCTTCCCCCTGCTAGCTGGTGGCAGGATATAACTAATCCCCGCCTAGAGCTGTGGAAACTGCTGGAGCTACCTAAGTAAATCATCAAAAGTCTCATCCTGGGACACTTTTTCCAGACAAAGAGGCCCACTTAAAACATTATCTAGAGATGTTTGCCTGTGGCTGAGATGCTGCAGTGAACCTGATATTTATTTCTACTCTGCAGCCTGGCCAGGGGCTCAGCTGGATGGAAATGCTGCTTTGGAGAAGAGGGGACACCCAGGAGTCTCTAATGTATGTGACCTTGCTCCTCGTCCTGAAACACCGTTTGGGGCGCCTTCTTCCTGCCACTCCCGGGATCTAGATGACTCACTTCTTTCCCAGGAGTTTCTTTGTCTTTTCAATCTTGGTGGAAAATGTGTGAATGGTACACTATCACACAAACAATAGAATTGTGACTTAATATCACAATCTGTGTAGTGACTTTGTGGATTTTTAGTAATTGCATAACATCCCTGGCGATTAACTTCTACCACCACCACCCTCCCAAGAAGTTGCAAGGTGCATCTGACGCACCCCTCCCACACACCCCACCCAGTTTGCTGATCTGAACGCCACCCTCAGAAACACCCCCATTTGAGGACGGAGGTCAGAGAACTGAAACACATTATTTATATGGAAGAATTTTCCATATATTCCAAGACATTGCATCTGGAAAACCTCTCATGTAATGGAAGTAGCAGTACTCAAAGAGGTTCTTTTGTTTGGTTTTTTTTTGTTTTGTTTTGTTTTGTTTTGGTAGGACTGTTTTTTCAGAACATTTTCAGGACTGAGGTGTAAATGAATGAGAAATGTATAAATTCAATTTTACTTAAAAGGGGCAGGAGGGTTTCAAGATTAAGAGAACAAACGCTTGGAGCAAAACATGATTTGAGTTTTATTGAACCAAGAAGACGGGAAAAAAATGTCTGGAACACTCAGAAAATCTTTATCAAGGCTCAGCCTAACACTCCCGGGACTCATCGTTAAGTTTATAAAATTCAGAGCTGATGAGTTGTGTGCCGTGTGTGTCTGCCTGAGTTTATGACTCACCTCTAAGCCTTGGCTGTAAGAATCTCATCCTCCAAGATTACACTTAAGGATCAAATAGAACTTGTTCTTCCCTCTGTTCCACCCAGGCACCAGCAAGGATCTTCACCCTTAGTTATATTAGGGTAAGTTGTCAATCAAAAGATGGTGCTAAACTTATCCAGAATAAACCCACAAACCATGGTTAGGGGCGAGAAAAAAATTACATTTCAAATGTCAGCATGCCATCACTAACATAGTCCCTAATGTAACCAACATAGTTTAGGCAACATCAAAAATGAACCACTGGAAACACTAAAAATGTGCCATCAAGAGACAGCACAGCATTCAGTTTCACACACGCTGGCACATAAACTACTTGCGGCTCAAGTATGTCACACTCTCTTAAATTTCCCTCTGGGCACAGTTTTAATGGCATCCCACAAGTTTTGATACATCATATTTTCATTATCATTTAGCTCAAAACACTTCCTAATTTCCATGAGATTTCTTCTTTGATACATGGGTTACTTAGGAATTAGAACCATATTGCCTGATTTCCAAACGTTTGGAGATTTCCTTGTCTTCTCGTTCCACTGGATTGATTGTTTAATTCCTCTTCGGACGGAAACTATTCTGAATAATTTCAATCCTCTGAACTCTGTTGCGATGGGCTCTAGGACACAGGAAATGGTTGATTTGGGTAAACGTTCTGTGTGCACTTGAAAAGAACACGCAGCATTCTATGATCGTGGGGTAAAGAGGTCTACGTGTGTCAGCGACGCCAAGTCTGTTCACTGCTTTGCTCGCCTCTTCTATATCCTTTTTGTTTTATTCCTGAAAGAGATGTTTTTAAATCTCCAATTATGACTGTGAACTTGCTATTTCTCCTTTTAGGTCTGCCAGCCTTTGCTTTGTATGTATTTTGAAACTGTACTGTTAACGGCATACTAGTTTGGAATTTCGTGTCCTCCTAGGGAATGGTCCCTTTCACTGTGAAAACTTCCTCTTTCTCTCCAGCAAAGCTTCTTGCCTTAAAGTGTACATCATCTGATATTAATATACCCATGCCAGCATTTCTTGATTTGTGTTTGCACACTGTATCCTTTTCCATTCTTTTACTTTATTTAGCCTTTGCTGTGTCCTTATGCTTGCAAGCAGCATTTAGCTAGGGTTCAACTTTTACCTGAAGGTTGCTCTCTTGTATTGAAGATTTTCTATTTGTCTTAGAATTTCAGCAGTTTTACTGTGATGTTCCAACGTGCAGTTTTCTTTGAGTTTATCTGCTTGAGGTTTACAGTGCTGCTGCTTGAATCTGTGGCTTGCTTTATCACATCCATTTTTTAAAATTCTCATTTATTATCTCTTCAAATACTGCCTGACCATCATTCTTTATCTCCTGTCTCTTTGAGACTCCAATTATACATATGTTAGAACTTTTCATCATGTCTTATGCTCTTATCTGTATTTTCCATTTTTTCTCTCTGTGCATAAGTATATGTATTTTTCTCTTGACCTATCTACCAAGTCATTAATTTTCTCTTCATCTCTGCCTAACCTCCTGTTAAATTGATCTATTTAGTTGTTAATTTTGGATAATGTACTTTTCAATTCTAGAACTTTAAACTTACTTTCTTACATATATTCTGGTTCTCTGATGGAATTCGCCTTATTTTTATCCACTTTCCTGAGTCTATTTCATCATTATTTTTTGATAGGTCCAATATCGAGATCCCATAGATCTATTACTGTATTGCTGTTTTCTATCTTTTTTCCCTTGATCCTGTCTCTTAATATGCCTGGCAAGTGTTCAATGAAAGGTAGACATTCAAATAAAAAATTTGTAAACTACCCAGCGAAGCATTCAACCTCTAGAAGGTAATAGAGTAGGGGCAGATAAACTTAATCTAAATAGGGACTGAGCTGTTTTGAGGCTGGATTTCAAACATTATAAGACCTGATCTATTTCTAATTTGTCCTTGCTCCTAGAATGTAGTCATCTAGGGGTCAAACTGAAAGCTTGAGCGTTTACCAGGGACCCTTCTCCCAGGAAGACATGGAACTCCAGCAGTGATCTCCCAACAATGTGAGCCCGCCAAAAGCTCCATTTGCCTCTACCACATCTTGGCTGTGGCTTTTGCTCAGTTTCTCTTGACTTCTGTCACTTAGGAATTAACAAATGCCTGAAGGGAATAAGCAGCTTAGGCTATGAGGTTCATTTCTCCGTGGCCCCTCCAGTCTGAGCCCCTCAGGTCCTGAATGTCTTTGCGGCACTGATCCAGTTTTTGTCTTCCCAAATTGCTGAGAGTACTGCTCATGCTCTTTGCTCTTGGCAGACCCCTTTTGCTCAGTTTCTCAATCTCATTACCCATGCCACTATCAATCTGCATATGCTCTAAGGTGAAAAGTAGCATTGACTCTCAGGCTCACCTTAATGAGTTTTTCTTCCCTCCAGAATCATGGCTTCAGACAGAATTTTTAAATTCTTCTTTTCTAGTTTTTCTCAGTGAGAAGTCAGCTCTGCTACGAGAAAGCTCACAATTCCAGGGTCTTTCTGCTTCTGTACTTCCTTCAAGACTCAAATAAATTATCACCTCCCCTTGATACTTTCCTTGCAACCCCGTCCAATCCCCTGCCATCCTGGAGGCATTAGTTAAGAGCTTCCTCCTCTTGGCTCCCATCATCTTAGCCATATCCACACTGCTTGGAATGATTTGCCAATGAAGAATCCAGACCAGCAAGCAACTCACAGTATTCTACAAACAGGAATGTTATAGTTGGTCCATGCTATATGCATAAATGTTAAATTCAGTGATAACAGTTAAGAATCAGGACACAAATCATCTTTTAATTGTAGCATCTCTTGAAAAATCTGAAGATCTGGACTCACTAGGCTTAAATTCTACATGATAACAACCAGCTGTGTAACAGCTATTTCCCTTTCATGGGGCAATGGCTCCCCAGCTTTTGTCCCCACTATTCTCTATGGTTGCACACCCATCACCCAACTCATCTAAATTACCTACCAACTACTATTGGCATTTGAGTTTATAATCCTTGGTGTCTGTGTGTGCCCTACCCACCTGTCTAAGAACTCCATGCGAACGGACATTATATCTTTTCACCTCTCCCCCAATACCTATCCCACTCCTGGCATGTCAGAGAAGGTCATTCCATATCTATAGACATTTTTTGCCCACCCAAGCATTTTTGAGCAGTGAAACTATTCTGTAGGATACTAGCGGTGGACACATGGCATTATACATTTGTCAAAACCTGTAGGACTGTAACACACAAAGATGAACTCTCATGTAAACCATGGACTTTAGTTAAAGTCAACATATCAGTCTTGGTCCATCAGTTGTAACAAATATACTAAACCAATGCAAGATGTTAATAATAAGGGATACTGGGAGGGCGGGGTGCATGGGAAGTCTCTATTTTCTATGCAATTTTTCCGTAAACCTAAAACTGTTCTAAAAATAAACTCTATGAGGAAAATAAATAAATACAAATGCTACCTAATCAGAGTGATAAAAGAGGACAACTAAATCCAGCAAAATAAGTTTCTCCCATGGGGAATTCAGGTCAAGAGATAGAGCAGAAACATTTACCGAAGGACAGTCCCCTGTACCACTACTTTTAGGGGTAGAGAAAAATAATCCCCTCCTGTCTGGGGTTGTTGGCAGGGAGTGACTAACACAGTCTTAAGGTGATGGCTGGGTTGCCTTGTGCACTCTTGATTATGGATACTGGAAAGACAGGGGGAAGTTCAAATAAGAGCCTATAAAGAAAACTAGGCTGACCCGCCAAACAGACCCAAAAGGCCAGCAGGAGAGCAGCAAATAGAGCCTGTTTCCCACTGTCTGGGACCTGGACCCCCCCAACTCCATGGCGCAATGGATTTCCCAGGTCTGATGTTTTGTCTTATGTTTTATATTTGGTATAACAGGGGGGTTCACATGCATCCACCCACCCACTCGTCTTAATGTGCTAGTATGTTTTTCTAATAGCCTTTTTTTCCTTTTCTGCCTCTGTGTTCCTTATCAAGCTTGAGAAGGGAAGAGAGAGGCAAAGATTTTCAGACTGTAAGCTCCATGAGAGCAGGGAACATGGTTTCATTCACTGATATATAAATAGTAGATACGTCATTGATAGTTGTTGAGTGAGTGAATAAAGAATCCTACAAGAATGCAGCTTCAAATCACAAAGTGGCAGAGAGTGACAATGGGGCCTCCACTGTGGAAGGAACCTTATAAGCCACTCTTCAGTCAAACGTGCAGGTATATCCAAGGCACATACACATCCGTGCATCCTCTGCCCCACGTCATCCCATCTCTCTTCAGGCTGCATGGCTGCATGGCTGTGGGAATGCTCAATGAGCCCCCTGCTGGGAGCTGTGGGCACTGCAAAGTGACTCATCGCTCTTGCCTGTTCTGACCATGGGAGAAGGTCAGTCCCAGCTCTGCCAACAAGAGACCTCTTTGCATATGTTGAGCTGGACGGTGACCTGGACACCCTCAGAGTGGACTTTCCATGGAAAATAAAAGTGTGTTTTGCTTTTCTGATGAATGGATTTGGTAAAATGTTTTCTTACTTCTTCCTAGACATCGCCTGGTGGTATTACCAGTATCAGAGAGGTAAAAAAAGTTTAAACTAACTTGACTACTCTGGTCACATTACTTTCAACAGAAGAGCTTCTTAATCAAGTATATATTTTGTAATTAGTCTTCTCACTCGCCAGCTTTCTGTGCCCCTTGTCAGCAAACCCCACTTACATAGAAACAGTTGGAAACATTCTTTTAGAGACAAGTTGTAAGAAAAATTTTGCTCCCCCTAAGAAGCTGATATGTTTTCCTCTTGCAGACAATAAGATATATGTAAAAGCTCAAAGCCAATCTGTGGCTCAAGTGTAGGAATTGCTTAGAACAAATAACCTGAATTTCTAAATTTCTCTTTTTCCCCATGGTCTTGATCTCCTAATCTAATCAACATTTTCTGAGGCAGTTTTTCTTATTATTTTATCTCTTTTTATTTTATTATATGTGTTTCATATAATCAGCTTCAAGTCCTTATGCAAAACCAAGCGCAATGTGTTTAAGTAAACAAATAGTAAGGAAGAGAGAGGGTGACTGGGTGCCATGAGGTAGGAGAAAGGTAGGCAGGTGGAAGGGTAAGTAGACACAGATCACGAACCAAAACCTCAGATGCCTGCGGGCCCAGGCGGGGAGTACAAAAGAATTGAGAAAGCCAGAGGTGAGCAAAGGGCTCGCTAGAGGCTTTTGCTGCTCAGAGTATCAGCCACTGCTCAGCTCTGATAGACGGTTGCTTTGTGAGGATTTGAGACCAAAGGTGTCAGATAATCCCATTTTCCAAGAGGAATCAGAAATCCAAACTTGTGCATGAATCTTTAAATATTCACAATTTCAAAGAAAAAAATGAAAACACATTTTATAGGCCAAACAAGACCTATCTTTGGGCTGTGTTCATGCCAAGGACCACCATATTTAACCTCAAAACTAGATGGGTAAGTGCCAAGTCCAACCCAGAGCCCCCCATGACGGAGAAAGGGAGAAGGAGATGGTCATGGCCATGGTCTTTGGTCATGTCGTGGCCATGGACCTAACAGAGGAGACCCCTCACTAGGGAGAAGGCCAAAGGGTTGGGTCCTCCTCCTGCTCACAGTCTCAGGGCCTCACTTATGCATGAGCACAGAGCTTGTCAGGAACAGAACTACAGCCAGGCTGGTCACAAACCAACTTATGAGTTGTGCTCGAGAGAAACAGAAGCCATGGTAGGGCCACATGGAAGCCAGATCTATAAAAGAGGCCCTGGACTGGCTGGATTTGAGGTCCAGTTCTGTCACCAACTGGCTACGTAACCCAGGACTCAGGCAAAGCCAGTTAATGACAGAGTTTGGAGGAGCTCCCCTGTGCTAACAGTCCTCAACAGGGGCTCCATGGATTTGAAAGATACAGGAACTCACAGAAAGTACAGGCAAGATGCTATAGTTAGATGCATTTTCTTTTTCTGAGAGAGTCTAAAGCTTTCATCCACACTCAGAAAAGTCTGTGACCCCAAAACATGAAGGGCCACATGATCTGAAGCATCTCTTCCAACCTTTCCTTCAGTCTTGGAATTACCTGCGTAGCATCGTCCACAGCTGATTCGTCCATCTCACTTTATCTCCAGGGATAGACTGTTCATCACTTTTGAAGGTATTTATAGTTAGAAAAACTCTTGATCTGTTAGGAAACCAACTTTCCTAATATTCTGATGGAGAGGGTAATGCTCCCCCTACAAAGCTGTAGTGGGACAAGGGGCATGAAAACATTTCACAGAGTAGAAGTACTTTATAGACAGAAGATACCCTGATTTATTCTTGCTTTGTAGTTACCATCTCTGTATTAGATCTCTGGCTTAATTTTCATCTTTACTATCCAAACTCTACCTGACTTAGAAACTGGCTCATCGTTATTTTTAATAACAAAAAATAATAATAACAAGCAACTTTTGGCCTCAGAAACTCTTAACAAACCTCAAAAGGAACTGTCAAGGAGGCTCCCACCTGTAAATTCTGTTTCCTCTTCGTCCAACCGGGGAGCAGGGCCACCTTCCTTCCTTTAGTGGGACCGCCAGGACAGCAAGCACTCTGAGGCTCCTTGGGGAGGGGGGAAGTGAAAACCTCCCCAGCCCCTTCCAAAGTTCCTTCAGAATATATGTATGGTGGCCAGAACCATGAGGCATACAAAGAAAGGGAAGGGAGTGTGGTGTGAGGGAAAGGAATGCCTGGATTGTGGGCACCCCTAGAAGGTCGCTGCAAGTGTGGACAGATTAAATTAGTGTTTTTCATTCCCAAATCATGATCGTGAGGGTCACAGTCAGCACATTTTTATAAAGGAATAGATTAAAACTGAGAACAGAGTACATCTCACATTAACGAGGGAAAGTAATATTTCATGAAACCTTTGCCTCAAAACATTTTATAAACTGTTCCCTTTATGTATACTGGGTTGTGATGTAAACTGTAGTCCTCACTATGAAATACAGAAAAAAAAAAAATCAGGAACTACTGATTTAAGCCCCTAACACCCACATGCGGGCGATTTCCCAGCATCAGCCTCTTGAGTCCCAAATACATGAATTTCCTTCCATGACTGATGTTACCACAGCCTAACAATTAGATGGTGATGAAAAAGCAAAACAGAACAAACTCTTGGCAGTCAGTATTCAAATATTCAGATATTACAGAATCTGCTTGATATGGAAATTAATCCTGCTGGTCAGCCAGCAAACAAACCAGTTCTGTCCTAATGAAGTGGGTTTAACATTTGGTATTTCAGTAATTACTTGGTGCATTTTTAATGAAAGAGATGATAAGCAAGTGCAGTTTCTTAGAAAGATTCTCTCAAACTTCTACAAAGAGATTTCCCTGGGCATGTGAAGAAGTTAATCACAGGCAGATTGATAGAAGTCAATGCTTAAAAAGAAAAAAAAATCTTTCAAGCTTCTGGATAAGTTAACTTGGGAAGGTATACTAGATGCCTTCAAAATTACATCATTCCTTCCAAAAATACATTTGTGTCTTCCTTATTTACATTTTAATGTAACTGTCACCTCTGTTCACAGTGTTAAGTATCTGTGCATTAAAAAAAAATAAAACTGCTATTAAATCTAATGCTGGGAGATTTAAACCAGCAACTTGATTTCTATTTTTAAATGAGTTAAAAATATATGTGAGTATTCTGAATTAGACTTATGTGGGATGGGGAGCTTGTTTGAGAATTGGCCCTTTGATTTACGTAGAAATGCTGCGGTATTTAGGTAATTGCTGCCTAACCTGTAAGTTACAAACATAACAATAATTAAAGGTTCTATCTGAATTATAAGGAAATTGGCCATTTGCAGCTATTTTGTATAAACAGAGTATCTTATTTATATTGAATAATCTGCCTTACTCCCTGCAGGATAAAACGATATATGTGTTGCCCAGCACACAGGAAAGATGACAATTGGGAATTGTTACCAAGGTTCTTCTGCCTCTCCCTTCCCTTGGAACCTTATCCGAATGTCCGTTACCTTAGACAAGAGGTACAAGATATAAACTCACTTTGATGGATTCCTTTTGCATTGAGATCATACTCTTGAAAGGAAAAGTGACAAATGCAGAGAGAATCTGATGCAAAGAGGCTGACACTGACTAGGGAAATGCACCCGGTGTAATGCACCTGCTCATCCTGTTCTCAGATTGAAACTCAGCCCGTCCTCCCTCCCCATCATCGTGGGGTGATATGGAGTGTGGGTACATTCCCAGCAGCCTGCCCATCTCATCACTACTCTTGCCAGCCCAGATTTACAGCCGTTCAATACCTGGATTTGGTGATGTCTGCTTGACAACACTGGGCCAAGAAGGTTGGACGGCAATTGATTCTTGATTGGAGTAAATTTATAGAAAGCATTCTGACAGGACCCAGAGGAAAACAGCCTCTCTTCCTTTTGTGATGGTAAAACGTTGAAAGTTCCACTTATTTGGATTTTGTGACCCTTCAGTAGAAGATGGACAGAGCAATAGGATGCTTTAAATGACTGACACTTTATAAATTAACTTGTATAAAACTATATTGCATTGCAGTAGGTATAGGAGGAATAAACGATTACTTAAAACAACTGTTCTTAGAGCCCTTCAAATGCTTCAGGAGCTTTCACTTATATAAGTCGCTCCCATTTAAGTCCTTTTCCTCTTATTTAAGGATGTCTGAGAGATATTACAATACTGGAAATGCATTCATATTTTTAAATTAATATTTAACATCCTATAATTTGTACTTTTTTGCTAAGTCAAGCTAACCTTCCTCTAGTTCCCCAAGTGGTGAGAGTTTACTCTGTGTTTTTTTTAAATAGACTTGTTTGCCTTTGCTTTTTGGAGGATGTTAATCTGTCTGCTCACTCACCTGTGTCTCTACATTATTCAGACGGTTCAATGGGCAGCAAACTGAATACGCAAAGCAGTTATTGTGAAAGAAAAGGAAATGTTTCCATACAGACTTATTCATAGCACTTCTGCCCTCACCTCCACTTGGGACATGTTTATGTCCAAGGCTGAAGTCCCCTCCCTAGGTGGTGTCCGACACACTTGGAGTAATGGCTGGACTGATGGTGAGAGAGAAAGTGACTGAGCAGGGAGGTGGGGTTCAAGGCAGGAAGGTCATCTGCAGTGTGACCCCAGCCCATGACCCTGTGTCACCACACCGCCCTTTTGACAGCCCAGACTGTGGTCTGACAAGTGACCACCAAGGTCAGCCACTCCAACCACCATGGTCAGCCACTCCAATGCCCTCTCCTCTGGTTCCAGATAAGATTGAAGATGAGTTGGAGATGACCATGGTTTGCTATCGGCCTGAGGGACTGGAGCAGCTTGAGGCTCAGACCAACTTCACCAAGAGGGAGCTGCAGGTCCTTTATCGAGGCTTCAAAAACGTAAGACCCACACGGCCTCTGGAGTCCCAGGCAAGAATTCCCACTTGGGGCTAAGCTTTCCCAAGTGCCACGGGGGCCCATCAGGGAGCTTTTGCCCCTGTATAGCTGTAAAAGGAAGGCCGATTCTATGAAGGAAACATGAGGGCAAGGTCACCTGGCTAGAAAGAAAGATGCCAGGCAAGAATGAGGCAGTCTCAGTAGATAGGAAACTGGCTGACAGCCCAGACACTTCACAGGATGGCACAGCCTTGGAGAATTCACCTTGGCCCAGATTCTAGCCTTAGCCTAACCCAGTCATACTGTTAATATTGCTGGTGCCCCAGAAGTGATGGGATGTAGGTCTGCTGCTAACCAAGTTCACAGTCAGACGTGTAATCTTGAATGCCAATTTATTAATTTACCACATTATTTCATATATTAAACCTCCTGATAGCCTTATTGGGAAGGTATTGTTAGCCCATTTTATAGGTAAGGACATTGAGGATCAGAGATCGAATCATCCAGAGTAACACAGCTTAGAAGAGGCTGAGCCAGGATCCAAACCCAGGTCTTTCTAATCCCAAAGCCCAAACTTTTCCACCTCACAGTGCCCATTCTCTGATAACATCTCATCATTCTGCAAATCAGCTTCAGGGTGGGACTACCTCCCAGCCACTCAGCTTGGAGACACAGAAGTGTGCAGGTGGTTGCCCAGTCCCTGCCCACCAGGGATCACGAAGAACCCTAGACCCCAAGGCTGGTCCTAGTCTGCTCCCCCCGGGTGGACCCTCAGACACTCCCGCTGACTCTCTCCCCTTCACGCAGGAGTGCCCCAGTGGTGCGGTCAATGAAGAAACATTCAAGCAGATCTACGCTCAGTTTTTCCCTCATGGAGGTGAGTCCGACCTTGAAAAAGGTCCCTCCTGGCTTCCTCTCCGCTGAGCAGCCTTCCACCTTCAAGTTCACTCTTCCTTGTTGCCTGCCTCCTCCTCAGGTTGGAGAGAACTCAGAGCAGAATTCCTTCTTTATTGCAAGATGTGGAACTCGCTAAAGCTTGAGCAGAAAAGAGCTCTGAAAATGGACCCTCTCCCAGAGAGGAGAGGTTGATAAAGCAGTATCATGAAGTCTCGTAACAGCTTTAGAAAGCTGGTATTGTTGCCCAGAGAGGCTAAGCAGTTCAGTCAAGATCACACAGCTAGTGCGTGAGAGACCAGAATTAGATCCCGTAAGTGTCTATCAAAGTTGTGCCACGTTGGCCCTACCCCTGTGCCATACTCCACCTTTTCCTTAAAACGCCTGAGGCAAGCTGGAATTTTAAAAAAAAGAACTTTAATAAAGACCAGAGATTATAAAAATAAACTAATCCAGAAAGATGCAAGGTAAATAAACCTGCGCTTATGAATCAGGTTAGCAAGGGTGCCAGGCTGACAGCCACTCCGTCGCCCTGCCTGACTCCCGCGGGAATCTGCTCTGGCCCCATGGGCCTGGGACATCAGAGGCGCTTCTGGTGGCTTCAGTGAGTCACATGCCAACTTACTTCCTGCCATTTCCTGCGGGTCTCCTTCCCTGGGTCCTGATGAAAAAGAGATCCAAGTGTCCCAGACACTTCTTGGCTTCTGTTTCTCAGGGGCCTCTTCCGCAGCGCACAGGAGCCTTCTTGGGGGCAGCGGGATCCAGTACAGGGCCTCCCCCCTTAGCTGGGGGGCAGTTTTATCCCACCTAGGCCCCAGAACCATTGTTTTGTTGAGTCGTAATGAGCCACTCTTTGAGATTTGACTATGTGGCAGGCTTGAGGATGGTTTTGATGATGTAGCTACACGGAAAGTTTAACATTGTGCAGAGACGGGAAGATGAAGCTCAGAGAGGTCATGTTAGACACCTGTGGTCACACAGCTAGGTAGTGACAAAGCTGCTCTCCAAGCCCGGGTCTGTCTGCTTCCTAGTGGGTGCTCATCCCATGGCACTGGGCTGCCATTCAGAAGAGTGTCTTCTGCACACAGGCACCATGTCATTCATCCACCAAAAATTATACACGTAGACAGGCAGAAGCATCTCTCTCTGGGGATGCTAGACATAGGGAAAAGGGCCTGTCTTAGCTCTTGCCAGAACTTCCAACCTGAACTCCAGGAAAGCCAGAGAGGCCCCATTTCACACCAGCAGTTTCCCCTCCTCTGTAATCTTTTCCTTTCTATCACCCTAGCATCTCCCTCTTCTTTCTTATTGTTTTTAAGTGACCTTACCCCCTCTGCGGGGCCCCTGCTCCCATCACCTGCCTTTCCTTCTGTGCCTTGCAGATGCCAGCATGTACGCCCATTACCTCTTCCATGCCTTCGACACCACCCAGACGGGCTCCGTGAAGTTCGAGGTACGCTTGTCTCTGGGAAGCCCTGGGTCCCCATCCCCTCTTCCTCTAAACTGTGGGGGTGGTGGGGGAAGGGATGCATCATCAAGTGCTTCAGTCCTTTGTCCATTTAACAAGGATTTCCTGGAGACAGAAGCAGCAACCGCCCTTGCCCTCCAGGAACTCAGGACCTCGGGACTAATGACAACAGTTTAATAGCTCACACGCACGGGGGGCTTACCGCGCAGTGGGCTCTGTCCTTAGTACTTTGCTTGTACGAACTCATTTAATCCTCACAGTAACCCTAACAAGGTAGGTTTCTATTATATATCACCAGTCTACAAGGGAGGAAAGGAAGGCAAAGAGCGACTGAGTGGCTTTCCCAAGGTCAGACAGCTAGCAGGTGGTAAAGGAGGGCTTTGAACTCAGGCAGTATGCTTCCAGAGTCCACATTCTTAGCCACTAGGTTGTGCCACCCCTCGTGTGAGAACTGCCGCCACGGCACAAGGCAGGAGCAGAGGGGGCTGTGTCTACCCGTGTCTCTCGGTGTGGGCGCACACTGAGCGCCAGGGGTTCCTCCCCCAGCATGAGTCGGGGCAGGCGATGGAAGAGGGGTGGGGCGCTCTTCACTGAGCTTGGCCGTGTCCTTCCGGGGACAGAGGACATGGGAGATGCCGTCCTGTAAAAGCAGTCAGAGTCTGACCCAAAGACTGAACTTCACCCCACCCAGTGGCTTGGTGGTTAACTTCTCCCGTGTCTCTTCTGCTTCTCAGGACTTTGTAACTGCTCTGTCGATTTTACTGAGAGGAACCGTCCATGAGAAACTAAGGTGGACATTTAATTTGTATGACATCAATAAAGATGGATACATAAACAAAGAGGTGAGTGAGCTGAGGCTGGGGGGCAGGAGAGGGCTACAGAGAAGGCACCCAGTTAAAGAGAAAACAGCCCCAGTCATGAGGACGAAATCGTCTGAAGGAGGAGGGATCTGCTTCCGGGCAGAGCTGGCTCCTGATGAAATGACAGGCACCTTTGACCTCCCCCGCTGCCCTACCCTGCCCCATTCACAGGCACTCAAGAAAGGATTAAGCAAATTCATTCATTCTCACTTATTCAATGCATAGTCCAAAGATGGGTATAAATGATTTATTTCAGTGTAATTCTTCCCAGGGAAACTTGTATTTTTTGGGTGGCAGGGGTAGGGGTGTGTGGCGGTAATTAGGTTTATTTATTTACTTTTAATGGAGATACTGGGGATTGAACCCAGGACCTTGTGCATGCTAAGCACACGCTCTACCACTGAGCTATACTCTCCCCTGGAACTTGCATTTTAACAGGTTTACAGCCACAAGTTAAATGTAAAAACTGGAATAGTAGCATGTCAGGCATTGCCTAGAAGAGAAAAGGGAGATCTTTGAGGAAGAGGAGGCTACAGCTGAATCACATTAGCTACCACCTATTTTGCTTATTAATAAAACCACAGAAGCGGGTCAGGTGCGGCCATCTCTAAAGAAAATCATCACAGATAATTTCCCAATATTCACTGCTTGACACTTTCAGAGCCTCAAATTACATGTGGTTTCTAGATAGTGAAATACCCACAGGTCTATCTCAAAACTCACTTTGGTATCTACTGTATCCTGGCATCTCAGTTGAAGCTAGGATTTAGTATCTTGTAGCGTCCCACCTCCTGAGCTCCTAGGTGCCAGCTATCATCTCTAATCCTCACCTCAACCCTGCAAGGTCCTCTCCCATTTTTATTGCTCAGTCATTCAGTCATGGATTTGCTCAACATCCACTTGAGGGCTTATTAGGTGTTCTAGGTACTGCAGGTAAACTGGTAAGCAATCCCAGGCGTTTTCATTCTCAAGGGGCACAGAGAGCCCCAAACTGCCACCTAGAAGAGCCTGACCCCATGTTTCCCACACTGTGTGCTTCCGTGCCCCCGCTCTAGGAGATGATGGACATTGTCAAAGCCATCTATGACATGATGGGCAAATACACGTATCCTGTCCTGAAGGAAGACACTCCAAGGCAGCACGTGGACGTCTTCTTCCAGGTAAGAGCACGCACACCGTGCGACTCAGATCAGTCAGCCCGCAAGCATCTGAGCAGCGGTTTGTGTCCAAGCCTGCACTACACATGGTGGGAAACAGAAAAGACTTACAAGATGCTTTGTCCTCCAGGAATAGATTATCTCACTAAACAGACAAGTATACACTACAGAAGAGAACAAGGAAGAATATTAAGTGTAAGTGATAGAGCATAGGCTCTAAATTCAATGAACATTGTTGGGGGATCAGAGTAAACAGAGAAGACGTCATTCAGTACGTTTGTGTAGATGTTAAGCATGTATGTCTGGGGAATACGGGGAAGTAAGTTTGAAAATTAGGGTGGGCTGGATTGTGAGATCTTTAAATTGAGGAGTTCAGCCTTCCTGTGGTAGAGCAGGTGGCTACTGTTAATCCGTGAATAGAAGATAGCAAGATGGTGTTCTACTAGGAAAAAAAAAACGAACATATCAGTAAAGTATCAAAAAATGTCAGAGCTCATTCTGGTCTAATCCTCTCACTTTGCAGACAGGAAAAGCAGAGGCTCAGAGAGGCTTAAAGACTCACTGAAGCTCACACAGTAAGTTATAAGAGACAGAAGTAGAACCTCTCATGTGCAGTGTTCTTTCTGCCAAATGGGCAGGTTAGAAGTGAGACTGGGAAAGACACGTTAGGCTGTTAGCAGAATAATCTGGTGATGAGGTGATAAGAGTCTAGAGCAAGTTTTTTTTTATTTGAAGGAAGCTCATGGGGGTCAAAGTGCTGTAACCAGGGCCTGGATGGAGTTGCCTGGCCAGTGGAAGACCACACCAATTCTCGGGGCAACATTGGTTAACAAAAAGCAAGTTTTGAAATGCAAATTACCAGATTCTTTAAAGTGCTTCTCATTGTGTTTTTCAGAAAATGGACAAAAACAAAGATGGCATCGTGACTTTAGATGAGTTTCTTGAATCTTGTCAGGAGGTAAGGAAAGATCTCAGGGCACAAAAGCTTTAAATCTGGGAAAGGAAATCTGGGGCTTGGGGACCTGCAGAGGGAGAAAATGAGAAACCTGCAGTCTGTCAGATCAGAGCCACCATCACCAGCAACAACTCAGAATTCCAACAGTCTCTACTGCCCAGACTAGCCTATGGCTGGTCTTGGCTAAACCCAGGCTGAGCCGCACAGACTGAGGAGTGGTGGGGGGGATGTGAAAGCCCAGAGGGGGTCTCTGTGAAACTACAGATGTCCAAGTGGGCAACACTGTCATTTTTCAACCTGCCTCTGGCTTGATAACCCACTCCCCAGACTACAAAGAAGTAGCCGGGAAAAAAAAAAATCTAAAGCTGAAATTCTTAAACCATAATGTGCATTAAGAATTGCCTGGGATGATTCTGAAAATGTGCATCTCCAGGCCTCAATCCCAGAGACTCTAGATCTGGGGTCGGGGAGTCTAGAAATCTTCATTTTAACACAAATGCCCTGGACTAATGTGTTTAAAACTTTAATGTGCAAACCAAGCTCCCTGAAGCTCTTGTTAAAATGCAGATTCTAATTCAGCAGGTCTGGGGTGATGCTGACACTGCTAAAGGATAAACCAGCCCCAGAGCCAACCAGAGACTGACTGGGAATAACTGCTTTCCTCTGATTTAGAAAAATGCGTGTATGCCCCTAGCTGGTTTCAGAAAGGTACACGGTTACTCTGAGCTCCACCCAATAAGAAACGCAAATACAAGAAAGCAGGGGAGAAATTATTAACATATAGTGAGCATCTACCAAATTAGGTAGGTAAATGACATAAACCTCACAGCAACCCTGAGAGACAGAGGCATCACACAGTCGAAATATTTAATAACAAGAATAGACTGAGAATCGATCATACTTTGACCAATGCCCTGGAGCAGTGCCCTAGAGAACCCTTGCGAAACTTGGTGTTAACCTGCTAGTTGATGGCTCTTTGGGTAATCCAGGCGTCCTGGACCAGTTACCAGATAGCCAGAGGGGAAGATGCTGGAGGAGAGGGTCAGGTCAAGAATTCTAACTATCCTCTTTTCCCCCTCCTCCCTTCCCAGGACGACAACATCATGAGGTCCCTCCAGCTGTTCCAAAATGTCATGTAGCTGTGAACACGGCCATCCGGGCTCTCAGAGACATTGTACTAAACGATCAACACCTTGGTCTGCCCTCGTTCTGATTTTACATACCGACTCTTGGGACAGAAACACCGTTTACACTTGGGAAGAACTGCCTGCTGAAGACGTTCTGCGGAACCCAGCACCGCGTGGCCCAGTCTCTGATTGCCAGCTCTCCCTCCTCCCTCTTCTTGAGAGAGACAAGATGAAATCGGGTTTGTTGCGGAAGCATGCTCATCTCTTCACACTGCTGCCCTATGGAAGGTCCCTCTGCTTGAGCTTAAACAGTAGTGCATATTTTTCTGCTTGCGTGCCCCAGCCCACCGCCTCCAAGTCCAGCAGACCCTGATGTATCTGAAGGCAAGATGACCTGAGCCGAATGCACACCTTCCTCTGATGGCCTCCCAGACCAATGTGCCTGTTTCCCGTCCTTTGATAGGAAGGACGAGTGTTACACAGAACAATTAAAATCCACCATGACTAGACTGGGAGAGCCAGCCCCTGACATGTGTAGGATAGGACTGAATTATTAAGCATGGCATTGTCTGGTGAACCAAAATGCCCATGTCCTTTGTTTCCAGAGGCAAGGACCAATGATTCTCTCTGACACCAGCACCTGTGCTGGTAGCACAAGTCCCTTAACATGCACAGGAAGGGAGCCAGTGCCCAGTGATCCACATCTCCGGTCCATCTCCAGCTAGAGTCCAGCACTGCATGTCCCTCCCAGGAAGCCCAGGATGCCTGCAAGTTGCTGTAATTTTATACCATCTTCTAATCAATAAACAGAACTATTTCTTACACTCTTAACCTTCATTTTGTCCATGACTACACTGGGCAGAAGAGGTAAGTTGTGAAAAGGGCAGGCTGGTCCATTCCTCTGGCATCCAGTTATTAGTACTAACCCTGGGCCAGGTACGGGGCCCAGCTGCACAGCACCCTCCCCTGCTCCCAATTCAAACGCAAATACTGCGACCAGCAGCAAATGCAGCTTAAAAATGAGACGTCACAGCACCTCCCTTCCAGGAAAAATTGCCACGCTCAAGATCCTCTGGTGTAGAAAGCCTGGAGCCTCCTATGGTGTGGGTGGGGTTACAGAGAAATGAAGAGGAGGCCAGGGCCTCCTGCTGAGGGACCTGGAGTCTAGGAGTTGATCAAGAGGCCTCAGCCCATAAACAGCATGTGATTACTTCTGTTGGACACTGCGGGTCTTGGTTTCCTTCCTCAACATCACATCTTGGAAGGAAAGCAATTTCCTGAACCCCTGTTATATGCCAAGTGCTGCATGAGGGGCTTATATAATTATCTTATTTCATGCTCGTGGTAGAATGCTCTGGAAGGTAGAGTCTTAATTTTACGGGTTTGGACACTGAAGTTCAGAGAGGTAAGGGAAGCTGCTTAAGGTGGCACAGCTCCATGGAGAGATTAAACAATTGCCACCCTATCCTAGAGCTCCCCTGCTACAGGATTCCGCCTCACCCCAAGGAACGGACAGTACCTCATACAATTCATTCATCTGTCATCAGCTCAGAGAGGCACAGGGATTCTTTGAATCCAAATAGCAGATGAGGAAACAGATGCAGTGAAGGGGGAAGCCTCGTGCGCCTGTGGCTCATTAGCAAGAGCAGGTCACCACACCTCTGCATGCAGGAAATACTCCCAATCTGATTGCCATTGGCAGCTGCTTCTTGTGGCTGGAGATTATAGAGGCCACAGCTCGTTTCTCTATTTGGGCTTTCTGAGTACAGCCATGTGGTCATCTAAGACTGATGGATATGTGGCTGGCCCCTAGCAAGGCATACACTTAGGCCCAAGCAAAGGATCTGTACTTGTGACCCTTCCCACGTGGGGTCTGAACCCACATCCTGAGGCTGTGCAATGTTGAGGCCATGGTTCTCCACCCTGGCTGCACATCATCAGCATCTCGGGACCTTTGAAAAATGCTAACACCTGGGCCCCATCCTAGACCAGTAAGTAGAATCTCTGAGGGTGGAGCCTGGGCATCAAGATTCTTTAGAAGCTGCCCGGGTGATTGTAAAGGACACACAGAGCTAAGGAGGGGAACTGGCCATACCAGGGGTATGGATGGAGCATATGAACTGAGCCATCCCCCTAGCAACAATGATTGGCTCAGAGCTAGGCTTGATAGCTAATCATGAAGCTCAAAATTTGTGCTGGGAACAACGGGACAAAGATGTTCTCTCTCCTATTGGATACAGTCCTAGGACACATTGGTAGTGATTTAGGAATTATGAGGGGTTATCTGATAACCAAATGGCAGATAAACCAGAATCAGAGAAGGCAAGGCAGAGAGATTTGTTTTAATAAAAATTTTACAATAAATCACTAATTGAGCCTCTGATGAAATCATTGAGCTGCTGGATCACACTGCACCTGAAGCTACACATACCTCTGCTCTTTTCAGATGTCTTTGGTAGATGCCTTTATAAGGTTTAGACCAATGTTTCTCTACCCTAGCTACATATTAGAATCACTTGGGGAGGCACACTTGGGGAAAAGTAAATTTTAAAGTGCCAAACGCCTGGCCCTTATCCCAGGTTCTGAATTAGCATCTCTGGAGGTGAGGCCCTGAGCATTAGTATGCTTTAAAAGCTTCCCGGGTGATTCCAGTGTACACCTAGGGCTGAGAGCCCTTGCTCCAGAAGAGTGGAAGGGCTGCTTCCTTCTCCCTCTGCTGGCCAGACCGCAAGTAAGAAACCCAACTCAGTCCTGAGCACCCAATGCTGAAAGGAAAATCAGTACCTAGAGCTGTTCAGAGAGAAGTCAGAATGGAAGGAAGACTCGAAACTGATCCTAAGATGAATAATTCAACAGGAAGGTGGTCGTCCTGGTGGGGTGGGGGAAAAAGGACAATGTGTTGGAGCAGTTGCAAGGGTACAGCCTGCCACTCATCAAAGCTTTTAACAAGGGAACAAGGGGAAAAAAAGCACAAAAAATGAGTGCTGCAGTTCCCACAGAAGCGGACGTTTACCGAAAATCTGGGCCTGGGCTCGCTGTCACTTCTTGCTCAGGCTTCTGAGATTTTCTCTCTTGTTCCAGTAAGGAAGTCAGATCTGGCGTAGAATGGAGAGCCCCTCCGTGACCAATCCTGTAGCTCTGAATAAGTCCTCTGAGCAGACATCAGCAAGGCCCACTGGAGAGGCTTCCAGGAGGAGGCGTCGGTGGGACTGGGGACCACTGCGTGGCACCAGGTTCTCTATGGATGATGTCCTACCTGACTCTCACAACAACCCTGGGAGGCAGGGATCCGAGGTACCTGTTCTTTAGATGAAAAAAAGGATGCCCAGATACATGGAGGGAACTGCCCGCAACAGCTAGAAATGGGTTTCAAAGCCTGCCAAGCTCCAAAGTCCATGCCTAGCTCCATTTCTGAGAGAACGTGAAGACCTTCTCCACTTATTCTTAAAACTGGCTGTAATGATATACAAACACCAGAAGGTGTTAGAAAGCAGCTGCCATGAAAACTAAAGCAATGAAAGCAAGTCCGTGAATTCAAGCCAAATTACTCTTCCTCGAAAGGGAACGACACCAAGGACGTGTGCAAAAATGCCCATATGGCTTTCCTGGAAGAGCTGAAATGTGTGTCCCTTCACATCAAAATAAGGCTCAGTCTAATTGGAAGACTTCAGCAAGCTCTGCACCCCAGTCTAGGTAATGACTGGAAACCCCAAAAACCCAGATCTTGAAGAGAAGGGGAAAACCTCAGGGGTAGCCAACCCCACTGAGTGGACTTTTGAAGACCCATGAGATTGTGGGAGCCAAGTGTACTCACAGGTCCAGAAATGGAGCTCATGGCCTACTCTAGGCTAATCATTACCTCCCAGGCCCCTGGCCACGGTGATTGCTTCGAGGGTAGGCTTAAGACCCAAGCCAGCACAATCATCTAATTTTTAGGGCTTTTAGGGGCTTTTTTTTTTTTTTTTTTTTTGGTGGGGGGAGGGTAATTAGATTTATTTATTTATTTTTAGAGGAGTTACTGGGGATTGAACCCAGGACCTCGTGCATGCTAAGCATGCCCTACCACTGAGCTACACCCTCCCCCTTTTTAGGGCTTTTACAGAGAACAGTGAAACAAAGTCCCTCCTTTTCCTACTGGACGTGAATGAAAAAGCACATAGCCCTGGGACATACAGGCAATCATTTTGTAACCTAAGGGAAGTCAACCTACAGATGGACATAATACCACAGAATTCAAGGCAGAGATGAAAACAAATGGAAGCCTTTATGATTTCATGGGCCTACTGGATCAAGCTTCACCTGAAACCCCATGTCCCACGAGCGTTTTGATTGTTTGTATCAATAAATTCATTTGTTATTATTTAAGGCAGTTTGAGTTGAACTTTCTGTCACTTGCAACTTGACACTTGCTGACAGACCCCAGCACCACTCCTTCATATGACAGATGGAGCAACCGAAGCCTACAGCTACACAGCTGGGTTGTAGCAAAGCTGGAACCAGAAACCCAGACTAATGCCACATCCACTACACTGCTCTGCCATCTACTTTGCAAACATAATATAATAATAATATTACATATCATTTACTGAGCACTTACGGCATGCTGAATAGTTCACATGTATTCAATCCTCACTACTCTGAAATTAGCTCTGCGATTATTCCCATTTAGTAATGAGGAAACTGGGGCCCAGAGACGGTAAGTAACTTGACTATGAGTCATAAGTGGTAGAGGGCTTTGAACCCAGAACTTTCTGACTGCTGCACTTAATCACTAAGGCAGGAACTGCCAGGTTCAATGTGTATATGAAGCCAAGCGGACGAAAGAAATGAGTTGAAAACCAAAGAATATACATCCAGTGTGAAGGAGACAACTATGTCACAGCTCTAGGTAGGGACAGCTGCCACATTGGTGGAATTACAATTTTTTCAAGGCAAGTTGAAAATCTAGACTTGCATGTGAAATTTCCCGGTTTTTATAGTCTGGCAGCTAGTTCAATATTTAAAAGACACCAGGCAGACCAAACCAAACTAGTGTAAGAGCTGGCTTTGGCTCAAGGATCACCAATTTACAACCTCTGCCCTGAATTCTATTATCATTTCCCCCTACGAGCAAGTGGTGGTAATATATCAGGCTGATGCCAAATGCCCATCACTAGGTGAGTGGATAAACAAACTATGCTGCATCCATATAATGGAATACAGCTCAGCTGTAAAGGGGAATGAATTACTGATAGACACAACAACATGCATGAATCTCAAAATAATTTAACTGATGAGAAAGGGCACACAAAGAAGAGTACATACTGTACACATCCATTAATATAAAATTCTAGAAAATGCAAATGAATCCATAGTGACAGGAGGCAGATCAGTGGTTGCCTGGGGAAGAGGGGGGTCAGTGCGGAGAGAAGAGGTGAGAGAAATTACCAAGGGGCGAGAGGAGACTTTGGGGGGTGGGGGGTGGGTGTGTTTATTATCTTGTTTGTGTGATGATTTCATGAGTATATATGAATAGCAAAATATTAAATTATACACTTTAAATACGTGTAGTTTATTGTATGTCAATTACATCTTATAAATGTGTTTTTTTTTTTTAAATTGGGATCCCAGGGTGCACCACCAACACCTTTCATGGGCTACCTACCACTCTGGGACCTCCCCTCCTCAAGAAGCACTTTATATGAACAAGCCTCGTCATCTTGCCTCCTTCCCTGGTCTGTCTTCTGGCCAGTTCATTCCAGCCAAGTTTCTCCAGCTTTATCACATCACTCCCTACCCTCACCAGGAAGTCTGCCAAATCCAGTCTCACCCCTCCTGCCTGCCTCCCAAAGCCCAAGCCAGGCCCCGTCTCCAGATTGGAACACCTGAAGGGAGGTCAGGAATTTGTGGCAGGGGATTGGGAACTGAGAGTCTCCAAACCTGTCTCCTAGCCCCCAACTCCCTACCCAGTCCAAGGAGCCGAAGGCCCTCACTGTGAAAGCTGACACAGGATAGGTGAATGCCTGGGGAGAGATGGAGAAAGATGGACTATTGTGGATGCTACCGAGGAGAGCAAGAGACACTAGACTTGCTAGTGGTCAAGAAAGAAAGTAAAAGCTGGAGAAAAGGAAGCAGAGGAGGAACAAAATGAATGAGCTCATAATGATGATGAGTGTCAGCCCAATGTGATGGTTAATTTTGTGTGTTAACGTGGCTAAGCCAAGGTACCCAGTTTTCTGTGAAACTCCAGTCTAGATGTTGTTGTGAGGTATTCTGTAGATGTGATTAACATTCAAATCAGTAGACCTGGTGTAAAGCAACTATCCGCTCTAATGTGCTGGGCCTCATCCAGTCAGCTGAAGGCCTTAAGAGCCAAGACCAAAGTCCCGTGGGAAGAAGGAATTATGCCTCCAGAGTGCACCAAAATTAAATCATCTTGGATAACTAAGAGGGAACTATGAAAACGGACTATTTAATGAGCCGCCAGAGCACAGAATAGAGGGAGAGGACCAGCCTCTCTCAAACACCTCCTGCACGCCTAGTACCTCCTGCACGCCTAGCACCTCTTACACTCCTAGCACCTCCTGCACGCCTAGCTCCTCCTGCACGCCTAGCACCTGCTACACGCCTAGCACCTCCTGAACGCCTAGCACCTCCTGCACGCCTAGCACCTCCTGCACGAATAGCACCTCCTGCACGCCTAGCACCTCCTACACGCCTAGCACCTCCTGCACGAATAGCACCTCCTGCACGCCTAGCACCTCCTACACGCCTAGCACCTGCTACACGCCTAGCACCTGCTGCACGCCTAGCACCTCCTGCATGAATAGCACCTCCTACACGCCTAGCACCTCCTACACGCCTAGCACCTGCTACACGCCTAGCACCTCCTGCACGAATAGCTCCTCCTGCACGCCTAGCACCTCCTACACGCCTAGCACCTGCTGCACGCCTAGCACCTGCTGCACGCCTAGCACCTCCTGCATGAATAGCACCTCCTACACGCCTAGGACCTCCTGCACGCCTAGCACCTCCTGCACGCCTAGCACCTCCTGCACGCCTAGCACCTCCTGAACGCCTAGCACCTCCTGCACGAATAGCACCTCCTGCACGCCTAGCACCTCCTACACGCCTAGCACCTCCTACACGCCTAGCACCTGCTACACGCCTAGCACCTCCTGCACGCCTAGCACCTCTTACACTCCTAGCACCTCCTGCACGCCTAGCACCTCCTGCACGCCTAGCACCTCCTGCACGAATAGCACCTCCTGAACGCCTAGCACCTCCTGAACGCCTAGCACCTCCTGAACGAATAGCACCTCCTGCACGCCTAGCACCTCCTGCACGCCTAGCACCTCCTGCACGAATAGCACCTCCTGCACGCCTAGCACCTCCTACACGCCTAGCACCTGCTACACGCCTAGCACCTCCTGCACGCCTAGCACCTCCTGCACGCCTAGGACCTCCTGCACGCCTAGCACCTCCTGCACGCCTAGCACCTCCTGCACGAATAGCACCTCCTACACGCCTAGCACCTCCTGCACGCCTAGCACCTGCTACACGCCTAGCACCTCCTGCACGCCTAGCACCTCCTGCACGCCTAGCACCTGCTACACGCCTAGCACCTCCTGCACACCTAGCACCTGCTGCACTCCTAGCAACTCCTGCATGCCTAGCACCTGTTACACGCCTAACACCTCCTGCACGCCTAGCACCTCTGTATAGCACCTCAGTTAGTATCGTAAAAATCCTCTGGGATAGGAATATAAATAATATTCCCATTTTCCAGATGGGAAGAGCTCATTCGAGTGAAATCATGTACCCGGGTCGCTGCCAGTAATTAATGGATATAGAAGTTAGTAATGATAATTATGGCCATAACATTTCCTCGATGCTTATAATGAGCCACATGCCATTTTAAATAAATGCCCAATATAAGACATTTCATGTAATCCTCACAACAAAAAAATCATATGCACATCCCTGACCTGGCCACCTCTGACTTTGATGGGGGCGTTTTGTCATTGGCATCACCTCTGTGTTGCTGCTCACACAAAGCCATGGCACCTTGAGGAGTCTAGTACTTCTGGAAGGCTTCCCATCAAAGGTGGGACCTGGAGAGGCCACAGACAGGAGGAGGGGACCCCAGGTCAGGGGGGTGGGTATCAGGAAGTCAGGAGTATTTGAAGGATAACGGGCAGGTCAAGATGGTGAAGGTGAGGGGGCAGGTTGGGGCTCCGGGTGGAAGTCCGGTAGGAAAGGGTCTTTCTCTGGAGGGGGCAGAGATCCACGGGGCTCCAAGGAGGTGCTGATGGAAGATGGAGCTGCAGCCTGGAATGGAGCTGAAGATAGGGTGTTTCCAGAGTCCCGAAGAGGGGCCAGCTCTGGGATGGTGGGGACCTCACAGAACTTGACGGAAAACATGAGGAGTGAGTGGCGGTTGAGTGGACCAAGGAACTAATGACGGGGTAGGACCAAAGTGAGAGACCGTGGAGAACAATGCAGAGGACGTGGTGAGAGACGGGAAATGAGGAATGAAGATGAAGGCCGCGGTTGTGACTCGAGAGCACCCCCAACGCCCACATGGGGTGAGTGAAAAACCGGAGGCTGCAGCCGGCCGGGTGCAGGTGGCGGTGCTGCTGCCATTCGCCGCTAGATGGAGCAGGCGCCCCGCCGATCGCGCCGTGGGACCCTTGGCCTGGGCCTCACGACCGTGTGGGGCAGCCGAGGCAGTGCGCAGCTGCCCGGACCGGACCGGAAGGATGCGCCCCACTGCTCTTAACCCCAGCGCCTGGGCGCACACGCGCTTCCAAGGGCCCAGCTCCTAGTGTCACGGTCCACCACCAGTGCCTTGAAATTCTTCCTAACATGTGAACAAGGGAACTCATATTTATATTTGCGTTCAGGGCTGCAAATCATGAAGCAGGTCCTATTCAGAGCTTCCCCTTTACACTTTCACACGGTGACTAATTTATCCCGTCCATACAGCAGTGAGGTGAGGATATAGTCCCATTTCACAGACCAAGAAACCGAGGCTCAGAGAAGTGATGAGACCTTGCCCAAGATCACCTGCAGGTACGCTGGAAGCAGCATCTTTGACTCCAAGTGCTACATCCTTTCCCACCCACATCGGAGGCTGCCCTCTGTAAGCACTGGCCCTGCCCAGGATGCAGACAAAGGCCTTAGCCCGCTAGCCTCCTTCAGGTCCACCTGGTGCTCTGAGGCTGGAGCAGGGCTGAGATGGATGGTCCTGAGGCAGAGGTGTCCCCCAGGTCTCCATTTCTTCCGGGGATTGAAAGATCCTGGGCAGCCTGGAGGGAGAGGCCACCTGCCCAGCCCCACTTGTTAGTCCCGGCTTCAGCCTCCAGGCCTGACAGCCCAAGACTTGGGCCATTTGAAAAACCTGCCTATCCGCAGGGTATGCAGAATAGGGGAGGGGAGGGAGGAAAGGGTCCGGTTTCCAGCCCAGGGCTGGAATCCTGGCCCCTCTCTTTCCAGCGTGCCCTAAGCCAGTAGCCCCTGTGAGCCCTGGCTTTCAGCAAAAATCAGCAAGGAAAACTTTTCAAGGTTGCTGTGAGGATTAAATACTTCAAGTGTCTGGCAAGTTGCAGGCTGTCAGTAAATGTTTCATTTATTTACTTTTGGGTTTTGTCAAGAAGGCAGCTGCATTATCTGCTCTGGAATCTCCCCCTTAGGGAATGAGGTACTTTTCAGGGTGGGGGCAGAGGTCTCCCACGTGGTTGGAGGGCTGGAGGGTTAGGGTTGGAAAACTGTGAGAAATGTGGCCCAACAGGCCAGACCAGAGGGGAGCCAGTACCTGTGGGTCTGGAGAGAGGCCTGCACCGTGCCTTCCCACAAGGAGAGGCTGCAGAGCAGCAAGAGGGGAGACAAAAGGAAGAAAACAACAAAATAACAAAAACTACTCATACACCTGTGGCTGTACCTCCCTGGGCTGGTTTCCAGTCCACACTGTTTTGATTCTCCTCTCAGTTCCCCTGAGAAGCCAGCAGGGCACTCACCACCCTAGTTTACAAATAAGCGACTTGTCCAAGGTCAAGAAGGTGACATGAGAACTTGACCAAGTCTCCTGTATTTTTTTTTTAACATTTTTTATTGATTTATAATCATTTTACAATGAAGTCTCCTGTTTTTTGATTCAAGGTTCACCCCAGTACTGCAGAGGCAGGGCCTCCAGGCCATAGGATGAAGGGGCAGAAAAGGCACAACAACGCTCTTTGTTCTGCCAGACCAAAAAGCTAGGAGTAGGTGCTGGGCTTGGGGACTGGGGACTGGAGAACAGAAGCTTCTCCTGATTCTGGGGACTGGGCTCTCCTCAGAGTCTAGGCTGAACTAGGATGGGCAGTTGTCCCAGAGCCCTTGGAGACAAACAGGCTTGGGCTCCAAACTCACTGCTGCGATGTACTTGCTGTGTGACCTCAGGTGAGTGGCTACACCTCTCTGAGCCTCTGTTTCCTCATTTATAAAGCAGGGATGATAATCCTTACCCTACAAGAGTAGAATGTTGTGGGGGAATGTGAGTGGGTTTTATAGTTGGTCAGACTGGGTTCAGATTCCAGCTCTGCCATTTATTAGCAGTATGCTCTTGATCAAAAAGTCTTCACTGCCATAAGCCTCAGTTTCTTCATGGAAAAAATGAGGATGTTAAGACCTGCTGTCTCAGGTTGTTGTGGAGATGAAATGAGATGATAGCTAGAGCCCACTGGACACCTCGTCTGGTCTATTGCAGGGGTCAGTAATGTCACTCTCCCCTGGAGAGAAGGAGGGAGGTGCTCCTGCATCTCACTTCAGAGGCCACCCCAGGACCAGACCCAGTGCCTGCCTGCCCCAGGCAAATCTGATGCCTGCACAGCAGTCAGCTCAGAAGCATCCACGCTGTCGGCAGGCAGCCTCTGGAGAATAAGAGCTGACATTCAGAGAGAGTGGGACGTTAACCAGGCAGCACCAACCATGGAAAGACTGTGAATTATTTCAGTCTTAATAAGCTGGATCTTAGAGACAGAAACCTTTCATCCCAAGATCTCAGAACCTTTGAAATGCTCATTTATTCCTCCTCACAACAGCCTAACACCAAAACACGAAGTAAAAACCGAATCTCAGGGGTGAGGTTAGGACAGGAATCACGCATCGCTGAGATGAGTGGTGCCTCCCTCGCGTCTCTGGGCTCTGCACAGTTGCTTTCCTTCCCCAGGAGGAGAGTGGTGACAGGTGCGCACCCTGGAGTCAGGCAGCCTGAGTTCAAACCCAGCCACTCACCGTCTTCCTGTGCCTTTGTTTCCTCATCTATAAAGTGGAGCTTATAGTAATACCTTGCATGGTGTTAAGTGTTACGTTTAAGGATTAACTCGTAACTCAAGGTAAAGCTCTTAGAAAAGGGCCGGGTACATAGTAAGCCCTTAGTTACTAAAAAAAAAAATAGAAGAATAATTATTATATCTACATCATAGCAATTGCTGTCATTAATGTTGGTTTTATTCTGTTGCGCTCTGTCGGAAGGCTCCCACATGATATAAATAATAAAATCTCACCTTCTTAGCAAGGCCTACGGGCCGTTCATGGCCTGTTCCCCACCTCCTGCCCACCTCTGTCTGTTGACACTTCTTTAACTGGACTCTACCTTCAGCTAAACCAAACTACAGGCTGCCCACCTTGTGGTGTTACCTACATCCACGCACCGTCCCTTTTCTTAGAATGCTTCTCCACCTAGCCCGCGTGCAAACCTCAACTCACCCTTCAAGACCTCATATAATTGTCACCACACCTGGAGTGTGGCTGCCCTCCCCTTCCGGGCACCTGCTCCCCTGTTGCTGTGTTCAAGTCCCCCAGGATTGCAAGCTTCTTAAGGGGAAGGCCCACATCTCATGTATCTCCCTCCACACACCTGGCACTTCTCACAGCACCTGCACATAGCATGCACTCAGGAATTCTTTGCTGAACGAATCCATCCCTCACCAGCATCACTGAGATTAAATGACAACATGGGCATTTAATAGCATGGCATTACTACAGACTTGACCCGAAGACCCAGTACCTGGCACCTTTCCTTCCTCCAGGTTGACAGTTGGGCCTTCCCTAGAACCACGCTGCCCCCCAGGCTTCAGTCTATGCACACGGGGGACAGCAAGAAGTAGGTCTTTGAAACCATCCAGAAGAGCTGCCATTTCCTGCTAGTCGTGGTCCCAGGTCCCATGCTGGGTTCTTTATAGGACTCCGGGCAATAATCCAGAAAGCTGGATCTTAACACCCCGACCCCCTGCTTGGAGGCAGAGCCTTGGCTGAGATCAGACCAGGGAGGAGGGTCCGCTTTATAACCCAGCCTTGCGCGCGGAGCAGATCAGCTCTGACCTGAAGGTGTTGGTCGAAAGGAGGGGGCGGCCTGCAGAGTTGTTTCTCAGACTCTCTGGAGAGTTCCAAAAACAACTCTGCTGAGAACACCACCCTGTCTGGGGACTTGTTTCTTCTTGCTGTCCCTATTTATGTTGTGTGACCTCTGGTGGCCTCCCCTGGGAAGCGGAATGAGATCAGGAACTAGCATTGACCGGGCCAGCCGCCACTCCAGGCACTTCACATACTTCCATCTCAATCCCCCCACGGCGAGCGTGTGCCAGGGGGAGAAGGCACCAGGCAGGGCTGCCTGATTCCAAAGCTTACACAACAGTCCTTTCCCCCAAAACCAACAAACACTCTTACAGCCCACAGTACGACCCGGTGGTTGGGAGGGTGGACTCCGGCACCAGGCTGGTTTTGCTGCCAGCTCTTCCACTCATTAGCCGTGAGACTGTGGGCAAGTGACTTAACCTCTCTGTGTTTCGGTTTCCGCATCTATAAATGGAGATGTGTTGCTCAGACCTCCTCCAAGAGAACCTGCTTGACTGCCTCATGTGTGAGGGTTCAGAGCAGGGACAATGATGTCAATGTGACCGTCCCACCCCGCCCCAGGAGAGAAGGAGCCTGGAGATGGCTGCTGCCGGGGCTGGGGCCACGCGATCCTCCAGGCTGTGCCCAGACAGTGACCGAGCGTGGAGTGGGTATCAGTCTCAGCCCATTCCTGCAGGACACCTGATCCTTCCAAGGAGTGACTTTTGCAAAGAGACTGCCATCAGCCTGGCCGAGGGCTTCTCAGAACGGCACTGCTGTCTGAGGCTCTTCCTACCCACTCTTTCCTGCCCTCTCTCCTTTTTACAGCTGTCAGACCTACGCTGATCTTCCCCCTTAATCCTTCACAGCCATTCTGCCCCATAAATCTCTGGCACATCGAATCCCATCTTGGCCTCTGCTTCTTGAAGGACCGTAACTAGCAATAACTAATAATAATACAAAGTAATAACAGTGCCTCCTTCATAGGGCTGTGGTGAGGAGTTAATGCGTTACTCTCTGATCGCTCAAGGCAGCACAACATAAAAGTGTTAGCGATCACCTTTGCTACAGACAACACCCACTCCACTCACAGGTTTGTCTGACGGCAGAGATATCTGTGCTATTCCCTTACAGGCCTGAAGAATGAAGAAAACGGAGCCATAGCCAAAGATGGTGTTTCTCATTCCTCTTCAGCCAGTTTCAGCCTTTCAGCTGGGCTCCCAAAACTACCTTCCTCTGCTGCAAATATTGGCAGGAAGTCAGACTTTACTCAGGGATTAGCTCACACCTTCAACGAGACACTGGCTCCATTGCTAAGTCAACAAATGGGAAAACCCAACCTAAGTCTGGTCGTGTCTCCCTTTCTGGACTTGGGGCAACGGGGGTTGGTGTGGCCAATCTCTTTGGTCCCTCATGCTGTCGCATTTTGGAGTGAGGACATCTGTCTGCCTCTGTCTGTTGCCTCACACACAGCCCCCCAATCTCCAGCTATGTCTTTCCCTGCCACCCACTCTTCTCTGAAAGACACAGCTCCTGAGTGTGTGAAGTCCACAAAGCCCACCCTTTCTGTCGTTTGGCATGGATGATCCACAGACTGAGAAGGGCTGGGATGCCAGTTTGTAGAGGGGGGTCAAGGCAAGCCATTTCCACCTGCTGAGGCCTTGTAACTTACATGACGTGCACTGGGCAGGCTTCCTATTTTGATAGAAGGTTATCCTTCCTGTCCCTCTCCTCTTCTCCAGAAAAGCATCCTTGATAGAGGGGATGTCAGGGTGGGGACAAGCACAGAAGGTCCCTTTCCAGTGGCAGTCTCTGACATCAGCACTTTCCCCGGGACTCCCCAAGAGAGGGGAGCCTTCCTCTGAAACCCTCTGCTCCCAAAATATGGATTCCCCATTCACAGGAGCAGCCTGCTGCAGACAGCTGTGCTCAGTGTTTGCCACCTAACACTCCTCTCTTTAAGACTGAGGGATCTATGACTCCGACGTCCTGATTCAAAATACTCTCCTGCACTGTCCCATTGAGGGGCCCCTCCTACTTGGAGCACTTTCCTGGACTGCCCCACTCTGCACACCTTCCAGGACCTCCTCCCATCACCAATAGCCAGAGGTGCCCACCCCAACAGCACCTCCCATTTATAACCCGGACCACCTCTCTGCCTCCCCAGCTCCCATTTCTACAGCCTCATCCCCTGGAGGCCGGTGCAACTGCTACTCATGAAGCAACAACGTTAACTGTTTCTAAAGATTTTAGTTTCCAGAAAACATAAGAAGGTTCTAGATGGCTTGTCACGGGAAGGAGAGCAGCCTCCATTTTACTCTGGGGGAAGTAACACTTTTTAATGAAAGGAAGTTAACATTAAGTGATAAACATCATAGAGCCAGCCATGAATCCTTCTAGATTTGTTGTGGCTGTAAATGATGACCGTGTGCAACCAAACCCCCAGGTCAGCAGAGGGACAGATTGATGGCGGAACCACCATCGGCATTTAACAATTTGACCTGAAAGCTTCCAGGACAGTTTGAGACGAGGAGCTTGTATTTAATCTTTATAGATTGCCTCACAGTCACTTATGGCAGCTCTTAAAATATATCCAACCAGGACACAATGAATAGTCTTAAATAACAGCCCCCTCTCTGTTTAGGAACTGCCTGTTTCAGCCAACAGGGAAGGGGGAGGGGGAATGCGGGAATAATGCGCTTCTCAGACAGACCCAGCGCTGAACCCTGACTCATCTCTAACATCTGGTCAAAGTGCTTAACCTGCCTTAACCTGCTGCCTCCTCTGTAAAGTGAAAACAGACGCCTGCCTCACAGCGTTCTCACTAGCGTAAACGAATACACGCAGGGCAGACACCTACGATGGAGGCTGACATCCAGCAGGCACCAAGAAATGCTCATTTCCTTCCTTCCTCCCTCTCATCACCCAATCTCTCATATCTAGAAAATGGAACGTGCTGCTGACCCCTCCTCCATGCTTTGCTCAGAACCCAGGGGATTTCTAGGCAAACCCACAGGATTTAAGGTCTTGATAATAAATCAAAGCTGGAGAGCCCTTTCCCTTGTCCACGCTCTGTCCTAAGTATCTCTGTGGGTATTAGCGCTTCTAATCTGCCCAATAGCCCTGATATATATATATATATATATATATATATATATATATATATATATATATATATATATAGAGAGAGAGAGAGAGAGAGAGAGAGAGAGAGAGAGAGAGAGAGAGAGAGAGATAGGTAGATAGATAGATAGATAGATAGATAGATAGATAGAGATAGAGATAGAGATAGAGATAGAGATATAATGATGATTTCTGCATCTTAGGGTGAAATGACAGCAGAGAGAGGTGAAGATCCTTGCCCAAGTTTGCCTAGACAATTAATGGTAGAGCCAGCATTTTAACCCAAGCCATCTGGCTCCAAAGCATACACAACCATGTTTCTCTTCTGCCTCCCAAGCCACAGGACAGTAGGGATTACACATGCAGGTTCAATCATTCTAAACAAAAGTAGGTAAGCAGAGAGGGTGGGAGTCTTAAGGGGGTCAGGTAGGAGGGTGGAAGCCGGCTTTCCTCACTCAAGGAACAGAAATGTAGCTTGCAGCCTTTAGTTACAGAGTCACACAGCAATGGGAGAGGGGGGCCTCACTTCCCAGAGAGAGGACTGAGAAACTGGAAGCCTGAGGTCCTTTCCTGAGTCACATAGAGGCCAGGACCAGGAGGACTGATCAGAAAAATGTCCCAAAAAGGACTGGGTCAGGCTCTGAGGCCCAGTGATATGGGGCCAAGAGCAAATCTACTCATTCTCTTAAGATACATGAATGCTACAAGGGAGGTCAAAGTCTCCAATAACTAGACTTTAATAAACTTACACTTATTGCCCACCACATGCACTCTCTCATTTAAGCTTCACAGCAACTCATGAGGTGGGTATTACCCCCATTTTCCCCTTTTACAGATGAGGAAGTGAAGGCTTATTGAGGCAAAGGGATTTACCCAAGTTCACACGGCCACTCATGGCAGACTTGGGTGAACCCAGGTGGGTCTGGCCTTTGCAGAGGCTCTGCTGAGTGGGAATAGGGTACTTGTTCCAGGATGCATCTTTGTGGGCAGCCAGGTGTCTCCTGTATCCATCCAGCCCCCTTCCTTCCCACTTGCCAGCCCCCCGCCGTCACTGTAGGGTCATCATTCTAACCCCAAGGAGCAGGCTCCCCCAGATCACTGCCAGGAGGAAGCCACGTGCCTCACCTCTTGGCTCATCTGATTGGAGTCAGACTAAGCCAGATGCAGTCACGACTGTGTCCCAGAGGCCCTCGGGGGCTCGCGGAGTTCCTTCATGACAGCTGCTACGGCACAGCCCATCTGGAAGGGCTCATTTTGCTGAATGCTTAACCCTTCTGAGGACCCTCGGGGCTGAGGGATGCCATACCCAGTGAGAGAGATATTCAGGAGAAGAGGGTGCACCAGGGCACCCCAGAGGAACCCCACTTCCCCCCACCCCCAGCGCTGGAAGGTGGGAGGCCAACACTCCCCAGAGGGAGAGACCATGAGCCTACTGAGTTATGGGACTCTAAGAAGGAACACACCCAAACACCTCCCATACACCCCCAAGCAAGGAAAGGGGCTCCCTGAGCCCCAGTGGCTTGGATGAAGGCCCAGAAAGCGGCCCCATGAGGCTGGAGGAGGAGGCTGCCGTGGGTGTGCGGCGCCCTGACCCAGCTTCTCATGGGTTCCCAGGAGATGAACAAAAGGCTCACACAGCCATCAGGAGGCGTCAGGTGGCAGCTGCCTCCGACCAGAGGCCATTCGTGAACTCCCGCTCAGTCACCCAGCCCCCCAGGCAGCCTGGTGGTGTTGGCAGCTGACGAGAGAGACGTTCACCCAAAGACCAATCTGGGTTTCCCTAGAGTAGAAGAAACCCAAGCCAGCTGACTTCCTGGGGCATTTTCTAGGCAAGCTGACCCTTCATAAACAGAGCTGTTAGATGTGAAGTAGGGGGGCTGCAGGCTGCTGAGCGGGGGGGAGCCCGTGGAATCGGGGTGCTGCCCCTGCTCCAGATGTCACTTTAGCAAGAGAGAGCCTCCCACCGGGGGCCCTGGCTCTGCTGGCTGACAGCCACCCCCTGGCAACATGCTGGATCCCTCCTCCATTTGGAGCATCTCTCCTCCCTGCCTGGTTTCTGATTCAGGCCCAGGGCCCAGGATTCCTGCTCCCCCTTCTCTGCCCTGCTCCATGCCCTGGACGCACTAACGGGGCATGCTCCTGAGGGCCTTTCTAAGCCAAGTTCAAGGGCCATGTAAGTGAATGACCTTCCTCCTCTATCTGGAGAGCTCAGTGCAGAACCCATCACATTCATCACCTACCAGCTCTGTGACCTTGGGCAGGTGCAAAATTCTCTGAGCTGTGGCTTCCTCAACTGTAAAATGGGAACAGTGATACTTACATCAAAAGGTTGTTATGAATATATAAAGTAGGCAAATCTATAGAGGCAGAAAGCAGATGGGTGGTTGCCAGAGGCTGAGGGGAAGGGAGCAGTGGGGAGTGACTGCTTCATAGGTCTGGGGTTTCTGTTTGTGGTGATGAAAATGCTCTGGAACTAGACAGTGGTGATGGTTGCATAACCTTATGAATGATCTTGACACTGAATCATACCCTTTTAAATGGTCACAAAGGTAAATTTTATGTGATATGTATTTTACCACAATAAAAAAGACAAAGGATTAATATGAGGCTAAGCGAAATGGAAGTTGTAGAAATGTTGATCGCAGAGCCTGGGATGTAGTAGGCCCTCAACAGACTGTAACCTCCTTCCTTCCTTCAGGACATCATGCTGAATTGGACACAACGTGCCCCTCCATGCCTACCCTGGGCAGACTGCCTTTCTCTTCAGGTATCTGCTCTGAGATGCTAACAGGATGAAGCCACATGTTCTTCATAAAGCAAAGTATTCACCATTGGCCAATAGGAGAGAATGTCCACACCCTCTTCGCACTCCTGCCGGTGACCCCATTTACCCGTTTCACCATGGCCATACGCCACCATTGAGTCCTACAGGAGGAGGGCAAAAATCCACTTTGATACCAAGACCAATGACTCCCCTCAGTATCTCCTTCTCATTGTTTCCACAAAAGCTGTCATCCTAAAAAAATAAACCTGATCATTTTGGGAAAGCAGTTTTCCAAGAGTCTTGTGTTTCTGTACGTCTTGTGACGAGGGACATTGTCTTGGTTATAGATTATCTTTCCAAGAATGTTTGTATAGCAAATGGCCTCAGAAGGTACCTAGTGTCCCCCTTCAAAGCAACGGGCAGGTAGGCTTACTATCCACTAAAAAAGATTTGAGTTCCCTGAGCTCAGGGTTCCTCTCCTGTAATTGTAATCCACAGCATGTACAAGTGACACCAGACCCTCTTTCTGTCACCCAGAGGAAATTAGTGGCTGGCACAAAAATACTGTACATAGCAAGATTCAGTCAGTACCTCTAATCATTATTATTTGCCTTTCTTTTCCTTGAGGCTCTAAGCTCCTTGAGGAAAGGTAACATATATTATTTATCTTTGTTTTTCAAGAACAGGTACTAACAAATGTTTGCTGAATGAATTAATGAGTGAATGAATGGATGCCCCTTCCATTCCTATGGCTTTCCTAGCTCCTGACACCATATCTAATATTTTAACCACTTACCTTGCCAGCAATTTGCCTGGCTAAAGGCATCAGATATAGAAAGTTAGACCCAGACGCTCTGTCTGGGGGATGTGGATTGGAATGTTAGGGGGTTCTTCAACCCTTGCTCAGGTCTGGACATTGCTCAGACCAGCCCTGCCCTGCCCTCCCAGCTTTGTCCTATATCTGTGGTCCTCAGCTCCATCTTCGTCTTCATGACCTAGTGGTGACCTGTAGTTTTAACGTGCACAACAAGGACAGAGGTCCAGGCCCCCAAACCACACATTGCTGGTCACCACTGAACCAGCAAACGAGATGTTTGTTTCTCACATTTGTTCCCGTTAGGCTGAAAGGGCATCACAGTGCTGAGCAGGTGCTCTGTTAATATTTACTTAATGAGTAAGTAAGCCTCCCTTTAAATTAAATTAGCTGCCTTCTTCTTATATTAAGTCAGCCTCCTGAGCAGTAGGACTCAAAAACATAACCAAATGGAGAGGAACCTGAAATGTCACCCTGGTCATTTCTTTTGGCTCACCGTTCCCACGGCAAATGCAATCTCCAGAATGGAGAGTGATGGCATTTGCTGCAACAGCCAGCCTTCACCTGCCATAAGGACCCCTTCACCACACACTATAGATGATGTAGAAGTCGATGACAAAAGTACCTGCTCCGTATGCACTTACAACCGCAAACAGTTACTCATCTTTTCCATAGCAATGCAGAAAGGTCAGCCAGTTGGCATCTTTCCAAGGGAAGCAAGCAGTGAACAGCTACTTAATGTAAAGGCTTTGTGACCTGTTTCTCACGTGGTTGAAAGAAAGGAACACTCGGCAGGCAACCTGAAGTGCTAAATCCGTGGCTCAGGGGTCACAAAAACACCGCATTTTCTGCGGCATCAGGTTCCCCTCGCCTCAGTTCACCTGAGGAAGACTTGTCTTTTTTTCTTTAGAGAGTAGTGTTCAACTGGGTATTGTCCACCATTAGATGCCCAGTAGTCAACAATGTATTTGTTTGCTTGTTTTTGCCTCTCTTCACTCCAGAAGAGGACTGTGCCTGCCCATCTATAAGAAATCGTACAATACGATACAAAGGCTCTGGAAAAATACAAGCAGTATTTGCAGAAGTAAAGCAAAACCAGATTGGTTATAAACCGCAACACTGACTACATATTCGCCCAAGGATGCTGCAGTTCAAGAGAGCTCGGAGAATTTGCCAGGTGAGCTGTTGGGTTGAGCTCCGGAGCAGAAGGATTCGGTGTGGGTGCCAAGTTCTAGGGCCTGGCCCCCAGCATTACAAGTCCAGCAGCTTGATTTTGCCAGTGCCCTGAAAGCTGGCCAGATGTTAGGGGAACTGACTTAGACTACCCAGGCTCACAAGAGGCTCATGTACATACCAGAATTCACTCCACTTCACTAATTTATTCTGAGGAATAGATCTACAAGGAGAAAAGATAAACAAGAACAGAAAGAGGACAAGATGGAGAGGGGAGGAGGAAGGAGAGGGAGGGGAAGAAAAGAAGAAAAAGAAAGAGAAGGAAAGAAAGGAAGAAACGGAGGGAGAGAGGGAGCCAGAACAGTTATGCTACACAGTCAGTGTTGATGTCTGGGTAAGCAAATCCGAAAGGGAAACCAAATTATGAACAGAACATCACTTCTTGGGTTGAAATCAAAGCCGAGAGAAATTAGGGGGCATGGGGTGGGGTAGGGTGTCACCCAGAACTGTGCTGAGGCTTCATGAACTATCCTTCTTCCCCCACAATGGACAGCACCTTTCCAGCGACCTGAAAACTCTCTGGCAGATTCCAGCCTCTCTCCTTTGAAAGGTCCTCAGTAAACACTGCCAAGTTCTTATTCTGCAAGTTCCCTTTCTCAAGGCCCCAAGCTCACCCTCCCCTCTGGATAACCGGTGTTCTTCAGAGACCACACGGTTCTCCTGCAGACCTGCCATCTCCTGGTTCGACTCCATGGCAGGACTTGTCCCAGAGACAGTACCCAGGGCACCTTGATTGGACGTTCAGGCTTTCCAAATACATCTCTGTCATCCTCTGGAATAATGTCTACAGCTAATTTCCTATTGTGTGAATTTTATTCTGTAACTCCTGAAGAGCCACCTTAGTTCGAAGTTATTGGTGGGGAAGGACAGTCTCTTAGATCTGAACAGTTTATTGGCTCAGTCAGTAAAGGTACTGTTTACAGAGCCAGAGAGGCTCTAGCCTCAAGCAGGTATTTTCCATGGCTCAATTACACACTAACTCTAATGGTTACAAACACCAGAACAATCCGCTGAAAAGTGAGGATGCTTAACGATAGGAGCTCAGGTAGAAGCAAGTGACTGACTGCTGTTTTTCGATAATCTAATCTATCAGCTCAGTCAAAACAAGGAGCTGGCATCAGGCAGAAACACTGCTAATATTAATCACCAGAAATATCAATATTTGGATTCAATTTCCTACACTCTCCTGGAAATGCAGACATCTGAACTCCCCAGGCACATGTATATTTTGACCAATTATTTTAACAAGCTCAAAGCAGATCATCACGGCAAAAACAAGTGTAAACAATTGCTCTCTGGTCAGAGAAAATGGAGATAGGGCCATTTTCCTTGTGGTGAGAGTAGAGCTGCCACATAAAATACAGGATGCCCAGTTAAATTTAAATTTAGGATAAGCACCAAACAATGCAATATTTGGGACATACTTACATTTTTTAAAAAGTATTCGTGGTTTACCTGGAATTCAAATTTAACTGGATGTCCTGTATTTTTATTTATTTGCCAAATCTGACTACCCTACATAGGAGTGAAAGAGGACATTTTTAATTCACGCTTCTTAGTGAGTTACATATAAAACACAGCTGCAGAGACGTCCCCAATGCAGCAGCCAAAGCTACCGAGGCAGAGTAGGGAATCCCAGAAATAAGGAGCAAGAATGGCTGCTTCCCTGCTTTGCAAGCTCCTCTGGCATGGGAGGGCAGCAGGGAGGGGGCTATGTTTTTTATTGTGCCGCCATTCACTGAAAGCCCTGTTAAGAGGCTCTGAGCAGAAAGCCTGCCCTATCTGGCCCCTTGGATGTGCAGGCAGCAGGGCAAGAAGGGAGATGCTTTTTTCACTCCTCCCACTGTCCAGTTAGCTCTTCCTGGGATGTGAAGACCCATCTTGAAGACGCTACGGAAAACATGGGTGGCAAATCAACAGCCTCTGGCCTGGGAATCCAGATAATTCAAGTAGAAGACAGAGGATGACTTTTTGTTTGTTTGTACCAAAAAAGTCCTTAGGCAATCGCGTCGGTGCATCCTCACTTTTAAATGCTCTGGAATCACAACGCTCACCCCCAACACTTGCTCTGCCATTGACCCCAGTTGGGATCTGGAGCAATTCACTTACATTTTCAGGGCCCCAATTTTCTAATCTTTAAAATGGAGGAAGGTTTTTGATCATTAGAAAAGTAGGAGGAAGTGGAGAAGGATCTTCAGTCCCAAAACCCACAGGAAAAATAAAACTTAATGATGATATTAGGACCTTCTCTCTCTAAACGTACATGAGGAAATGTCTGCATTTACATATTGGCTGGAGAATGAAGGATCTATTCAGGTTCATTATTATGTGCTGTCTTCAGGGGACAAAATGTATGTTTAGTGCTGCCACGTATATGTGTTCAGCAGTAGGGACTGAAGTTTGTTGAGTGGTTTACACTTTCTTACCAAGTCTACAGAGTTGATGAGTGAAGTGGGAATCTACAATTAATCTGTAGTTCCAGCAAAGAGATTTCCCCACCTAAATCTTACTGCCTCTTTGGGCACCAACCGTGCAACCTCAGAAATGGAGCTGTTCTCTAACTGATGTGCCATATTCCCACACCATGTATGGCAAGCAGGTGGCTCCCCGATCAATCTTCTGCTAGCTCTTGGTTGTCTGTCTGATAAAATCCAAGCTTACTGAGCTTTGGGACTGTTGATGCATCTATAAAATGGGGATAGTATTACTTAGTAAGAAGGAAGCCTAGTACTTGAGAGATCGTCACCGTAAGTTCCCTCTTTCATTTTCTTTAAGCAAGTTGCCTGGCTGTTTTCTGTCTAGTTTCCTGACACAGGATCTGCTGGGAGGAAAGAATACGGGCCGCAGAGCACATGTCTTTAATGGCTACTGGACATCTAGAAACAAGACCACCCCACGAAGCACAGAGGTGCCAGGCTTGGTAACCTGCTTCCATCTTCAATGACTCTCTGTCCCCTCCATCCCCACCCCCTTCTTCACTCAACTGCAGCCAGAGGATGTAAGATACCAACATTACTCAGGGAGGGAATGACCTATTCAGAGTTACTCCATCCATTCAATGAACATTTACTGAACCTGTGCCAGATGCTGGGCTTGACGCTGGGGATCTAGGGATGATAGAAGGGACCCCTGACCTCCCGAATTTCCCAACTAGTGGCTTTGTATTTGGATGGGGATGTATTTGGAGGGGGCAGGATGCAGGGATAGACAGGCAGCAGTGTACATAAGTCATCACACTATGATGTGATAAATGTGGTTATGGCGATGAATCCAAAGTACCACGCTGGAAGGGGAGAAGAAAGGCAAAGTGAGGGAGGGCTCCACAGGAGATGAGCTGGAGCTTAGAGGGTGAGTAGCAATTCACCAGAGAGCTGTGGGCTCAGCAAACAATACCACGGGAGCTGCCTGGATGAGGGCTTCACTGCTAGGAATCAGGGGTAGTGACTGGGGCCAGCTCCAGGAAAGGGATGTGGTGGGGTGCAAGGGCACACTGGACCCAACACAGGAAGGCCTGGAACACTGACCCAGAGCCACCACTTGGAACAATGACACCTCAGCCTCAGAACATCTGAACTGGGGCAGCTTGTAAAAAATGTGCCCCACAAATGTTCACTGAATGAATGAACATTCCCATCTATAAACTGGGGTTGATAATATTTACTCCAGCTATCCCATGGGATTATTTGGGAGGGTGAATTGAGACCACTGGGATGAAAAACTCTCTGAACTGTAAAACACCATACGATATAAGGATTATTAAGTGAACTGATATAGTTGGTTGCCAGAGACAAAAACCATTGGTGAGGTGCAATGACTTCTCCCGACGGCAGGGGCAGCTCTAATTGAAGCTCTTCAGGAAGTCATTTCTCTCCAGTCTCTGTTCCTGGGACTATTACGACTACTAGTAGAGAAATCTTTTATGTTGGTGAATGGAACAAAGCACACCAGACTTTGAGCGATACGCAGCAGCAGCCGAATTGGGTGTACGTATAGTCAAGGGTGATGGGGAGACCTGAGAACTATCCCATCCCAGCATTCCACCTGAGAGTTACTGGTGCCCGTCTCAGCCCCTATTCTGGAGAAAAGGATACTGAGGTCCAGAGAGCGTACAGGGTTTCAGCGCTCACCTGGACCAGGTGATAATCATGACAGCTGCCATGACTGAGTGCAGCCCTCTGGCTGAGCACCTACATGGATCAGGTCACTGGATCCACAGAACAACCTTATGAGGTAGCTACTATAATGATCTCCACTGTACAGATAAAACAGACTCACGCCAAGCAGATTGTCCAGGTTCACAGTTAGTAAGTGAGGGTTACAACTTGCTACTTTCTGTTGAACCAAAAAGGTAAAGATATCTTTGTGAGGGGAAAAAAATGTTGCCCCACTTATTTGGGGGTGAGGGGAAAGATTTGACTAAAATGGAGATTACTGATGTCATAAGAGTGTGGGAAAACCTATAATGATCTTTCTTACTTGGGAGTGAAAAATTGTGCGAGGGTTGGGAGATGATTAGCTGTGGCTCAGTGCAAGCCAGGCCCTAGAGAAAGAAATGCGGTTAGAGGCGCCTAATGCCTGAGACCTCCTGCTCCCTGCCTCTCATTAGCTGACACCATCAATTCGAGGTTAATGCATGCCAGGATTGGGAGCTAATTATTCCACCATTACAGACATGAATTTCCCCTGGAGAACAGCCAGAGAGGGGAGCTGGAGAGAAGGGGAAGAGGCTGGGGAAAGGAGGAGGCCACCCGGCTCTTGCAAATGGGAAAATAATACGGCGTCAGCTGGAGTGGGTTCCCAACCACTGGGATACGGTCTCCAAAAAGTTCTCAGAGTCCTTCCTGGTTTTTCTCCGAGTTAATTGCCTAGCTGGGGAGGATATCCAGCAGTCACCATGCCCCCATCCCCGTCTGTCAGCGGTTCCTAAAAGAGCCTATAGAAAACCCTTCAATTTGACAATTTATTCAATCCCTAATTTGTGCCAAGCACTTGGACACAGGGAAGAGGGCGGTGCACCAGCCACAATGATTAACAACACAGCCCCTGACTTCCAGGAGCTTTCAATACTAAGGGAGAAAAATGTGTAGCCAGTCAACTCCAGCACTCGGCTATATTGTGGGGACAAGGAGATTCACTCCAACTAGGAGGTTCTGGGAAAGGAGAAGCATTTGAGGTGTGTCTTAAAGAATAAGGAGGGAAATGGGAAAGAAAGGGTATTCCAGGTGAAGGAAGCAGCAAAAACAAAATTTCAGAGGGAGGAAAAGACAGAACAGGCTGGAGTGGCTGGGACATGGTGCACAGCATGTTGAGAGTGAGCTTGTAGTGGGAGTAAAGGCTAGGAAAGTAGGTTGGGAGAGACCATGGCAGCCTGAAATGGCATAATATGGAACTGCCAACTTCCTGCTAGAGGCAATGGGGAGCCATTGATAGCTTCTGAGGAAGGGAGTGACATAATCAGATCTGCATTTTGGAAAGAGGCCTAGGGCAGTGTGTGGTAGATGGGAGCAAACAGAGGCAAAAGCATCAAGGTGGCAACTCTTGAAAGATTCCAACAGGAAGAAGTAGGGATTTGAATTAGTGTGTTGGTGGCCTTGTAAAGGTCACCTTTGAGGATGAGAGGTTTTTCATCCAACTGTCCACTGGGAAAAAAAATGCAAAATGTGAGAGTTGAGTTTTATATGGGGCAAAATGAGGACTATTGCCCAGGAGACAGCCTCTCAGATAGCTCTGATGAACTCCTCCAAAGAGGTGGGAGGGAAAGTCAGCATCATATATGATTTTAGTGAAGGGAGGTACGTGCATTCACGCAGACATTTTGACAGGAGGTTGCTGCTCGTCATGAGGAGCAGATGTCACCGTGAATGATTTTAGTGCTTTTCTAGATATTCAAAGGTGGGAGAAACTGGGTTCATAACATCTTCTCCTGAAAATATCTATCTGAAGGCCTGTTCTGCCAGTTTTCACAGAGCACACAGTGTCTTATTCCTGATCTCAGACCTGAAACTCCTTTCAGGGTGGGTTGAAGGTCAGCAACTGCAGTGGCTAGTGACTTCATTCTTATAGAACCAGATGGCAAGTGACAATTTTCAGTTGGCACATCCAAGTTCATTTAGTGTTTATTTTTTGCCTGAGGACAAGTTGAGCTGGGATATTTCTGGATATTTCTGGTATTTTTGTTTTTCGTCATCAAATGCACTTTCCAAAGGTTTTGTGTTACTGCGTTTTCTTAAGGAATCATTTTACTTCTCAGTTCTCAGGCGTTGGTGTTTCGCAGAATCACAGTTTTTAAACAACACCAGGATGAAGCCATTGTAAAATGTACAACAATTGTAACTGGCAAACTACAGCCTGTGGGCCAAATCCTGCCCACTACTTGGTTTTTATAAAGTTTTATTAGAACACAGCCATCAGCATTTGTGTATTTATTGTCTGTGACTTCTTTTGCATTACAACAGCAGCATTGAGTGGTAGGAGAGACCACGAGGTCCACAAAGTTTAAAATACTTACTATCTATCTATTTGCAGAAAATGTTTGCTGACCTGAATGCTCACAAGGGCAAGGACTGTGTCTGTTTTGTTCCTGGAACATAAAAAGGCACCTGATAAATACTTATGAATTGATGAATGATGCACAAGTTCAAGGATGGTGGTAGAAGCAAAGGCAAAGCACTGGGTGTGCGTTTTCAGGAAGGAGCTGGAGGGTTTGGAGGTAGGTGCTGTGGAAGGGGGAACCACGGATTAGCCCAGTGTTATCTTCTGACTCTCTGACGGGAGAAGAGTGTTGCCTGGTCTCAAAAAGAAGATGGAGTCTGTCCAGTGCAGAGGGGAGCAGCTCCTCCCACCCAAGCCAGTTTGGGTTTGTAATGGATCTTGGGTGAAGCAGCTTTGAGAGCCTTGGAGTGAAGACCAACTGCCCCCAGCTAGGGCCCCACAGCAAGCAGTTCTAAGGGGCCATCCATGGACTAGAGGAGAGGCGACAATCCTGAGACTGTATCCTCACGGAGGCAGGGAAAGGGTTAGGAAAAAAAATAAAGAAAGTTGATTGGAAGACCTCGGAGAACAAGTCTAATGGGAATTTATGTTAAAAAGAAAGTTAGAAAGAGGGCACAAGTGTTGACTTGGTGGGGAGAATTACAGAAACGAATTCAGTTTTCAAATGCTTAATTTCAAAGGAACCCAATCACGGCAAGTGGGCAGTGCTCTGGGCACAAGCTCGGTCGGGTTCATGAGTCATCACCAGTCTAGAGACAAGGGCAGCCAACTCCAGGCCCTGGGCCAGATCCTGTCCAGCACCTGTTCCTGTAAATAAGGTTTCACTGGAGCATCCCCTCGCCCGTTCATTTCCCTATTACCCGTGACTGCTTCTGCGCTACAGCATCAGGGGTGAGTAGATGCCGTGTGTCTCAAAGCCTTAAACGTGCACTATCTGGCCCTTTACAGAACACATTTGCTGACTCTCGACCTAGAGCCTAGCAAGGAGCCCAACCCAGTCAATGAGTGTGAAATGACTGGAAGCATGCAGGAGGATGTGGTCATTGAGAGAACGACCAGAGGTCAGACAGTCTGGTCATCATGTTCAAGGCAAAGCAGTGAATTAAGCAAATGCCAGGTCAGAGAGATTGAGTTACTGATGTTCAAGACCAAAATGGATACCAGTGGAAGGTAGAGCAGGGCCATGTATTTAAGGTGGTGGCTGGGGATCCCCAAGGCCAAGTCTGGTCTACAGTCAACGTGGTCCATATAGATGACTCTTTAGGATCTGAATTTCAGCAGCATGGGCAGCTCCAATGCCTGCCTTTGTCCTTAGACTTGGGTAGCCTCCAGGTCAGCTCCCCCTGGCTTCAAATGGCCTCAGTTCTAGCCCACAAGGACCCACAGCCCATCTCAAATCAGGGGCCCCAGAAGAAGTCTGGGTCATAAGGAAACAGGCTGGGGTCAGCTAGGAGGAGTCTGAGCAGAGCTGCAGGTATGGAGGTCCAGGCCCCAGACCCACAACCCAGACACAGGCTTGCAGAGCAGAGTCAGGAAGGGAGGCAGACAGCATGAGGCAGGAGGACAAGGAGAGATCAGAGGGGGAAAAAAAAAAACCTAAGGAGACAGTGGGGAGAAAGAGACATTGCTTGGGAGAAAAAGGCTGGATCTCGTTTTCTTGCTAAATAAAATAAGCCATGCTGGAAGGGCCCAATAAGGTGACAGAGAACAAACAGAAGAGATTCTTTTCTCTATTTATTAATTCATTCAACACCTACTGAGTATCCAGTTCTATGCTGGGCATTAAGGATTGAGTTTCTCTAGGAGTTCCTAGTCTGGTATGGTGGGCAGGGAAGAATACAAGCTATGGGTATTCTATGGTTTATGATATGGTAGATGCTATGAGAGAGGTCAGCACAGAGGACAGGGAGAAAACCTGGCAGGACAGGAGGCACTCTGAGGGACCTGTTGGGTTTGGCCTGATGGATAGGACAGAGAAGACAAAGGATGTCCCAGGCAGGGGAACAGCATGTGCAAAGATGGGCTGGGGGGGTGGGGGAGAGGGGAGGCAGAGAGAGAGAGAACCAGAGCCTTCCTGATGGCATCTGGACGCCTTCAAGCCCGTCAGTATGGAGTGACAATTGCAAAATAAGGGAGTGATGAAAGGTGAGTATCACCTTGAGGCCGGATACTGAAGGCTTTTGAATGCCCTGCTGAAAGCACTTTATTTAGAAAAAAAAAAAAAATCCACTGAAGGATTTTTAAGCAGGGAAGAAATCTGATTTAAAAAGAATTTCAGAAAGAGTATTAACAAGAGGGAATTGACAAGAGGTTGGAGGAGGGAAGCTGGAATGGGGCATTGTTGGGTTTTATTGTTCTCAGAGAGGCCTTCCTTGATCACCCCACCTAACACAGAACTCCTACCACCCCCATCCCCTTTAGCATCTACATATATATTTATTTGCTTTCTGTTTGTGTCCCCTCATTAGAATAGAAGTTTCATGAAAGCAAGAACTTTGCCTGTTTTGTTCACAGCTGCGTCCCCAACACCTAGAACATCTGGCACATAGAAGGCTCTCAAATTCTGTTGGAAGGACGAAGGAAAAGCAATAAAAGCCCTGTCTTTCTGAGAATTCGGACACTTAGCTGTGGGCCTGTTTTTATCTGAAGCAGTGGGCAGACCGGACTTGGGCTGGCCCCGAGGGTAGCAATGAGCTGCTCTGAAGGTCGTTATATATATAGTCTGACCCTCTGGCAATGACATTAAGGTTTTGTTTGTTTTTGTCTTGTTTCTTGTCTTTTGTCTGTCTGTCTGTTTGAGTGGAGGGCATATGGTAAGGCTGAGCGTGCTGGGCGTGAGCTCTTTACAGTACGGTGATGGCAGGGGCTTGCTCAGACAGTTTGCCCTCTTCAGGCTCTGAAGCTCCACTGCCAGGGAGCAGGCTGTCTGCAACAGACCTTTCCTCCAGCCACCTTCCCGGGGCGGGTGGGGGGGCGCAGCCTCCCAGGGTACACAGTAAGCGGTGTGGATGGTCTGCCCTCATCAGGGACTGCTTCCTGGTCAGTCCAGCCCACCGTTCTCCACCTGCCCTATAGCCAACAGTGCCAGTGATTGTGTTTGTGGCTTGGGAGTGATCTCTGAGGTCTTAATACTCTCAGCTTCTGGCACGGTCTCCTAAAGGTGCCGGTGACCCAGCCCCTCAGAAGAAAAGGCCGATTGAGGGAACAAGAACAAAGCAGCCAGGGTTGGAGAGAGGGAGTGGAACCTCCCCCAGCTTCTGGGATTCTCAGACTATGGGAGTCTGGCTGAACCCCAGGAGATGTGAAGGGTCAAAGTCGAAGCTAGGGTGTATGTTACTGCAAATATGACAGTTTCCCGGAGTTTGAGGTGGGAAGGCACCTGAGGAGGCGTGGCCAGCCCTCAGCTTCTCCAGTCAGAACTCACTTCCCTGGACCAGGTGCTCCCACAGGTGTCCCCCCAACCCCTACCCTGCCTCCCCTGCCCTCCTGACACACGGCCAACTCCGTCCCATCCTCTGGGGATCACCTTAAATGTCAACTTCTCAAAGGGACACTCCTCCTTAATCCCTCTTGGTACAGCCTGTCTGTTTCCTTCGGAGCTTTCATCACAAGTTGTAGTTGAATGTGTTCCTTTACTTCTTTACTGTCTGCCTCCACCTCTGAACTGTGAGCTTTAAAAGAGGAAGGAGGGATATTCCACCTGCACTTAGCACAGTGCCTGGCATGGGGTTGGTAGGTATCGAGTAATATTGACCCACAGAATCAGTGAGTGAATGAGATGGGAGCTCTACCTGACAGCAGTTGTCCTCAAATTTTAGAATGAATAAGAATTACCTGGGGGAGCTTATTAAAGTTCAGATTCCTCAGCCTCACTTCTTGAGATTCCAATTCAGCAGGTCCAGGGAGAGGCCTGAGAAGGTGCATTTTTAACAAGTACCCCTGGTGATTCTGACACAGGAACCACTGATTTAGGAACCACTGTCTCAGCGGTGTGCTTTGTCTCCACTGCAGAGACACTGCCAAGAAAGGAACTTTCACCACCACCACCTGCCATTTCACTTTCTTCCAGTTCTCCAAGCACGTAAAGTCTGAAAGTTTATGCCTTGGAGGTGAGGAGGGTTGCAGAGAGAGGGTGAAAAGGTGAAAAGGTATATAGTTATTACTATTAGAAATTGGAAACAAATTCTAAAGCTGATAATACACTGCTTACCCAGTATACTGGTGCCATCACTTGCTTGCACGCATTCATTGGCTCAGCAGACTTTCTGAGAACCCATTATGTGACCAAGGCACTGAGCTTGGTACTGGGGATGCATCAGTTAAGAAGACAAAGAACCTGACCTTAGGGAGCACCCAACTTAGTGGTGGAGACAGGCAGGTCAGTGATGTGTTGAGAACAATAAAACCCAACAAAAGCAACGCGCGTGGGCAGCACCAGGCAGGAAAAGTCAAGGAGCTCCACAGAGGAGATGTCATCAGAACCAGGCTTATTAAATGAAAGCTTACTTGGCCAGGAAGAGGGAATAATAGAACAGGGCAAAGATGAGCAAGAGTTAGCAATGACCACAATGTAGAAAGTGTTTGCGACAAAGTAGCAAGAGACGGACAGCATCTTCCAAAGTCAGCCTTGCCCTGTTCAGGGGTCACAATGGCCAGGCCACAGCAGGGTTTCTCATCTACCCAATTTTTTAAGTTGGAATGTTTTTCAGGCAAGGACTCTCCTGTTCACCGCGGTTCCCACCATGCCTTACGCTCCGCCGTCTTCTTTCAAGTCACCTGCCCAGCCCCTGAAGGCTGAAGGGCTGCCACTCATTCTAGGAGGAGGGGAGGGCTCAAGAGAGAGCAGAAATCAGAGCAGTGATTTCATTCCCTCTGGGTTTTTATGAAGATCAGTCTGGTGATATGTAGTAGACAAAATATGACTGGAAGCTGAAAGAACAACCAGGAACCTCTTCAACAGCCCGGCCCAGCTGTCTCCATACTTTCTTGATACTATATCCTCCTTTTCCATACATTTACTTACTTAGAAACCATATACGTGCCTTATTTTCTAATATGTTAACATATGTTATATATGTTTAAGTAGTGACTGCATCCAATTCCTATGAGTGGGTTTTTTCCCCACACCTACAAGCAATTACTGACACTAGCTGGGTGTCCTACAATTCAATTCAATTTTGATATTATCTGCCTGGAGACAACATCAGATCCCACACGTCAAGGACGCGGTCCCACAAGACTGCCCACCCTCCCCCACCTTCAGATACCAATTGCAAGTCCAGGTTGTCACCTGCGCATCTGACCAACCAGCTACAGATCAGAGGTCCCAATGGCCCCCTCCTTGGGTTCAGTAAATCTTCTAGAGCAGCTCACAAAAATACTTTACTTACTAGATTGCTGGTTTATTCTAAAACAGTCCGACGGAAAGGATGCATAGGGCAAGACACGGGGAAAGGGCAGGAAGCTTCCACGTCCTCTCTGAGCACGCCACTCTCCCCAGTCTCCACGTGTTCACCAACTCGGCTTTCTGAACCCTGTGCTTTTGGGGTTTTATAGAGGCTTCATTACTTAAGCATGAAGGATTAAATATTTAGCTACCGGTGACTAATTCAATCTCCAGCCTCTTTCCCTTCCCTGGAGTTCCAAGTGGGACTGAAAGTTCCAAACTTCTAATCACATCGTTGGCTCCTCTGACAACCAGCCCTCATCCCTAGGTGACCTAGGGTCAGTCCAAAAGTCACCTCATAACAAAAACATCATTATAGCTCTTATCACTTAGGAAATTCCAAGGGTCTTAGGAGCTGTACACAAGGAACAGGGCGAACAACAAACACATATTTCTTATTATAAATCACAATATTGCAGTAAGACAAAGAAAGAGGTATTTAAATGGATGAGCTAAAGATGTAATTACACCACTTTTTGAGCTCTTATTTCATTAACCATACCAAAATTAAAAAACCTTTTCACTGAAAGGAACTATTATGAATACTAACATTTGTAGTGAGTGCAACGTGGTTGATAACATTTTATTATGTTTGCTTTTATCTTTGTATTAACATTCTGCAGTTCAATATTTAGACCATCTGGCTTTAAGTTCAAATTATTTTGATACTTGGTTCTAACAGCTTTCAGGATTGAAAAAAGATATCTCATTAAGGTGCAGAGATCCAAATGGGAATGTGCTACGCTGACTGTGCTTACTAAAATATTAATTTTTCAGTCTTACCAACTATGCAAAGGCTTTTGCTTAAATTCAGCTGGTAACTTTCAGTCTTCTCTGATGTCGATCAATTGTTCCTGCAAACTAATTATTTGCATTTTTAATATTTTTAACCAAAAGGTTTGAAAACCACTAAAACTCTTCATTTGGAAGATGTTTAGTTATGGCAGGCATTGAGTAGGCAAAGTGTCAATAATACCATTTTCTTGCTGTTTGCTTCTGTTTGCACTATTAACGCCATCTTTTTTCAGTACTTCCTTTTTGCAGGACTCATTTTTAAGTCACGTGTCCATTTCTTTAGAGTTAATTTAGTGAAAATAAATCATAAATCCATTTAACCTAGCCCACATGCACTACAGAAGGTCAAGTTACACTGAAAGAAAGGAGCGGGGGCCAAGCCCTCCATGTCTGGAGCCCTTGCTCCATCCTCAGGCTAATGTGACCTTGGTATTTGACCTCAGACAGTCTGACCAACAGAATGAGAGGCCAGTATCCACCCACATTGTAAATACTACTAAAGTGCATTGTTTTCGCCATAGATTGAAGCCACAGAAGTTCTAATGTTTTTTCTCTATACCCCGGAGGCTCATCTTGCACAGGGCCTGGTTCATGCAATCCTCTTATTAGAGACCATGGTCTCCAAGGTGAGGCACTGCTGAGCTGGCCCTGGCAGATGAGACAAAATGAAAAGGTGTCTGGAGTGTGGGGGTCAATCAGATGTTGACAAGGGGGGAGGGGAGAGAGAAACTAGGGGTGAAGGTTGCCTAGAGTTTCCAACTGGGGCTGCAGATCAGTGGCATGTTTAGTCTGACAAGCAGGTGCTAAGTAGGCTGGCCCCACCATAGCCTCCCAGACCAGGGAGGATCCAAAGGCTGTCTCCCCACCGAGGCGTCACTTGAATTCTGTTCCTCTGTACTCTCCATCATCACTGAACAGACATGCGAGGTAAGCAGTTGACTCAGAATCTGAGGACGTGGGCTCCAGTCTGTGTTGGCTCTAATGTTTAGTAGCTGTGTGACTCTTGGGCACAGTGTCCTCATCAGCAAATTGAGAATAAAGGAACAAACCCTGCTTGCCTCACAGGATTATAACGTGGCTCAAATAAGGTAAGGCCCAGGCACATGAAACACCTCCAAAAACTGCAAAGTACTATATAAACGCGTGGCATGACCATGACTTATTAGTTTCCTATGTGCATCGTGATAAAGGTATAAGGCAAGGCACTCACTCTGGCCTCTGTTTTTCTGGGACACATCGTAGGCGGGTGTGCAGCCATGTGGCGAAGAGGTGGACACCAGAATGAGTAACCCGTGGGCAGTGTGACTGCATAGCTGAACATCCTGAAATACCACTGACCTCAGGCATCCGGAGACGAGAGGCCACATTTGGAGACTAGGAGGCCTGGGCAGTGCAGAGGCTGTGGGGAGTTCTGGAGGAGAACCTGGCTTTCCTGGACACCCCTCACTCTGAGCATTTCTTCAGTTGATCTGAAAGAAATTGAAGAAAGAAGCTGGCGCTAGATTGAAGCACTGTTTGAAATTGGGAGATAAGAAGCCTTATCATATCTACTTTATTAAACTGAGGTCTGGCTTGCCCTGACCCCAATATAATCAGTCTATTAAAATGGTTACTGAATGCTTACACAGAAGTACAATATAGGCCCACGCAGTGAAAGTGTTAACAGTCTGATTGGGAAGATTAAATCCTGGATGGTTGGGTACATGATACATAGATAAATAGACAGGTAGGTAGATAAGTAGGTAGACAGATAGGGGATTGAACAGATAAGCACAAACATGAGAGGATACCAACAATATCAGATAAAAAGAACAAGTTATTGAGCATCTATAACGTGCCAGGCGCAACACACCAGGTTGCTTCAGATATGGTGTCACACTTGTCATTGCTTACTTAATTTTTGAAGCAACACTGTAAGAAACCATCATCTTCATTTGTCACATAAGGAAACTGGGGTACAGAGAGCTTAAGTAATTGGCCCAAAGCCACCCAGCTAGCTAGCCCATGTTCTTTTGTCTCACTGTGCTTGAGTCAGGATACCCACCCCTCCCATCCCCGCCTCCCAGCTCTGAATTGTCTTTGCTACTTTGGAGCCTTTGTTTTATGTGAAAACATCTTGGAAGTTCTGAGAAAAGCCCCAAACCACTTCCCATTCATTGAGAACCTGAAACTGGATCCTCAGCTGTTCCTGTCCCAGTCACCTTCAAGATTCTCAGGTGGAAAGTGAGGCCTCTCAGGAGAAATCAAAGAGATTTCTCTCCAGGCACCTACTCCCTGCCAGCCAGCACAGGGTGCTTGCGAGGCTGGCCGGGCTCCAGGGGCACAGCAAGGAAACTGGTTTAGAGCCAGAGGCGTCTATGGGGCATTGTACACGGAGGCCCGCTCCCCCCTTCCCACCTCCTCTCACTTCCTGCAGCTCCACTTGCTCCCTCTCTTACTCCTCCCCCTGCCTCCCCACCCCCCTCCCACCTCCAGGACCGGGGGGGGGGGGGGGGGGGGGGCAGTCTGGGCAGGAGCTGGGCCATGGCGTCAGGAGGGAAGGAGCCGCTGCGGGGCATGTGCCACAGACTCAGCTCTCTCCCGGGCCTCTCCGTCACACACCCTCCCTGGCTCCCAGCTCTCTCAGGTGGAAGGCCAAGCCGCCAGGGAATTCCTTGTGCCTTCCCACGGGGCTGGAGCCAAGGGGGAGTTTCGAGGCCACTGGCTATGGTGACAGGGAGGATTCAGGCCCCAGAGATTACCGTTGAAGCACTTCTGTTAGGAGGTTCAACTGGCCATGGAGGAAGGATGGTCCTAAAAAGGACTTTGTGAGAAATATAAAATCCTCTGTGTGAGGGATAGGGCTGGGGACGGAGGGGCCATCTAGAAATGTGGCCACATTTCTCCCAGTTTCTCCTGCCTGTTTCTGGGTCGGCCGCCTCAGCCCCTGTCCCCTCTTCTGTTGACCTCTATGCCTCTTTTTGAAACTTCCCAGAGTGGAAAGCAGGATGTCCTAGGTTCTGCAAGCCTCCTTTTACATAGACGGGTCTTCCTGTTGATCTCAAAGAAGGTCTTAAAATACATTACCAGAAATCAGAATTTCAGAACTGGCCAGGTTCTATTTTATGGGTAGGAAACTGAGGAGAGGTGAAGTGGCTTGTCCAGGGTCATCCACACTGCTAACTCCCATTCCACGTTATCAGGATAGAGGTGTGTCTTCCACATTCAGAACAAGAGACTCATCGTCCAGGCATGTGGGTGGGTTCACCCACTTTATTTGACTTTCATGGGTCTTTCTTCTCAAGAGTCTTTTCTGGCTGTGGTCCGGGAGCGTGGCTAAGATACAACTCAGAGTCAGAGCCCTGGCAGCCAGCAGCCATAGCAGCAGCTGGGGATTCCCACATACACCCAGGACCTGGTCAGAGCTCCACCTAGAGGAGGAGCTGCGAGAGGCTCTGCCCACCTGTCTGACTGGCTGGTCCTGCAGCTCTGTCTTCCCACAGAGAGAACCACTCCATCAGAGAGTGGCTGTGTGCCTACATCCAAGAGGTCAGGGCTGATGATGGAGAGAATCTCAGCAACGCAGAAGACCATGCCCTACCTGGAAGCCCAGCCTGAAGACCTGAAGGATCTGTGCTAACAGAGCCTTGGCAGCTGCCTGGTAAGAGAAGTGCTGGCCCCTCCTGGTGCTTGGAGGGAGGAAAGGGAAGGAGATCCAGATACAAGCCCGGCTGGGACTGAGGGAAGGGGGCCAGGTCTGGAATTCGCTAAGCACCTATTTCGTATCAGGTCTCACCATTGTCTGAAGTGCCATCTCTTTTACAGCGGAGGGAACTAAACCTCAGGGAGAAATAACACAATCTCAGAGCAAGTGCAGAGTCAAGATTGGAGGCCCTTCTGTCTGACATGAGAGCTACAGGTGTTCCTCTCTGTGTTGCCCCCCAGGACACACACTGCACAACTTCACCTTCTGTGTTTTTCTTAAGGTGGACCCATGGCAATAATACCTTTCCCCACCTCAGCCTAATTCAGGCTCCACCCCTGCTTCCCAACAAGTGGCTCTGTCTATGCTGAGGTGACTGGTGACAGGGGAATAGTGCCTATGTAAGAAGGAAGCTAGAGTATGACAAATTTGGGGCTCACGGTATTTATGTGATTGAGAGTCCGGAAATGGGAGTGGAAACCTGCACATATTGGAATTACCTCTGCTTCTCAGAGCCAGTCCAGAAAAAGGTGGCATCAGCCACCTGGGTGACCCTGAAGTCCTGTGTCTGACAGTGTCCTTCCTGGGTGATGCCATACTGAGTGCCCTCAAAATGACATCACAGTCGGCTCACACCCTGGGTGACAGAGTGGGGTATATTAGAAAGAGCTTGAGCTTTGGAGTCTCATGGTCATAGAGGGATCACTGAAGTCCCCATGGAAGACACAGAAGGGAGAGGAGAATGAAACTCATGTTTATTGAATGCTTTCCATTCCCATTTGTCAGACGGGAATACTCGCCGAGGTTAAATGACTTTGGTGTGTCTGAATCCAAAGCTGAAGCTCTCTTCTACTGGTAGAGGCGGGATCTTGGCAGAGATCCCCTCAGGGTAGGGTAAGAGTGCATAGGTTGCCCCCGGGACCTCCTGAGTACCGTGTTCCCTGCAGATGTGAAAGGCTAGATGGTTCCAGCCAGAATCTCCAAGGTGTGGCTGCAAGGACAACCCTGGGGGCACTGCCCTCTGGTGGCTCAGTGCACAGCTCTGCCAAATGCCAGTCTCAGCATCTGTATCAGAACTGGTGCCGAAGTTTCCATTCAGGCAGGTGGATACACAAATCATCACTTAATGGTTGGCTCCTCTGCCACATGGGGAGAAGCACCAGCTGCACATGCCACTTGGGACTTGCTCTGAATGCAGCAGTTTATACCAGAGATGGATTTGGTGTAAGAAGGACCAGAGCCTAGTGGAATCCAGTTCAGCCTGGGGAGCTGGGGACTCTCGTCCCAGATGTAGTGCAAAGAACAGGGGCTTGGAAGACCTGGATTCAAATCACAGGCACTTAACGGCCATGTGGCTCAGCCAAATCCCTTCACCAAACTGAGATTCCAGTCTAGAAATTAATACCTATTAGGCCAGACGGTCATGAGAGTTAAATGAGATCAAGCACCAAGCATGGTACTAGTACCTAGAAGCATTTAGAGGGCTTTCTATACTTCTCTTTCCTTCCATTATAAAATGAAACACTCTCAGCAACGTAACCAGAACAAGCAGGGTGAGACGGGATCATATGTCTGGGTCTAGCCGGGGCAAAGCTTCTCAGAGCTTAAGACTCCCTGGAGAAGACTCAGAGGCCCAGGGCTCAGACACTCTCTCTTCCTAATTTAGGATTGGCTACAGGGAAAGCACGATTCAACGGGAGCCTTATTGCCAAAGACTGGATGGTTCCCCAACTTACTTGATCAAGGGCAGTTTCTTACAAGAGAAGGGAGAATTGAATATCCCTAAAGGAGAGTGGAGCTAAATCAAGCCAGACTAGGAAGAAGCTGCGGATGGCCCTGGGCTAGGGGAAGAAACGGGGCATAGTAGGTAGCAGAGTGTCCATAGGCAAGTCTCCACACCTGCGCTCAGCATCTGGAGGGCCCCTGCCCTCCTTCATTCACCTGGCAAATGCAAACACATCCTTCAGAATCAAATGACCTTCTCTGTGACTTCCGTCCTGGCACCGTCTCACCGTTTCCCAGTGGAGCTAACCACTCACTTCCTTTGCATTCCTTCCTTGAGTCCCTTTGCCTTGGCCCTTGTCATAGGACATGCACAGGGAATTTTGTGTTCTTTCACTGCTTACACTCTGCCCTACAAGACAGGAGTTCCTGGGATGCCTCACACGTGTCTGACTCCTAGCAGGATCTCACTGAGCCTTTGGAAAATTGAATGAAGGGATGGAGGGCATGGGAGCCCCTCCATGGAGCCTGGGGATAGGGGGACAGACAGGGGTTGGGAAGATAAACTAAAGGAGAAAAGTTTGATTACGAGCATTGGTGGGTTGGTGATGGTGATTTTACAGCTGGTGTTGTTGATGAGTGAGAAGGGAAAGACAGAGGCAGAGAAACATGACAGAGTGCAGACTTATAGGAGCTTACATATGGGTAAAAGTATCCATTATTGATTTTGTAACAGGGAAAAATTTGGAAATATGTTATATAAATGTTGGTACATTGATTTTATGAAATACCTTGCAGCCATCAGAAAGAATGAGGCAGATCTGTAGGAACTGACATGGAGAGGTCCCGCTGACACTGGGGAAGAGGATGTGTCATCGTGCAATGATTAAAAGTGCCTGGGTCAGCTTGCCTGGATTCAACTCTGCCCCTCACTTGCTGTGTAATCAATCTTGAGACTGCTTCTTATCCTCTCTAAGCCTCAGTTTCTTCATTTGCAAAATAAGGAGAATGGTAGTAACTACTTCAAAAAGTTGTTGTGAGGATTGGAAAGGTTCTTAGCACGGTATAAGCTTGCATTCAATATTCAATAATGATTTGCTATTATTATTGTTAAGTAAAAATGTAAAAAGCAAAAAAAAAATGCAAACTATCATCCAAATTTTACTTTTAAATATTTTTCTCCATGCAAAGATATATCTGTATATAAATATATATGTGGATGTGTGGACAGAACAACTGTTCACAGTGGTTATCTCAGAGGTATGAGACTAGGCAGAAGTGAGGGAGAGATTTACACTGTTTTTCATTAGAAAATTATCACTCTGAACTGGTGTAGCCTGTGAAGTGTGGTACTGCCATTCATTAAAACAGACTAGAGGAAATATGCTCATTTCCAAAGTGGTCCTTATAGAAAATGTACCAAAAAAGAAGTTTCTGCTGTGACTTGTGCTCTGCTTCTCCACTTTGATATCTCAAAGCATCCCACCAATGGCTATGGGTACCCATTTCACAGAAGGGGTAAGCTGTTTTTAAAAATAGAGCTTACTTTTTAGAGAAGTTTTAAGTTCACAGCAAAACTGAGCGCCCCACACATGCACCGCCATCTCCACCATCAACATCCCCCACCAGAGCGGTACATTGGATAAATCAATAAATCTACATTGACACATCATTGAGATTTACACTTTTATACATTTCTATCTCGTTTCCATTTCTACAATAAGCATGTGTTCGTTTTGTTAGTCAAATAATATTAATTAATGGCTGAATCGCACCCTAAGCCCCAGAATGGCTGGACTCCAGAGAGTGGTCTGTTCACAGAGGCTACCACAGAGGAGGGGATGACCCACCCTGGGCTTGCCTGGGAATGGGGCCTGAGCTCCCCCATCCCGAGAATCCCCAGTCTGCTGTCACCAACGTGACGGGTCACAGGCTTGCCTGCCTGGCTCCTGCTGCTCTTTCAGAGACATCTGATAGCAGCTCCCAAACCCATGGAGGCCAGGCCCCTGGGCAACGCCTACCCTGGCAGACTGCACGCATACATGCCGCTCGCCCACACCAGCTGAACAGCTTCAGAGCACACAGGGAGCAGGTACGGGAGGTTGGGAGAGCAGCCAGTGTGACTGGGCGGTGAGGCTGCCAGCCCTGGATCCTGAGTCTCCTCTGACATTCACTAGCACTGTGAGCTTTCCAGGAGCTCTGTTTCCTCATCGCAGTACAGGGGTTAACCCACCACCCCCACGAGGACTTTGCGAGGATCGAGTGAGAAGATGGGTGGGAAAGTACATTCCTTGGCACACAGAGGGCCTCGGGAAGTTTTCATTTCCTGTCTACGTGACTTGGTTAACAGGCCTAGACCCTCGGATAAACAGCATAGTTGGGGGCAGTTTATAGCTGGGGATGTCCTTCCTGGCAAAGTCAGGACAAGGCCAGGGTAAGGACAGTCCTGGGGCTCCCCAAATACACAGCTGAGGATGGACCGGCTACATCTCTGGTCTGGTGGTGAACCACTCTCTAAACAAGTCCTCAGCCCTTACTTGGGTTGGATTTAAAATGTGATCATCCATAATGAAGTCATTCCTGGATGACATTCAGGGAGCAGGAGCGGTGAAGGAAAGGTGTGGAAAGAGACTGCTCCCGGCAGACATGGAGAAGACGCTGTAACTGATGCCCCACAGCCTAGGGGCTGGGCTGGGCTGGGAGGAGGTGAGCCTTTTGGGTTGTCTGCCTCCCACCTGCTCCATCTGTCTCCCCAGGTGATTTCTACTTTGGCCCCTCTCTGCGTAAGCTCTTCAGCATGAGGCACGGTGTCCACCTGGCCTTCCTGTGCCTGAGTCTCTTCGCTGGAAGGTGAGCTTTGCCACCCCACAGTGGCCTTGGTCTGAATTGCTCCGTGTTTTGCATGTGGTGGGAGGGGTTGCAGCTCTTTCTACTTCCCAATGGCAAGACAAAACCTCATCTCTTCACCTCCCTGGCACACCAGGACAATACAACTTCCTGCCATTTATTCTATCTGGAGAACTGAAGCTTCCAAAATGGTCATAGATGGACAAACCCCTTGTGTTTTGGAGGAAGACAGCTGGAGGGTCCCAAATTACCATGACATTGTGATATATGGCCAATGGGTAATAAAATGGGGTGGGAAAAAACATATATTAACTCAGCAGCTGAAAATTAGAGATTTCTCTTCGGGGAGGTCACTGCTGGTACATGGGCACAGCCACACACGTACAGGCAAACACAAGTTCAAGTGTACATGTACACCTGTGTGTCTACATACAAAGAAGCGTGCACACCGAAACCCATTTTCTTTTCCAGGATGTGCATCCAGGGGAATCAGTTTAGCAACGAGGTCAGCAGAAGTGACAAGCTGTCCCTGCCTGGCTTTGAGAATCTCACAGCAGGATATAACAAGTTTCTCAGGCCCAATTTTGGCGGTAGGTCATTCTTTTTGTCCAGGATATCAATTCAAAAAGACAGGAACAGAGAAAATATGGAGACGAGGGTTTCAGGAGGCTTTAGCTGACTGCATTTTCTATCCTGCAGCCTGTTAAGTGTTGGCAGTGATCGATAAGGAGAGCTGCCCATGATTTTTCATGCTACTTTGGAGAAAGCACTTTCTCTGGTCTCTCCACCTGCAGGATAAAGAAACACTTCTCCCCACTAAGGAGGTTACATGGGCCTCCTAACAACCTCGTACACACTGTCTTTCTTCTGCCCACACTTCCAGGGTCATTCAAGGAATTCACTACGTCTCACCAGGACTACTCCATCTGGGTCTTCCTGCCTTAACCTGCCCCCTCAAGGGTAACCCTCTACTCTGCCTCTACTTGACCTGGATGACCCACCTAGGGCCTTTGCCTGCTCAGAATACCTGCTTGTATCCCAGCATCCTCAGCATGGAGTCCAGAGCCCTTTGCATGGACCACCAGGCCCTTCCTAGCCCAGCCTCTGTCTGTCAGTCTCATCTTCCCCAACTCTTCCCCCTTATGCTGGGTTACAAGTGTTCCCCCCGACCTCCTTGGCCTCCCTGATCTCCATGACTTGCTGAGACTGCTTATCTGCCTAGAATGGCTTGGTTCAACTTGAGTCCCCGACCAAATGCCAATTTTCCTTCATGTCTCAGATGAAAGGCTTCCTCTTCTGAGCAGTCCACCCAGATTCCTCCAGGCCCCATCCCCTTTCTTCACATTTTATTTTGAACAACCTCCAAATCATGGCCATTACCTGGTGACACTGTCACTGTCACTGGCTTTATGTTTGTCTTAGCTCTAGGCTACAGCCCCTTGGGGGAATCTTGCTTTGTTTACCTCACTAACTCCAGCAGCAGCTCAGCGCTTGACAGATACCAAGTTGTCAAGATTAAAATCTGTTGAAAGAATGAGGCAAGAAGGGAAAGAAGGAGGCCACCACCCACCTCCTCACAAGGTCTCAGTCTCTCTGTTTATAAAATGCAAGATTGAACCAAGATGGTCACTAACATCTTGTTACCTTGAGCAGAAAGTAGTGGAAAGAGTCTTGGAGTTGAGCAAACTGGAGTTTGGCTCCTGGCTCTACTGCTGGGCAAGCACACCTTAGCTTTCTGAACCTCAGTTTCCCTTTCTGTTATGGGGACATATCATCTACCTCATGGGGAGGCATGAAGGGCATAAATCAGGGTGCAGTCTATTTTAATCCCTTTTCCTTCCTGCTCCTCCTTTAGATGATAAAATTCTCTGGTTGCATCTAGGATTCCTACGTTAGTCCAGGTCCTCTGAGGAGCAGGCACCAAGAAGGGATTTTCTGTGCAAGACATTTAATGGAATCATATTTATGATGAAATACAGGGCAGGAAAAGAAGGAAGCTGGAGAGTTGTCAGACTGCAATGCAGGTCTGACCCCTGGGGAAGGAGCGAGTGAGGGAAGGAAGGTTGCTGGAGGTGTCAGACTACAGTGCAGTTTTAAGTGTGTTTGGAAAGGCCACCCACGAGTCCTTGACCCTTTGGTGCAGCCTCCGTGCCTCCCAGGACCAGGCCTGCGTTAGGATTCTTGCCATGCTCAGCCCCCCCGGTGGGGAGTAGCCCATGGGAAGTGTGGCCTCTGAGCAAGCGTGGTGGTAGATTTCAGAGCACAGTAGCTGGGACCAATCACACCCCTTTCATCCCGAGATCTGAGAGGTGCATCTTCATGGCCACACAATTAGGTCCTGATGCTATGAGATCTAGGGAAGCTTAAACCTCCCCTGGCTTTCCCAGGCCCAGCTGAACACTAAGGACAAGCACGTGAATCTGTGCACCTGGTTAGATCCACTCAACAATTCCTCTGCCTCCCAAATCCCGAATAATTAGGCCAGGACACTATCCTTCCTGTTGCCTGCTTACAGGCCAACAAGGTGCAGGGTCCTTGGGCAAGGTGCTCATTCTGAACCTGGGGTCGACTTAAGGGGACTTGAGGCCCGGATCCACCTGGGCTAAGAATGGGGCGAGGGGTTTTCAGTCAAAAGGAGGAGAAGGCACAACCCTCACCCCTTGTCGTGAGCCTTCAGCACTCTGCCTCCCAACAGAACCTGTACTTGCAAAGCAGCCTCAAGGCCCAAAGAGGGGCTGGTTGTTCTCTGTAATGTCTGTCCACCCAGGTCTAGGACCCTGGGGTCCTTGAGTGACAAGACCTCCACAGGGTTTCTCAGGGACCGAGCTAGACAGCACAGGTTTGCAAGCAGGCCCTCTTGAACTCTGCCCAGGACTTGCCGTTGACCTCTTTCCTAGGAAAAAGCTGCCCTCTGGTGGCACAGCTGACATTTATAATTCGAGGGGAAGAAAGAGCAAGCTCTGGTCCATAAAAAAGCCAACCTTGACTAGACTGCTTAGAAACAAACAACAAAAAACCCACAGTGAGGCTGGAGCTCTCGTGTGTTTTCCATTCTCCATGTCTCACAGGGAGGGCAACGAGCACTGACTGACCCACTGCCCGCTGTGTTCTAGGCACTTAAAATAGATCCTGTAACCTTCCTAGCACAGCCCTTGATGGCTGGTATTAGCTGCTCTATTTTACAGGTGAGATAGTGTAGAACAGAGAGATTTAAGCAATTTGTTCAAGGTGACACCGCTATGAAGTGGCCAGCAGGGGTTTCAAACACTCTGACCCGTTAAGCTCCTTTTTTTGCTGCTGCACCCTTGCTGCCTTGCGGGGCAGAAAGTCAATCAGCACCACACTCCTTCAGCACCTCCCAGGGTCTGCCCTCAGAGCCTTCCCCCTTTTCCACCAAGTATTAACACCAAGTATTAACTTAATTACTCTTAATTGCATTAGCTTTAAAACTCCCAACTCCAAATTCTTACCTATTATTTTGTGGCTTGGTTTCCTCCAATTAACAACTAGGTTGCTCTGTCTGATTCCCCCTAGTTGGATGTTTTTAAGCTTCCTTTGAATTCTGCCTCTCCTTTTCTTGGTTAATGCCATTGTCACAGCTCCCTGAGGCACCCCCAGTTATTTATCACAAGTGAATGCTATTGCACCCATCAACCTGGCGAGGAAAGTTGTTCCTTTTCCAGAATTAGCTGAGATCACGGAAGAGAGGGCGAAGGGAAGGCAAATGCTGTTTACTGAGTGCCTGGTATTAAGTGACAGAAACAGTGCTGGGGGCTTCGTACAGATAATTATTTCCGAGCAGCCTTTGGATGTCCTGCTAGGCAGGCACTTCATGAACATTCCTACTTGCCACCTCCCTGCAAAGAAGTTGTCACATACCCAACCTAATTTAACCCTCTCCATGATGCTCTGCTGTCCTCAGCATTGTTCATACCTGCAGATGAGAAAACTGTAGTTCGGAAAGACTTGGCAACTTCTCCCAGATCCAAACTCCCATCTTTCTGACTCCTGGGCTTTTCTTCCACATCTCAGTGTAAGGAGGAGTCACTGTGCCTGGCCTGGCCTGGCCTGGCCGCTGGGAGTGGTGGCTCTCAGCCTCAGTCCCGAGAACTAAGACAAGCACTCTCAGGATTTCGGGCCCATCTGCCGAGACTCCAGGAGTGAGGCCCAACATCTGTGCACAGACCAAGTGGGATGGTTCTGCAGTTCCAAATAGCTTAGGGCTCCTGGAGAGCAAAGGAAGAGGAGGAAAAGTGTCAGGAGGGGGCGTGGGAGCTCGACCGTGAGCAGTCTTACACGCCATCTTGTGGTAAATCCACTTGGTTGAGGGGGGAGAAATATTTTTGTGTACAAATTCCCAAACCTCTATTACATTTCTAAACAATGAGCCCCTGGCAAGCACCATAGGAAAAACCCTCCAAATAAGAAGTAGCAAATACCACTACATTCTTTAAAATATGCACTCATGAATATAGTATTTGTGTATTTATGTATCTGGCTAACTATATATTTGTGCATTTGTTTTCGTATAAAAGGGAGGCACACTCTGCACAATGGTTCCTCCTGAGGTGGGGAGGATAGAAACTAACCTTTTACTTTATATACTTCTAAAGTGTTTAGAATTTTCCAACAGGCAAGTGTTACTTTTGTAATTTTCTAATATATATGTATTTTTAATTGTGCTGAAGGAGGGTTAGGAAAACTTCCGTTTGTGTTTCTACGTAAGTCTTTCCGGTTTCTTCTTCACTCTTAGGAGACCCTGTTCAGATAGCACTGACTCTGGACATTGCGAGTATTTCCAGTATTTCCGAGAGTGACATGGTAAGGCTGGCCTCCTCATCTCCCACGCAACGAGCCCCTCTCCTTGTGCTTGATGCAAATACATTTTCTAGCTACTCACAGCAGAGCAGAGACTTCCTTGCAGTGGCAGAAGCTGGAGACCTACCCTAAAACTCAAGACAGCGGAAGATGCTTGTAAAACAGATCTTCTGAGTATCAGGAGGGAAGTGGATCCAAAGGCCAGGAGGGGAGAAACAATGGAGTGGAGTGGGTGCATCTGGTGAGGGATAAACTGGGGGAAAAGAATGAAAGAGCAGGGGCAGCTTGAATATCACGTGGTCCCTCACAGAGGGAGAGACAAGCAGATGAAAACCAGCAATCACATAACTGCTTTTGCCCCACCTCTCACTTGAAAGAACACATTAGAGACAAGATGACATTAAAGGCAGTTTGCCAAGAGGGTCCACGGTAGATTCCGGGTAAATCCGGGACAACCTAAGCACTTTGCTCATCAAAACTGTCAACTTGGTGGGGACTTTGTGATGAAGGGCAAGTAAGTTAAGGCCCTGAACATGCTCCTGTGGGGTTCCTAGGCAACGGGCGTTATTATCTAGAATAAATAAGGTGCTTTGCTCTCTTACTGCTACAGGCCACCAGCTCAAGACAAACTTTATTCAGCCATGTGTAGTGCAGTATGTGCTCGTGACCTCAGTGGAGGTGGGGAGGGGAGGAGGATGATCCCTTTTCTTCCATGTTCTGAGTCTTTCCCCACCCCCACCCGCCCACTTCCCCTCCCTGGCTGCCCACTCAGGACTACACAGCCACCATATACCTCAGACAGCGCTGGACAGACCCGCGGCTGGTGTTCGAAGGCAACAAGAGCTTCACTCTGGATGCACGCCTCGTGGAGTTCCTCTGGGTGCCAGACACTTACATCGTGGAGTCCAAAACGTCCTTCCTCCACAAAGTCACTGTGGGAAACAGGCTCATCCGCCTCTTCTCCAATGGCACAGTCCTGTATGCTCTCAGGTACCGGGGCACCTGCCGCCTCAGAGTTGGAGGGGATAGGTCTGAAAGAAAAGGCAGAGATAACATCTTGGGCAGTTCTGACCAGCACTGGGATAACCATTCCAAAGTGTCCCCCTGCTCATGTACCTGCCTTCTTAGATCCTTGTTCCCTGGCAGAGGGGCTCTCTCTCTCTCTGAGTCCAGTTTGGGTCAACAAGCATCTACTGAGAAGGCGTGCTCTGTGCCAGGCCGGTGCTGGACCTGAGGATTCGGAGCTGAATAAGACGTTGTCCTGACACAGACACACCACCAGATGAAGACAGGCACTGGGGGCCCAAGGCGGGGAGTAGGTTAGTGGTTTGGAGTGATGCTAGAGGATGCTTTCACAGGACTCTGAGTTGAATCTCAAAGAGTAAACGGAGGTCAGCCAGGAAGAGGCAAGGGGAACAGCAAGAGCAAACAGGTGATACAAGGAACTTTCATTTCATGTTGCTCAGTGAGGCTGGGATGGCTCCAGAATGCATCTTTACTTACCTGAGTCGTTCTTGCACAGACAGAGAATCAAAGTACCGTCCCCCGAAGCCTCACCACCTGCAGTCGCAGGCTGCCCTTTGCCGCCTCCCCAAACCACTGAGACCAAAACTTCCGCTCATCCAACTGTTCACCAAGTCGCTGGTTGGCAGGAACAGGAAAGATGCCCCTGGGGTGCGGCATGAGGCAGCCCACAGGCAGAGGACTCATCGCTGCCTGTGCCAGGGCTGGACAAGGACTCAAGGACTGCAAACCTAACAGTCCCAGGGGCCCTTGGGAGAAGGCCAGGAACCAAATATTCGTGAGGCTGATCTTAAATGCCAAGCGAGAGGCTGAAGTTATAAAACAAGGACTGAGCTAAGCCCCAGTTTCCTCAGTAGCAAAAGGAGAATAATAATATTTCCTACCTCATAAAGCTGTTGTAAACATTCAAAGGGATAATGCACATGAAGCACTTTGTTTAGGGACGGGCTCCTCGTGGGTTTGTCATAAAGATAAATGTTAAAAACTGGCTGCAAAAGCATCTCAAACAAGTGAATGAGTGACTCTGTTCTGTAATATTGTTGCAAGGTTGCCTCTGAATTGCCAACATTCCAACTTCCTCTGCTCTGGACTCCAGAGTCTGGAGTCTTGCAAGTATTGCTTAGCATGAAAAAACTCAGGACTGTTTTGAATGCAGGCACCACATTCACTGTAAGAGTCAAGGTGGAAGTCCTCTTGGAGTGGCCATTAAGTACATGCTTAAGCATATGGGAGTATATGCTTTCTATAGCAACCTCGTAACACTGCCTATGAACCCATTTTTCCTTTCTTAGAATCACAACAACTGTTGCATGTAACATGGACCTGTCTAAATACCCCATGGACACACAGACATGCAAGCTGCAACTAGAAAGCTGTGAGTATTTTCTGGGGGGACTTAGATCTGCGTATTCATGAAAAGTGTCCTATACAGAGTGGCCCTTCTTTTCCTGATGTCGGTTACAATGGGTTCAGTCCTTCTGGATATATATCCAGAGAGATTAAGAGGCTGCGCAAAAACAAACCTTCCGACGTTACATCTTTGGGGGAGGACCATTGTGCATTGGCACCAAATATTTCCACCTAAAAGTGGACAGGACAGCCAAGGAAATGGGGGACAATAAGATTAGGAGGGGACCTCAGAATCTGCTAAGGCACGGAAGCCAGAAAGAATACAGCAGAGGTTAGAAATGGCAAATACACAAAGCAATCATTGGCGTTTGTCGCACAACTGCTTCCAACCTCTAAAAGAAATTGTTTGATGTATACAAAGCTTAATACAATAAGGCTAGTAACTGGGCATCTAAACTGCAATCTGGGGATTTGCTTTTGGTGAGGAATGAGGACTCTAAGCTGATGGGTGTCAAATGAATTCCTGGCACTGTGAGTGATCTCCTTGGTTCCTTAGTAAACCACTCTGAAATGCCCACCAAACCTGTGGAGGTGGCAACTGTGATACGTGTCCTGGGAACACAATGCCACATTTAGGAGATATTAAGGCATCAAGGCATGTCTTGTGCAAGGAGGAAAAACTATAGCTAAGCACTGGAAAGCAGTGGGCACTTCTTACATGAGGACACAAGTGGCCAACATCCAAGAAGCACAGCCATTATGAGGCAGCAGTCATTATTCAGAGGTAGACATTTAATTAAACACTCAGGCAGGCAGATTAATTACCTTATTGATTAAATGCATGTAATATAGCTGGTTGGGGGCAGACTAAAATTTGAGGTTATCAAAAAGAGAACTCATTTTCAGCCCCACATAGAAGAAGCAATTGCCCTCCATGGGTGGCTCTGCTCAACTCAAATCCCCAGAGTGAGATTTTCCTAGAAACTTCAGCACTCTGCTTGTACAAATACCATCCCCAGGGAGCAGAGGAAGCTTTCACTGGATGTTTATTAGCAGTTATTTGGGTACAGAAACCTCACCAAGGGCGTTTTTCCTGAACTCCAACCCTAGAAAAGAATTGATACCATCCCACAATTGCCCATTTCCACCCAGGGACAGAGCAATGAGAATGTAATGATTCTGAGCATTTATTAGTCGTAAAAGCAAAGTATCTAAATAGACGCTTGTACAACTCACTTTTCAAGGTATTTTTTTTCCCCTTTGGGATCCGAGGCCTCTTTGGACAGCTAGCTTCAGTAAGTTTGGGGGTGCTTCCAAGGGAAAGCCCACAGATAATTTTTACCTGGAAATCCTCTAAGAGCTCATGACTACTTCTCCACCTTATGGGGGGGGAGATAACCACTGATAGACAGTGGATACCATAAGCTAAGATGTTAACAAAATGTTAGTCCCAACACTGGCATCCCATTTCCCAGTAGCCTTGAAAAATGAAGGTCCACGTTTACGATCACTGGGCTTTTCCAGGCACTAGCTGTGTGACTTTGGGTGAGTAGAACTAACCTCATTTGCCTCATCAGTGAAGCAGAAAAACTAGTAGTATTTGGCACAAAGAGTTATTTTGTAACAGCTTTATAAATTGCACAACATAAAATTCGTATCATTTTAAGTGTACAATTCAAAGGTTTTTGGTAAATTTTCCAAGTCGTCCAACCAATGTCCAACCATTTCCATTGCCCCAAAGTGCCCATTTACAGTCACTCCCCATTGCCACCACCATCTCCCAAGCAACCACTAACCTGTCTCTATGAATTTGCCTTTTCTGGATATTGCATATAAGTGGAATCAAATAACACGTGGCCTTTTGCATCTGGCTTCTTTCACTTTGCATAATGTTTTTGAGGTTCATACATGATGGAGCATGCGTCAGTACCTCATTCCTTTTTTATGGCTTTATTCCAGACTAAAGAATACACGTAGTACAAGTTGTTCTGCCTTGTTTCCACCTTTCAGCTGTTATGAATAGTGCTGCTGTGAAAATTTGTGTACATGTCCTTTTGTGGACATGGTTTGATTTCTCCTGGACATATACCTAGAACAGAAATGCTGGGTCAAATTGATGTTTACATTTTCAAGAAGCTGCCAAACTGTTTTCCAAAGTGGTTGCACCGTTTTACATTTCCATCGGCAGTGTTCCAGCTTCTCCACATTCTCACCATCTGTTATTGTCTGTCTTTTTCATTACAGACAATCTAGTGAATGTGAAGTGGCATCTTACTGTAGTTTTGATTTACATCTGTCCAAGGACTAATGATTGTGAGCATCTTTTCATGTGCTCATTAATCATTCATCTATCTTCTCAAAGATATCATTTGAGGATTAAATGAGATGATAACACTGTAAAGCACCTAGAAATGTAAATGGTCATTAAATGACACATTATCATCGTCATCCATGGGCTATGGTATTAAACTTTCTTGAGGTACAATCCTGGCTTTGTTTTTCATCTGCCTTGTTATCCTGAGAAAATTATGCAATCTCTCTGAATGTGATAATTTTTCATGTATAAAATGGGCAAAAACATTACCGTTTCTCAATTTGAAGGCACAGCATTTATTAAATAATAACATTTTAGGGAAAATGTAAGCTGTACTTTATATATATATATCAACTGTAAGACCCATTTCAATTTCATAAGATGTAAAAAAAATAGCTTTTACAAAATGAAAAAATATAGAGGTGTGCCTTGCAAGCTTCTAAGAATCTTAGACACAAAATGTGTAAAGGACTTAACATAAATGTTTAATAAAAGGTAGCTATTACTACTATCATCAACTATATTGGTAAAACTGCTTTGAGATTTATCAAGCAACTATATTTACAGACACCAATAAAGTGGTTGGCTGCAGGTTTTTTGTTTTTGCATTTATGCCAATATGGAAATATGAACAGATAGACTGTGAAGTCCCTGAGAACACTCTCCAAGGTGTTAGACTGTCCTGAAAGGCAATATCTAGCATAGTATTCCTTTGCTAGATACGTGTTCAATAAATATGATTTAAATAATGAGGGAGGCCACTTCTAGTAGCTTATCATCTACCAGGTCTATACAATGCTCAGCATAGAACCCGTTCTCAATTGATGGTGAAAAGCCCCTAGCAGGTCATCTCATTCTGAGTAGATGCTGCAATTACACTTGAGAAATCATGCCCAGTTTTGCATGGGATCATCCCTGGACTTAGCACTGTCAAAAAGACAGAGCTCCTGATGTCTCCAGATCGTAGCATCTTCCCGAACAGTTCAATCTGCTAACTTCCTGCACTGACCACGGCACTGTTTCACTTGCCAGGGGGCTATGATGGGAACGACGTGGAGTTCAGCTGGCTGAGAGGGAACGACTCGGTTCGCGGGCTGGAAAACCTGCGGCTTGCACAGTACACCATACAGCAATATTTCACCTCAGTTACCAGGTCACAGCAGGAAACAGGTAACTCATGGGACAAAATGCATGAATGCAAAATAGCTGAGTTGCATCCTGGGTCAGAAATATCATCTCTTTTCCTCTTGATCCCTTTGGGGCCCAGGAACCCCTCCTCAGTGTGGTGGGGCAGCAGCGTTTGAGCGTGGCACTTCTACCTGCTCCACACCCACTGCTGAAATGGTCCCCAGGGGGCTCGCAGTCTAGTGAGGCCGATGTCAAGGAAACCAGCAGTCCCGAGGCTGCAGGACTGTCATGGGTGAGAAAGGCACAAGAAGATGATCGTGGGTGGGGGCATCTGCACTCCCACAAACCCCATTCTACACAGCCGTGATTTCTTTCATTGAAACTATAATGACAGTTCACGATTAACTACGCTTCGGTGAATAACAGATGGCTTAATGTGAAGATAGCTAAGTTAAACACCCCACAAGGAAACCACTCTGCTAGTAGGTGAGCAGGCATGATTTCTTATCCCTTGTTCATCCCTTCAGGAAATTACACGCGATTGGTCTTGCAATTTGAGCTTCAGAGGAATGTCTTGTATTTCATTTTGGAAACCTACGTTCCTTCCACCTTCCTGGTGGTGCTATCCTGGGTTTCTTTTTGGATCTCCCTTGATTCAGTCCCTGCAAGAACCTGCATTGGTAAGTAGCTCCAACGGGAGACTTCAAAGAACTAGATTATTAGGTCCTGATGTATTTACTTCTTTAACCTACTATTGTTTTCATTGATATTCACAGGGCAGTTCCAGGAGCTGGTTTCTTTAGAGAGTCTTTTACAGAGAGAGACAGAGAGATAGAGACAGAAAGAGACTACTTTAGGAATAGCGCATTTTTAAACTTGTGTTTTACAGTGATAGATAAGGAAGAATTGTGAGTAGATGGTCTACTGACAGTTATTTGGCTTCCCGAACATCACCATCCTGTGAGAAGACAGAAGGTGAAACATTTAGAAAATCTTATCACTCATATCTGTACAAAATGGGCAAATCAACCCTGTTCCAGAAGGGAACTATGTTCCAAAATGAGCTATGTTCTGTTTCTGAGTCCCATCACTACCTTGCCAACTCCTGAATGGAGACAGCATGCCAGGTGATGATGGAAGGTTCGCTGGCTGCTGACGTGGGCACACTGCTTACCTGTCTTCCCAGGAGTGACCACCGTATTGTCAATGACCACACTGATGATCGGGTCCCGCACTTCTCTTCCTAACACCAACTGCTTCATAAAGGCCATCGATGTGTACCTGGGGATCTGCTTTAGCTTCGTGTTTGGGGCCCTCCTGGAATACGCAGTTGCCCACTACAGCTCCTTACAGCAGGTGGCAGCCAAAGATAGGGTAAGAATTTTGAGGGTCCTGTATATGGTTCATCACCTATGCCGTATGCTGGTCTGTAGAGATGACCTGGACCTGGTTCCTGCCCCCAATGATTCACTTTGCACCAGTGATTTTCATCCTTGTTTGGGTGGGAGGATCCGGAAATCATGACACCTCTTTAAAAAGATTGCTCTTTTTGCTAAATACAATGAGATATTAATATGTGTAATTTTCCAGCAGAAAATAACTGTTTTCTGTATGCAGCATAAAATCAACCACAAGAACAAGCATCTATGAAAAACCCAGTATCAAACCAAACATGATCAGCTGCTTATAAGTTTCAGATTAATACGTATTTACTATTTATTCTTTTGTTGTATTCTTGTTTTCTTCAATTATACAAGGAATGGTTTACTGAAAAAGGTATAGAAAAATTATGTTGTGGCAAATTTCATGATTAGCATATTTTTCTGTTAACTGGGAAAGACTCATTATCTGACTTAGCAGTGAAACACCACAGTCCAGCTCTCAGAAAAATAATAATGATTATTATCAATTGAGCATGTATGTGCCACCCATAGTCACAAGCTTTTTGCAAATATTACATCATTTTAAATGTTCATAACCACCCGGGAAGGCTATCTCCATTTTTATAGTTTTTGTAGTTTTATAGGAATCTGAGGCATGGGAAGGTAAGTGACTTATCCAAGGGGACACAGACAGTAAGAGTCAGAGCTGCGATTCGAACAAATCTTCTTGGTTCCCAGCCTGACACTTATCTGCTATTTCCACTTGCAGTAGGCAATGGGCCATACCCTTAACTATTATTCTCTGCAAGCCCATGGAACCCTGGGATTCTTTGGAAGCCCAATTTCATGGACATTGGCATAGTAAAGCTCATGCTAACAGGCAAGAAAATGATAGGGGTCCAGTGCAGAGGAGCTGTCCACCTTTAGGAAAGTGCCAGGACTACAAAGGGTCTGATGGTAAGGAAACAAATTCAGAATAGCCCAAATATCCAGTTGCCTTTTCTTGTGTTTGACTATCATGAACAATTTTTCACACAGTCGTATTACTCAAGTACAAAAGGCAAATGATCATATGTGCCAGCCAAAGAATATGGATTTCATTCATTTTACTCCCTATCAGCTTCCTTTTTAATATTTGTTGCTTGTAGATTTTTTGATGATAAGCCATTCTGTCAGATGTGAGGTGATGTTTTACTGCTGTTTTGATTTGTATTTTTCTAATAATTGGATGCGTTGAGTATCTTTTCATGTGCCTGTTAGTCATCTGGATGTCTTCTTTGGAAAAATGTCTATTCAGGTCTTCTGCCCATTTCTCAGATTGGCTTGTTTTGTTTTTTTGGTATTGAGTTGTATGAGCTATTTATATATTTTTGAATTAACCCCCTGTTGGTCATATCATTTGCAAATATTTTCTCCCCTTCAGTAGGTTGTCTTTTCATTTCATTGATGGTTTCCTTTGTTGTGCAAAAACTTTTAGGTCTAATTAGGCCCCATTTGTTTATTTGTTTCTGTTTCTTTTTGTCTTAGGAGAGTGATCCCAAAAAAATATTGCTCTAATTTATGTCAAAGAATGTTCTGCCTATGTTCTCTTCTAGGAGTTTTAGGGTTTCAGGTCTTACATTTAGGTCTTTAATCCATTTTGAGTTTACTTTTGTACATGGTGTGAGGAAATGTTCTAATTTCATTCTTTTACATGTAGCTGTCCACTTCTTCAGCACCACTTATCAAACTAACTGTCTCTTCTCCATTGTATATTCTTGTCTCCTGTGTCATTGATTAATGGACCATAGGTTCATGGGTTTATTCCCAGGCTATCTATTCTTTTCCATTGATCTGTGTGTCTGTTTTTGTGCCAGAACAATGCTGTTTTGATTACTGTAGCTTTGCAGTATAAAGTCAGGGAAGGTGATACCTCCAGCTCTGTTCTTTTTTTTCTCAAGATTGCTTTGGCAATTTGGGGTCTTTTTTCCAAATAAATTTTAGGATTATTTGTTCTGGTTCTGTGAAAAATATGGGCATTTTGATAGAAATTGTATTAAACCTGTCAACTGCTTTGAGTAGTACACATATTTTAACAATATTAATCCTTCCAATCCAAGAGCATGGGCTATCTTCCCATTTCTTTATGTCATCTTTGATGTCCCTCATCCCTGTTTTATAGTTTTCAGAGTATAAGTCTTTCACCTCCTTATTTAAATTTATTCCAAGGTATTTTATTCTTTTTGATGTGATTTTACGTGGGATTGTTTTTGCTTTTCCCTTCTGATAGTTCATTATTAGTGTATAGAAAAGCAACAGATTTCTCTGTATTAATACTGTATCCTGCAACTTTGCTGAATTCATTAGTTTTAATAATTTTTTGGTGGAGACTTGAGGATTTATATATAAGTATCATGCCATCTGCCAATAATGACAGTTTTCCTTCTTTCCTTCCAATTTGGGTGCCTTTTATTTCTTCTTCTTATCTGATTGCCATGGTTACAACTTCCAATACTATGTTAAATAGAAGTCGTGAGAGTGGGCATCCTTGTCTTGTTCCTGTTTTAGAGGAAAGGATTTCAGCTTTTTACTGTTGAATAAGATGTTAGCAGCAACTGTTGCCCTTGCTCTGCTCAGCCAGAGCCGTGGGTCCAAGTCCTCTTTGTTGCTCACCACCGATCACTCCCCTAGCCTCCACCACCTCCACCCAGTTGTGGAGCCGCACCGCAGGGCAGGCAGGGCCAATGTAGACTCTCTGTGTGTATGGAGAGGGAGGTGAGCTGTGGTAAAGCAGCCACGACCAAAGTCCTGGGCTGCTTCTGATGAGCTGCTTGATTAAGTGTCAACAATGGAGCTGCCGCCCCACCCAGACTCAACCCTGGGACTGGGTCGCCTCTGCATTCCACGGCTGAGTTTTCCTCCCAGTCCACATGCTATGCTGTCCCAGCCATGGTGGAGAATGGCAACTCCCTGGAGTTGCAAGGAGCGTCACTATTTCTGTTTGTGTGACAAAGACCTTAAGACATAGCTGATTTCTGTTTACTCTCATAATCAGTTATTCCCTCCTCCCTGGAAGAGAAGAGAATTCATCAAACACCTACTAAATGCTTTACATAACTTATACTATTTAACCTTCCCATCAGTCTCAAGAGGTAAGTATTAATATCATCAACATTTTGCAGAAAAGGAAATCAAGTTCTAAAGAGATTAAGGTGACTAAAATTTCACAACAGTGATAGGCAGAATGGGATCTGAACCCAGGTCAGGTAGCTTCAAAGCCTGAGCAATTAACGTTTAACACAAGGCTCTGCATATCTAGAGTGGGCAATGGTTACTCTTCCCATTACACAAGCTGATGACCTAGGGACGGGTGCTTACAAGCAGGATAACAGGACTGCCAAGTCTTGCTTACCAGTCAGTTTATGAGGCACTCAGTACCACTCTCCATTAAATCCAGTTATTCAATACTAAGGCCTTTAAGTATAAAAATACTACTTATTTATTTTGCCGAGTCAAGTCTATCAAGCTAACTTCCCTGTTTATGAACTAGGGGAAGGCGAAGGAAGTGGAAGAGGTCAACATTACTAACATCATCAACAGTTCCATCTCCAGCTTTAAACGGAAGATCAGCTTTGCCAGCATTGAAATTTCTGGTAATGACGTCGACTACAGCGACTTGACGATGAAAACCAGTGACAATTTCAAGTTTGTCTTCCGAGATAAGATGGGCAGGATTGTCGATTATTTCACAATTCAAAACCCCAGTAACGTTGATCGATATTCCAAACTACTATTTCCTTTGATTTTTATGCTAGCCAATGTATTTTACTGGGCATACTACATGTATTTTTGAGAGTATGCCGAATTGTCTGCATGCCATAGGTCTTCAGCAGGACAAGGTAATGATGTAAATGATATTCTAAGCCAAGCGTTCACCCTAACCCAATGGTGCTACAAGTGACTAAAGTAACATTTAAGCATTTCTCCTCAAAGAATGGACTCCCAACCATTATTTAGGCATTATAGAGTCTTTTTTTTTTTTTTATTGAGTTAGAGTCAGTTTACAATGTTGTGTCAACTAGGCATTATAGAGTCTTGTAATAGAAACTTCAACCCATTCCTTTTTTTATCCTTTCAAAAGACATCCTACGGAGTCCAATATTACAAACCTACTCAAGGCTGACTGCTCAGTGGCTCCCTGGTCTGCATTTACCTCATATTAAAAATGAGAAGGGGGCCATTACATGTGTTGAGTCAAGTGTCAGGTTGTTTCTACATTAATCATACATGCTACTTACTAAATCTCTACAGTGCTTATAAAATACAGTGTGGCCTACTTAGGGAGTAACATTTTTTAGTTTTTGTTTCTGATTAAAATGAAATGTGGGCTTAAGATCATTCACTGGAAGTCACTGCACTAAATACCAAGATGAGTTTTTAATAAGATATTTAATGCCACACCAGAACTGTTCCCGTATTCTAATAAGTCCTACCATTGAAAAATCAAATGTAAGTGAAGAAAAACTTAGTGGATCAATAATCTCAAACATAGATCCTTGTTTCTAAGATATAATGGATTCCCCAAACTGGGAGAGCTCTGGAACTTTATTGCCCCGTTTGACTTATCTTTTCATTTTACTCTCATACACAAGCCAGTCCTAAACAATGCTGAAGCCCTTTCCCCACATCATGGGAAGAAGTGGAAGACCTTTTTTTTTCCCCACTTATTCTAAGAGTCTTAATATAGACTGTTGTCACAAAGCCTTACAGAATCAAGTCCATTTCTATCTGCTGTTCTGACACTGAGCAACATTTTGCCTGGAGCAGATCCCCTGCATCCTTCCAAAAGGAGCCTTTATCCCTATGCGCTAATGATCAGGAATGATGCTTATTAGACAGTGAGCTGCATTACGCAGAAACAAGTGGCTTATCACAAGACAGCTTGGCCGTGCTCAGATCCCTGATCTTTCCAGCTGGATTACTTTCAGTGGCTTATCCTGCATGAGTAGAAGAATATTGGTCCTGCGTCCTGAGCTTTCCGAGTAACAATGGGACTTGTTACAGAACCTACATTCAGGCTGCAGGTGAGCTGTCTTTTCCAAGTCCAGCCACTCTCACTCTAATGTAAGAAGCACCTTATGTGCATCCCTGCCACACGGCCAAGCTCAGCCAACAGCACCATAAATGGCAATTTGTGAGTGTGCCATGATATATGATTTTGGTTCAGGCTCAATCTTTTAAGAGAATCTTGCCATCTTTAATTCTTTAGTTTCCTTTTCTAATAAATACATGCATTTACCCTTCATTTCCAAAATAAACCATGGCTTTGGAAGATCATCTCTCTTCTATAATCCCCTGTACCATAGGCTCTCATGCTTTCTCCCTTTATGATTCTTCTCGCAATGCAGTTTCTATGGGTTTGATCACCTGAGCTTTTAACAAAATGTTTTTGATGGGAATGGAAGAATTAAAAGAGGGGAAAAGGGAGAATTAAAAGAGGTGGAATGTGACCGTATGGTTCAGTCAAATTTGTGATTCTTTTAAAAAAGGTCTGAAAGGAAATATCTGCCATGAAATCCCATTCAAGCATTATAATTTTTTAAAAAGCTATAAAGATGTAAAACTGTGAAATAACGATAGCATATTAGCCACCCATGAAATCAAGTGGCCATTTATAGAATATGTGTTTTAAGATCCCATTTGGGAAAGGTATACATCATAAGACAAACTCAGTGGGCTCACACTCCTCCATCCTCGTGTTCCTCCCACCCCAGACAAGTACACATATATATTCACAGACACACAAACACAGACCCCTACTATTTCCCACTGAGAAAGACAAACACTGGTGACATAGTCAGCAGCTTTCTTTGACACTAGGGTACCACAACACTCGCCTTGCAGTTGAACAGCCGGGCCTGGCGGTATTGAAAGATCCACTTCTCAGAAAATGTCAGATTCCCTTCCACGTCTTCTTCATTGTTTTGGATTCTCTTTTGTTTTTGCTGAATGATATTTTTACAGTTTTGAGAATCCATTTTTGGGGAAAAACGTCTTAGGTTTTTGTATTGCTCTGAAATTTATGTAGGCTACAACATTAGAGTTCTCAATAAAAACTTGTAATATTCTAGATCTTCCCCATGTAGTCTACCTACCCAGATCAGTCCCAGGACTTGATTTACTCAAAATATTTATTTCTTGGGTGAAATTATCAAGACTAACCTCATTAAATTTCCCAAAGACCTGAAGCTAGGTAGGATTGAGAATATCCTACGTTACGGAAATGTAATTTTTAATTATTCTGATATTAAGAATATCAATATTAAATATTAGTATCGATATTCTCTATATGGGAAGGAAGCTATGCATATATATATATATATATATATATATATATATATATATATATATTCAATAACAAGTAAATAACTGAGGGCTAATCTCAAATGAAAGACAGGGAGAAAGGGAGAAAGGAGCATTCCAAAAAGGAGCTGGAGATTACAGTAGACCACAGGCTGAAAATAAGTGGGCAACAGAGGAGTACTATTAGGAGGAAAAATACAGTACAGGCTTTCAGGAGAAAAAGTACAGTACAGGCTTTCAGTGCCAGGAAAGTACAGTGACAATCTGTGGTTAGGGGAAGTCTGACAACCAGGCTCGAAGTGTGGCCCTTCTTCAGGGCTGTGTATTACTCTTACACATACAGAGCAGTTCTCAGTTCTTGCTCACAGTTAATTTTGATCAGTTCCTAATATATTTACTGCCGAAGATTCTTGTTTCTTAATATGTATTTTTAAAATTGAGTCTTAACAGACAGGGAATTGAACCCCAATACGGGGTCAGGGTAACTCATGTGTTGTACCAATGACTTTAAAGAAGAAGAAAATAACATTTGGATACATTTCATGTTTTCAAAGTAATTTTTAAAATATACAGTATACAAATTTTTGTAAGTCTTTGTAGAGGATTTAGATATGTATCAGGCTGTAGCATATTTGGGTTGAAAAACATTGAGTCCAATTTTAGCCAGCACACTTTTCAGAAGGATGTACAGAAATGGGAAAAGAGTCAAAGGAAAATGGCAGAGGTGATTAAAATCATGGAAAACAGGTCCAATAAGAAAGAGCTTTGCAACTTGAAAAGCAAGGCTGAATGATAATGACTGTCATTATTAGGTTCAAGAAGGGTTTTGTACAAGAAACAAGCTGTTCCACTATTCACCTGAATAAGTGAACTGAATAAAAGTAAATAGACTGAAACAAACTTAAATCAAAGTATAGGGGGGAGGGTATAGCTCAAGTAGCAGAGTGCATGCTTAGACCCAGGACCTCCTCTAAAAATAAATAAATAAACCTGATTACCTCCCCACCCCTCAAAAAAATGTGTAATTGTTTAGAAGAAAGATGTGCAAGTAAAATAATGAAATGCAGCTGAATAATGAAATGCTCAGATAAATGCCTAGCCTCCATCTGGAAATTTCCCATGAGAGTAAATCATCTTTTTGCCCCTTTGATTTTGCCATCCACGTGCCTGAAAGCAGAAGGCTCCACTCTGCCAGGTAATCTTGGGAGGCTGTAGAAACAGGAAGATGCCTCTGGCCGCAGAAAATTAAAGTGTCATACCAAGTATTGCTAACAAAGAATGTATGCCTAAGAATATTCCTGGTGGCCCACAGGTTGAGTTCCAAAATTGTGATTTCTTTGGGGGGAATCTGAAGGGAGTCACGTGACCCACAGTTTTCAGTGACTTGGATGTAAAATTGGTTTTGACCATCTAATCTCATTACTTTCAACTGTGCCTTTGTAGAAATGAGAGAAATCAGAAAACTGGAAAGGTGAATAGGACATAAAGAGTGAGTGAGTCGCTGCATGTGGATCTAATGTCTCTGTGAGCTTTGAGGATGTCTGCACCTGCAAGCCAGTTATCTCTGCTTCAGTAAGCCCAGACTAGAGTCAAGGGCTAAATGGTCTTGGAGTCAAGTGTCCATACCCTGCATCCATGGCCTGCTTCCTATTTAAGTCAGGATATGAATTTTATTACAGTCCTCAAGGAATTTCACACTTCATCACACACATCATTCATCTCCATTTTCTTCTGGAAGTTTCTCCTCCTACCCAATACAGAACATACTGGTTAACACACTGTGTAGAAAAATGTGAACATAACAGGCCTGACGCTATCCTTAAAATAGTCTCTTTGCAAGGTTGGCCCTTGGCTGGCACCTGGGGAATTTAGACTTGGGGAGAGTTCCCATTACTCCCTAATTGGTAAAAGTGGCTCACTGCACCTGACCTATTTGTGCAAACAATGTGGTTTATATGGAACACCTGCTTCTCTTCTGGAAGTCTGGAATTTTGGATTGTGCTAAGCAGGGGGTGCCTATGTGACCAGCCCCCCCCCCCCAAAAAAAATCTTAGACATTAAGTCTCTAATGAGCTTCTTGGCATTCCACATATGTTGTCACAATTCCACACTGGAAAAATTAAGCACGTCCTAGGGAGGACCCAGGGAGAAGACTCTTGGAAGCCTGTGCCTGGTTTCCTCCAGGCTTCATGCCATGTGCCTTTTCCCTTAGCTCATTTTTCTTTATATCATTTGCTGTAATATATCTTAGCCATGAGTACCCATATATGCTGAGTCCTGTCATTTCTCCTAGAGAATCATTGAGCCTGTGGGTGGTCTTAGGGACTCCTGACACACATGCTTTGTATGAGTGGCTCCCAAATCTGGCTGATCTTAAGATTCACTGGTGGAGCTTAATAAATGACAGATTCCAGAGTCTCACTCTAGACCGGCAGACTTGAGACCTGTATTTTTCAAAACTCTCCAGATGTTTTTGGTGTAAAGTCAGATGGGAAGACAGATGCCAAATGCCTTGGTGGAAAAGACAACAGCTGCATTAAAGATATGTTTTCTAGGAAAAAAAAATAATACAGTGTGTTTGCCCCATGGAAGGGAAGAGTCCAAATCAATACGATTATTGAATTTGAATAATGTATAACAGCAGACAGAAAGCAAAATTTTTCTTTTGTCCCACTTGTCTATGTTAGTGCCGAGAAGAAACAGGGTAGCTCTTATCTCTGACATGGCCGCAACACAACAAAAGGCACCCAGCGGAAAACAAGCGGACAGGTGGTTGAAGAGTTAGGCAGGTGTGTGGGGATGCAGGATTTCATGACAACTTCTGGTTTTTGAAACACTAAACCTGAACAGTCATAGAGATGAGCTAAAAACCTGCACAGGAAAGCAAAAAGCTAGGCTACATGCAACCAAAGACTTGGCTGCAATGGGTCGGAGGGGCAGTCGGCCTAAATAGGTAGCTCTCAAGGAGGTTAGGGGTATGACCCCAGCGTTTCATTAAGAACTCTCAGAGTGACAAAAGGAGAAGACTCAATTTAGAAGTATGAGATTATCCAAGTTGCGACATAAAAGAGCATCTCTAAGTTCAAATTCCTTTCTCATTCTCAGGGCCTCTTTCAGTCTGGCTCACCAGCTTATCCTTCATCTGCACCAAAAGCAGGCCTTTTGCAAGTTTAGCTAGAACCCAAATTACATTGTGCTTACCGTCTGATGAATTAAGACACTTGTTTAATTTCCAAATTTTATAAGTAGTCTTGAAGCTGGCTTTTTAGGCCAAATACTTTAATGGACATATTTAATAAACAAAACACGTGGATATGTCCTTATTACATACAGAAGTGTGGCATGACTGATGAATGAACAGTTGATTTTGATAAGAGATTTCTTTTTAGGAAAAGTAGGCAAATGTGTCCCTGATGGATTTTGCTTTTCAATAACAAGTTATTGAACCAATTCTCCAAAATATATCTTGAAGCATCAAAAAGCCCTCATTCATAAGTCAAACCATATCTATGGAACAAAAAAAGGAAATGGGAGAGGATGACAGAAGAAAGTGATAACAGCAAATACCACCAATAAAAGTTAGGCTCAGATGCTGTGGCATTTAAAGCCATGGACCTTAGAATGTAATAATAAAGTGAATTTCCAGAATATAAAGGTGTCCCAGGAGAAATTATCCATTTAAAAGAATATGAGATGTACCTTTTCTGGGTTTGTATATTTCTTACATCCTAACAAAACACTCTAATCCATTTCACAGAGGGAGTCAAAGGCAAATTCTCAACAAGGGAAATAGGACTTTGTTTTATCTACTCCTGTAATAACCTAGCATAACTTACCCACTTATCTTTTTACCACAAAGAATCCAATTGCGTACTCTTTTACACTTAACACAAAAGACTACTCTAGTTTCATTTAGCATAGAAGAGCAGGAATGAAAGTCAAGGGATCTGGATTCTGACATTATCTTAATCACTATTTGCCTAAATTTACTAATACATCAAGTGGAACAAAAATATTTGCCCTTCCTATCTCACAGGTTTGTGATAGGGTTAAAGATGAGATTATAAATGTGAAAGTGTTTTGGAAATGTGTAATAGAAGTGGGTCCTAATTAATCTGGCACATGATTATGCACATATTACATACCTCTTGAAAATCAGATTTGAGATATAGCTGGGACATCATGACATTCGACCAGCTAGTAAGACATTCTAGTAGGTCATGGTCAAAGGCAGCGGAGGATGCATCTGAGATCAAACACAGGACACAGACAGGACTAGAAGCCATGTCTTCTAAGCCCAGTGTTCCCTTTGCTGATTCTGCTACCTCCGCAAATGATTCTGTGCACGCAGCTTCATGCTCTGCCTGTGCAGAAGCAGCGCGGCAAGATGACAACACCTTCAGTGTTACTATAAAAAGCCATAACCGTATTCAGATTTAATGGTATTATCTATAGCCTATGTCTTGAAGAGCTCTCTTAAATTGTCAGGACTGTTCTACCCCCAGAAGTCATTTTTTAGCATATAGAACCCAGTTTTTCACCACTTCCTTCAGAAAGTCCCTGCAGAGATCACAAAAGCTGGCATCCTGCCCACACAACACATCTCTGACCTGGCTAGCTGTTCCTTGAATGCAGTTAGCAAGAAAATCCTATTTCATTTCTGCAAAGGCGAACGATCTCAGATCATGAATCCTCTCATCACTACACAGGTGAATTGTTTAAAAACTGCATTTGTATGTATAAGCAACACTTTCCACTGCAATGAATCTTTTGCATTTTTAAAGGTAAGTTGTATGTTCTGACACTATAAATGGTGGAAAAGGTATTTCAAATTATCTCCCATTTGCTTACTTTATTAACCAAGAAGGTACATAAAGGACAATAAAGTTGTATCTTTATCAGAAAAGCATACAGTGCTTTGGTAAGCACTGTGCAATCACCACTGTTGTCTACTCAAAGTTTTATAATGTTTTCCAAACAGAACATAGGCATAAAATAACTTTTATTCAATCTTCTGGGGGAAACCATTAAGAATAATCACCACAATGCAGTCCATCAGTGGTTTTCCCATCTATTTTTATCATTTCTCTTCTTCCCAGATGTTTTAGATAGATTTGATGTTATGAGTCACATAAAAGGACAGAAGTCTATGGTGTGTAAATGACAGTCAATATTAAGAATCAGTCTTATACTAAGTACCTTGTCTCTCATCCTGACAATAATACTATGAGGTAAATGCTGTTAACCCATTTTGCAGATTAAAAAAAAAAAGATTCAATGAGATTGCCTGGCTCAATGTTATACTGTTGGTAAGTGGCAGAGCTGAGGTTTGAATCCAAGGTCTATTTGATCTTAAGATCCATGCTTTATCCATTATACCATACTGCCTCCCTCTTACAGTGAGCTATCAGAAGTGCGCAGAATCTGGATCCAAGTTAGATGATACTATAGAATGAAAAAAATGCAAACAGTAGTGAGAACATGTCTCCTTCATCTTCCTTAGAAATATCCATTGAAATTTCCATCTCCAAAGCCAGTAACTCACAGGGTGATAAGATGAAGCAAACTGACCCTGGAAGAAATCCAAGCAGTACTCTTGAGAATTCAGCAGCTATGATCTTTGACCTGAGTCAACTTGGGTTTGAGCCCTGGCTCTGCCTGTTTCTAGTTAGTTGTGTGACCCCACTTAACCTCTTTGAACCTATTCCCTTCTCTGTAAAACAGGAAAATATCCTTGTATGCTTGAATGACACAAAGTGTACAGTATACTTAACACCACACATCACATATCGTTGCATGCCCAATCAATGCTACCTACATTTTATTGGAACTTTGTTAGGTTGCTGTATAAAAATAAAAGACATTATTTTTTTTTAAATTACAGTTCCTGGTTTAACTGGTTTTTGTTGGCACCTAACGGCTCTACACGTACTGATTTAAGAGAGACTTAAAAACAGAGTGGCTATCGAGCTCTGGGCTTCTACTTTCAAGAACAGACGCTGTTGGTCAGGCTCAGCTCACACTGGAGTCTAGTCCGACAGCTCAAAATAGAACCCACTTGATTTCTCCTGTCATTTTAAGTAGGAAATTGATGCTGCTGAGAGTGTAATGTTAGAGTCTCTAGAATTTTACTCGAACATCCTAACTAATATGTCAGATCCTAAATGCACAGCCCATCCTTTCTTATTTTTACATAATAAAATTTTAGCTCTCATTTCCACCATGCCCACACTTTTTTAAAAAAAAAATATCCTAAATAGGATTACTGAAAATAAAGTAGCAGCTGGCTACATGCCAAGCTGAAATGGAAACCACTTCTCAACAGGTCTCCTGCCCAAGGACGCTCTCTCTACGAGATCTTCAGTGTTTTTCTTTATGGCTTAATCCAAGAGAAAACATAGCTGTCCCCTTGGAAAGAGAACATCTTAAAACATTCACCTCGGGATGAATAAAGAATGGGAGACGCTTGGACAGAGAAGTGGGAAGGAGAATGAGACTGCTGGGAACTTAGGATTTGGAAATAACTTGACCAAGGCCTGGCACTACATAAAGTTTTACATTAAAGGTTAAAACCCATGGTTTCAGATAAGCAAAACTAAAACAAATCTTTATGAGAGTTTTCACCGAATGTCACCCACAGGGCTAGGTCCTCACAGAAATACTTTTAGGCTTAATTTCATTTCCCTCTCTTTTTAAACAACTCAAGTCTCCATATTTCTTAGACTAGAACAGTGTTTGCCTTTCATTAAAAGTCCCGTAACTGTGATCGCAGCTGTCATTTTACACCTATTTGAAACATTCGTTGGCTACTATCTGTTATTCCATGAGATTTATACTTCCTACAGGCAAGAACTCTGTCTGCTTTAATTCACTGAGTATCCACAGTGCCTAGCAGAGTGATTCTTGTAAAAAGTGCCCAGTGAATGTTTTCTGAGTGAATGAATACATTCATTGAAACTAGAAATATTGAACCAAATTCTGTCCCTGGAGACTAGAGCAATTTCCCCAAGTGTCCCTCCCTGGAGCAGAATGTCTGGGTTTGAGACTTGGCTGTGAGGTTTACTAGCTGTGTGATCTTGGTCAAATTAATCCTCCTCTCTGTGCCTCATCTGTCCATTAGGGGTTATAATAGTCCATACTTCCCTGGGTTATTAACAATATAAAATGAATTAAAATAAATACATTGCTTAGAGCGATGCCCAACATATAGCAATGCTGAGGGAAATGCAACCTACTGTTAGCAAAGTTCTTGAAACACCACTTTGGCTAGATGATCTGGGGAAAAAAGGCATTTTTAGTCAGTTAAGTTTGGAAGATACAAGATTGAATAAAATTAAAGGGCTTTCTCTGATGCAGGACTTCTCAGAGCTTTTAATATATAATGTACATCATCAATACCTAAGAGGGAGCATAATGCACAGTATTTCCCAAATGTATTTGACAATAAAATCTTTTTTGTGACTAAAATGTATTAGAGGATCTCATGGATATCCTTTGGGATACACTTTGGGAAATGCTGAATTAGATTCTTAGTAGCAAAATAGCAAGACACAGAAATTGGGACCAAATATTTTTTAATATTATAGGCACTGAAAAAATCCTGATTGTAACAAGAAAGTAACTCTTTTTTAAAATCTAATTAATGAGACATAAAGTACATTAAAAAAAAAAAAAACTAGCCTCAAACTTTCAGAGCCCAATGTTTTAGCTGGGCCAAGGTAAAAAGTCCCCTGCAGCACCTGAGAGCAGGGGAAGCCTGGTGCAGCCTGTACACGAGCCCAGACACAAGAAAAGGCCAAGCTCCTCACTTACTGGTCCACGCTTTGAAAAGAGGTACATTGTGCATGGCGGTGCACGGTTATGAATTAGAGTCTGTCCTTCTCCTTTTCCCCCCAAGTGACTTAACCAGCTGTAACAGTTTGCTGTAACACCATAACAAAGCATCACAGGCTGGCTGGCTAAAATAATGGAAATTTATATCCTCACAGTTCTGGAGGTTAGATGTCCAAGATAAAGGTGACCACAGGGTTGGTTTCTTCTGAGATCTCTCCTTGGCTTATACGTGGCTGTCTTCTCCCTGTGTCTGCATATGGCCTTCCCTCTGTACATGTCTGTGTCCTAATTTCCTTTTCTTATAAGGACACCCATCATATTGGATTAGGGACCACAAAAAATGACCTCATTTTAACTAAATCACCCCTCTAAAGATGCTATCTTGAATAAAGTCCTACTCTGAGTTACTAGGAGTTAGGACTTCAACAAGCGAATATGGGCAGGGATGGGGGGATGACCCAATTCATCCCATTACACAGTCATAACTCCTGTCACTGGCCTCCTAAAAAAGTAACAGGATACTACACGTGTCCTGCTCAATTTCCTGCATTACAAATACAAAAAGGAAAAAATTTAAGCCTTCTGCTAAATCTATCACCCTCTTTACTTGCCCAATTTTTTCCAACCATCTAGCTCTTACTCTGTCTCCCCTAAACCAAGAGAGCCCCTGTGACTTGGGTCCTTGTGTGCCATCCAGTGTCCCTTTGAGAAGAGCCACAGTGACATGATGTTTCCCTGCTGCTTCCAGGCACCCATTCTTAAAGAGTTTTTTTTAGCCACCCTACCCACCCATCTCTTCCAGACCCAACTGCCATGGACTTCCCATCACATTACAAAGATTTAAAACCCACAGACTCTGGAAGATACACCCAGGTGGTGTTAAAATGAGGGGAATGTAATTCTACACCTGAGGAAGCAGCGGACACTCATGGTTTGGTGACAGTTTCCAGGTCTGGGAACAGCACTATGTCAGCAGGAGCATCAGCTCCTAACACAGCAAAGACTACTGCCCTTTTCAGGTGAGGAATAGACTTCCCCAGCTCATCTCAGAGCTGAGACCAGGCTGGAGGGCATGGCCAAGTGTTCGGTTTCTGTAACGGAAAGCAGGAAAGTTTTTTTTTCTTTCTTTTTAATTACCTTGTTATGTGATAGAAGTCATAAGGTAAAAGAAAAGTATGAAAAGTTGCTTTCTTCATACCTGACCTTCTGATAGCCTATATGTTTTAGGCACAGATAACTTCCTAATGAGACTTTTTATAATACAGCTTTCATTGCTTTGAAAAATATTAACTTTTCCAGTTCTTCCGGGTAGATGAAACAGACCCTGCAGTTATAGTTACAATATCCTAAAGATTTAGCTTCTCAGTAATAATGGGTAAGAGCCTTCGCATTGCCACGGGCCAAAACTATATTATTTGAAATGAAACCTCTCATAAATATCCAACTATGAAGTCACTATCTATCAACTGCTGTTATATAAACAGGACAGAGCTAAATCTCCCATCTGCCAATATCGGAGCTGCCACAGAGAATGATTTTTGTGTCCAGAACTCACAAATTAAACAGGCTGTTGCTCTGTCAGCCGATTCTAGGAAGCCAAGTTTGGTCTGGGTAGCCACAGTGTAGGAGGGTCTAAGTAAGTAGGCTTGGAAGTGTCTGAATTCTTCATGCACTCCCTTTTCTTCAAAAGCCCTCGGCCTCAGTAGCTCTCTTCTGGGTGGTATAAAAGATGTGACCAGTTCTTTAGAAAGAACACTGTAGCTCTCAGTGTCACATTTCCTCCCGCTTCTTTTCTACAAGTTTCTCCATGCCTTTGTGACCATGTCAAGCCCTAGACTTCTGTCCTCGCTCTACTCTGAGCACTTACATACCTGGTTGACTGTAGCTTTGTTCACCACCAGAAATGCTAATGGGAAGTCTGTGGACCAAGTTTTGAGAAACACTGCTTGAAACAATGTGAAGCCATCAATAGAAGACACTTCTGCATTTATCTTTTCACAGCTTCTGTTCCAAGTCCTGGAACATGACAGTCATGTAATATACATGTGATAAGCTGAACTCAAGTCAAGAATCTTTTTCAAGGCTAAGATTTTTAAGTAGAAAAGTAACATGATTTAGGTTTAGAAACTGAATAGGAGTAGCTTAGAAGCTGGAGAAAGAGGAATAGAGTTCAGTCAAGGGGACCAATTGTGCCTCCTCTAATTAAAATTTAAAAACAGATTATAATAATAGTAGCCAAGATTGATACAACACTTACGATGTGCCAGGCCCTATTATAAAAATTTTCCTTATATTAACTCATTTAATCCTCACTACAACCTAAAAGGTAGGAACTATCATTATCCTCAAGATGAGGAAATGAAGATCTAGAGAGGGTAAGCCACTTATCCAGGGTCACATGGCTGTTAAGTGGCAGAGGTGTGATTCCAACTGGCCATCTAGCTTCCAAACCCAGAGTGCAAACCACTTCCACGTACATTATCCCAATTAGTCCTCATCTCCCACCTGCCCAGCCCCACAGTGAGCCAGTGTGCTGGCTCCTCCCACTAGCCCACCTAATTTCTCCTAGGTCTGGCTTACATTTCCCTACTTACCATTACCAAAACTTGTTTTACTCCCAAGGGCTCTGGTCAATTTATTGACTTTAATAGCTTAATGCATTGTTCATGCCAGGATGACTCATTCATTCTTTCTGCAAATATGTATTGAGCAGCCACTATATGCCAGGCACTGTGCTAGGTGCAGAGGATATACAGCGAACAGTCCACCAAAGAAACAACCACACCAAAAAATCCGATAGTTATAGATCCTGATTAGTGCCAACAAGAAAATAAAGGGAATTGCATCTCCAGGATAATGACCCAAAGGTATGCTTCTTTGGTACTGAGAATTTCAAGTCCTGTGGCAAATCACATAGGGAAGATATTTTGGGACATTGGTGGTCTTTCTGTTGGGCCTCTAAGTATACCACCTTCTTTGTAAAAAATAAAACTGATCTCGTCATTTTCTAGCCTAGAATTCTTTAGTGGTTTCTTTGAGCTTTCAAGATAAAGCCCAAACCCCTTAGCATGACTCACGTGGCCGTCCAATGTTGGCCTTCCTGCCCACCTTCCAGACTCAATATTATGTCAATCCCTTCTCCCACCCCATTCACACTCAGCTCTGGCCATACTCAAGACTAATCATCACATGTTGCCCTATCCACCTAGGTTGCCTATCCGTCTTCCCCATATGTCACCCGAGTAACTCCTATTTATCTTTCAACACTCAGAATAGAGTTACCACTCAAGAAGCCTTCCCTACCCTAGGCTGGGCTTGGCAATGGTGATCCCTTAGTGTTATTAGCTGAATTATGTCCCCGTCAGATTCGTATGTTGAAGTCTTAACCCTGAGAACCTCAGATCGGGACGGTAACTGGGGATAAGGGTCTTCAAAGAGGCAATTAAGTTAAAATGAGGTCATTCCAGTGGGCCCTGTCCAATATGACTGGTGTTCTTGTAAGAGGTTAGCATACAGACACACATAAAGGAAAGACTATGTGAAAACACAGCGAGAAGGGGGCCATTTGTATGCCAAGGAGTGAGGTCTCAGAAGAAACCAACCCTGTGGTCATCTTGATTGTGGACTTCCAGGCTCCAGAATTGTGAGAAAATTAATTTCTGTTGTTTAAGAAACCCAGTCTGTGGCACTTTTTGGTAGCTCTGACAAACTCATATACTGTGTAAGCCTTAGTGATACACCTGATTCATGCACCTAAGTCAAGAAACTTCGTCTTTTTAAATCTTTACACCCCTAGTGTTGAGCTCATGGCTGGGCATGCAGTAAACTCTCAGCAAGAGTTGCTGAATGAATGAACGTCTTATTCTACTTGTGTGGAGGGCATCTTCAATGCCATGTGACTTCTGAAGACTGGAAAGCTGGCTGGAATACTGTGACCATCTGAGCAAGGCTGGCTCCCTCTGAGAGAGAATAAAGGAAAACAGCACCGCAGCAGTCAGGATTTGGAAAAACAGAAGGTTACAGACGCACCCCCTGCAGCATAGATCTGCGGTATTTCCCAGATCTTTCAAACACGTTTAATTGTGCACATGGAAAAGGATGGCATCATTATTTAATCCAAAATACAATCATAACAATAGATTGCTCATGTAGGCGTATAAGTCCCCTGCAGAGAATTTAATGTGTGCGTTGCCTTTACCCACGTGCACAGCCAAGGCAGGCAGGGAGAATGGAGGCCAGCCCCTTCTGGGAAGAGAGAACATGGATGCCTGTCGCTGTTATAACAGCAAAAGGGCGGAAAACAAAAGAAAGCCCAAGGGTATAGCTGCGACTCCACTTAAGACTAATGCATATCTTCATTTTCATCCTCGGCAATAATCCAAAGAAATATCTGATGCTGCTGAAAGACTGCTGTCATCCCTGGTAGATGCTCATCAATTATTATTAAGTATTGCACGGTTCAGGTCAAGATATAATATGTCTGAGAGAAACCGTGGCACCTCCTTTTAATCTTGCGTAGAAAACAATTAAAGTATATAAAGCACATTATTAAAATATGTAAAATTTATAATTTAATTATAAGATTGCATAGCTTTATGATCTAATAGTTCTGCTGTATTTTGCATATTAGTGAACAATTGCTTTCTTAAAGCACACAGTAGAATCATTTACTTGATGCTGGAGAATAAGTTAATTATGGATTCCCTGTATATGACTAATGGATTTAATAATCACTTTACTGTAGAATTAACTTATACTTCCCTGTGCTTATAGCACTAATGATGATATCCATAAAAGTTATATTTTTTAAAAAATGTAAGATTGGCACAAAAAGAGAAACCCATGTACAACTTGGTTTTAGAACCAGCAGTTCTAAATAGATAGTTCAGAACCACCAAGGCCCTCTCCTTGCTCCATAATAAATCATACACGTCCTCTCCCCCCCCCCACCCCCGCCACCAACCCTGCCTCCATTGGCTTTATTAAGGGAATTTATTTTATTTAAGGGAAGACGAAATGCTTGCCAGATGCATTTAGTGAAGCTCCTGATTTTTTTTAACCTTGGTTGTGGGTTACAATAAGGATTATTCACTTACATCCACTTCATAGAGCTCTGGAAAGCTCCATATATGCTAAGATCACATTGGGATGCCCAAGTCTCTTTTTTCATCCTCAGTTTCAGTTTCTTGAAGCCACGCTTCTTCAGCCAGAACGAACAATGTTGGCGGAAGAAGTATCAGGAGTGTATTTTGTTTAAGAAGGAGAATCCTTAGCACTGCTTTTCTCAACTTTTATCCTTCCTGACCACTGTAACAGAGGAAGATCAGAACTAACACCATGTTGAAACTGCCTCCCAAGTTCTTTAGCCAATGTGTTCTATTACTTTAGCTCTGTACGGCAAGGGTTAAACATTAGGGAAATGTTGCTTGTGCCCAAACAGGTCACAGAGTTCCCTGAAGAAAGTTCCCATGCACCAGTCCTGGGTTAGTTGTAGATAAGTTTGCTTTCAGCCTTGAAACCTTGCGAATAAGCAGAGACAAGAATGGTAAAGTAAAAATAACTGCCAACGACTTGAAGTTTTGCAGCAGCCTTGTGATGCAGCCTATGTGAGCAAGCTGAAGAACAAAGAAATATTATGCTTTCCTAGAAGGACAGGTGGCTCCAAAAAGCCTGCAATCCACCTTTACCCATATCTTGAATCCTCCTGCTTCCCCTTTTCCCTTAGCATTAAAGAAGCCTGAATTCCACTCCGAGTTAAGATGATTCTTTAGGACACTAGTCTCCCATCTTTTCAGTTTGCTGGCTTTCTGAATAAAGTTGCTATTCCTTGCCCCATACCTTGCCTCTCAACTTCCTGGCTTGTTGAGTGGTTCGCAGTACGAGCTTGGACTCAGCAACACTGCCGTCACCATTATCACTATAATCATCACCAACACTACCATCATCACTGTCATATCACCACCACCACCATTATCATCAACATCATCACCATCACCACTAACATCACTGAATCTCTGTGCCCCTCCCTCACGTCTCCACCAACCTCTTCCAGTATAATGTTCTGCTGAGAGTTCAAAATCATAAATGATGATGATGACAGGTTGCCAGGAAATGTGACCTATCCCCTAGCAGGGACTCAGGAGACCTAAGGGTACCATTTCCTGCTCCACTGCTGGGTTCTTCACAAGGTGCTAGATATCCATTCCCTCCCTCCTCCTTAGCACACTGAAGGAGTAAACTAAATTTCTTACTGAAATACTGAATTTCCTTGACAAGCAAGGAATCCCAAAGTTCTGCTTTTGTTTTATTCATAACATATTAGAGGGAAATTTTTAAGCTAAATTTCCAAGATTTCATTTAAGTCCTCTTCAGCTCATTAAAACATAGCTGGTAAATGTTAGGCTGAATTAAATGTCCCGATCCCTTTTATTTTATTTTATTTTATTTTTTATTGATTTATAATCATTTTACAATGTGTCAAATTCCAGTGTTCAGCACAATTTTTCAGTCATTCATGGACATATACACACTCATTGTCACATTTTTTCCTCTGTGAGTTATCATAACATTTTGTGTATATTTCCCTGTGCTATGCAGTGTAATCTTGTTTATCTATTCTACAATTTTGAAATCCCAGGCTATCCCTTCCCACCCTCCACCGATCCCTTTTAATACCTAAACTTTTTGTCTCTTTGTTCAATGAACTTTATTTACAATATAACTTACCTCCATATCTCCACTCCCTAGTCACAATCCAGTCATTTTTGTGACAATTGGAATAATTTGTTCATACTGATTAGTCATAAAAAATACTCAGGATACTCTCTGAAATTCATTTTTCTCATAAAAAATATGTAATCCCATAAACTCCTTGCCCAAATTTATGCCCTTTTCTCTTCATCCACAACCTTTGGCTTTTGGTCTAAAGCAATGCTTCTGAGACCGAAATGTGCACACAAATCACCTGGGGGTCACGTTAAACTGCTCACCTTGCCTCAGGTGGGGCCCAGAGTCTACATTTCCAACAAACTCCCAGGTGAGGCAGGTGATTTCCCAGTCCTGAGTCACACGCTGAGTAACAAAAACCTAAACTTTCTCGTGGATCAGCCTCGAAATAACCCCTCTTTAATTTATACCCAGAAAATTCATAATATAAAGTTTTTCATGCAAGAAGTGAATGTTTAAATTGAGCAATTTCCACTGCTCAGAAATAATTTTATTATTCTTTTCATCTTGAAGTACCCAAATCCACCACTTTGCATGTCTATTTCCACTTCTTCTCCATTTTGGCCTTGTGTTCCCTTCTCTTTTCAACCTGCTGCACAAACTAAAATACATTGAGTGTTATATGAATATAACTGCTTTTCTGATTTTTAGGTATATTTTACCTTTCACATGTGAAATAATGTCTAAAATTTCTTGGATTTATATAATACTTTATGCTTTACAAAAGGCTTGCATGCACTTATTTCATAAAAATAAGTCCACGTCTGGAGAGAGAATGCTAAAATGAAAAAAAAGTAGGTGGAATTTGGAGTGAGATTCACTGGGTTACGAATTCTGGCTCTGCTAAATATTCAATCTTGGGCAAATTATTTAACCTCGTTGCTTAAATTTTCTCATTTTTGGAAGTGGCGGGGGGTTGGGGAGTATAAATAACCACATCATGAGCTAGTTATTTGGGTTAAGTTTGGGGTTGTGAGGTTTCAAAGGAAGCTGACTAGCCAAGACTTGGAAAACAAAGGACACCTCATGTGTGCCGCTCCACACCCTCTAGTCCTACTTCATTGTTTATGAATCTCTCAAGCCCCCGTCCTGTGATAGCGGTCCTTCTCTAGGATGGCAACTAGCATCAGACACTACCTCTTCCTTTCCTCTTTATTTCCCAAAACTTTCTAATTCTTCTATAAAACCTGCTGCTTTTGTAAAGCAAATAGCTGGTATTTGACACCTAGATTTCAAGTGATCAAACAAGACGTGATGACAAATCTAAGAAAAATGACACCAGCCCTTTGAAGAAAACCAAAATCAATTCCCTTCCCACCCCCTTCCTTGAGATTCCCCCTTTTCCAGTTGTTATCTTACCTCATCTATCATACTTAGACAGAAATCCATATGTCTAGTTTAAATCACTGTTTCTCAGGCAACAGCCAGGCCACTTAGCAAGAGTCTAAAGCAAGCCAATACAATATTCTGCCCACAGTGATATTCGGCCAAAGGTTACGGTGCCAGAGTAGGTTAATTATTCTAAGAAGACTTACTTTTACTGTAATTATTGATTGCCATGAACTAATGAAAAAAAATCTGCTACTTATTAAGTGTCTCTGTATCTACTAGAAGCATTTACATATGTATCTTTTTTCATCTTCATCACAGCTCTGCAAAATATATTCCAGTTTTGAGGACATTTTAAGATTAAGTTGGTGAAATTACTTGCCAAGGGTCATGAGCTGGTGATAGGCAGAGCCAAGGTTTGAACCAAGCCATAAGTAATTATCTAACTGTGTGCTGTTACTATTACTTTTAATTTAAAATTTATGTTTAGCCAAGTAACATGTGCATATAACATTGAAGAGTTCCATAGGACTTTGAACAAATAGCAACGGTTCCTTGCCCTACCCCTTTCCACTTCTAATTCTCATTCCCCAGAGTCAAACCCTTTCAACTGCTTTTTCTGCTATTCATCTTCATATTTCCTTTAAAATATACTTAATTGCTATTTCTTGACTTTTTTTTAAGATTTTGAATTATAATTGACTTATTACTATGACAGATGAGGATTAACTCTCAACCACCATGCCCTCCCCATAACTCCCCTCTTCCTTCCTTTTAATATAAAAATGTAAGAATTTTTGGCTGACAGTCAATATTTACGTTGATTTGGACATAGAAGTATTATTCACAGATGAACAACAGTAATAGTATACTTTGATAATTTTTCTTTTCTTGCATAGTAGTTTTCGCAGGAATTAATAATTGCATCATCATTCCATTTCTTTAGTATTTTATATTTCCATTACTAATTCTCCTGCAGCTCTCTACCAGAATCATAAAACTCTCAGTGTGGTCAAATGCATCAAGCAATTTATCATGTGCATCACATTTTTCTGTGTGTGCATGCTTTGTTTTGTTTTTCCCCAACATTCATTCTGGAGCCCTGAAGTGCCCCAAACTGCACTGATCACTCTTGAAGTTGACCTCATTTATCGTGCTGGGATCTCAGCAGGCTCTTTCAACATAGAGATGCATGGGATTCAGTTCTGGAAAGTTGTCCTGTATGGTTTGTTTTATAATTTCCTTCCCTGTGATAATTTCTCTCTTCTCTAGTTCTTTAACTCCTACTAGTTAGATGTGGTAACTCCAGAAAAGATTTTCTAGCTCATCTATTTTGGCCTATCTTTTTGCCTTTTTATTTTTCATCTTGGATGATTTCCTCAACTTTTACTTCAAAGTAATGGGTTTTGCCATTTGCATCAATATGGATGGCCCTAGAGAAGTAAGCCAGAAGGAGAAAGAAAAATAGCATTGATATCACTCATATGTGGAATCTTATTTAAAAAAAAAAGACAAATGAACCTAATATATAAAACAGAAACAGACTCACAGACATAGAATACAGACTTGTGGTTGCCAGAGGGGAGGTGGGTGGGAAGGAATAAACTGGGAGTTCGAGATTTGCAGATACTGACTCATACATAAATAATAGATAAACAAGTTTATACTGTATAACACAGGGAAATATATTCAATATCTTGTAGTAGTCACAGTGAAAAAGAATATGAAAATGAATATGTGTATATTCATGTATGACTGAAGAATTGTGCTGTACACCAGAAATTGACACAAAATTATAAACTGACTATACCTCAATAAAAACAAAAACAAAAACAAAAACAAAAACTAACGGGTTTTTTATTTTTCATTTCTAGGGTCTATTTCTTCTTCTCTGAATGTCTCTTTATTATGGCATCTTATGCTTATTCCAAGGATGCAAAATTTTCTTTTCTCTCTCTAAAGATGAAAAATTTTTTAAAAGTTTTCTTCTGCTCCCTAAATTGTCTACTTCCTGCAAGTAGTATTTTTCTTATTTGCTTATTTGACTCTCGTCTTTCATGTTAGAGGCTTTCCTGTTGCCTGTATTGCTCTGAAGCACTCTTAAATATGATACAGGAAGTTCTGTGTGTGGGCAGAACATCCAACTGGTAAGCTTTTTAAGAGAGTGATAAAAGGGTGATGAGCTGGAGGGTCAGCTTTTTCACTGGTCAGTACCCAAAGTCACCACCCAAGGGTTGTGTCTCTAGTAGGTCAGTTTCCCCCTAGAAGGATCCTTCCGTTTCTTCCTTGGAAGGTATAAACTTGGATGCCAGCATCCTGGGAGCCCAGAGGGAAAACGGGCATGAGGTGCTACTGTACAGTAACCTGACTTTCATTAAATCTCCTGGCCACAGCTGAGCAAACCTTCCAAGAAATTAACCTCTGGGTTTTGTTTTGTTTTGTTTTGTTTTGTTTTGTTTTGTTTTGTTTTGTTTTGAATCAGATACCCTGGAAGGGATCTCACTGTTCTTTAGACTAACTTTCAAAACATCCTGTTTTCAGCCCCGCACTACAACTTGGTCTCCAGAGGTTCTGACTGGTGTCAAGTCTTGACATTCTGGATTTCTGCAGTGCAACGTGTCTGGTTCCTTGTCACCTTCTCCCACTACAGATAGCTAAAGTTCTATTCTCTCTGATGTGCCAAACCAGCTACCACCTGTACATTTGCTTCCCAGCTTCCAACACTGCATTGATTTTCTCATTAGCTATGAAGTCTTCTCCTGTTCTCTAGGTCCTTGTCAGTGTGTGCTTTTCAAATTCCTTCACTGTTATTTTTGTGCGATTTGAGGAGGGAACATGTGAGAATTCATTTACCATGTTTAACTACAAGTACCAAGCTTTGTTCTTATTTAGCAGCTATTTTAGAATCATGGTGTGTTAAATAATGGCCTAAAGCCTCACTTGACCCTCAAAAAAACAGAGGCCAGTGAGGCTGGAGCATAGATATTCTCTAGTATTTCACAAAATAGTAGCACAGATAAATTGAATATGTTAGTCTCCCTCTTATGATTAGAACAGAAGGAAGAAAAAAGGGAGGAAGGCAGGGAGGGAGCGAAAAAGGGAGGGGGAGAGAAAATAAGAAAGGGAAGTTGGAAGGAGGGAAAAAAAGAAAGAACAGAAAGTCCCTAATATAAAAAAAATCACACATGATAATAATCTTTATACTTTACATAATTTTTCTTAACATTTCTTGGGCTTAATATTAAGTGGTGAAACAATTCTATTCTCATACAATAACCGTCTCAGCATTTGGCTTCTGGAACCAACAGGAAGCAAAAACTACACTTCTACTGCCAAGAGTATAGTTTGTTTTAAACCCAAAAGCTGTCCTTATGAAAACTGCATCCCAGAAGAGCATTTGTGGATATTCAAATATCCTATTTATCTTCTCTAGACTTGGAATCTGATGTCAATATTGGCTTGAAATCATCTAAGGCAGATATGTGATTTTTTTTTTCTTTGAAGAGGAAAAAGAAAAAGAAGAAATGGGGACTTTTTCCCCCTCTTGGCTTAAAACTAAACATTCAAGGTTCATGTTCACTGCTTTGAATGAAGCCTCTGATAAGCATAGTGGTCTTTGCAGCCCTGCTACGTGTTTTGCAAAGTCTCCCCACTTTGCATAATGAGAACTGGCTGAGATTATTCAGGGGAGGTGGTGACTGAGGAAAATGCAATTTAGAACTCTGCTCCCAGCCTGCAAACTGCTTGTCAGGGACTGTGTTGGATCAATGTGGCTGCTGCTTAGAATATGGGAATGTGGAAGGTCAGCTCTGTGACTCAGACAGAAACAGTCATCTCTATGGTCAGTGTAAGCACCACCTGGCATGTGTCTTGGATGAAGAGGTGCTGATAGATGGAGGAATCTCCAAGCCATGATGCATCTGTGTGACCCAGGAAAGCTTCAGTGGGCTGAAAGGGAAAACCTATGAGAATGTCTGCCAGTTCAAGGAGCTAAACTCTCAGCAGAGCACCAACATTTGCACAAAACAAAGGACCCTGTGAATCAGGTAATATAGAATCCCTATATCATTCAGTGGAATTTTTAAAGAATAAAGGATATAAGTTTCTGCATATGTTTTTCCATTTCTAACACTGACTACATGTATTGAAAGGATATAAAAGCCTAATACCTATTAGTGGTCATAGTCTGACTTAATTCCTGGGTAATCAGATCTAAAAAACTCAAGTGTGTGGGGTTAGTTGTCTCAGGGCTTGATTCAGTGGTACTTCATAGACAAAATTATACAAGAATAAAAAATTCAGCTATAATAGAGTTCGACTATGTGACTTCAGCAAGTAATACCAAATGGTTCTGTTTATATATTTCATAACAATCATAACAGAATTTTCTTTATCTCTTCTACAGTTATCATGCAAAATCAACTAAATTTTAACTTAGTGATATCAAATGGAATTTAAAATAAGAAGCAAAAAGGTAAATGCCTTAATAAATATGAATTATATCTGTACTGGGTTCAACACTTTTTTTTTTTTTTAAAGTATGGACGTGGCACATCACCAATTGGATGAAATTTCATTTTGATGTGACAGTCAAAGCATATCATTTAAAAGAACCACACATGTAAATAGCCTGTAAATCTACATTACTTGATAAGCAAGGAGAAAAGATTTCCTATGTCAACGGGAAATCATTTGCATTTATTTCAGTGCTCTTAAGAGCTATAACAAGACAAAATAAAGTTCTTGGAAGACTGCATTTTCCTTGATAGGATAAAGAAACCAATGTAAACATAAAACTACTACTATCATTCAGAAAGATGAAGAAAAATAAAGCAATTACAATAGCAACTTTCCCAGAGATAGTTTTGCAGCCCCGTATTAATATAATTCATTCTCCAAAAAATGAGTCATTCCAATTTCTTACAGATTTTCAAATGTCCTAATGCATCCTCTCCAGAGCTCTAAATTGCTCACCAAACTTTTCAAAATACAGTTCTGAAGATAGTTGTTAATGAAATAGGGCAAATCCAACAGTTACCTCAGTATCTGCCTAGAACCCACTATGCGTTATCACATGCTGTCACTATAAACACTTGCATTTCAGAGTATGATCATTCCACTGAGTTTTCAGAAGTCCACATGTACAGGTTTCCTTAGTATATTTGTTTCTGACAAGCAAAAACTTGAGATCTCCAAGAAGGAGATTCCCAGGATGAAAGAAGGCTTAACCAGCAATGTCCTCACTACAATAATGTCAACCCCTTCTAACTCAGTATTAGAATTGCAGACACAGATGCAGTTTGCAGAGCGCCATAGTACTGGATGTGCTGAAACTCAAAACTCTTGAGAATTACAGAGCTTAGCAAAGAGAATATTTTTGCCTCAGACCCACGTATTCAAAATAACATCTCCAAACAGCTCTAACCTATTACTGTGAATGTATTCTGTTGTAAATGAGAAACAATGGTTGTTTTCTCCAGGGTACTTACTAGAACTACAGGAACACTTGAAGTACAATGATTCTGATAGCATTATCATATTTATTATTAATGGGTATTCATAAGACTAAGTTTTCCAGAGCCTACTTTGAAAAAACCTTTTAAAATTAGGGTAGCTCCTCTGGTATCATTTTTAAGGTCATCAAAGCTAGTTTTCAGGAATCTTCTACATCATTTGTAATAATTGATTCACAACTTTTTAGTGTAATTTGTGAGTTCCTAAGGCTGAGTCTAAAAGGACTAGCAACGTCAATGATTTGGGCATACAAATCTTACTGTTCTTGATTTGGTTATTCCTTCTACATTCTAATTCTACACGAATTAAAATTCTATATTCTATTCTACATGAAAAATAGCACCATTTGAAGTTAAAGTATAAGAAAATTAATTCAGCAAGTAGGATTCTTTCAGAATCTTGTGACAAGCCTTTAAAAATTGACCACATTTACAAAAACATAGTTAACCATTACTCTGTTAATTTATGTTAATACCTTCCTGTAATGGTGTGAATTCACATGCTTTGCCAAATGACCATCTTGCCAACATAATGATGATTTTCTTACATTCATAAGAAACAATTTGCAGTTATTTTTACATACTGATATATATATATATATATATATATATATATATATATATATATATATATATACTTATCTAGCAAAAACAAGCTAGAACCGCTTAAAATACTTTCAAAGCAGCATTTACTTAACTCTGACTCAGTGTTCTTGAGCTAAATAATACAAACCTAATGTGGTTTAACAGTCCATTGGGTACGATTTTCTTCGGGGTTTTGGCAGATAATGTAATAGATTGAGTTTGAACTTTGAGCATGTTCGAGCTATAGAAAGTCTGTGAGACCTCTTGCAGACAAGACAGGTAGGTTTGTCATGAGTGATATTAGCACAGGTTATTGTGAGTAGATTAAGTCTGTAATACACAGGAAAATTAAAGGGCCAGCTTTGCTGATTAATATGTGCTATTAGCTGGAGCAGTGAAGTCATATCACAGTTTCCTTTAGCCAAGAATGGAATAATTGGTTTGTGGACAATTCAGCATTAAAACTAAAGAGGTTTGATTCATTTAAGCCCCAAAAAAGGTTACTATTGTTAGCAATCATAAAGTATTCCCCAAAGAGAAAAAACAAAAAAGTAAAGTATTACCAAATATTGGAAGCTTTTAACACAAGCTAGGACAGAAAATTTGCTGGTTAGGAGAGCTAAGCTAAATCATCTATTCTTTATGAGTTTCTCAATATAAAATGTATTCCCTAATGTTGAAAAGCAACAATTTAACACCAGTTTACTTTTTGTTTTATTTCTTATCCCATTTATTTTTCATTGGATGTTCACAAACTAATACTTCCAAGGGTCACATAGAGTAGTTTTGCCCTTGAAAAGGGGGATTTATGTGATTTCTGGTTTTTTATTTGGTGCCCTTGGCACTGACATTCCTGCCTTCCCAGAACAAAAACGAAAAATTACTTTAATGTTAAATTGACTGATTCTGATTTCCCGAGATTACTGCTAATGAAAAAAAAAACACTTAATATTAAGAAGTAGAAGCTATAGAATATAAAATTTATAAAAACTATCTGCATTTAGAACCATATCAGCCATCAAATAACCATACAATGTCAGCTTGTATCAACTGCTATAAAGACTACAACAAATAGCTAAATAAGTGAGCAAGAAAATTCACATAGTTGGACTCAATTTTTGTACCCTGGACTATAAATGTCAATTTCCAAAAAGTTGTATCACTTATGCAACAATAATATTGCATTATTTTTCAGAAAGAATTTTTAGTAAACATAATTAAATATTAATTGAATATGTGCATATGCATATATTTTAAGTTTTATCCTTTAAATGGATAAAAATGTCCTCTGAGGCAACTCTAGAAGTTTAGGATATTTGTAATGTGATTAAAAAAAAATAACATCAAAATAGAATTTACCATATTCTTAGTTGTTGTATTTCATTTCTGAATAAAGAGTCTGTTTTAGAATTTAGCTCCATTATTGAAATAAAATTATGAAGCTAGTTATGATGTAATGGGAAAAAAAACTTACTTACAGACAAATCTTATTTAATTATGAGCCCTGCCACTTAACTATGTGACTGACCTTGGGAAAGGTGCTTCCGATCTTTGAAGTTACCTGTAAACTAAGAAAATACCTACCTTGCCAACTGGTAGTGTTAAAGAAGAATTGTACAAAGCTTGGTACAGAAGTGCTCAAAAATACATTTTTCTTCTCCCATCCACACAGTGAAAATGACACCCTGGAGTAATGACTATTTCTATCCCTTATATTATAAAAACAGTTTTTGTATTTTTTTGATATGGTCCCTTTTTGTTAACTGTTTTAATGGAGATATATTTCCCATACTGTACAATCCACTCATCTAAAGTGTACAATGTAATCGCTTTTAGTATATTCACAGAGCTGTGCATCCATCACCATAGTCAATTTCATTCACCACAATTTTATATTTTCACTACCCCCAAAAAGAAACCCCACTCCTCTCTTTGTCATCACCCTCCAATCATCCCATCTGTCCAGACCTAGACAATTACTAATCTTTCTGTCTCAATGGGCTTTCTTATTCTAGACATTTCAGATAAATGGAATCATGCGATATGTGGTCCTTTGGGACTGACTTCTTTCCCTAACATAATGTTCTTAAGGTTCATCCATGGTGTAGCATGTGTCAGTACTTCACTCTTCTTTATTGCTATTATTCCACTGTATGTAAATACTACATTAAAAAAAATCATTCTTCAGTTGATGGACGTCTGGGTTGTTTCCACTTTTTGGTTATTAGGAATAATGCTACTATAAATACTAGTGTACAAGTTTTTGTGTGGATGTGCTTTCATCTCCCTTGGGTATATGCCTACAGGTAGAAATGCTGCATCATATGGTTAACTCCTTGTTTAACTACTTAAGGAACTTCTAGACTGTTTTCCAAAGCACCTGCAACATTTTACATTCCCAACAGAGGGTCATCAGGGTTCCAGTTTCTCCACATGCTCACCAACAATTATTACCTTTTTTCTATTATGGCCATCCTAGTGTATGTGAAATGATATCTCATAGTTTTGACTTACTTTTCCCAATGGCTTATGATGCTGTGCATCTTTTCACATGCTCACTGGTCATTTGTATTTCTTCTTTGAAGGAATGCCTATTCAGGTCCTTTACCCATTTTTAATTGGGTTGTCCTCTATTACTGAGTTGTAATTGTCTTTATATATTCCAGAGACAAGTCCCTTATCAGATATTTGGGCCATTTCCCCCCATTATTTTCCTATTTTTCTCCTTCTCAGCATCCCCCACCCAACTTAGTACAACACACTTCACAGTTTTCATTATTACCAAGTCTTTTTGGAAATTTTAACCATCCTAAATAGTCCATGCTCATTTAAATAACAAGCATCACTGAATAAGTTTATAATGCAAGATTTCTCTGTCATTGGAAGTCCCCTTTCCAGGCTGCATAAACACATGTATTTTTGGAGCAAGTTTGTCTGAAAGTAACCGAGACTACATGAATTTAAAAAGGCCTCAATTATTTGTACCAATTGAATTTATACATGAACAAATTATTTCCAAAAACATTTCTTTACACATTAGGACCATTTTTAAACACACATTTCTCACTTACTTATTTTTTTTCTTGTAAGTCCTATTATTTCTTTGCCTCCTCAAGATACAGAGAACTTCACTTGAAATGATGTCATTTTTGGTTGTAAAGTTTCAGTCCATCCAACACCACATCTGGGGTGGAAGAAAAAGCCAGACAAAATTCCTTCCTGGTGATAACAGGCATATTTCAATGCAGGTATGTGAATTATTTGCACAGTTCACACAGTCAATATATTAGTATATTTGTTGATAATGTTAATGAGTTCTTTCCTCAAGATCACTTTTTAAAATTCAAGTTTGATATAATTAAAACATTTCCATTGAAATCATGTCAGCCAATACAATAATACCTCACATATTTAAGGTGTTAGAAGATTTACAAAACCATTTCATGTGTATGAAGGCATCAATATGACTTAGAGGTCTATACATGGTGGTAAAGAAAAAGGATGGTGGTGCAGTGTTTCTCAAAGTATGATTCGAAGATTACAAGTTATAGAATCATCTTGACACTCTGATGAAAGGACCAGCTGCAGGACCCAAATGCAGCCAAAAAAAATCAGGATACAGGGGGTGTGCCTCATTACTCTGTATTTTAAAACAATTGTTCCAGATGACCCCAATTTATTCTCAGGTTTGACACGCACTGGTGTGGTTAAATAAATAGATAAATAGCATAATATGCTTCAGAGTGAAAAAGACTGTGAGCAAATTATTTTACCTCTTTGGTCCTGTTGCCATACCTTCTCAGGAGTATCTCAGGATAGTTTAATAACGAATATACGTCAATCACCCAGCACATTGCCTTGCTCAGAGTAGGCTCTCAATAAATACAAGCATGCCTCGTTCTGTTGTGCTTTGCTTCCTTGCACTTCACACATAATGTGTTGTTTACAAATTGAAGGTTTGTGGCAAGCCTGTGTCTGACATCTTATCAGCACCATTTTTCCAACAGCATTTGCTCACTCTGTGTCTCTGGGTCATATTCTGGTATTCTCAGAGTATTTCAAACATTTTCATTTTTATTATATATGTTACAATAATCTGTGATCAGTAATCTTTGATGTCATTACTACAACTAACTGAAGGTCCAGATGATGGTTAGCATTTTTTAGCAATAAAGTATTTTTAAATTAAGGTATGTACATTATTTCTTTAGACATATTGCTATTGCACATTAAATAAACTATGGTATGCTGTAAAGATAATTTTTCTATGCACTGGGAAACCAAAAAATTCATGTGACTTGCTTTACTGCGAAACTTGTTTTATTGCAATGGTCTAGAACCAAACCCGCAAATATCTTTGAGGTATGCCTGTAGTAGTTATTACAGATCTTCCTCAGCTTATGATGGGGTTACATACTGATAAACCCAACATAAGTTGAAAATATACTAAGTCGAAAATGCATTTAATACACCTAACTTCCTGAACATCATAGCTTTGCCTAGCCTATCTTAAACGTGCTCAAAACATTTATAGTAGTCTACAGTTGGTCAAAAATCATTTAACACAAAACCTATTTTATAATAATGTTGAATATCTCACGCAGTTTATTAAATACTGTACCGAAAGTAAAAAAAAAAAAAAAAATAGTAGTATGGGTGCAGAATGGTTGTAAGTATATTTATTGGTTGTTTACTTTTGTGATCACATGGCTGACTAGGAGCTGCAGCTTGCTGATGCTACCCAGCACCACAAGAGTGTACCATACCCCATATCAATAGCCTAGGAAATAATCAAAATTCAAAATTCGAAGCAAGGTTTCTACTGAATGCGTTACCAGTTTCACACTATTGTAAAGCTGAAAAATCATTAAGTAGAACCATTGTAAGTCAGGGACTAAGTTTGTATTAACAAATTTTTAAACCACATCTCTGGGGAATTCTTGGAATGTGGGTGGAAAGTACATTTAAGTGGAGGAAACGGTGTAAGGAAAGTACAGAGGACAATAATTCTACACAAATCATTCACCATAGCATTATAGGGTGCTTAAGTGCGAGTAGTAATAGGTAAATCTGGAAAAGTAAGATTCTAAAACTAAAATCACAGTACAGAATTGAGGTTTTTCACAGTAAACGATAAAGTCATTGAAGTGTTACTGATTTTTATTATAAGAATTTTCAGGCTTCCTCAAAAATAGAGAAAAATAGTACAATTAAGCTTTATAGACTCATCACCCAGATTCAATAATTACCAATATTTTGTCACACTGACTCATCCACCTCTTTTTCATTTCACTTTTTTTACTTTTTTCTTAGTATGTGAAGGACCTAGTTTTATATTTTATTCCAAATTAATTTTACTCTAAAAACAATTAAACAGTATTGCTCTCAATGATACAGACTTAAACATATTTATGGAAATCTTTTAGAAGAAAGCACTTGAAAATGGGACATGCCTATTTCTGGGAAGTAGCTATGTGCATAAAATGGGCTATAAATGGTGACAGATTCTCTAAGGGAATCTCTCTATTCCCTTACAGATAACACATTTTATAATCTCAATTTCAGTTTAAGACTGCATTATTTAACTATGATATGACCCTTTGTGAGTCAAGGAAATGCTATCAGCACATGATACCAGAACTAGAAAAGGAGGTTGTCCTTCTCCAGCAGCTGTTGGCAAGACCTGTCAAGGTTAATTTACATGCCCAATTCTTTGCATATTTGATGGAGAAGAGCTTTATCCTGTTTTGCTCTTCTCAGTACACTGAAAGTGCTCTGGCTTCCTCTGAAAGTGGCCAGTGTGCTATGACAGCCAAGCTGTCCCATATCTTCCAGGTAGCACTTAAAGCCTAAGTTTCCATGTTCATTGACAGTCCTCTCAGTTGTCTCTTTCCTAGTCAACTAGAGAGTCATCAATGACCTCTCTGATTAAAAAAAAAAAGTCAAGAGTCTCAGACTTTTCACAGAGCTTCTAGGCTGGCAGGATTGTTAACATGCCATGTCTTCAACAAATCACTATTTCATAATTTTAAAAAAATCAATCATAGTCTTTTAGAGTTGGATGATAAGCAGAGTAGCTTTTAAAAAATGTAAATGGCAAAACAATACTATTTTCCAAACATTAAAAACTGAATAAAATTAAGTATCTGGGTCCTTAAAAAAAGCCTGCATTATTTTAAAACATTACATGCACACACACACACACACACACACACACACACACACACACACATACACCACATCCATACTTAGCCCTATTCTAAAAAAGATTTGTGGCAATACTGCCTGTCTGGTCAAGTTCAACTTTTCTAATTGGCCCTTCTCCAAACATATACACCTGCCATCACCACTTCTTTAATAAGTACTTCTTTAATAAGATTAACAGTAATCTCTTTCGGTCTGATTTTTTGTTACATCACGTTTTTCTCTAATTGTAAAAATGAATAATGTACATTTTAGGAAATCTTGAAAACACAGAAACATGATGAAGGAAAAATCACCTGTTAATTTCACCATTCATAAGATAGCACAGTTAACATTTGTTTGTATTCTGTTCCATTTACTTTTTTTCTACGTCTTTTTTCATTTGATTAAAATGACACATTGTTTCATTTTTCCCTTTACACTTAACCTTACAACATAGCATTTTCCACTTTCTTTTCTTTTTTTCTTTTTTTTTTTTTACAAAACTCTCCATAAATATCTCTTAATGACCATATAGGATTCTGTCATATGCTGTACCATAATTTACTTAAGCTGTTCTGCTTCTTCCTATTGTAAATCATGCTGTAATAAATATCTCTGCATATAAAACTCTTCCAAAAAATTAGGCTATTTGTTAGAATCACTTTCTAGAAGGTGGGTGAAGATAAATATTTTCAAGGTTTCTGATACATATTCGGCAAAACTGCTTTTTCAGAAAGATTATATTGCTTTATTTATCTAATATCATTTCATATTAGGTCACATTTTATCAAGATCCTGCTTAGCAGTAACTTAAAGGAAACATATTAACATAATGCTACTTATGTTACATACCAATGCTTTAAATTATTATTATTATGTGGAAGAACTAATATATAAGTAATACATGGCAATATACAGAATGAGAAACATTAATTTTTATTTGTCAAAATAATGGCATTACTAATACACAGCAGTATGCCTTTATTATTGCCAGGGTGTTAAAAGTGAAAATCAGTTAAAGAAAAAGTATGTATAGTTTTTAGTATCAATATAAAATAAAGATTATAAAATAACTGATATCCATATCACCAGTGAAGAAAAAATTTTGTGTGTGTTACTCTGGTTTTACACTGGGTATTTCAATAAATGAAGTTTAAAGTTTTGTTTTTGACAAAACAAAAATATAGATGAAATCAACCAACATGAAAGAAATATACACAGGTAAATATTTTATGTGACTACTGTGTTTTGGAGGGGTTTCACATAAATTTGAATTTTTTTGGATGCACTCTCTTATTTCTCTCACCTGCCTGCCCTCTGCTGGATTCTCCAAACCTATTGCGGTATTAAGCAATCTCACTACGTGTATTTAATTGAATTACATTTGTCAAATAAGTTAAGGGAAATGTGTATTAATGCTTCCTATATTTTGTTTACATGTGCTACAAAAGTAAATGATCATTGGTTTCCCATTTTAAGTACTCAGAAAGTGAGAATTTTAGTTGGAGATTTTGAAGTTTCAGTCCCACTGTTTATGAAAACACGAACTAGAAATACTGTTAATGTCGGTAATGTCACAGCCTTTCAGAAATTTCCAGGACTGAGAAGCCAGGTTGGGTAGGAGGGACAATGAGGAAATATCCAGCTTGATTGTAAATTTACAAAGTAAAAAAGTGTGGAATAATTTACTCTGTTTGATTAAAATTAAAATGTCATTCCATTAAACATATTGGTTTAAATATGATATTGAGAGAATGATATGAATTTACTTGATAATAAAAATCAGTATTTATGTAGCACTTATTTGCCAGATACTAAGTACTTTATATAATATTACCTAGTGTAATCATCACTGCAACCTATGAGAGAGGTACTACTAGTCTTCACTTTATAGTTGATGAAATGAAGGGATTGAGAGATTAAGTAACTGCACCAAGTTTAACAGCTAGTAAGTGAGAAAGCTGGCATCCTAATCCAGGTTATTAGGCTCTATGTCTGTTTTCCTAAAGACTGTGCTCGCTTGTCTCATCTCAATATCACTTCTTGTAAAATTTCTAAATAATAGACTTACTGTTATCCTGACCTTAGAAATAACAACTCCAAACTCTGAGTTGCTAGATGAATTTCCTAAAGCATCAGAATTACAAATGTTAATTGAATCCCCTGAAAAGATACAAAGATTAAAGATCTATTTGTCTTTTTTAGAAGGCTAGCTGCGATAAAGGAAGATAATTGTGTAATTCCTAAGGGCGCTAAATGTCCCTCCTTTAATTGAGTTTTGTGGTAGAGATGAATTATTTGACATCCTGGAGCATCTTCTGTGCTGATTTTAATAGCTGTAGTGGCACAATTCTATCTTAAATTTTGTTAATTGATAAAAAATATATGGAGTTGTGCACATATTTTGTTGACAGAAAATCATGGAAGAGAGTGTTAATTAAAAACAGAAATCTTAAATATTCACTCAAATTTAAAGGGAAAAAATAATTGGTTTCTCATTTCCAGAATTACCTGGTGAATCCACAGAATAGTCAGCTGCTGTTCTTGTCACACACAACCTTGTATTTGTGCCAAGGAAATTCTGGAGTGGGAAAAGAAAATGCCAAATAATCAAATCTCGAGTAATTGTTCCTCTCGTGATGACCTAAAAGTTGAGGTAATAGAGATGCTACTTTAAAACAATAGCTTTATAGTGTGGTTGGGATCTAGAAGTTAGGCAAAGGCAATAGGCGGTTAAAATAATGGGGTATTTACTGTGTGGCAGAGGTAATAGGGAGGTCAGAAATCAACACTGGTGCTTGGGATGTAAGAGTCAGAAATGTTGGGATGTGGGAATCACAAATGAGATTGGATATCAGAAGTCTTGGGACATGGAAATAAAAGTTAAGATATAGGAATCGAAACCTTTAGGATTTAGGAGTACAAAATGGCAGGATGAGGGATGGAGGATTTTAAAGTTGAGGAGTTGAGCTGTAGGGATGAGGATTCATGGGCTCCAGACAACCTATGAAAATCAAGTGTGAAGAATGGAAGATGCAAAGAGTCTTGTCATAATGAATTAGCTTATGTGAGATTAGACCTCCCACTGAAAACAATGATAAAAGCAGGACAAATACCTATATTTAACAACTATATTACATATATAACAACTATAAAGAAATATATATTTAACAATAATTTACCATGTATCAACAACTATATACACATGACATATATATTTATATGTATAAATTTATATATATATATATATATAAAATAACTGCTTCAAGGTACTAGAGAACAACTAATAAATGCAGGACTTGATCAGCTTCAATCCTTGAGAGCATGAGAGCACCTAGGGCAAGATCCACATTCACCTCAGCTTCTCCTCAGCCCTCTCTGCCCACCACACCTCCACCCTCCAGACTAGGATCAGACATGGGAGTTTGGGAACAAAAGCAGCTGGGATTTGAGGGACAAAATTCTAAAGAGTAGCAAACTGCAGAGATGTGAGCCCCAAAATCTGTGTACAGATTTCCCTCAAATCATCAGTTAGTTTTTAAGATGTACAGGTACAAAGAGTGACTTTAAGAAACTCAGCAGAACAATGAAATACCAGAAAAGGAAAGTAAAGAAACAATCCTTTTTAAAATTGCATCCAAAAAAATAAAATACTTAAGAATAAATCTGACCAAGGAGGTGAAAGACATACATGGAGAACTACAAAACATTGATTAAGGAAACTCAAGGTGACTTAAAGAAATAGAAAGATATTCCATGATCTTGGATTAGAAGAATTAATATTGTAAAAATGGTCACACTACCCAAAGCAATCTACAGATTTAATGAGATCCCTATCAAATTACTCAGGACATTTTCAGAACTAGAATAATCCTAAAATTTATATGAAATCACAAAGGACCCAGAATTGCCAAAGCAATACTGAAAAAAAATAAAGAATGAAGCTGGAGGAATAACCCTCCCAGACTTCAGACAATACTACAGAGCTACAATAATCAAAACAGCATAGTTTTGGCACAAAAACAGACATATGGATCAATGGAACAGAATAGAGAGCCCAGAAATAAACCTACATATTTATAGCCAATTAATTTTTGACAAAGGAAATAAGAATATACAATGGAGAAATGACAGTCTCTTCAGCAAGTGGTGTTGGGAAAACTGGACAGCCACATGTAAATCAATGAAGTTAGAACACTCCCTCACACTATACACAAAAATAGACTCAAAATGGCTTAAAGACTTAAACATAAGACAAGATACTATAAACCTCCTATAAGAAAACATAGGCAAGACATTTTCTGACATAAATCTTAGCAATGTTCTCCTAGGCAGTCTACCCAAGCAATAGAAATAAAAGCCAAAATAAACAAATGAGACCTAATTAAACTTATAAGCTTTTGCACAGCAAAGGAAACCATAAGCAAAACAAAACAACAGCCTACAGAATGAGAGAAAATATCTGCAAATGATGCGACTGACAAAGGCTTAATTTCCAGAATGTATAAACAGTTCATACAACTTAATAACGAACAACCCAATCCAAAAATGGGCAGAAGACCTAAACAAACAATTCTCCAATGAAGACATACAAGTGGCAAGTAGCCAATAGGCACATGAAAAAATGCTCAATATCACTAATTATCAGAGAAATGCAAATCAAAACTACAACAAGGTATCACCTCACACCAGTCAGAATGGCCATCATTCAAAAGCCCACAAATGATAAATGCTGGAGAGAGTGTGGAGAATAGAGAACACTCCAACACTGTTGGTGGGAATGTAGTTTGGTGTATCCACTATGGAAAACAGCATGAGGATTCCTCAAAAAACTAAAAATAGTCTTACCATATGATCCAGCAAACCCACTCCTGGGCATATATCTGGAGGGAACTCTAATTGGAAGAGATACATGCACCCCAATGTCCATAGTAGCACTATTTACAATAGTCAAGATATGGAAACAACATAAATGTCCATTGACAGATGACTGGATAAAGAAGAAATGGTATATTTATACAATGGAATACTACTTAGCCATAAAAAGAATAAAATAATACAATTTGCAGCAACATGGATGGACCTGGAGATCATCATTCTAAGTGAAGTAAGTCAGAAAGAGAAAGAAAAATATCATATGATATCATTTATATGTGGAACCTTAAAAAAAAAAAAGACACAAGTGAACTTACCTACAAAACAGAAATAGATTCACAGACATAGAAAATAAACTTATGGTTACCAGGGTGGGAAAGGGGTGGGAAGAGAGAAATTCAGAGTTTGAGATTTGCAGATACTAACCACTGTATGTCAGATAGATAAACAAGTTTATAATGCATAGCAGAGAGAACTATATTCAATATCTTGTTGTAACCTATCGTGAAGAATTATGAAAAGGAATATATGTACAATTGAAACATTATGCTGTACACCAGAAATTGACACAACATTGTAAACTGACTATACCTCAATAAAAAAATTAATTAATTAAAAAAAAGAAACAGCAGAACAGGAGCATCTAAAGAGTTGAACAGAGATTTCAGCAGCTGCACAGTGTTGGGGAGACAGGGATTAGAGTTCAAGCCAATAGTGTGGAGGGTCTTTAGTAAACATCTCAGGCTTTTAGTTGTAAGATCTATTAGGAACCAGAACCTAGGAATAAGGGTAAAACTGAAATAAACCTGAATTTAAAAGCATAAAGCCATGCTTCAACTGGATTGAAGTGATCCACTGGTATTCTATGTGCCTACTACAGTTAAAAACAAACAAACAAATGACAACAACAATAAAACATCTTTAGAGAAATCTGTTATCCAGAACCTCTATAGTTTTTCTTCCACACTGGCTGACATTCAGTAAGAAATTTTGAGGCACACTTTAAAAAATAGGATCAAATACTAAAAACCAGGAGCTGATTCAGGTATTGAAGTTATCAGATAGGAGCTTTAAATAAGATGATTAAAATGTTCAAGAAAATAGAGGAAAGATGAAGAATTTCACCAGAGTCTTGAAATCTATTCAAAGAATGGAAGGGGAGGAGACAAATAAAAATTCTGGAACTGAAAATATTATAACTAAAATTAAGAATTCAGCAGAGGGGTTGTATAGCAGCTCAGAAATAACAGAACAGTTTTACCGAATTGGGGGAAAGGTCAGTAAAAATATAGATATTAAAGCACAATGAGGAAAGAGGCCAAAAATACAGAAAAGAGTATAAGAGACATATGGAAAACTCTAAAAGATTTAACATACATGAAGTTGGAGTTCAAGAGGGAGAAGAGAGAGAGAAAGGTACAGAAGCAATATTTGAAGAAATACTGACTGGGAATTCTCAAACATTGTGAAAAACATCAGATTTCATATTTAAGAAGCCTTATGAATCCCAAGAAGGATCACATGCACACTAACACAACTAGATCACATTCAAACTGCTGAAAACCAAAAAGAAAGAAAAAACTTTTAAAGTAGAAGGGGTAGGAGGCTGAGACATATTACCTTCAAAGAAGCAACAATCTGATGGCTAACTTTTGAACAGAAACAATGGTAACCAGAAATCAAAGGAAAGACATTTTTAAAATGCCAAAAAAAGTGTAAAAAGCCAAAATGGAATTCTATACCCAGCAAAACTATCCTTAAAAATGTACATGAAATAAAGACATTTTCATGTTAACAAAAGCCGAGAGAATTTGTCACTAGTAAACCTGAACTATAAGAAGTATTTACATGAATTTTTTTCACACTGAAGTACAATGACCTCATCTAGAAGTGTCAAACTTCAAGAGGAAATGAAGAGCACCAGAAAGGAGTGACTTTGACCTACTTCTCAAATAAATTCTCATTGCAATGGAATCATTTAAAGTGAAATATAAGTTCCCTTTAAACGAAATAGAGACAAGAAGAGGTGAAGCAAAATTTTACAACTTAACAACATGTAGATAGTGTCAGTTTAATTCTGACCAAAATAAAGTTTAAAAAGAGTGGAAGTTGGATTCTGGGAGTCAAGGGTCAAAAACTGCAATTGGCACGTAGGGGTCAAAGGTTACGGCTGATTACCAGGGCAAGTGGGTGTCAGGGGACAAGAAAAGTTGTGGAGATGGGGAAGTCAGAAGCCACAGGCAATAGTTGTGCTGTAGGGGTTAGAAGTCAAGAGAGTCTGCGGGAGATGTGAGAGTCAGGAGTCCTGGCTGACAGTTGGGTTGTCATGGTTGTGTCAAAGGACAGAGGTCAGAGGTCTCGACTCACCTGAGGTAGCCACGGATGGTTCAAACTTGAGCGCGAGGGGCGGTTGAGTCTCCAGGCCCCACCCCTCTCGGGCCGCCCAGCGCGCACCGCCTCCTCCGTCGCCCCGCCCCCGGCCCCGCCCTGTCCGGAGCTTCGAACGCTGAGGCCGCGCGCGGCTGAGGCGACTAGCGGGTGAGCGAGCGGCGCAGGGACCCCGCGGGCGGCTGGGGCTTCCGCGGCGCCCGCCTACGCTCCCTCCCCTCGGGCGCTCGGGGCGCCGACGGGCGCCGCCTCCCGGGAAGATGGCGCTGCACTTCCAGGTCAGTGCGCTCTGCGCCGCGGGATCCCCGCTCTGCCGCCCCGGGAACCCGGCGGGACGCTGGGGTCTGGAGACTGAGGGCCGAGGCCGGCAGCGGAGGCCGCGGGGCCAAGGGTGGGCGGCCCGGTGCCCCGGAGCCCAAGCCGCCGGCCCCCGGCCCCAGGCACTGGCCTGGGCTGCACACCCTGGGCCCGAGCCCGGGCCCGGGGAAGGGGCGGCCCGAGCTCGGGAGTGGCGGGTGGAGGGGCAGGAGCCAGGCTAGGAGCTCGCCCCTCGGGGGAGGTGCGGATGTTGAGGACCAGCGGCGCGGGAGCCTGCCCTCCCCGGCTCTGCCGCGCGGCGTCCAGGGCGGCTTTGGCGGCTCCCTGGCAGGTGGGAGCCGGGCAGGACCAGCCTTCCCGCCGCGCCGCCGGCCGCGGCTCCGTGGTCAGCCTCCACACACTCAGGGGCTCGAGATGGGGCATGGGTCTGCCAAAGGAGCAGCGCAGCAGTTGGACTTTAATTGGCCAGAGCGGGCCAGGGCTGTATCTATAGGGAGTTGCGAAGGAGGGCTCGGCTGCAGCCTGATTGGAGGAAGAAACGGGAGCAGGGCGCGCGCTAGGAGCGCAGAGATGGTCCGGATGGGATGCTTGAGGAAGAAGGCTCACGTATTCTCGGGCACTATGGCATATGCATCCAGCTATCCATTCAACAGGCATAATTATAGAGAGTACCCCCTCCCCCCACCAAGTACTGTGCAAAGTTCTGGGGTAAGGGATTACATCATCTTATCCATCCTTGCCCTCATGGAATTCACCGACTATTGCGGTACATGTGAAAAGTGATACACAGATAATCACAGGATATCAGGGGGAACATTGACAAGTAGTAGTTAATCGTGTGTGTGTGTGTGTGTGTGTGTGTGTGTGTGTGTGTTGGGAAGGAGTGAGGCAGAGTTGCTATGCTTCTCAGGCAAGCTTTTTTGAGCTTCCGTTCATCCACTTATTTACTTACTTCCTATTTTGCTAGGCACTTAATATATTGCTCTAGCAAAACTTTATGACTTGTACACTCAGGGAACTTGCAGTCTAGTGGATCTTGAAAGAATTGTAGAAGTTGGCCAGGCGAAGAAGAAGGGAATGGGTATAGAGGCAAAAGGGAGTATGATCCAAGGCAAAGAATTAAGGAAGAACATGGCGCACAGCAGGAAGTTCAGTCTGGCTGGAGCATAGGGTCCATATAAAAGGAAGGGAGTAGGAGAGACTGGATGACAGGAGATGACTTTGGAGAGGTAAGCAATTTCATAATATGACAGTGTATCTAAGTGTCATATCCCTTTATAGATTTCTTTGGACCCCCTGTGACTACAGTGACCCATTACTTACTGAGTCTTCCAAAAGGTCTTTTTCTTTTCAACCAGCCACTCCTGTCAAGTAATTGACAGCTCAAGAGGTTGTGAGCCTGACACATTACCTTTTGACTCCTTGTCATTTCTATGCGTCTCCAGGTCAAAATAATAACTATTTATTACCATTTTAGTATGCCCTTTGAGAAATCTTCACAGGAAGAATCACACAGGGAGGACTTAGGGATTGTAAATAGGTAAACAGATGTTAATAGTTCAGTAAATCTTGAGGGTGAATTAAAAAGGATGGTGAAAGTTTGGAATGTTTTCAGACTTGGAAGGATGATGTGTAATAGTAAATCTTCTGGTCCTGGAAGACTTTGTCATACTTAGGTAGTGTTGGAAAAATTAGCTGCTACTGCCAAAACTACCCAAATTGGTTTCCCAGGAATATATTTCATGGCAGCTCTGGGCAGCTTAAAAGTAGAGCTGGACAAACAAAAGATCTGACAGTTTGAGGGGCCAGAAAAAAAAAACTCTGAACCTTCTCAGTTTGAATTGTTTTCAGCCTATGGGATCATATTGTTACCCAGTTAACTCAAGCAGCCTTTGTTACTGATGATAACTGGTACCTAACATTTTGAGTTTGCGCATACTTGTTGTAGATTTTGAACCCTGCTGCTAGCTTGAGAGGTATATATATATGTATGATTGGCTTGCTGTGTGCATGCTTTTCGCATCTGTGAATCTGACCAAATGTGGATTGAAAATATATATTTTTTTAATTCCAGAAAGTTCTAAAAAAACTTGAATTTGCTGCACACTGGCAACTATTTACATAGCTTTTACGTTGAATTTACAGCTATTTACATATCATGTGCATTGTATTAGGCATTGTAAGTAATCTAGAGTTGATTTAATGTATGTAGGGAAAGATGTATAGTGAAGATGTACATAGGTTGTAGATAGGCAAATATTATGCCATTTTATATAAGGGACTTGAGCATCCTTGGGTTTTGGTATCTGCCAGGGGTCCTGGAACCAGTCGCCTCACTGTATGTGCATGTATCTACATTTTATTCCTAAAGACACTGAACCTTAGAACGATTGTGACTTGCTCAAGGCTACAGAATTAGAGTAGTTCTAATAACTCATAATTCCATATTCTTTCATACCAATATCTTCCTGTTATCTACCCAACAGGGTAGTTAGTAAAAAAAAAATTACGTCATTATTATGAGTAAAGAAATGGATTTGTGTAAGGTCAGGTTATGTCATTGCTCCACAGTATTTTTCACATCATGGTAAACATAAGAAATGGTAATTGTGTGGTTCATTGTTGTAAACTGCTCATAACCAAAAGCCTGACTGGCCGGAGGGCAAGGGCATCAATATCCCAGACATACCTATAACCTATTCAAGGCACATGCATTCTAGTTAGGAAGCTGTGGGTCAGCGTACTCTGTTGTAGAGGAAGAAATGGATCTGGATTATCTGAGAGGAGACAGTCCAGGTTAGGGGACAGGGGACAGATTGAAGAAAGATATTTTGGGGAACAAGTAAGAGGTAGGCTCTTTAGATGTCACATGGAGAGCTTAAAGAGAATTGAGAGACAGCATTAGGAAAAATTTAGGAGATACAGTTGGGTGATCGTTTCTTGCTTTCAGGATTTTTCCAGAACCTGAAACTATAGCCATGCTTCTTAATACCCAGCCAGGCTACCTGATTTGATCTAGATGTGATTGTGAACTATTTGAGCATGATGGTAACATGACGAGAAGGAAGTCTTGGGAGGATGCTGGCATTATGGATTTGAATGGGAGAAATTATACACAGAAGACCAATACGGTGTTTTATAATTAACTGAAGAGATTATTTGTGTTGATCTGCTATGTGCCAGGCACTGGGTTAAGCTTTCTGTCATCTTTTTTGTCTTAATCTTCACAGTTGTTTTCTGAGGTGGGTATTACTAGCTGTAATTTCAAAAGTGAGGTTTACAAAGTTTAAATAGTTTGCTTGAGGTCACTTAATAAGTAATTGGATGGATTCCAGAGCTTCCACTCTCATTCCCAAAGAAGCCCCTAAAGAAATCCAGAGCACTGTGGGCCACAGTTAGGAAATACTGTACTATGGCTCTGCTGTCTGTGAATATCATATAGAGGTAGGACTTTATTTTAAAAGGATTCGCAGGTCTTTATGACAAATTCGGTATAGACTTGGAATTAGCCAAACAGTGAGGCTTGAGAGCACAGTTCACAAGACTCCCTCACTTCTGATACCAACTGCATATTTGGGAGTTTCCCCTTACCACCCTCAGGTTTGATAATTTAGCAGAAGAACTCACAGAATTCGTTGAAAGCTATCATACTCATGGTTGCAGTTTATTATGTTATCAGGAAAGTACACAGATTAAAATTGATTAAAGACAGGTACATAGGGCAGAGTCTGGGAGGGTTGAAAACAAAGCTTTTGTTGTCTGAAGGACATGTTACTCTCCCAGCATGTGTGTGTGGCAGTATGCACTGCGTATTGCACACAGAGAAGCTCACTTGAGCTTTGAGTTCTGGAGTTTTTATTGGGGCTTCTTCAGGTGGTCATGATTGACTGGTTGATTTGCCATATGGTTGATCTCAGTCTTTAGGTCAAATGACACCATGTGATCCAAAGTCCCCACCCTAAAACACATGGTTGGTCTTTCTGGTGTGGCCAGCCACCAGTTTAAGACTATAGGGTGTGACCAGCTGCATCCCCCTCTCCCCTCTGGCACTCCTCTGCCCTAAGCAGAGATTACTCCTGGAACCTGAGGGCAAAGGCCAGACTTTTCTTTGGGCAAGGCCAAACTCTTAACTATACCAGAGGGACTAAGGAGAAGGAAGAGCCAAAGATAACATCAAGATTGTAAATCTAGGTTCTGTTCTAAACCTTTGAAACCACTGAGAACAAAGGGACACTTGATGTGGAAATCTGGGGGAAGTATGTTCAATTCTGTTTCTGACATTTTAGGGCTGTTTTCAACATCTCTCTGGCTTTCCAAGAAGACATTTGTAAGTGAATGTAAAGGTGGTGAACAGACAGGGTTGAAAATATGGACTAGGACATCATCTGCAGGTAGATGATGACTGAAATAAAGGGTGACAAGATGGCAGGATGGTGAGAGACAACATGTACTTGGGGCCTGTAGATTTGGATTTAGCTCAAAATTGACCATATACTCTTATGTTAGATCTTGAGCAACATAAGTATATTTGATCTCTCAGCCTCAGTTTTTTTTTTTTTTTGGTCTGTAAAATGGGTGTGCTAAAATATGTGCTTCACAGGAGTCTTCTTTTTTAGGATTTGTTTAAAAAAATAGAAAATGGAAGTACTTTTGTAAACTATAAAGCACTAAAATGAATATTATCCAGTTCATTGTAGAAGGAAGAGTTCTAAGAGACCCAGGAATAAGCCTTCAGATATGCTCAGGAAAAGGTAGTAAAAAGGGAGGGAAAAACAAAGAATTTGTGGGAAATGAGTAACTTCAAGATGAAGGCATTTTCTACTAATGGTAGTCAAAAAGTTTAATTCCAGAAGGCAAGAAAGATAATAGGGAAGTAATCAAAAATAGTTTAAATTTAATTGAGATAGGATTTTTGTGGTTCATCTATTTATTGTTGTGCTATTAGGGGATATTTCTCCCCAGAACAAAAATTCTTTTTCAACTTTCTTGAGGTAAAATTGACAAATAATAAACTACACATATTTAAAATGTGCAGCTGGATGAATTTTGACATAAGTATATACCTGTGAAACTCACTGAAATTTAGATAGTGAACATAATCTATCACCCCCAAAAGTTTCTTTATGCCCCTTTGTAATCCTACCTTGCTGCTCCCCCATCCTCCTCTCCCACTCTCTCTTCCCATCCCAGCTAGAAATCACTGATCTGCTTTCTTCTACTATAGAACTATACAATATATACTCTTTTGTCTTGCTTCTTTTACTAAGCATTTACCTGTCAATAGATACATGTGTGGGAATTACTGTATAGAAAGAAGTCACATCATTTAGGAGTTGTGTGTCAAATACAAAGGCCAGAAATGAGTCCAAAGTAACTTGGATGATCCTTATTTAGGCTGTAGGCAGGATTATGTCATTGTCTCCTAGGCTATGGAAGTTGGGTGCTGTCTGTTTATGTTTAATAGTTAATCTACAGGAGTTAGGTGATGTCCAGTTCTACTTGTTCTACCTGTTATATGGTCTTCTGATGTTCACATGAAGCCTTTTAGAAGCTTTAATAACTCATGACTGATTTGTCAACAAATTGAGAAGGTATCCATTTCTCTGAAACATTCTATGCTCACATATTCTCAGACATTAATGTATATGTATGTCCAGGATGATCTCATTTAAGGATTTTCATAAACCCCATTTCCAAAGTAAGTATCAACTAAGATGCAAATTTATCAATTCACCATGAAAAAGAAAGTCTCTGTAAACATTCTCTGGAAAATCAAATACTAATCAGAAGTTTGACTGGTCGCTCAGCAGTCATCACATTGTGAGTTTAACTGTGTGAAAAGTTTACATAATGCTTTTCAACAGGGTAAGGATCTTTGTGAATGTATCCTTTTCTCTAAAATGATTTAGTATGACAGGCATTTGTTTAATTGTCACTACAGTGAAAGAATATTGTTTCAATCTTAAGAGAAAATTCAAACTTTTCCCTTTTTCATCTTGCACTATCTTTCAGTGGTTAATAATTTAAAATACCTTTGGAGAAAAGAGTAATTGGTAACATTGTTGACATAAACAGTATTTAAATATACTCCAGACTTGTTCTGTATTGAGGTCTCTTAAATCAGTATGGCAAAACAGACAAAAAATTTCCAAACCTTTTCCAGAATCGTTCCAAATAGATTTACATAAGGTACTATTGAAATGATTAATATTAATGTTTGTTTTGGTTTCCTGGGGCTGTTGTGACAAATTACCACAAACTGGGTGGGTTAAAACAACAGAAATTTATTCTTTGATCGTTATGGAGGCCAGAAATCTGAAACTAATGTGCTGACAGGGTTGGTCTCTTGTTAAAGACCTTGAGGGAGAAACTGTTCCTTGTGTTGTCCCTAGTTTCTGATAGCTGCTGGTAGTCCTTGACGTTCCTTGGCTTGTGGATGCGTTACCCTAGTCTTTTTGACTTCTTCCTATGACCTTCTCCCTTGTGTCCCTGATCTCAGATGTCCCTCTCATGAATCATTAGATTTAGAGCCCACTGTTAGTCCAGGATGATCTCATCTCTAGATCCTTAATTTAAGGATTTGCAGAAACCCTATTTCCAAATTAGGTAACATTCAAAGGTACTGGAGGTTGGGAGTTGCATATATCGTTTAGGGGGATGTAGTTCCACCCATTGCAATGTTATTATTGGGTAACACTGATAATAAACAACTAGTCTTTGCAGTGTATGCTGTGTGCCAGAATTTGTATGGCCCTGACTTACTTAATCCTCTAACAAACCTATGAGGTATACACTGTTGTCAGTCTCACTTTTTTGCTGCCTTTTGTTTTTAAAGAGGTAGGTCTTGTCACTATTTCTGGCCTCGTTCCTTTTATACACAGAATCTACTTCAGAGACTGTTAGACCTAGATAAATGCATGACAGCGGGATCAGTTTATCATTAAATTATTCTGGGTACTATCAGCTCCAAAATTCAGCCCTTCACATTTATTAGATTGAAGGAAAAGACCTCTGAGGTTGATCACAAGTTATGAGAGAGAAAAAGGTAGCTCTTTTCATTTTTGTGTTTCTTACTCTTGGAGAAAATGTGGGAATTCATATGTATTCATGAACAATAAATTTTCTATGCATTTTAATATTATGAGCAGTTTGTAGTAGCACTCTGAGGGCTTGTTGGGCCAACCTAGGTGAAGGAAATGTTTAAAATGTGGCTCATCTGAGGTCCTTTATCTTAATTTATCCATTTGAAACCTTTCTTTTGTGCTTTTATGTTTGCTCTAGCAGAAAATTCGCTAGTCTCCAATGTTGGGCTCTGACCTGGATAGAAAAGTGGCAAATGCCATAAAGAAGCTAAGAAGGAGAGAGAAGTGAAAAGAATAAAGGGAGCTAGAGGAGGTCTCTTGCAGTGTTTCTTATGTGTTCCTATTAGGCAAAGGGCTATTTGCATTTGAGGGAATGTTCAGACTAGAACAGCTGTAAGGCTGCCACATAAAAGTTGAGGCCAGAAAGGATAAAAAAATATCATTTCTTTATGAGTATCCCATTACCATCATAATGCCCACCTGACATCGAAATCTGTACCAGTTTTTTTTTTTTTGTCCTCCAAAGAGAAATTCTCTAACTTCAAACTGAAATAGTTTGTTTTAGTAAAGATGCCTTTAACAAAAATTCTTAAAAGCCAAGAGGAGTACTGAACTCATTTTAAAATGTTCAGATTTTATCCATGTATCCTATATCTTCAGATGAAATTATATTTATAAATAGAATGGGTTATTCTTTGTGTCCATGAAATAGGAGCCTGCAACATGATAGCTAGTTACTACATTGCTATACGCAACATAGGTCAAGTCATAGTTCCTGAAAATTGTGACATAGTTCACCTGCAGTATTATGAGGCATTGGTTTAGAAGACCCACATCAACATATATTTATATCTTTTCTTTTTTATAGACAGAACCACAGAAGTTCTTACAATCTGAAAAAGAATGTAAACTGGAATAACATCTGCAACTTGCACTTGATAATTCCTCCCACCCTTCTCTTTAGCTTTAATTTGGCATCTCCTTGCTGTCTTTTTACCAGTCACACTGACTGACTAATGTCTTGAAATGATTAAGCTCCATTCTGGGCCCTGGTAAATTCTGTTTCTTTGCCTGGACTGCTGTCTAGTCTTTTTCTTATGCTTACCCTTTCAGGTCAGCATAAATGTTCCTACTTCAGGCAAGTCTTTTCTAACCTCTTGGATTAGGCAAGTCCTCCTTTTTCTATACTCTTACTTTTCCATCACAGAACTATTAATGTAAATAATTTAGAGGTAGGAGAATTGCCTTTTTTGGTTCACCACTGTGACCCCTAGTAAGTAGTGGTAGCTCAGTAAGCATTTATTGAAATGATGCATACAGGTACGATATTTGTATCCCTTGTTTCCTGTGATTAATATATTTACCTTCTTTTTTTCACTCAAGTAAAATGTTAATTTTTTTTTCTTCTCAAGAGTTTGGCTGAATTGGAAGTATTATGTACTCATCTCTACATAGGGACTGATCTTACACAAAGAATAGAGGCTGAGAAAGCACTCCTGGAACTTATTGACAGCCCAGAATGTCTCAGCAAGTGTCAACTTTTGTTAGAACAAGGAACAGTAAGTATTTGATAACAGCAATTAACGATGAAAGATCAGTAGATATATGTCAGTGTTAATGAATTTCGTCTAGGTTAGCAATGCAGGTTAATAACTGATAGGCATTATCACGTGTCTTTTTACTCTAGTTTATTTCACTGTCAAAGAATTGGAAAACCTGGAGAGCAAATTTAGGGGAGAGCCCAAGAGGTGGAAATAGGCATGAATCAAAATAGTTTCTTGATTCCTCTTGGCCCCTTTTTGTATCTTCTACCAGTGGCAGAAGTTACATTTTTAGAAAGTTGGAATTAAAAAAAAAAAAAGTCTAGGTGGGAGAGACAGGATGTAATTAACTCTGAAACGTGAAGGAATGAATCAGAGGAATGCTAACTATTTCTTGCCTGCCTCCCTTTTAGAGATTCATAGCCATTTATTCAGCAGTCATTTAGCAAATACTTAAATGTAAAACAAGGCATTGTTTACTAACTACCTGCTTTATGTACATACATTAAAGTAATGCATAGTTTAGTTGGGGAGGCATAGGTGTAAATAAAGAGCTATATGTGCTGCAGTAAGAAACTATAGGCTCTATGTGGCATAGATTGGCAAACTTTTTCTGTAAAGGGCCAGATGGTAAATAATTCAGACTCTGTGGGCCAAGAGGCAAAATCAAAGATGTTTTGTAAGTATGTCTATATGAAGAGAAAAAACAAATTTCCACAAAGTGTATTGATGAAATTTAACATGATAATCGAGTTTTTTGGTTTTTGTTTTTTGTTTTTGTAATTAAGTCTACTAATGAAAAGGATGAAATTATTCTTTTGGGGATAACATTTTGCTTAATTGGGGTTCAGAGGGTTTCTTATCATTAGCATTGATTGCAAATCATCATATGTTAATACTGATCTGTAGTGAGACCTTACCAGTTTTATCTTTGAAAATGTCTTACGCATGCAGATAGGTAATGCCTAATATTGATACCAATCCATGAGCATAAGATTTTGATTAAGCATACTCATCATTTAGAAGGCATGTATTGAATTCTGTTAAATTTGATACTTGCCTTTTAGGATGTCATCACATGGTAGATTAATCACTTCCAATTGAAGGTTAGGTGGAGGCTCCTCAATTGCTCAGTTAAACAGATTTGAAATATGGAAATTTCCTTTGCAGTTGCATCAAGGTCCAAAAAAAGTGCTGCTGGAACTGTAGTTTGAGTTCAGAAAATATACTCAGGAATAGAATTCTTCTCGTTTGAACATTTGATAGCGTGGAAAGTGTGTAGAGCAGCTTACTATTACTTGCGATTCAGTCAGTGTTAGTTGTTGGAATGACTGTTGCATTGTAAGTTTCGTATAAGTACTAAGCACTGTTTGCCTTTTAGAAAATTTTATAACTTTAGGTTGAATTCATTGAGAAACATAATCAAGTTTGCAGCAAAAGCTAATTTCAAAAGCCAGTTAATATTCAACAGTAGTTTAAAATGATTCTTCTTATTCAGAAGAACTTCACTCAGCCCTGAGCAAAAAATATTGCAATAAAACTTTACCACTGCCAAGCTGTGTGGTGGGGCGAATCAGGATTTTCAGCTTCTGTTTCTGACAGAAATTCCCAGAACTGAAGATAAATTCATGAAAGTGAATTGAACTGTTAGCACCACTGACTCATTAACACGTGATAGATTCAGATACTTACTACAGAGTATCTACTGATGAATAATAGAGGGAATAACCGATAGGCTTTAGACACATTTTTACAAGCTTTGTAAATGTATTCAACTAAACCATTTCTGTTTCATATATTTTTACCACCATTTGTGACACATTTTGGCAGATACTGTTTCAGGTTGTAGGGAATTAGTGTTTTCTCAGCTTCTTTGAAAATATTCTGGCCAGTAGTTGCATGCAGACTCTTCATAGAGATTAATTCTTTGGTCACTTCAAACTTAGTATTGACTTCTGGAATAAACAGCTAATATCTGTAACAGTGTGAGCAGTACATGTTAATAACATCTGTTAACTCATCTGTCATCTCATCAAGAACTAAGGCAAATCATTCCCCTTGTTTGAAATTGACTTTTGATGTAACTCCAGTGTCTTCAGTAGTCTGGGCATTGTTCTCACCAAAAGGCTACGAGTCTGAAGTTTATTTTCTCTGCATGTGTAACTTCAGCCACTGCAATAAAATAATGATGATTGAATTAACTCTGTTGATAAGTGGCTTTTCTTGCTTGGCTAACAAATGAGTCATATCAAAACTTAACTTTGGTTGCAACCTTACTTTATTTTATTTTATTTTTTGTGGAGAAATTCCATTATTATGAAATATTCTGTTTTAAATTTTCTCCTTTTTCTGGTTGTTGATTTCCTGTGAGTTAAGAGTATTGGCATGAGTGCTTAGTCTGATGTTGTCAACATATATTGAATTCTTTTAGGACAGCTTTAGTGCCACTGCATAAAAAGCGCATTGCTTTGCTATCTAATTCAATAACAGAATAATCCACATTCCGCTGTGCCTTAAGAGTTAGACATTTGAAGTCTGTTTCTATCTTTTCTTGTTTTGACATGACGGATGTGCACTGGTAATAATAAAAGGTACGTGTCACTTCATGGTGATTCTCATGGCACTTTATGCTCTGTGGAGTTAAAAGTACATCACTGCAGTTTCTAGTGCATTGAGCAGCAGTAGGAGGCAGTGCGTGCCAAACTGTTTTAACTGTTTGACTCTGGTGTCATAGCCTGAGAGCAGCCATAGACAATATGTAAATGAGTGAGTGTGGCTGTGTTTTAATAAACTTTATTTATGAACACTGAAATTTGGATTTCATTTATTTTTCATGTCACAAAAGGTATTATTTTCATTTTTTTCTCCAACTTTAAAATAGCAAAAACCATTCATAGCTCATGAGCCTTGCAAAAATAGGTAAGATTTGGTCTACGGGCCTTAGTTTGCTGACTTCTGGTCTGGAATAAAAAAGAAAGAAGGACTGTCTTTACAAGAAATTGCCGGAAGTGTGGTGAATAACTGAACCAAAATTTGAAGGATTGAGTACACTATTTAGTTAAGACAGTTGGTGGCCAGAGAGAATACAGTCCACATGCATCTGGAGAAGTTGGGAGGTCAGAGTGGGAAAGGCATTGAAAGGAACTGAAAGATGGCTGTTGTGGTCAGAAGATAGTGAAGAATGAAACCAGATAAATTTGAAGAGTTAATCAAAGGCCAGAACATGCAGGACTGTATAGACATAGTAAGTGTATTTTACTTGAACTTGTTCATAATCATTTTTTTCTTCTTGATTGCTTGCTGTTGCTTGAAAAGGCTACCTACACCTTCCTCAACTGCTCAACCCTTATGAGGGATTTTATACATATATATGTGTGTGTATATGTATATATTTATATATGTTTTATCCACTGTAAATCTGCCAATTTGGAAAACCAGAAAAATTCCCATTATTTCTTAAGAAAAATTCCTACCATAGTGTTTTGATTATTCTATGACAATAATTAATAAAATTTATTTTTCTTTACAGACATCCTATGCTCAACTCCTTGCAGCAACATGTCTTTCAAAACTTGTTAGCAGAGTCAATCCTTTGCCAATTGAACAGAGAATAGATATCAGTAAGTGGTTTATTATGCTTTTTATCAAGTTGCACTCTAAAAATATTTTTCCCTTTTAGATATGCTAAACTGTGAACAGGCATGCAAGTTATTTTATTATGTCACTTTTTAGAGCTAAGCGATCAAGTCTTTACATGTGTAGTGATGAATGATGATGTGTTACACAAAAATGTGTAGTCAAAAAAGTATTTGTTTAGTTTGATAATAATAACTAGTATTTTATTGTCTATACTATTTACTAAGATTTGTACTATCTCATTTTACCTACCCAACTTCAGAGGTGGGCACTATTATCCTCATTTTGTAAATAAGGAAATCAAATCTGATGGGCCCTATAATTTGCCCAAGATCACATAGCCAGCAAGAAGTAGCGCTGTGATTCAAACTTAACACAATTTCTGTGGAGTCCATGCTCTTAGTGATTGTCTTAACTTCATATACAACTGAATGATGGAAAAGAAGTCAGTTCTCCAGTATTTCTCAGGATGCTGTATCAAAAGTACATGAGATGTGTACAGAATCAAAAACAGATTCCTACTTATTAGGAAAATAATGTGTCTGTGGACAAACAGTGCTTGGAACTTAGTATAGTTGGAAAATTGATTCTGTAAAGTACCAACATGTTTTTCAGAAGTAATGTATTTTCTTTTTTTTTTATTGAGTTATAGTCATTTTACAATGTTGTATCAAATTCCAGTATAGAGCACAATTTTTCAGTTTTACATGAACATACATATATTCATTGTCACATTTTTTTTTGCTGTGTGCTACCGCAAGATCTTGTATATATTTCCCTGTGCTATACAGTATAATCTTGTTTATCTATTCTACATTTTGAAATCCCAGTCTGTCCCTTCCCACCCCTCGCCGCCTTGGCAACCACAAGTTTGTATTCTATGTCTGTGAGTCTGTTTCTGTTTTGTATTTATGTTCTTTTTTTTTTAGATTCCACATATGAGCAATCTCATAGGGTATTTTTCTTTCTCTTTCTGGCTTACTTCACTTAGAATGACGTTCTTCAGGAAGGTCCATGTTGCTGCAAATGGTGCTATGTTGTCGGTTTTTATGGCTGAATAGTATTCCATTTTATAAATATAGCACAGCTTCTTTATATCCAGTCATCTGTTGATGGACATTTAGGCTGTTTCCATGTCTTGGCTATTGTAAATAGTGCTGCTATGAACATTGGGGTCAGAAGTAATGTATTTTCAAAATTTGTGTGTGTGAGTTTGTTTTTCATATGGACAAAGCTCTAATAGTTGAGGTGGGATTTTTTTTGTTATCTTTGTTCATATTAGAAGTAGACTGTTGACTCATTTCTGTTCTCCAACCTCGAGGCTCACATGATTCATATTTGTGTAACAGAAAAGTTAAAATGAGTATTATGGTGGTTCTTTAAGCTCAGTTTTTGAATGGCCAAATCACATAATGATTTGTCATTTGCTTCATATATTTGATATTTCTCTAACCATCCAAACAGAAAGGAACCTCCTCAACTTGATAAAGATCATCTACAAAAAAAAAACTATGACACTGAAGAAAACCTAGAGGAGGATTTATCCATGCTCTCATGAACTTGTGTGCATAAGAAAGCAAAAGAGAAATTTACAGTTTTAAAAATAAGGATTTAATATTATAAATCTGCAATAAAATATTGTGATTTTGTTTATTTGGCCTTTATACACACATATATTTTAAATAGACTTTATTTTTTTAGAGCACTTTTAGATTCACACAGCAAGAATGAGCAAAATGTACAGAGAATTCCCCTATGGCCTCCGCCCCAACACAAGTATATCCTCTCCCATTGTTAGCATCCTGCACTAGAGAGGGTACATTTGTTACAACTGATGAACCTACAGTGACATATCATTACCATCCAAAGTCCGTAGTTTACATTAGTGTTCACTCTTGGTGTTGTGCATTCTCTAGATTTGGATTAGCGTGTAATGACACATATCCCCCATTATAGTATTATGCAGAACAGTCCCACTGCCCTAAAAAGCCTGTGTTCTCTGGTTATTCATCCTTCTCTCCTCTCTAATCTCTGGCTACCATTCATCTTTTTACTGCTTCTATAGTTTTGCCTTTCCCAGAATGTTATATAGATGGAGTTATACTCTGTATAGCCGTTTCCGATTGGCTTCTTTTACTTAGTAATATGCATTTAAGGTTGTCCATGTCTTTTCATGGCTTGGTAGGTAATTTCTTTTTAGCGCTGACTGGTATGCCATTGTCTGCTTGTACCACAGTTTCCTTTGTGAGTTTCTTGGGTTTGGCTTACTACTCTTGCATCTGCAAGTAGATTAGAATGTTACGCTGTGTCTGTCTGACATGTGTCAATAAATAGTTGGCATGTCAGTTAAAATGGAAAATGTGAAGATTGCCTCAACAGTCACATTGTCTTTATTACATCAACTCCAAAATTCTCATTCTTTCATGATACAGTCCCAGACTACATATCTCATTATTTCCCAGCCTTAACTCTATTGCCTGAACTCTGTGTTCAGCACACTATTTTCTACTTTTATTAGTATAATTAACAATGACTTACTATTACTTATCAGTCAAATACCATTTCCTCAGCTTAGTATTCAAGTCCGTTCATGAGCTTGTAATGTCATCCTTGTAGCCTTATGTCTTCATTGGCACTAGCCTGTTAGTTGTACCAGGTTTTTCCCTTATGCCATGTTATTTCTGCCTTGGTGCTTTTTCTTACGTTGTTTCTTTAGCCTGAAATGTTACCCTTTTAATCGTCTATTCAGATACAAGTGTAGCTTAAGTTTAATTACCTATATAAATCAACCAGTTCTCCTTCTCTTCCTCCCACGCTTCCTCCACCTTCCTTCCTTCCCTGCTTATGTCTTTCTTCCCTTCTTAACTTCCCTTCAAACAGCTTTATTGAGGTACAGTTTATATACCATATATAGTTTTAAGTGTACAGTATTTGATTTTTCGTAAATTTACAGAGTTGTGTGAATATCATTACAATTCAGTGTTAGAACATTTCCATCACCCCCCAGAATTCCCATGCTCATTTACAGTCAGTCCTGCTCCCATACCACCTGCCTCTAAGATACTTTCTGCCTCTGTAGATTGACCTTTTGTGGATATTTCATATACATAAAATCATACCGTGTTTGGTATTTTTGCATCTAGCTTCTTTCACTTAGCAAAATGTTTTTGAGGTTTATCCATGATGTAGCATGTGTCAGTATTTTATTATTTTTTATTATAGAATAATATTCCTTTATATAGATAAATGACTTTTTGTTATCCATTCACCACTTGATGGGCATGGGTTGTTTTTGCTTTCTGACCACTGAATAATGCTACAATGAACATTGACTTACAGATCTTTGTGTGGACATATGTTTTCATTTCTCTGGACTAGATTCCGAACAAGTGGAATTGCTGGGTCATGAGTAAGTTTATGCTTAACTTCTAAGGAAATTGCCAAACTGTGCTTCATAGTGCTTGTACATTTTGCATTCCCACTAGCAATGTGCGAAGGTTTCAATTTCTCCTAAGTCTTATCTTAATCTTCTTACAGTAGGTTATTTTTTTTTTTTCTGTCCTATGTATTCTTTCTCTCCAAATATTTCATAAGCTAGCTCCCTAGGCATAGATTATAGCTCAAATTTTTGTGTTCACAGCATTTGGAGTTATTTCCATCAAAGCATTTGTAGTTAAATATTAAGGTATTTACCTTCTCTTTACTTTTTTCCTAAATAACATGTTAGCCTTTGAGAGCAAAGTAGAAAGTTAATCTTTCCTTTTTCTTTTATTTTCTTTTTGTACGTTTTCTGATAGACTTTGTGGCATATTTTTTACTTGACTTCAATTAGTCGAAAAGTATTTCATATTAAATTTCCATAATTTGTAATGCCTAAAGTGTTATTCTAATGAGAATAAACTACAAAAGACTGTCTACAAGTTTGGACTTAGAAGAGTTTTGAATTACTAATTATTATTAAAATGTATGGTTTGGCCAGTATTTGGAAGCAGCAAACAAAAACTCCAAATAAACCAAGACAACCTGACTCAGGGTCCCAGTTTGGCCACTTTGACAAATTAAACTTCATATTCTTTTGTCTAAGAAACAATAATAGTAGTAGTAATACAATAGCAATGTCTTCACATTGTTGTGACAGCTACATGAGATTTTTTTCTGGGAAGCAGTTTTATTTTCTAACTTGTTTGATAAATGCTAAATATTGTTGTTATTGTCATATAGGCATTTTTGACACTCAAAGAACCTCTAGTATATAGCTTTTCAACTTTCTATTAACTTTTGTCTGGGAATTTTTCCCACTTACTTTACTTCATTCTCCCTTGTGTCTTTCTGAACATTTCATTTTCTCCTTGGCATGGCTTTTCCCTGTTATCTTGGGCTAGTGGTGATGAGATTGCTGTTGTTTTACTTTTCATAAGTGGCACTTGTTTACTAAAGTGGAACAGTATTATAGGTCTTGCGGTAAGCATAATGTGAGATTATTTTATGTAAAACATTCAGCTAAAATAACAGAAATATAGTCTAGTAAATTTTTTCTTTTTTGCCTTACATAATAAACTTATTAGCTAGTACCTTTGCTCAGGCAGTTTGGGAAGGTGTGCTTTTTGGTACCTAACTTAGATGTGAAGCATGGTTTGTCTCCTATTTGATCGTCTTATTATTTTGAAATTACCCTCCTAGTGATTACTACTGCCCACATATGGATTCCTCACATCCCCTCCAGGTTAAAAATTTTCAAGATATTAAAAATAAAAGTAATAGAAGTAAATCAGATTTTCTTTTATATTCAGGAGGCACTGTCATTTTCTTAAGTTTTGTTATTGAAATAAAAGATTACATGTATTGAAGGAGAACCATATTACTGTAATCCAAAGGAGAGACTTCTTTTAGATTTCTCCTAATGCTAGGAAAATCTGTGCTTTTTCATCTTAGTTTTTAGTTTGTGTCACTGTGTAATTTTGATGCTAATAAAAGTTAATGTTGAAATATGCTAGTCACGAGAACTTTTTTTATGTGAAGGTTCTCACTACAGTTGTCAAGAACAGCTGTTGAGTAAAAACAACCAATACCATAGGAGGCTTGAAAGTGTTGTTGGATTTTGGAGTTGTTTCCATTAAAGCTATTTTTAGTTAAGTATTGAAGTAGTTACTTTTTCTTCACTCTTTTCCCAAATGGCATGCTGGCCTTTGGGGCCAAAGAAGAAAGAGAATCTTTTCTTTTTCCTTCTTATATTTTTCTAATAGACTTAGTGGCGTATTTGTTACCTCAATTACTGAGTCCCCTGGTAGCTCACAGCAGAATTTGCTACCCACTTGTAATGATTTTGGTATATTAGTTTTATTCCAGGCTTTACTTTACTATTCCTGTTCATACTTTCTTTAATTTATATATTTATTTTATCGTATTGTACTGTTTGTATTTTTTCTGCCACTTAAACCAGGGTAGTGTGTAGTCAGTTTGACTAGAATATGACATGCATTCCTAAAAGTGTGCTATGCAGTGTTATACAGTAAAACCACAGAGCTTATTAGAGAAATGGGATTATGGAAATATATTTTAAAAAGATAGACATCTAATAAAAAGCATAGTAGAGTTTTATACATGTTAAATGGTTAAGAAATACTAAATGGTAGAATAAATATGACTATATCTTGAAGAAGACCTGAAGGTTGGTTGTAGAACTGGACTTCCTAAGGGTTGCATTTTGTGAGTTATCACTAAGTGGTGGGAGGAAGGTGATCTGAAAAAGGCTGGAAAATTATCACACCAGAAAGCATGGGTGCGGCTGATAACACATGAGATGAACTGAGATAGTTAATAGATTTTTGAGGTTTATGCATTTTGAGTATGGCTTGGTTCGTTTGGCTTAGTTGCAGTTTTCTGTATTAACCTAGTGTTTTTTCCTACATGAAATTATGCAAAAACAAACATGGCATTCACACTATACTCACATTTTCTCCTGATGTCAGTTGAATTGAAACAAATTTGCTTTTTCAAAGTAAGCCTTATAGGAAAACTGACTATGTAAATAAGTACATATGTTAGGAAAAGGGATTAACTTTGTCAAATAACGTGTCATCACTACCTGTTTTCACATGAGTCACATTATGTTACTGAAAAGTCCCAATGATCACAGAATATTTTTTTTTTCACAGGAAACTACATTCTTAATTATGTGGCATCACAGCCCAAGCTGGCTCCCTTTGTCATCCAAGCTCTAATTCAGGTCATCGCTAAAATCACTAAATTGGGGTGGTTTGAGGTTCAGAAAGACCAGCTTGTCTTCAGAGAAATTATTGCCGATGTGAAGAAGTTTCTTCAGGTAAGAAGATGTTATTACATTATAAGAACATCACTAGTTGCTTTTTTTGGTTTTTGGAAAACTGCTTTTCTTAAAGCTATATGGTGGTTTTTGTGACTACCAGTTCCATATTAATTATGATTTATTGTTTACCCTCTGGAGCCTGTGTTTTTTATTGCCAGTAAAAGAGGATCATGTCATATAACTTTCAAGCCAGAAGAATCAAATTATAATGTTTTCTAATTTCAAAAACATACGTTCGATCATTTCTAACCTTGTGTATCTGTGTACTGCATATATGCAAAACATATATATGTTTTTCATGTATTATCTAATTTAATGTTCATTACACCTCTGAAGGGGATTTCATTTTGTAAATGAGAAAACTGAGGCTTAGAAAAGTTAACTAATTTACATAAGTTTGCATAGTGACCTAGTAAAGCCTAGCACTAGTACTTCAATAGGTTTTCTAACTTAAGATATATATTTAAAAAATGTTTACATTATATCAGATTGAGTCATACTAGCTCCTTAAGAATGTTTTTAACCTAAGTGATTAAAGTTACAGCATATGCACATTTAACTTACACAAATTCAGGTATTTGAACTGAAAAAAAAAAAGAGGAAAGGAAAGAAGAAAGAAAAAAGAAAAGCAGGAGGACACGCCTTTAAATTGTGCCAATGATTCCACTTGTATTTCACATTCTGGAGTGAGATACGGGAAACTGAAATCTGCCCTTTTCTGTTCCTGCATGACCATCATGCCCTGTACAGTATGAATCAGATATTTGAAGATACATATTTTTTTCATACAAATGTTATCCCTAATTGTAAGGAAAGTACTTACCTGGTGTTCTGCTGAAGAAGCAATGACCTGTTACAATTTTCAGGGGAAAACTGGCAGTTTGTATTATTTGAGAGATGGTTCAGTGTCGATTTACTGGCAGTTTGGGGTAATTAGCACTTTCTCAGATTTTATTGCTTATACAGTAACTTTAAAATTTAATCCCTGTGTAAGATGTAACTCCATCATATAGTGTAATGCTTGAAATCTCAGAATATGAAATATTAGACTGTATTGCTTTTTTATTCATATTAAAATCCTGGTTAACAAATATTTGATCATCTAAAACTACAGAATGAGTGTATTTTTATCCCTGAGGGGATCTGCTCTGGGGCAAAGGGATAGTTTATTCAGTAACAGATGAGTTTTTCACCTTTGACTCGTACATATAATTTAGACTAACACAGTAAGTAGCACCCCTCTCTTGTCATTTACTAAGATCACACACAGCTTATCAAGAATCACTCGCATAGATAAGAATAGACTTCAGAGTTCTTTTAAAATAAAATCAAAGTTGGAAACTAAATGGAATGAAATCATTCTTATTGGCTGACATTTCTCAAGCTCCCTTTTCAGTGGCTGCTAAGTTGAACTTAATTTGGGCTTTAGTGTGTTTTTGTCAGTTTTGGAATATCAGAAGAAACTGAATGTTTTATCTTCAAAGTTTATTACAGTATCACACAAAAAAACTCTTGCTTTCTGGGCATATGACTTAACCAAATCTTGAGTCATGAGAAAGACAGTAGACTTAGTGTTATAATACCCTAAAATAGTACCACATGGTTCCTTTGGATATTAGCAGCTTTTGTGAATTTAGTACTAAAAATTATTTTAAGTTTGTTAAATTTTTAATGGCCTGAAGTTTTGTATATCTTCTTTTCTCTGTTATTTTAACCTATTGCTGCTATACTCCTAACATTTTCGTGCCTCCTTTCTACATATATACCCAGGGGATCTTACTGTCATCTACGGCAGTGCTGTTGAAATTGCTGGTCCACAGCAAGATAAGGAATTCATGTCAGAATGTAAATCAATGCGTTGCTTCCCTTATCAAGAAAGACTTACTATAAAGAAAATGCAGCTGAACTAAATAGTGTACCTAGTTGTTTTATATTCTGGTACAAACTCTTCTGTCTTGCTATGGGCCGGTACCAAACCATTCTTGCATTAGAATTGAGTTTGTAGACCACCAGCAGATTCACGGACCAACAGTTGGTCAGAGAACCACGCTTTAAGGAGCATTGGCCTGATGTACACAGAGCATGGATGCTTCAGTAATATGAAATCTATAGTTTAGTTCATAGAATTCAGATTGTGCTGAAGGGCCATAAAGAATTAGAATGGAAAAATTATGGATCTTTCTTTTTTTTTTTATTCTGAGGTAATTTGAATTTGATTTCACCTAGTGACCCAGTGTTAGTGGAATTCTGTGATAGTAAGAAGGAGTGACCAGCTGTAAAGTTAGGACTTGAAAACTGTATCATCTGTGTTAGTGCTTTTTAAAAATTATTACAGTTACACTTATTATTTTCATACTTCCAGTGTGATTTTACAGTAAGGTAATTTGTTAGTAATGTGCATATGAAATCTGAATTTTGATTTAAAGGAAGATTTTGAGACTAAATTAGAAGCTGACTAAATTAAAACCACTATACCATATTGATAGTCATGTATTTATCTACTGCACTGGACACTTCGGGGCCTTCATTATAGATACATAATAAATGCATACACATGCACCATTAAATAGTATTAAAAGGACCTAAATGATCTTATCTGATCTTAGATCAAGAGATTAAAATGAGTTCCTAAGCTATTTGTTATTTATTGAGTACATCTATCTCAGTAGCCTTCGAGCAAATTTATAGACCTAAAAATGTTTTTTGTTCATTCTTATTCATGGTCTTTTGTAAAAAGTGTTAACTAAACTGCTGTATTTTGAGGCTTAGTTAATTGCAAGTCCTGTGTGCTGAGAACATTTTGTAGAATATCATGCAGTTCTAAGGTAGGTAAGCTTTTTTTCCCATTCAACTCTGTATATCTAAATTTATCCTTCAAAAGATGAACTTGAAATTATTATTTGTGGACTTTATAGTGCTTTTTCTACATGTTTTAATAGCCCTATTTTAAGAAAATGTGATGTTTCAGTATTTAAATACTTGTAAATATTATCTGATATACACATTAAGAACCAATCATATATCTCCACTCAGGCTAAATTTGGTTATTTTCTCCAAAGGGCACTGTGGAACACTGCATAATAGGAGTAATGATCCTCTCCGAATTGACTCAGGAAATGAACCTGGTAAGCCTTTTTGTCTGCTGGTGACATGAAATTTGCCAAGTAATGCTGTTTCTTTAATGTAAAATCTTTGTGTGACATAAAACTCTGAAAAATCAAATCTTTTTTTTTTTTTGGTGGGATAATTAAGTATTGGAACACTTTCATTGTTATTAAAAATAATAGCAATAATACCAAGTACTACAAAGAAAGGGGACTAGATATGGTCCTTGCTCCATGGAATTGGAGAATTTTCCTTTATCCTCTGTATGTACAATAATATACTAACCAGAAGAAATAACTTGTATGTCAAAAAGATACAAACCCTTATTCACTTGCAGATGGAAGCCAAGCAGTTGGGTTGAATTGACTCTCAGTAATGGATACACAATAGGACTCATCAAAAACAAGCTACTTGACATTTTGTCACTTGGCAGCATGGGTTTTCACCTGTACAAGGAGGGTTTGCAGAAGCTACGCCTCTCCCTAGCCGTTATAAGCTCGGCAGCTGAGCACATCCTCATCTTTTCCTGTTCACTTTTGTGTTTAACGTGGTTCTTAACAGAGCAAGAGCAGAAGTTGGGTTCTATATGGAATGTTATAATAAATGGGAGTGTAGTGCTTATATTCAAGAACTTTTATCATCTTTTTTAAAATTGAAGTACAGTTGGCATACAATATTGTATTCCTTTCAGGTGTACAACATAGCGAGTTGACATTTACATACCTATGAATTGATCACAATGTAAATCTAGTAACCATCTGTCACCATACAGAGTTATTAAAATATTATCAACTATATTCCCTATAGTATAATTATGTAACTGGGACTTAGTTTATAACTAGAAGTTTGTGCCTCTTAATCCCCTTCACCTGTTTCTTCCAACCCCTACTCTCCTCCCCTCTGGCAACCACCAGTTTGTTCTCTGTATCTGTGAGTCTTTCTGTTTGTTTTGTTTTTCAGATCCCACATATAAGTGAAGTACAGTGTTTGTCTTTCTCTGTCTCACTTATTTCATTTAGCATAATACCCTCTAGGTCCATCCATGTTATCTCAAATGGCATGATTTCATTCTTTTTAAATGGCTAAGTAATATTCCATTGTGTATATATACACTACATATTCTTTAATCATTGATCTGTTGATGGACACTTAGGTAGCTTCCTATCTTGGCTGTTGTAATTAATGCTGCAGTGAACATAGGGGTGCATATATCTTTTTGAGTTACTGTATTTTTTCTTTGGATAAATACCTGGAAGTGGAATTGCTGGATCATAGGGGTATCAGTGCCTGCTGAGGTTGCTGCTCTGGTGGGATAGGATGAGAATTGCTTTGGAGAAGTTGGCCAGGATGAGCAGATGGGGCAGGATAGTGGAATGCTGTGGCAGGATGCAGTGTTAGCCAGGTTGATTGAGATCAACAGAAATGGTGCCCTCCAGTGCTGGGTCAGCTAGGTGGAAGAGGAGTTTTAAAAGAGGCACCCATCAGCACTTCTGTCCCTGGATAAAGTTTTGCTAGATTCCTGGTTCACTGGCACCCACCTTAAGGTTAGTCAGTGAATGTCCTTATTGTATGATTCAGGTTCTCTTTAAGCTATTTACTCTGCACTAGGACTTGGAATGAGTGAGCAGAGTATTGGTTACCCACAGACCCCTGGCTCTCCTAGACATCAACCCAGCTGATTTTGAAAGCCAGCTATTATTGGAGCCCATCTTCCCAGTGCAGTTCCTCCAGCTGGGGAGCCTGACCTGGGACTCGGACTCCTCACTCCTGGGGTAGGAGGGATTTCTCCAGTTGTGATATTCCTTCCACTTGTGGGTCACTGCACGAAGGTTGTAGGTTCTGACTAGGCCACGGCTCTGTCCCTCCTGCCTATCTTGATGTGGGTTTTTCTTTATATCCTTACTGGTAGGAAATCTGTTCTGCTAGCTTCAGGTCGTTCTCAGAGATAATTGTATGTATAGTTGTAGTTTGGTGCATCCATAGGAGGAGATAAACTTATGGCCTTCCTACTTAGCTCTCTTGATCCAGACTTTCTTACTAGACTTTACTTTTCACCTTGAATGCTCTGTGTGTGTGTGTGTGTAAATATACATATACACACATACATATATGTATAAATGTATGTAGGGAGAGCTTGCATACCCAGGACCACTTGCCAACTCTGTTTGAAGTGACAGTATAGTTTCTGTGCATTAAAAAAAAAAATTACCCAAAAATAACTTTTTTTATTTGTGTTCAATCAGAAATTCGAAAATATTTCCAGATTATTGGAAAGATTTCTCAAATTTAAAATTCTCTTTTAATTTACCACAACTCTTCCCTAGAGTGTGTAAAGATTTCTTGCCTTGTATATGTATGTTAGTATGTCAGAAGAAGGACATATATGTATGGATGGATGGATGGATATTCAGAACTAGTAATAGTAGTCCCTGTGTTTGCCGGGATGTCATGACAAAAACTTTGGGTAATTCTATTAAGCTCTGTAAATACGTTTAAAGAAGTATAGCTTTCTTCTTTGCAAAAATATATTTTAAAATAATTTTAGAATGAATATTTCCTCTCATAAAAGTGGTATAAGAACCTCATGTACCAGTCATCCAACTTACACAACCATCAACTTTTTGCTAATCTTAAAACTAGCATTTTTTTTTCCTTTTTCTACTTCATAGCATAATAGTATAAAGACTGCCCTGGTAGTGAGGGTTTGCTGTGTTTCAGTTATTACTGAGATTAGACTGGGTAATACGGAATTTTAATAAAAGTGTGATTTTATTATAGAGCAACCAAGTTTTTTTTAATTGGCTGCCTTAAACTTACAGAAAGTTTGTGAATACAATAGAAAGATGTATTTTTCTCAACCGTTTGATACTAAATTGCCGACATGATCCCAGAATACTTCAGTATATGACCTACATATAAAGACATTCTCCTGCATAACCACAATACAATCAATAAAATCAGATTTATATGTCTAGTTAGTATGATTAACGCTGACATTACTGTTATCTTCATACTCAATTCAAGTTTACCTGGAAACTCGAACCAGTTATCCCAGAAAGGAACCAGTTTAGAATCATGCAACTCTTTTTTTTTTTCCTACACATTTTATTAGTCTCCATCAATCTGGAAAAATTCCTAAATCTTTTCTTCACTTTCTTAAACTTGACACTTGAGACAACTACAGGCCAATTGTTTTGTAAAATATACCTCATTTTGGGATTATCTGATGTTTCCTCATTATTAAATTCAGATTATGCATATTTGTCAGGAGTATCACAGAAATGACTGTGATCTTCTCATTGGCTCCCCTCAGGAAGCACATGATTTGACGTGTAACATTACTAATGATGTTCACTGTGGTCACTTGACTAAGATGGTCTCTACCAGGCTTCTCCAGTTGTAGATTTATTCTTTTCCCCTTTGTAAATAAGTATTTTGTGGGGAGGTACTTTAAGACTCTGAAAATACCTCATTCCTCATCAAACTTTAAATTTATTCATTTATTACTTATATCAGTGTGTGTTCCTGGTTTCCTACTTTATTTAATATGTTATAGGGTATTACTAACATTATATTTTGATGCTCACATTTTCCCAAATTTGACCAGTAGGAACCCTTTCAATCTAGGATCTCTGTTCATTTGACATTTACTCACCAATGTTTGAAGGTTTTCTTACTTTCTGTCACAAGGTGTTCCAGGCTTATCATATGTAGAACCAAGTGCCTTTTGAAAAAAGCTTCAAGATCTGAAGTGTGATTTTGGCTTGATATGATAAAAAATACATGGTTTCTGTGGAAACACTTTACTTAGCCTAATTTTATAGCATTAACAATTTCAACTAACATTTCTTAAGTACTTCTGAACCAGAAAGTAGGGATTTCTATAAAGCATAATAAAAAAGCAAATATTACAGTTGTCAAATTTGAGCCAGATAAATTCCCATCAATAACAGGATGTATCTTTTAAGAAAAAGATCTAAACTTGAGGTTTCCTAAAAGTTGAGAATTACATGTTACCTTATTTTTTTTTTTAAAGCTAAGGCTACTGTTTCTGGAGTATATTCGATGTATAATCATCAAGAAGTAAAATATTCTTTGCCTACAGTTTTGAGTCATAGTTTTACAGTAGAAAAGATGATACATTCCTCTCCTCAAAATACTGGATATCTAAATGAGTGACCCAAGTGAAATAAGTATGTAGGACTTGACAGTAACTCTGAAATAAGACCTGAATTTGTGTTTTAACTCTATTGCCTACTACTTTATATAACCTTCTTAATGTCTTTAAACTTACATATCACTCTCTGTAAAGTAAGAATGGCACTTTCCATGGGTCTTATTAAGATTAGGTAAGTTACCAGCACAGGTTCTGGTACATACAAATGCTCAGTATACCCAAGATTCTTCTCTCAGTGGTATGAGTATGGTGTGCCTGTAAATTTTAATTTTCTCATATGTGAAAAGAGAATAATACGTATCTCATAGGTTAGTTTTGAAGATTAGGGAAATAATATGTGAATAGTACATAAGTTGAAATTGTAATGCTTTAATGCTATTATTAATTTATATTAGGAGAAATCTTTTTTTTTATGTATTGAGGGAGAATGAAGACACAGACCAATTGAAGAAGAACTGGGTGTTTGATGTAAAAGAAGGGAAGAATGCTGGAAATGTTCATTCGAATCTTACATATTGGATAGAGATTCCAGTGACTACTTTGTATAATCACTGTGGCCTTCTGTTATGTTTCATATTTCTATAAGTAAATGTGGCATTTAGGTATAGACTAAATTGTATGATGGAGCTTAGGAAGTATCAGGTACTCAATTTTGAGCTCACCACTTTTTTCAAATATGTAAACATCAGCAAGGAAAACGGTTTATTTTCATCTTCCACATAGCAAAAGGAATGCTACAACAACTGTAGCCTGTGGTATTGATAATTGTTTGGGTATCAGGTTTCAGGTTTGTTTGCCATTTCCTAATGATAAATGGAAATATTATTGACATTAATAGCATAGTTTTTATCATACTATATTTTAGATTAGAGGCTCAAGACCTGGTCTTAATAAACTTATTCTTAAAAATTATTTATTAACTAATAAAATATTCAGAGGGAATATACTATTGCTTATGTAATAAGTCAAATTTCTGATTATTTATAATTTCTGCCTTGGTTTTTTTAGAATCAAAATATATGAATCAATCACATATCTGGTGTATATTGGAATATGTAGATTTCTATATCATTATTTCATTCCTATTCTTATATAATAAATATAATTTTTCTAGAACTGATTCAGTTTGCTGATTTACAGAAAGTTAGAATTTGAAGATTATCTTAGAGATTTCTCATAGGTAGAATATGAGGAACAGGGAAGTTATTACTTGCCTAATGTGAAATATGGTACATGATTTAGGAGTTAATAGTATGTATTGTTTTATAATCTATGTTTACATTGCCTCTGAAAGTATGATCATTTCTGATTTTTAATTTTGGGATCAGTGTAAGTTTGTAGAAAGAGCACTGTATTAAAACAGTCCAGAAACTTGGGTTCTAACTGTGGCTCTGCTGTTATTAGTTCTTTGATTAACCTTAAGCAAGTCATTTATCCTAGTAGATTTTTAAAAGCTCTTTTAACTATATATTTTATGATTCTTTAATCATTATTTTCATTCCTATTCTTACATAGTAAATTTTTGCTTTGGTGTTTGGTAAGTCTGGTTAAATAAATTCATCTTGATCTTTTTAGGTTGATTATTCTAGACCTTCAGCAAAACACAGGAAAATAGCTACCTCATTCCGTGACACTTCTCTCAAAGATATTTTAGTTTTAGCATGCTCTCTTCTAAAAGAGGTAAGTTACTGAATAACTCAGTATCATAGTTAGAGTATTTAGGAAATTTTAAGTTTGAAAAGAATTTCAGATGAATCTCCCTGTTCCCAATTCTGCATTTTGAAGAGTTATTTTGGACAATTTTGATTTAAGTCCAGTAGACTTGCACAAATTATAAAAGGTTCCAAAGAATTCACTTTTACTTAATACAGATGTAACAAAGTAGACTCTAAAGGGAATTTGGTAACTTTCTTTGTATAGTAGTTTAATTGTTTTCCTACTGCAAATTACTTATTGCAGAAGCTAATTGAGATTTAGTTTCTTTATTGCCCTGCCCATATTTAATGGGGTGCAGATGTACAATGAAATAATACTGAGTTTTTCTAATTCATCATTTATCAATTTTTTTTTATAGTTGATCCAAGGTAGTTGACTTTAATACTTTCTTTAGGAAGTAATATTTTCCCATTTGCTACTTAGTTCCTTATTGAATATTAGAGATAGTATGATTCATAATTGTATTGTGTTCTCTTGTAATATAGGGACTCCATCATGCTGCTCAAGCTTGTCAATTGGGGTAGTACAGCATTTCCCAAAGTATGTTCCACTAGTCACTAGTTTCTCCTTATTTCAGTTCTATGATATAGTATGGTAACTGTCACACTAGGCCAGACTGAAAGTTCCTCTGTTATTTAAATTTTTTTCTTTTAGTATGGAAAATTTTAATACATACACAAAAAGTTGGAATAGTATAATGAACTCCCTTGGACCCATCAACCATTTAAGCATTAACAACTTAATGACCAGTTTTGTGTCATCTCTATCCTTAACTAACCACTTTATTTCTTTCTGTGTTATTCTTAAACCACAATCCCAAAGTTCATATCATTTCCTCCACAAATATTTCCACAATGTATCCCTTGGAGACAAAATGTATTCTGGTTGTGTCAGAATGAACATTTTGAGGGAGTCAGGATTGTTCTCTGGATTCTTGTGAGTGTCCTCGCACATTCAGACAGCATTGAGAACCTTTGTTAGCTGAATGTGGGTTGTTTATGCATGAAGCTCCTTTATTTTTTTTTTGAAGAATATTATATTTTCAGCTTGTTCCAGTTGCTTCTTTGAACTAATGAGTCCTATACATTTATGCATTTGTGCTGTGTAAAGTATTTGTCCTAACGTGACTTCGTACAACTTTAGAAGATGACCTACAATATGCAGTTAAATGTGAAAGTTTTTATTCTCATTTTACAAGATTAAATTTGAAAACAGTCTATTACTGTTGATAGTGATGCTACTGTTTTTTCTAATATATATGGTAACATAACTGCAAATTCTTTTTTTTACTAATTTTAATTTGACATTAAAGAATTGTTTCAATTAGTTGAGTAAAACAATTCTAATTGCCATATTTCATAATGTTTTATTTGACTTTGAACCTTTTTTAGGTGTTGGCCAAACCTTTAAATCTTCAGGATCAAGGTCAACAAAATCTAGTAATGCAAGTGTTGAAACTGGTCCTCAGCTGCCTGAGCTTTGACTTCATTGGCAGTTCAGCAGATGAATCTGCAGATGACCTCTGCACAGTACAGATTCCAACAACTTGGAGAACAAGTAAGAAAAAAGTTGAGTTTGAGAGCTGGTCGGCATAAAAGGATACAGAATTAAGCAATATAGTTATCTTTATTTTTTTACTTGGCACTCAAAAAGTTCAGAAAAATTTGTGACCCAAGGTAGCTGCTGATATCCAATATTGAAATCTTTTTCCCACTTTATATCATAGTAACTTCTATATTTTGATTTTGCTAAAAAAAGAAAAGAGCTCTGGAGCTGGAGGAAAACAAGTTTAGGGAGGAAAATGAAGAGTTTTGTTTTGAAATTTTCAGTTAAACAGAATGGGAGAGGATATAACACTTGGCAGGAGATATTAACATATTTTTCAAAGTTATAAAGAGGATGAATTAGAATAGCTAACTTAGCAGAATTGCAATTTACTTTCTTATGGAGAGGGATACCAAAAAAAAAAAAAAACAAAAAAACAAACTCATTTGCTGAAAGATGATGGCAGTAGGGTTTTCCTGAAGTTAGACATGGGCAGTGGCGCTAGAAAGACTTGGTAAAAAGTCTATATTCTGCACACATTCCCTTGGGGTTTTCTCTGCTACCTGTGCAGCTCTGTGATGGCCTTTTCCCCTTTCTTCCCCATATGCACTTTCCTCTTGACTCCCAAGACCAGAGCTTTTTTCCCTTGGGAAATTAAACTGGAAAGTTTTCACATTCAGGGGTATCAAATACAGTAGAGAAACACCATACATCTGGTAACATCAGAGACTAAACAAACAATTAAAAGGGACAGTATCCTGACAGTGGTGATGAATCGATGAACCAACAAGTGTAATAAAAATTGCACACACTAAATACACACACACACATACATACATACATACATATAAAACTGGGAGAGCCAAATAAGACTGATGGATTGTATCCATGTGCTTTCTTGATTGTGCCTTAGTTTTGCAAGAACTTACCATTGCAAGAAACTGGGTCAACAATATGTGGGATCTCTCTATTATTTCTTGCAACTGCATATGAATCTGTAATTATCTCAAGAAACTTTTTTTTAAAAAGGAAGAGTTAGTAGAAAGAGAGACAAAGTGAAGAATAGAAGTAAATTTCAAAAAGGTATAATTAATGTACTTAAAAAGATAAAAAAAGGTCTTTCCTGAAACACAAATAGGATATTGTTTCAAAAACAAAAGTTCAGAGAATATTCCAAATGTAAAAGACGGTTGCCAAAATAAAAGTCAGTAAAAGAGCTGGAAGATAAAGTTAAGGAAATATCCCAGAAAGTTGAACAAAAAAGTAAGAGAGATTTGATAGGACAAAAAAAATATAAGAATATTAGTGTATGAAACTAAGTGACTTGTCATCTAACTGATAGAAGTTCAAGAAAGAGAGGACAGAAAAAATAGAAGGAAATTTGTAAATAATACCAAAAAACGTTCTCAGCACTGAGACAGACAAATTTTCAGTTTGAAAGATTCCATAAGTACCCAGCATAATGAATGCAAAAAAACAAACAAACAAAAAAACACTGAGCTTCCTAACAGGACATTTCAAAATAACAAGGATGAAGAGAAGATCCTAAAATCTACCAGAAGGAAAGTCACCTATGAAGGATCAGGATCAAGAATGTTATTAGACTTCTCAATAGCAGCGCTGGAAGCTAGAGGACAGTGGAGTAATGTCCCCAGACTTCTGCAGGAAAATTATTTTCAAACTAAACTGCAATCATCAAGTATATGAGAATAAATATATGTTTAGACATGCAGATCCTCCTGGAATTTATCCTTTATGTGCTTGATGTCAGAAAGCTACCTGATTTACAAGCCAAGAAAATAGAAGATACGGGGTTTGGGAAAGGGGAGCTTCAACTCAAGATGACAATAAACAGACGTAAAAAGCAGATAATTATGTAGCAAATTTAGGAACAGCCAGTCCAAGTTGAAGAAGGCTTTGGGAGGTAGCGGTGGGAAAATGGAAATGATAGGTTATTTGATGCTATTGATTATGTGGGAAATGACATGAAGAGCATTTTGCAAATCTGTGAAAGCATCTCGAAAGAATTAGTGACATCCCTATCTGCACAACTAAGCACAGAAAAGATGCTATAATTAAATCTAGGGAGTGTTAAAAATGTGGTATAATCACAGTACACTCCTTGGCTCAGCTGTTACATTATTTGCTATAGGTAATGTTAGAATTGATTTAATCCCAAATTGTTATTATTCTGATTGGATTTTTGAGAGAGGGTGGAATATGGAAAGAGTGGTAGGAGTGGAGGGATGAGTGATTAGACAGCTAAAGCCTCACTGTAACAGGAATTCATTTGAGGTCTAAGGTAAAATAGTCAAAGAAATAGTAATGTAGCATGTTATTTGGAAATATATGTAAATACAGCTGAGTTGGAAGTTGGCATGGTGTAGTACAGCTGTTCTTTACTGTATATTTTTTAGTACTGTTTACTTTTTGATATTATTTGAATGTTTAAATGTTTTTATTACTTTAATATAAATGAAAATAGTAAGTTTCTCTCAGAGCTGTAGATGCTACATACAAATATGAAACATCTTAGCTATTTGATTTTATCTCTGTATTATTTCATTTTTCAAAGGAAGATAGCTAGGAATGAAAAAGAAATTAAGCCTAACTGGGAAGAGTGGCCACATGCAGAGGTCTTGAAGTTCTTGGTTTGTATGATAACGTCTTACTATGTTAAGATCACTGAATTAGAAGTAGCGGTGTTAGTTTTTTTTGGTTTTTTTTTTTTTTTTCAGTTTTCCTGGAACCAGAAACATTGGATCTTTTCTTTAATTTGTATCATTCACTTCCACCACTGTTATCTCAGTTAGTAAGTAAAACTCATTCATTATTTCATTAACTAGTACCTGTGATATTTATCTAAGAGTGGTACATATTTACTTTAAAAAATTCTATGTATTCTTGATTGGGTTTACCTTTCACAAGAAATTCTTACATCATCTGGGATTTATATTACTTAAGCTGTTGTCAGAGTCTATATATGGTCAGTGCTTCCTGCTGTTTCACTGGTGAGCCCCAAATCCATAACTGGTGATTTAGCTCCTGCGCATAGCCAAGACAGCCTGTCAACCAATACGTATCTTTCTTCCTACTCAGTCTCCAGCCCTTTTTCTGGGCCTCAGTCCAGCAGTTTGCCACCCCACGTGTTACCTTCCTTCTCATAACCTCTAACTCTCTGCTCCCCCTGGCTCCATGTCAGGTTTGCCAGGCGGCCCACATCAGATGTCTCCAAATGAGAAACAAAGGGGATCTGCTCACTTGATTTTGTGCTTATCTCTCCAGTTGTTCATTTATTTTTTTGAATCAAATTCTATTGTGTGCTAAAAAATTCTTGAAACTCTTTGGTTATATAGAACTTTGAGACTCCAGATCCCATCTTGGAATCTAAAACAGACCAGGCAAGGTTGAAAAAAAAAAGTTTTCAGTTTAATATCTAAGTTTGTAGAAGTTGGGCAGTTCTAATATTGCTGTTTCCTGAAAAAAGATGTTCCAGATTTAAAGCACATATCGGTGGTGTTTGTTTAGATACGTTATTGCCTGGAAAGGAGGGATAGATTCACCAGAATACACCCCTTACCCATTTTTTAAAGCATGTTTGCTCTCAAATCTAGGGTTTTAAGGTGGTAGTTTTTAAACTGTATTTATGTAAAGACTAGTGTTCTTACATGGGGCCATGGCTACTTTTAAAATTGAAATGAATTTTGTTGTTCTTGTTTTTAGGCACTTTCATGTTTAGTTCAATTTGCTTCTACAAGAAGGTCCTTATTTAGCAGTCCTGAACGTGCCAAGTACCTTGGTAATTTAATTAAGGGAGTAAAAAGGATACTTGAAAACCCTCAGGTATTTATCAAGTAATGTAATTAATACTTAGCTTTTCTGCTAAAGGTGCATAATAAACACGTGACTTCATTATGATTCTGGAAGAAAATGAGAGGTGTATTCTTTCCTAAATCTCATTTGTAGTAGAAATGGGCAGTTTTTAAAAGTGGATGTTTTCCTAAGTGACTTCTGTGTTGTTCTGTTTACTTTCCCCATTCGTTTAGGTGAATATGAATGGAGATTGTATATCTTAGAATATTTCTGCTTTTTACCATTGTACTGCATTTCTTTGCTGGTACTTTTTAAATTACTGATATGATTAATTCAGTTATACCTACTATCTAAACTAGAAGACAATATAAATCTGGATGTTAATATTGAAACAAGTGGCCTTAAATTATGAAACAATACCTTTTTGACCTCTTGTGGACAATAAGCGTTGTAGATTGTAAAATCTCCTCTGTACATTAACTGTAAATCTTCAGTGGCAGTATTCATTTCAGAGAATTGCAAAGCAAAATTATTAATTAGTGATTTGGGTGCTTAGATAAAATTTGTTTCACTTTATTTTGGTTTTGGTTTAAAATGTCTGTAATGAAAGTACAGATTTTAAAAGGTTAAGTGATGATTTAAGGTTTATCTAAGTCTCTCGGTTATTAAAAACTTTTGAGGGAATATATAATATCTATTCATGAAGAAAATGTGCTTACTGTGTAAAGTACAATTATTTTTGCAGATTATTCTAAGGAATATTTTATGTGTTATGTATTCACTTTATCGTTTCACTGTTAGCATAACTAAACTTTGTGTTTTGCTTATAAATTGGATTTTACCAATATACTTAAATTTTTAATCATTTAAATCACTATTATCAGTCAATATGTGGAAGAAAATATGCTAATATCAGATAATTCTCTTAATTGATTTTCCAACATCCTTGCATTGATGTTTTATGACTGTAAAAGTTAGTTTGATTATGTATATATATTTTTAGAATTAAAAATATGTATTAAAAGAGCCATGAGTACAAAATATATTTTTTAAATTGGTTCCTAATAATTTGAAATTATTTTATGTTCTTTCATGGAGCTCATATGAATGAAATTTTTACAAATTCTTTCAGTATTAAATAGTATTAAACTTTATGAATTCTATTTTATGCCAACTAGAATGCAAAGTTCTCAAACTGTAAAGATAATAACACATGTGCCCTCTCTTCAAGGAGCTCACTGGGGGCACCTTTCTTGGTCTTTCTTTTTAACCTGTCCTCCCCTCAAAGTTACCTCTGTGTCTTGTAGTACTTATGTTAAATTTTCTGCTCTATGTTGCAGTAATTTATTTGAATGACTTAGAGACAGGAAGTTGTTTGAGGACATAATGCCTGTTGATAATAAATATTTGCTGAATTAAAAGATATTTCTGTTATTTGTGTGTGTACATGTACCATTTACTGTAAGTCCAGTGATACTGCTCTTTTCCACACCCCACCCCATGCAAATCTTTTTGTGTAATATATATTTTGTGTAATATGTATTTTCGTGTTCCCAAACATTATAATTTAATCATCATGATCAAAGCTTCCTCCAAAGCCTCTACTTTGGATTCCTTATTATTAATTATTTATGAAAAGATTATAGTCCAGTAGGAATCATTTTTTTTTCCCATTGATTACTACTCAGTTGATACCAAGTACAGTAAGCATCTGTGAAAACTGGGAGACTTAAGAAAATACTCTCAGAATTTTATTGATGGTATAATAGGATTAGCTTGGTTTGTTTTTTTAAAAGTTTTTTAAAAAGCTTTTCTTTTTGTTCCATAATTTAGGGTTTGTCTGATCCAGGTAATTATCATGAATTTTGTCGATTTTTGGCTCGTTTAAAGACAAATTATCAGCTGGGAGAATTAGTTATGGTGAAGGAATATCCTGAAGTTATTCGCTTGATTGCAAATTTTACCATTACTAGCCTACAGGTAAATAAAGATATACAACTGATGTTAAACTATAGATAGTTTTAAAACCCTTTCTTTGATGGGAATTAAAAAAAAAAGTATTAGAGCACTTTGTTAATAATGTTCATTGCAAGGATTTAGGTAAAAAAGTTAATTGTAGCAAATTTTATAATAATAAAAATTTAGAGGGATTCCAAATATCTAATAATTAAAGACTAAATCAAGAACTGTAGTAAAATTTATGTAAAGAAATAAAGTTTTACAGATTAGTTTATGGAAAATTTTTTTTCTAAGTTTGGGGGGAAGTTTTAAAGTCATATTTTCCTCATAATATCAACTGTGAAAAATATTCATACAAAGAAGAGTAGAAGGAAGTACACAAACATTTAACAAAATTTGTTATGTTAAATGTTCGTTGGTTATATAATTAGAATAAAAGTTTATTTCAAAATGTATGTTTAGTAATTTTGCCTCTGTAATTTTTATTCCAGGAGGATATGAGGTCATTTTAAGTAACATTTGCTTTATTTCTTTGTAGCATTGGGAATTTGCTCCCAACAGTGTTCATTATTTATTAACTCTGTGGCAAAGGATGGTAGCATCAGTTCCTTTTGTGAAATCAACTGAACCCCACTTATTAGACACTTATGCACCAGAAATCACGAAGGCCTTTATCACTTCTCGGTTGGAATCTGTTGCCATAGTTGTGAGGTATTGAAAACTAAATGTTCTTGTTGTATTTTCATCTTCTGCATCTTGGAATTAAAAAAAAAAATTGAGATACAGTTTACCTACGGTAAAATTTACCCTTTTTGGTGTACAGTTCTGTAAGCTCTGTCTGACAAGTGCATACAGCTGTGTATAACTACCAACAAAATCAGGATATAAAATAGTTCCATCACTTCTAAAAGTTCTTTTAGGTCCCTTTGTAGTTAGGCCTTTCCTGACTCCTCAGCCTCTGGCAATTATTGATTTGTTTTGCTTCCCTAAAATTTTTGTCTTTTCCAGAAAGTTGTATAAATGCAATCATACAGTGCATAGCCTTTTAGTCTGGCTTCCTTCACTTAGTATGATGCATCTGAGATTCCTCTGTTTTGCACCAGTAGTTTTTTCTTTTTTTATTGCTGAATAGAATTCCATTTTATGGATATATCACAATTTATTAATCCATTCACCTGTTGATGGATATTTGGGCTCTTTCCATTTTTGTATTAAAATATCTGTAAGTGTTCTTATACAGATTTTTGTATGAATGTAAGTTTTTATTTCTCTTGGGTAGATACCTGGGTATGAGATTCCTGGGTTGCATGGTAAGTGTGTGTTTTTCTTTGTAAGAAATTGCCAAACTATTTTCCAAAGTGGCTGTATCATTTTGCATTCCTACCAGCAATGTAAAGATCCAATTACTCTGCATTCTCACCAGCACTTGATATTGTCAGTTTTTAAAAACATTTTAGTCATTCTAATAGGTGTGATATTTCATTATGGTTTTAAATTGGATTCCCTTAATGACTAACAATGTTGAATATCTTCTTATGTGCTTATTTATCATTTGTATATACTCTTTGGTAAAATTTCTGTCAAATCTGTTGCCCTTTTTTTTTTTTTTTTTTACTGGGTTGTTTATTTTCTTATATTGAAATTTGAGAGGTCTGTATTTCTTTTTTTTATAATTATATGTATTTTGCAGTTATTTTCTCCCAGTCCATAGCTTGCCTTTCCATTTTCTTAACGAAGTCTTTCAAAGAGCAGGAGTTTTAAAGTTTAATGAAGTCCAGTTTGTTCTTTGTTTTTTTCTTCTGGACGTCTTATAGTTTTAGAATTTAAATTTAGATCCCTGGGTTTGAGGGAGGGTATAGCTCAAGTGGTAGAGTGCATGCTTAGCATGCACGAGGTCCTGGGTTCAATCCCCAGTACCTCTTCTAAAAAATAAATTAAAAAACCTAATTACCTCCCGCTAAAACAAACTTAGTTTCGTGATCCCATTGTAAGTTAATTTTTGTATGTGATAGGTAAGGCTGAATTTTTTTTATCTTTTTGCATATGCATGACCAATTTGTGGAAAAGACTATCCTTTCTCCATTGAATTGCCTTTATACTCTTCAAAAATTAATTGACCACATACATACAGTTCTATTTCTGGACTCTCTTCTCATTAATCTATGTGTTTCTTCTTCTGCCAATACCCTGCCTTGAGTACTGTAGTCTTATAATAAGCTTTGAAATCAAAGTGTGAGTCTTCCACCTTGGTTTCCCCCTTTGAAAATTGTTTTGACATTTTTACTTCCTTTGCTTTTCTGTATACATTTAAGAATCATCTTGTCAGTATCTCCAAAGAAGTCTTGCTGGGATTTTGAGTAGGATTGCATTGAATTTATAGATTAATTTGGAGGAAGAATTTACATCTTAGCAATATTGAGTCTTTCAGCCAGTGAGTGTGTTTATCTTTTATTTAGCTCTTCTGTGATTTCTTTTATTAGTGTTTTGTAGTATTCAGTGTTCAGATCTTACATATGCTTAATTAGATTTAATTAGTATTTTGTGTTTTCTGATGCCTTTGGAAGACACTGTTTTTTAAATTTAAATTTCCAGTTGTTACTGTTAATATATAGTAATGAATTCTATTTATTGACCTGTATGCTAGGACCTTGGTAAACTCACCTGTTAATACTAGTAGCGTTTTTGTCGTTACTTTGGTATATTTTATGTATGTAATCATATTATTTTCAAATACAGACATCTTATTTCTTACCTTCCAATCTATGTCTTTTCTTTACCCATGATAGAATTTAATATAAATAAAGTTTATTTGTGGTGAGTAGAATGTATGTCTCGTTCTAATGTCTGCAAACCTGTTCTATTTGTAGAGATAATTTAGATGACCCACTGGATGATACTGCCACTGTGTTTCAGCAGTTGGAGCAGTTGTGCACTGTTAGCAGATGTGAATATGAAAAGACGTGCACTCTTCTTGTACAGTTATTTGATCAAAATGCACAGAATTACCAAAAGCTTCTGCATTCAGCTACTGCGGTAAATGTGGACATGACAATTCAGGAAGGTCAGTGAATTTTCTATGACTGTTATATGGCAGTATGTTGAATTTTACGTAGATTCATTAATCAGTGTATTTAATAATTTTACTGCAACTTATTTTTATATATTTCCCCCAATTCCTGGTCCTCTAATGACTCATTAATTTTATTAATCTTCTGGGTAATTTGGTGGCTTGATGATTAATTTTTAGTTCTTTATAAGATTCACAGGGAATATTTCTCTCTGGAATCAGAATGAAAAAAAGCTGGTAAAGATCTTTGAGTAGAGTTTATTAACTTATAACTGTCTTTTAACTAGTCATGTTTCTTTCTGTAGCTCACTGCAAATTCAGAGCCCAATTTTAGCCAGTAAAAAACTATGTTAAGACCTCATCATGATTTTGCATTTGTGTATTAGTCTTCACCATGGCTTTATTTTATTATTGTATTTTAATTTCTCAATTTCCTCATTATTTTTCATTCTTTACTGAAGGAGGATTTATTTATTTCTGTATGTTTCTTTAAATACTTTCAAAGAACATAGGGAATTAAATAGACTTTTCAGATTTTTAAGTGAGATGACTTATGAGAATGGAACTGGCTATATTCATTTCTAATAGGAGGCACTTTAATTATAGTTCCAGGATTTTTTTTTTCTTTCATATTTGTTTATTTTATTTTGTTTGAAAAGTGAGTGTTAAGGGATGATACTTACTTTCAATGATTTTCCATCTAAACTCTTTTTTTAAAAATTCTTTAAAAATTATCCTTTACATTTACATTTCTTCTAAAATGTCTTTTATTCATTATCTCTCTGGTTTATTTTTTTTAAGTCACACAATACTGCTGAGGTGTTAGATAGTGGAGTAGTTAACCTTCTTTAAATGTTCTCTTATTAGTATCTCATTATTTATAAATTAAATTGGGGGGATACTAACATTTTGTTTTGCAGCATTTTGTCTTCATGTTTGATTTTTTTAGTAGGATTTTAAAAATTATGAAATATAAAATACATACAAAAAGATATTTATGTATTTTGAGACCTAGTGACTAGCAATAATAAACACCATTCATGTAGCTTAAAGAACAGAACAATATCAATCAATACCTTTGCTGCTCCTTCCTTCCTACCCGCAGAAAATACTTGCTGCTTGTGTTTGTCAGTTATTTTCAGAGTATATGCACATGCAATAAATCTGTGAAGAAAGGGCCTTTTCTTCATGGTTTTATTGCATGTGCATATATTCTGAAAATAATCTGTGGTTTTGCATATTTCTGAACTTTACACAAATGAAATCAAACTGTATGTATTCTTGTACAACTTGCTTTACTGTTTTTTCTCAGCATTGCTTTTATGAGAGTTCACATTGATGCTGTAGCTGTAGTTCCTTCGTTTGTGCAGTTCTGCTGCAGTTCTCTTGTTTGAATATCCTGCAGTTTATTTATGCATTTTCTTGTCAGTGGGTATTTGTGTTTTCTCTGTTTTTTACTAATAAATGAATGCTGCTGTAAAGATTGATATACATATTCATAACATAGCCAGCTTTAGTAGATAATGCCAGACTATTTTACAGAGTAATTGTACTACTTTATATCCCATCCACTCTGATCTAGATCCTTGCCAGTAACTCATAATGTTAGACTTTTTTGTCAGGCTGGCTGAGGTAATATATCTCATGCATATCTTACTTTACACTCCCATGATAGTTAATGAAGTTTAGCATTTTTTAATGTTTATTGACTGTTAGTTGTGACATCATCAGTGATATATGTGTCTATGACCTTTGTTCATTTCCCCCTCTCCATTTGGATTATTGGTCTTTCTCTTACTGGTTGAGTTCTTTTATATTTTTAACACTAATTCTTCCTTCAGTTATTTGTAATATAAATATTGTCTCCAAGTTTGTGACTTATCTTTACATATAACTTTAATGTGTCTGTTCTCTTAGTTATTTTCATATCAAGCTTTACTTTAATTAATTTACCTGACCTTTTGAAGAGATATTATATTTACATTGTCCACAAAAAAGAAAATGTGTTCTGTTCCAGTCCTATAATCGTTCCTCTTCACTCTAACAAGTAACAATTCTTACTAGTTTTGCATCTTTCTAAAGTTTCTGTATTCATATACGTATATGAATATGTAAGTTCTTATCCCCCCTTATTTACATAGAATGGTGCATACCACACTCATGTTCTATTTCTTGCTTTTTCTCATTTAACAGTATTTTTTAGTTATTTTTAAATCAGTATATAAAGAATGCTTAATTTGATAGTTGCAAATTTTTTTAATGTATCATAATTTATTTAACTATTCTCTACACCGTTGAGAGTCATTTGAGTTGTTTGCCATCTTCTGCTATTAAAATTAATGCTATGCAGATTAACCTTGTACTTGTCATTTTACGTGTGTGTAGGTATATCTATAAGATGAATATCCAGAAGTGGAATAACTGTTGGGTGGAAAGGTTAATGTATTTGTAATTTTTACGAATAGTGCCAAATTAACTCTCTGTAAGAACTGTACCATTTTACTTGTCCACCAACAATCTATGAGAGTTACATATTGCCTTCACAGGACAATGTTACCACGCTTTTGAATTTTTGGTAATCTTATAGGTGAAAATGATTTCTGTATATAATTTAACATTCTCATATCAGTGAGGTTAAGAATTGTTTAAGTTTATTTAAGAGCTATTTGGTCTTCTTTTTCTGTAAAAGAACTATTCATTTTCTTTGCTCATTTTTTATTGGGTTATTGGTTCCTTTTTTCCCTCATTGATTTGTAAGAGCTCTTTATAGTTTGGAAAAATGAGCCCCTTGTCTTGTGTTAAGAGTTGCAAATATCTTTTTTCTTTTTTTTTTAGTGTACCATTTGATGAATTTAGCAGATACATAACCATGTAACTACCACCACATTTAAGATATAACACTTTCTTCACTCTGTAAATAATTTTCTCATGCCCTTTGATCCCTTTCCCTAACTCTTGGCCCAGGTACTCACTGGTTTCTGTCACTGTGGTTCATCTCTTTTAGATTTCTGTATATATGGACTCATACAATAAGTGATCTTTTGTGTTTGGCTTTGTTTGCTTAGGATAATGTTTTTGAGACTCAAATATATTGTGTATATAAATATTATATTCCTTTTTATTGCTGTGTAGTATTCCATAGTATAGCTTTACCTTAGTTTGTCTAGCTGTTTCCCACTTGATAGACATTTGAGTTACACTTGCAGTTTTTGGCTGTTATGAATAATGGTGCTATGTACATTTGCAGAAAACTCTTTGTATGTTAAATTTTCATTTCTCTGTGATAAATACCAGAGACAGACGGCTGGGTCATATGAGAAATGTATGTTTAATATTATAAGATATTGCTATACTGTTTTATAGAGTATATCATTTTTCATTCCCATTAACAGTATATGAGAGTTTCATTTACTCCACATCTTCATCATCATTTGATATTGTCTTCTTTAGCCATTCTACTGGATATCTAATAGTAGTATCTCACTGTGGTTAAACTTTGAGTTTCCCCAGTAATTAACGATGTTGTTGTTTTTGGGGCATCTTATATATTCTTTTGTGAAATGTCTGTTTCCATTTTTTGACTTTTTAAACTGAATTGTTTGTTCTTTTGTACATATTCTTATTATTGAAATTGTAGGAGTGTTTTATATATTCTGTATATAGTCCTTTTTTCAGGTATATGTTTGCAAATATTTTCTTCCTGTCTGTGGCTTGTCCTTTCAGTTGTCTTTCAAAAAGCGAAAGTTTTAAATTTTGATGATTAAATCCTTCAGTTGGATTTTTTTCATTTTTTTTCTTTATGCTTTGTGCCTTTTATATTTAAGAAATCCTGTGTAACCAAAGTCACAGTGATGTTCTTCTATGTTTTACTTCTAGAAGTTTAATAGTTTTAGCTACTGTGTTTAGGTCTGTGATCCACTTTGGGCTACTTTTTGTGAATGATGTGAGGTAAGGAGAAGGCCTCCTCCCCAGCCCATATGGTTATTGAGTTGTTCTAGCACCATTTACTGAAAAGACTTATGTCTTTTTTCCCATTGAATTAGCATGTACATTTGTCAAAAATCAGTTGACCATAAAAGTCTTGGGTCTGTTTCTGGACTCTATTCTGTACCATTGATTTATATGTCTATCCTTATGCCAGTGTTATACTGTCTTGGTTACTGTAACTTTATCAGTCTTGAAATCAGTTAATTTAAGTCCTCAAATCTTGATCTTCTTTCTCAAAATAGTTCTGTTTTTTACTTTTCTGTATTAATTTTAACATCAGCTTATCAGTTTCTTAAAAAAAGAAAACTCTTAGAATTTTGATTGAGGTACCCTCAATCTGTATATCAATTTGGGCCATCCTGATACCCAGTTCATGGACATAGTATATTGCTCCACTTATATAGGTGGTTTTAAAATTTTCTTTGCAATATTTCATTGTTCTCAGTGTACAGATATTTTTAATCTTCCACTAAGTATATCTCTATATATTTCTGATGCTGTTGTAAATTTTGATTATTCTCTGCTACTCTGTAAGACCAGAACTGATTTTTGTCTTTGTGTCCTCTGACTTTGCTAAATTTTCTTATTAGTTCTAATAGGTTTTTTTTTTCTGTAGATTCTTCAGGATTGTTGTAAATGATCATGCCATCTGCAAATAAAGAGTTTTATGTCTTGTCTTCATGCCTTTTATTTCTTTTTCTTTCCTTATTCCACTGGCAGAACCTTTAGTACAATGTTGAACAAAAGTGATAAGAGTAGATATTCTGGCCTTGTTTGTTTGTACATAGAATGCATTGATTTTTTTTTTTTTAACCATTGAGTATGATGTTACCTGTAGGTTTTTTTAAAGATATATTAAATTTGAAGAAGTGCACTTCTGTTTCTCTGGCTATTTATAATGAACGGGGCATTGATTTCTTTGAATGCTTTTTTATGTGACCTTTATTTTCTTTTTTATTTTGCTAATATAGTGAGTTACATTGATTGATATTTCTTTGTAAAACCAGCTTTGCATTTCTAGGGTAAATCCTCCTTGATTATGATATTGTTCCTTTTATAATAGTAGATTCAGTTTGCAGAAATTTTATTTTACATCGATGTTCGTGAAGGATATTTGTAGTTTTCTTTTTTTGTGTGTGATGATTTTATCTGGTTTTAGTAACAGGGTAATACTGCCCTCAAAATGAGTCAGGAAGTATTTCTTCCTCCTTCTTTATTTTCTGAAAGAATTTGTGCAGTATATATTATTTCTTTTAAGAGTTTAATAGAATTTACCAGTGAAGCCAGTGGGCCTGGAAAGGTTTATAATTATGAATGCAATTTCATTAATTGGTATAGGACTAATCAAATTTTCTGTTTCACCTGGGTTGAAATTTAGTCATTTGTGTCTTTCAAGGAATTTGTTCTGTTTTTAAATTTATTAGAATAAAGTTATTTCCAATATTCTATAATTATTCTTTTAATGTCTGTAGGATCTGAAATAATGTCCTTTCATTCTGTTTTTAAAATTGAGGTATACTTGACATATAACACATTAGTTTCAGGTGTACAACATAATGATTCAATAATTGTATATATTGGGAAATGATCACAAAAAGTCTAGTTAACTATGCATACATTGTTACAAAATTTTTTTTTTGTGATGAGAACTTTTGAGATCTACTCTCTTAGCAACCTTAAAATATGTAATACAGCATTATTATTTATAGTCACCATGCAGTACAGTACATCCCCACAACTTATTTATTTTATACCTGGAAGTTTGTACCTTTTGACCTGCTTCACCCATTTTGCCCTCCCACCTTTTCATTCTTGATATTGATCATTTTTGCCCTTTTTCTCTTTTTTCCCTGATAGACCCAACTAGGTATTTATCAATTTTGTTAATCTTTTCAAGAAATCAACTGTGGTTTCACTGATTTTCTTTATTTTTTGTTTGTTTGTTTGTTCATATTTTATAAGGTTTTTAGGGGGAATGTTTTCTGCCTTATACGTTTGATTTTATCTGTCCCTTTTCCTCTAATTTTGAATACAGACTTCACATCTTAGATTTTTAGATTTTCTAATAAAAACATGTAAAGCTATAAATTTCACTTTGCGCATGCTTTAGTGGCATCTCATAAATTTTGATCTTTTATTTTATTACCATTTAGTTAAAAATATTTTCTAGTCTATTATTTCTTTGTTAATTCATGGATTATTTAGAAGTATGCTTTTATTTCCAAATATTTAGGGCTTTCCTGCTTGTCTTATTGTTACTAATTTCTAATTTAATTCTACCTTGGTCAAAATATTTTATATGATTTCAGATTTTTAAGTTTATTGAGACTTGTTTTATCACCCAACATATGGTCTCTTCTGGCAAACATACTATGTACACTGGAAAAGAATGTGTATTTTACCATAGTTGGGTATAGTCTGTAAATAGAGATTAAATCAAGATGGTTAATAGTATTGGCACAAGTTCTTTGTCTTTCCTGATTTGGGGTTTTTTGTTTTTTTTTTTTTTGGTCTATTTCTATTATTTAGAGAGAAAAGAGGTATTAAAATCCCCAAATATGATTGTGGAATTGTCTGTACTACTTTTAAGTTTTAATTTTTGCTTCGTTTAGACATTTATAATGTTTTGATTTTTTTTACTTCCTTATTTGACTCTTTTGTCTTGAAATCTACCACATTTGGTATTACTATTGCCAGTGCCTTCTTATGCTTTCTGTTTGCATGGTATATCCTTAACCATCCATTTACTTTTAATCTGTCTTTTTATTTTTAAAGTGTGTCTCTTATAGACAGTGTATAGTTTTTCCTTTAAAAAATCGTTTCTGACCATCACTGTCTTTTAATTGAAGTATTTAGTTCATTCACTAAATGAGGTGGATGAGGACTATTAACTCAATACCATTTAAACTGCTTCCTTAGATTAAGCTTTTCATATCACCTTGGTAGTCTGTATTTAGGCCACAAGCCATCAGAGGTCTGACTTGAGGGTTTTTTCTTCCTTTCCTGCGACTAACATGGAAGACAAGTTAGACAAGTTTCTGTGTTGTCTTTCTTTGTCTAGGGCAGATTTGTTTGTTTGTTTTCCCTCCAGTTCACTTTTTTACTAAAGGTATAAGAGTTTCACGTTGGGCATGCCTTAGACTTTGTCCTTTGTCCTTCAAAGGAGAAGCCCAAGTTCTCTAGTTATTTCTTTTTTTCTTTTCCCTCTGGTTATTTCTGTACATATGTCTCTCTCTTTCAGATCTGACATCTATTTTGGCCTTTGTGGATGTATTTTACTTTCTTACCAACTCAGTAGTAAATTTGGTGCATTTGTGCAAATTAGAAAAAAGACTCCCTTTCTTCCATGCAAGTGTTGCACCATATTCGTGTGCACAGATTGGTGAGTAGAGTACAGGCTAGATTTGAGTCCCTACATGTCCCTTCAGTTAAGTATCTTTTTGTAGCTGTGTGGTTGCCCTGTAAGCCTTTATTTTAGTGTTTTTGTTTTCAATTTTTTTATTTTTGGCCTGATGGCACAATGGCAGCCATATATAATATCTAAGATTTTTTTTCATTAACTCAGCTTGTTGTAATATAATTTGGTTCATGTTTAGTCAGCTACCTATAAAATCACTTTCTCTTTTTTTGGGTTTTATATTAAAGGCAATTTTGCTTTTTAAAAAGTAAAGAATTAGTAGTAACTTTCACTTGACTGCTGTCAACTAGATTTCTCTGAAAGTCATTTGAGCTGCAAAACAGTCAGATCCTGGATAAACTTTTAATGCATTGCTTGGCTTGAAATAAGTACATTAAATTTCTGAGATTCCTTCTCCTCCACTTTGCTGCTCTCCTCTACTCAGTCCCTTCCTCTTCTGACTTCTTCCCCCTCGTAAAATGAACTTTAACCAAAATGGAACTGATCAGTAGCAAATAAGGGCAAAAGACAATGTTGCCTTTCAAGGCAAATTATTAATGATTAAATTGGTGGCAAAGCCTTCATTGGTTGCAAGATCAGTCAGTGTACCTTGCTTATATTCTTATATTAAGTTGGACTCTTGAGAAGGGGATATAGTGGTCCAAAACTGGTAGATACCCTTGGCTTCCAGAGAAAAACTAAATTAAAATCTTCTCTGAAGAGTAGCAACCATAATTTATGGCTTTAAGAATTCTGCAGACTACAATGAGTCAAATGAGAGGGGGGATTTAGCTCAGTGATAAAGTTCATGCTTAGCATGCATGAGATTCCTGAGTTCAATCCCCAGTACCCCATTAAAATAAATAAATAAAACTAATTATTCCTACCTGCCAAAATAAATAAATAAAACCAAAGTTTAAAAAAAGAAAAAATTTTTAAAAATCAATCAAATAAATGTTCATGATTTAAAAACTAGCCAGCACACAGACAACAAAGCAAGGTACCATGACTGAGCACTAACAAAAACAGTGAATTGTCTATTTGATTTAGACCTCCCAAAGAACTTATGATATTGGAATTGTATAGGAATATAAAATTATGTATGAAAAGTTTAAAGAAAAAAATAGAATCATAAATGAGCAAACAAAAGAATGAAAAATGACCAGGCAGATTGAAGTATACTCAAGTAAAACCTTTATTATTGAAAAAAATTTTTTTGTGATCTAAAATTTAATGAATGTGTTAAAACAGTAAATTAGACCCAGCTGAAGAAAGAATTAGCAAATTGGCAGTTAGGTTTGAAGAAAGTTTCAAGAATTGTGGCAAAACAAGGAAAGTGAAACTATTAGAAGTTAAAAGATGGTATGAAAAGGTCAGATATATCCAATTGAATCCCAGAAAGATGGAATAGAGAGAATGGAGCAGAGACAGTACCAAAGACCTTTTATCTGCAAATTTTTCAGAATTAATGAAAGACATGAATCTGTCAAAACAGAAAACCCAACATATACAGTCAAAAACAAAAAACAGCATTTTAGTCAAACTATGTAGCCCCAAAGACCAAAAAATCTCAAAAGTGGCTTGAAGAGTGTAAAATACATTAACTCACTTCTCAACACTAAAAATGTAAGCCAGAAGATTGTAGAATATTATTTGTAAAAAAATTGAGTCAAAATAATGGCCATCTTATAATTATACGTCAGAGAAGTATCTTTCATGAACAAGGAAGCAAAAAACCATTTTTGGACAAATGAAAACAGAATTTTTACTACCAGTAGATGTTTAATAAAAGTTTTCATTAAATATTCTGAAGATTTTTTTTAGGAAGAAGGGCCATGATTCCAGAAGGATGGAAAGAAGCACATGGAAATTGGTAAACATATATATAAATCTTAACAAACAGCTTATATATATTAAAAAAAATTTTTTTTAACTTATAGAATTAAAAAAATAAACCACCATGAATAGTAGTACATGGGAGAGGGGAGTGATAAGAATTAAAATTATCTTAATTTCTTGTTTTATTTAGGAGGAAAATTAAGGTGATAAAATTTCAAGAGTAACAACTGAAAAGTGTAAGATACCATGTGATTAACTTCCATAACCCAGTAGGAGGAAAATAATGAAATAGGTAAACAAGCAAACTCATATTTTAAAAATCAAGAAAAGAAGAAAGAGACAAAATAGAAGATAACAATAAAAAATAAAATAGGAGCATTCCAGATACATTATTAATCTAAGAAACATAAATAAGTTAAATTTATAGTTAAGCCAGATTGTAAAGTTGAATATTTAAACACATATTCCAGTGAGTCAAATGCTCATTATAAGAGACATACCCAAAACATTAAAACATAGAAAATTGAAAGTAAAAGGATAAAAAAAAAAAGTGCTGTGTATATGCAAGCCTGAGGGAGTTTGGGGTAGTTACATTAAAATCAAATAAGACTATAATATAAAAAGCATTATTAGAACTTAGATAATAGTTTGTACACTAAGAAGGTGTAACCATTTCTGTTATCTAGTACCTAATGAAATGGTCTCAAAACATATCAAGTAAAGTTGGTATTTCTATGGGAGAAATTGACAAATGTATCTTTATGATGGGGAGTTGCAGTACATTTCCCACAATTATTGTTGATAAATAAGGAAGTCACTAAATTTAGAGAGAATTTGAACAATGTGATTAACAGACTTTATTGAATAGATGTATATATCTGCTGGAGCCAACAATTAGAAAATACCAGTTTTCTATAGGACATGACATGTTTGAAAAAAAAAATGATCAAAAAAAACAAAGCTAGAGGCATCACGCTTCTTGATTTTGAGCTGTATTACAAAGCTGTAGTAATCAATATGTTATGGCATTGGCATAAAAACAGATGGATGGATCAGTGGAACAGTATAGAGAACCCAGAAATAAACCCACATTTGTACAGTAAGTTAATTTATCATATAGAGCCAAGAATATGCAATGGGGAAAGGCCAGTCTCTTCATTAAATAGTGTTGGGAAAACTATGCAGCCACATGAGAAAGAATGAAACTGGACCACTATCTTATGCCATACACAAAAAATAACTCAAAATGGATAGAAGACTTAAACATAAGACCTGAAACCATGTAACACCTAGAAGAAAATGTAGGTAGTAAGCTCCTTGATATTGGTCTTGGCTGTGAATTTTTAGATTTAACACCAAAAGCAAAGGCAACAAAAGAAAAAATAAACAAGTGAGAGTACATCAAACTACAAAGCTTCTGCACAACAGAGGAAACTATCAACAAAATGAAAAGGCAGCCTACCAAGTGGGAGAAAATATTTGTATATCACATATCTGATAAGGGACTAATAGCTAATACAAAGAACTCACACAATTTAGTAGTGAAAAAGTAAGCAACCCAATTAAAAAATGAGCAGAGGATCTGAATAGCTATTTTTCCAAAGAAGACGTACAAATGGCTGTTAGGTACATGAAAACGTGCTCAACATCACCAGTCAGGGAAATGCAAATCAAAACCACAATGAGATATCACCTGACATCTGTTAGAATGGCTATTACCTAAAAGACAAGTTATAAGAAGTGTTGACGAGTATGTGGAGAGAAGGGAGTCCTTGTGCACCACTGGTGGGAATGTAAATTGGTGTTGCCACTCTGGAGGGTCCTCAAAAAATTGAAATAGAACTATCATATGATCCAGCAATTTCACTTCTGGGTATTTATTCATAGAAAACCAAAACAGTTACTTGAAAGGGTATCTGCACCCTCATGTTCATTGCAGTCTTGTTTACAACAGTCAAGACATTGACGCAATCTAAGTATCCATGATGGATGAATGGGTAAAGAAAATGTGTGTTTGTGTGGGTATACATATATGCATATAAATATGTGTACATAGTTATATATAGTATATAAAAATTATTCAGCCATAAAAAAAGAATGACATCTTGCCTTTTGTGACAACATGGATGGACCTTGAGGACATTGTGTTAAGTGAAATAAGTCAGACAAGGAAAAACAAATACTGCATGATCTCAATTAAATGTGGAGTCTAAAAAACAAAACAAGACAAATTGAACTCCTAGATGCAGAGAACAGATTGGTGGTTGCTAGAGGTCGAGTTTGGGGATGCGTGAAATGGATAAAGGTGGTCAAAAGGTACAAACTTCCAGTTATAAAATAAGTAAATCATGGAGATGCCATATACAGCATGGCAACTATAGTTTAAATAATACTGTATTGCATATTTGAAAGTTGCTGAGAGAGTAGATGTAAAAGTTCTCACCATAAGAAAATAAAATTTGTGACTGTGTGGTGACAGATGTTAACTAGACTTACTGTGGTGATCATTGCACAGCATATACAAATACCAAATTTTTATGTTGTACATCTGAAAGCAACATAATGGTCTGTGTCAATTATATCTCAAATTTAAGAAAATGACCAAGTATTGTGTACATAAAGCAGCAAATTTCAGTGACTCATGGAGTCCACATTTTCTTACCTATTTGCAATTAAAACTAAATTGCATAAATAATAATAAATACCATATACTTGGTAATTTTACCTACATTCTTCTCAGTAACTGTGGAGTAAAAGAAGTCTTAAGGGAAATTAAAAAACAGAGTTACACAATAATGGAAATACAACATTTTTGGAATTCAGTGGAAAGTTTATTACACAAAAAGAAGAAAGGCTGAAATGTTGTGACTTAAGCATCCAAGTTGAGAAGTTAGAATGAGAGGAACAGATCAAACCTGAAGAAAGGGGAAAGAAACAAAGAGCAGAAATTAATGAACTAAAAGACAAAGATTCAGTAGAATCAAAAAAATCAAAAGTTAATTCTTTAAAAATACTAATAAAATTGACAAACCTCTCATGAGATAAGAAAAAAGAATTCACAAATGTATTAGGAACAAAAGGAAATACAATTACAATTACATTAATTTAAAAAATTAACAAAGGTTTAAAAGATAAAATTATACGTAGTATTTTTTGAGGTCAACAAATTAGAAAACTTGAAATGCATAAATTCCTAGAAAGAAAAAAACCTTAAATCAATTCAGGATTAAAAAATAAAAAATACCAGAAGTGGAAAAGGCACTTTCTACATATAAACATACACACTAACATACACAAACCCAAACAAGGATCACCATCTAGATGAACCTGGAAAAAATTCCTAGAAATCAATTAAATTCTTTATGGAAATGATGAATAAGTATGTTGCTAGTCATAAGAGAAATGGAAATTAAGGCACATGAGATACCATTTTACTTTCAGTAGATTGGCAAAAATAAGAAATCTTACAAAGGAGAATGTAGATCAAAGGGAATTCTTACACATTTCTGGTAGTACAAAGTATAGTCAGTTGGAAATAGAATGGAAATCAATTTGGTGTTACCTTGAAAAGTGGAACGTTTGAATATCTGCTGACTTGACACTTCTGCTTTTAGGTATGCCCTGTAGAATGCCTCTTCTATACAAGAGGACATGCGTGAGAATGTTCCTAGCCTAACTGTTCCTAGAGGCAAAAAAATTTAAAAAGTTCAAATGCCCATCAGTATAAAAATAGTTAAGCAGATAATATAGTTACACAATGAAATGTTATATAATAGGAAAAAATGAATAAACTACAGGTATACTTAAAGATGAGTTTAAGAGATGTTTAGTGGGGAAAAAAAAAACAATTCTCAGAAAGCTGTATTCAGTATGAACCACTTACTAAAGCCCCCAAACAAGTGAGACTAAAAATATATTGTTTAGGAATATATGTATACGTGATAAAACAAAAAAAAATGTGAAGAAAATAGTGAACATCAAATACAGAATCATGGTTACTTATAGGGAGCACGGTAAGAGGACAAGCTAGGGGAGGGGTATGGAGGTAGGTATGACAGTATTGATAAAGCCTTGCTTGTTAGGTTGGATAGGAGAGTTTAGGGTGTCTGTTTTATTACAGTCAGCCCCCTTGATCTGAGGTTTCCACACTCACAAATTCAACCAAAGATAGAAAATACTCCAAAAAAAAAAAAAAATTCCAGAAAGTTCCAAAAAGCCAAACTTGACTTGCCATGTGCTAGTAACTGTTTACCTAGCACTTACATTGTATTTACAACTACTTGCCTAGCATTTGCATTGTATTAGGTTTATAAATAAGCTAGAAATGATTTAAAGCATATGGAGGATACGAATAGGTTATATGCAAATACTGCACCACTTTATACAAGGGACTTGAGCATTCACAGATTTTTGTAAGCCTGGGGGTCCTGGAAACAATCCCCTGCAGATACTGAAGGACTATACTTCATATACATTACGTATATTCTTTCCTGTGTATCAAGTATTTTATTACAATGTAAAAAGATTCAGTTGTAAAATCAAAGACTTGTTTTCTTACAAAAGCATACTGAATGAAAGTATAGCTGTTCTAAGATATATGAATGGAATTAACTGAAATGTAATAGTTTACTAGTATTAAACAGGTCTGTCTATTGATTAAAGTAAGTCAGACCTGATCCTTGATTAATAACTCAAGGTTTTATAGTTGTAATTTTAATAAAATACCATTTCAAAGTTTCTAATATAATTATGCCTGATACATAGGAAATGTTGCATAAGTATGTTTTTCCTTTCCTCTAGTCAAAGGTCAGTGCAAAGGAATCTGCATTTTAAAAATATCTGTGGTCTACTAAAAAATAATTGTTTCATATTATGAAAAACGCCTGTGTGGTTCCAGTTTGTGCTACTGTGTGTAGTAGTGTTCAATTTCTTTTGTGCAGACTAGACTTCAGTTAGTGTTGAACAAAGAAAATTATGTGCTCTCGTTATGTGTGCTTTAATTTAGATGCTTAATGGCTTTTAATGTTACAAAATAAGTTTATTATTATATTATCTCATTTGTATTATATTGTCTTGCTCTTCCATATTTGTGGTGATATGGTCATGGTTTAGGAAAACAATAATCCCTAAGAAATAGGTCATTAACAGGAGTTAACGATTACGTGTGATCTATGGTAATGACTGATTTCTTTGGGATTATTGCAGTTATAAACCATAATTACAGATTATTACAGCAATAATTATTTTGTTAAAGGAAAAAAAAACATTCTGTTCTTCAACAGCTGTTAAAACAAGTGCCCTGAACAATTCAGAATAAATAGAAAAATGGAGAACTGTAGTGGAAATATAGTCTAGGATGAGATTTTTTTCAAAATGTATAAATATGAAACTCATGTATAGGATATTTAAATTTCTAAGTGCAATTTAAATTTATGGATTTACGTTTAAACTTTGTGGATATAATCCTATAACCAATGTAACTTTTTAGCATTTATTATTTTAAATACTGTCAGTCTAGAATTGTAGAGGTTTAGGGAAAAGTTTAATGTATATGAGAAATACCACTTCTCATTCGGTTAAATATGAAGATTACATTTGGTAGCTTAATAAAAATGGCTTTATACTTCATTGTTCATTTCTAACACTAATATTGATTTATTCAATCAATAGTTGTTAAACTTTTAGGGTTAGAAATGCCTGTTTTTCTGTCTTGTACAACAGAAATCACTGCTTTCTGAAACCAAGAAAGAATAAATTACATTCTGCTTTCCTCTAAATAATTAAACTGCCATTCAGAATTTGCCATAATTTTAGGGAAAAAATGCTCCCAGTTGATCACATGTTATTTTTGCATAACATTCTTTGATATTAAAGCCTTTTTTTAGGATCACAGAATAAAATGAATTAAAGAATAAAAAAATGAAACTTTGAGAAATTCATGTCTAAATTTACTATTAAACAATGATACTCATCACACTGCATTGAAAAAGTAATTTTTTCCTTTTATCTGTCTCTCTCACTAGGTTCAATTCCTTGGGCATGGGATTTCTCTCCCTCTTCTCATCCTACCTCATACATATTTAGTTATGTCTCAGTGAGCAGCAAATGATACATAGATACTCAGCCAATGAATTTTCTGAAAATTCTTGGGAATTTTTTTTTTCAGTTCGGGGTTTTTGCTTGTTTTATAAACAACATTAAGAAAGCAGATACAGCTAACTGGAACTGGCTTTAATTGGAGCAAGTCTCTTTGGTAGAGAGGAAATAAATTAAAAATTCTTAAATATTGTATGACAGTTTTCTTGTGTAGCTTCTTAAATAAAACTTAGGATGAACATATAAATGTTACATATTGGTATGTTTTATGGCTTTTGCAGCTATGATACAGAAGAACTAAAATGGGTATAGCTATTTAATAATAATAATAATAATAATAATAATAATAATAATAATAATAATAAAAAAAACAGTAATAGTGGCCAACATTTACTCAGCACTTACAGCAGGCATTTGAGTGCTTTACGTGTAGAATACCACTTAGCGCTGTTAGAAGCCTATGAGCCATTTACTCTCATCTTCGTATCTATAAATGAGGAAATGAAAGCCAAGAAAGATTGAGTAACTAGCATAATAAATAGTAGAAGCAAAATTCGAACCCAAGGTATGCTCTTGGTACCTAAATTGTGTTGCCTCCATTTTTAAATGAAAGTTTGCTTATTTGAAATCCAACAAATATTTATTCCCTGTGTCTCATAGACTTGGTTTTATAGTGGGTGGTTTGGGAATCAACTTTTTTTTCCTTATTATATATTAGGACGTCTTGCCTGGCTGGTATACTTAGTTGGGACAGTTGTTGGAGGAAGATTAACATATACAAGTACAGATGAGCATGATGCTATGGATGGAGAATTATCCTGTCGGTAAGTGTAGCTATGTAATTTACAGAAATTTCTAAGGAGTTAGACATTTTTAGTTATTAAACTGGTAATATGAACTAAAGCATTTTTCAGTTGGCATTTTGAGGAAGGTATCATTTTCCTTTATATTGATAAGAAAAGCAAGGCTTAGAGGTTAAATGATTTGCAGAACTCATATCTCTAATAAGTAGTGTAGTCACATAAATTTATATGAATAAAATGAGTGAGTTGGTTTTCCATATATTTTATTTTTAATAACTACTGTCATTTTGGTAAAGATCTTTGCATATTTTAATTAATATTTGAGAGTATATGTACCTTACATGTGTATTTTTCAACTTTTTCCAACAAAAATTATAATACTGTTTTATAAACTAAAATGGGGGTAATAATAATAATAAGAAGAATGCCTAATTCATTTGGGACTATTATCTAAGGATTAAATGGGTTAATAATTTTAAATTGCTTAGAACAATGCTTACAAAAGACCCCAAACACTTATTTTTTTGAAAATCAGTTGTAATAGTATGAACATTTTACCTAGACATGAAATATTATAAACTTTACCATAATTCGAACAGATCCCTGTTTTGGGAATTTTAGGTGGTTTCTCAGTTTTTTCTTATTTTAAAGGTGAATATTCTTTTAGTTGTATCTTTATGTAGATCAAAATAACTTTATTAAAGTTAAGTCCTAAAAGCTGAATAGCTGGTTGAATTCTGTATAGCATTTTGAAGACTTTCAATACACGTTACCAAGTGGCCTTCTGTAAAAGTTGTACCAGTTTATCCTCTGAACTCAAAAGACTATGGGAGGCTATCGTTTTTTTCTACAGTTGAACACTAGGTAGTAGGATTCTTATCTTTGCCAGTTTATAGATAACAAATGTATTGTTTTAATTTGTATTTCTTTAGTCAGACATTCTTTTCCATTCCTTTTCTTGCCGTTTCTATTTTCTCTTTATTTTTTATTATATAGAGAATATATCATTCACCTGGTTTTATGATTATCTTTTCTAATGTATCCATAAGAACCCAGTATATATCAAAGATTGTAATATTTTGCTATTCATTTTGAGTGTATTTTCTCCATATGTTCAATTTATTTTAGAAATTTCTTTTATATATATATATTATATATTATATATAAATATTTATATATTCAGATCTATTAATTTTTTCTTTGATTTTTTTTCAATGCTCATATTTAGAAAGGTTGTTCCACACCTGGATAATAAAAATATTCACCTGTATTTTCTCCTGGTTCTTTTATGGTTTATGTTTTTATATTTAATTTTTGATATATCTAACATTTATTTTATTTATATGCTTTTTTGGAAGGTTCCAAGGTGTTAACCAATTAATGTCAACCCTACCCTCTACTGATTTGAAATGCCACTTATATCTTACACAGAATTCTTACATCTTTTTCTAGGCTGTTCATTCTTCCCCACTGATCTTAGAAGTCTATTAGTACACCACTGTCACACTACTGAAGTCCTTAGTGTGGTATTCTCCCTCATTATTATTCTTCAGTATATTCCTAAGTGTTTAATAGATTTGTTGCCATCTTGAGTAGATACCTCCCCCTCATTCCATATCCTTTTCAACCTTTAAGCTACCTGTTTTCAATGAAATTTGAATCTGAATGGAACATAAATATTTTTAGTATTTTTAAGATGTATTATTTCCAATATCAAACCACTTTAAAATTTGGGGGCATTCTCAAAATGCTTTGATTAGTTTTAAATGAAGTGAATGATTTGCCTCTGTACCATCTTTTAATATAACATTACATATTTAGTAAAATGGGAATTAAGTATAGTTTAATTTTTTCTTTAACTAACAAATGAATTTAACTTTAAATAAGATTTGTTTCCTGTTTTAGTCTACATTCCCTAGAGAAAAAAACCTTGAGTGAAGTTTATGGACTAATAGTTTTTGGAGGGTGGGGAGAAGGATACATTTTCAAGGAAGAAAGAATGAAGGAAAAGTGAGTGAGAGAATGAGAGAAAACAAGTAGAGCTGATCCTCATTATTCATGGATTCCGTTTTTGCAGTTTGTATACTTGCTAAAGTTTGTTAACCCCCAAACCAGTACTCTTCATTGTGTGTATAGTAGTGAAAAATTTGAGTTGTCCAATGCGTACTTTCCCAGCTGAGATGAAGCTGAAGCGGACGCTCTGCCTCCTTGTTTCAGTTTTCATACTGTAAATGCTTGTCCTTTTTGCTATCTATTTAGTGCCACGTTTTCACATTTTTGTGCTTTTCATTGGTGATTATGCTGTCTAAGATGTTCCTCCAGCATAGTGAAGTGCTGTCCAGTGTTCCTAAGCACAAGAAGGCTGTAGTGTGCTTTACAAAGAACATACATGTGTTAGGTAAGCTTTCTTCAGGCACAAGTTGTAGTGCTATTGGCTATGAGTTTGATGTTAATAAATCAGCGATATATACCAGATAAGGTGTTTTTAAACAGAAACACACATAAAACAGGTTATATGTTGATCAGTTAATGAAAATATTGTGACCAGAGTTCCTCAGGAACCTGTCCCTGGAAACAGTGGGATATGTTTGTGGGTGTTTAAACAAGGCCAAGCAAATTCAAGATAGGGTATATACTAGGACTTATGCACATTTGTCTAGAAAAAACATATGTATGTGTTTTAACATACTGAGACTTTAAATAAGAATGATGTTTTATGTAAAATTTTAAAATACGTTTCATATGAAGAAATTCCAGGTAACTGGAACTGTAATACTGTTGCCTTCTCTGTGTGTTACATAACCTTTTTAGCTCCTGGGAGAGCACTACCAAATTAGAAGATTGAGAAGCTCCTGCCAAAAATCTATGTGTTATTTTATCAGGGAAAGTTTGATATTCATAGAAGCTTTCAATATTGTGGTAATTATACTTTAAACTTGTTACTTAAACATATGTAAATATGCTACTTTAACTTAGCAAATAAATATCTTTGTGCCCAGGCCACACAATTCTAATTAAATAAAGATAATTTTATAGTCATTTCAGTTTCATTCACCGTGACCAGAGTGTAAACGTCTTGGGAGAGCCCACAGCAGTTTTGACTTGCCCTGTGTCCTCTGTTTGCTAATGCTTTGCCTAGTGGCTGCTGTTTTTCGGCTTGCTCCTCTCAGTGAGGCCACCTTATGTTTCTCCATGTTACTCTTGCCTGTTCATCTCCCAGACAGCTCTCATTATTCTCTGAAGACTTCGGCAAGTAGCTCAGAGTTTTGCTCTCTGTCCTAAACCCTGCTATGATAGAGATGACTTCAGGTTCTTTCTCAGCAGGTAATGTTGCTTCCTTTTCTCTACTCAGAAGCTCCCAGTGGCTTCCTGTCACACATGAGACAAATTCCAGATTCTTGCCATGGCCCAAAGTGTACTGTGCTACTTCTGACCTCATTTCTGATCCTTTTTCATTCAACTCAGCTATGTACACTGGCATCCTTGCTATTCTCTGAGTATTACCAATTTGTTTTTGCTTTAGGGCCTTTACACTTCTCTTCTGCTAGGAATGCTTCCTGCCAGATGTTTACATGGTACTCCTTCACTTCAGTCAGGTCTGTACTTGTATGTCTAACTCGTTTGACCTTCCTATCCAAAATAACATCCTTATCCTGTTTATTTTTCTTCATAGTATTTATTACCTCTTAGTATTTTATTTGTTTATTCTACTAGAATAGGGAAAGAAAAAGTTTTATCTGCTTTGCTCACTGCTGTATTTTTATCTCATCTGCTTTGCAAAACCTAAACTCTAAAGAAATTCAGAGTTTTCTCTTAATTTGTTGAGTGATAAAAGAAGTTGTTCACCTCTGTAGATAGGTACCATTGCCAACTAAGATACCATCTTTTTTAACTCAACTGAGCCCTCAGCATTGCTCAATGATTCTTTGTTGTTTTAATAGTTCTTGTCTTCTGACTTCCAAATATTTATTGAACTGTTTTACTTGTGTATTCTGTCCCCCATGTGCCTCTAATTCAGTGACTAAAATTACACTCATCTCCTCCATCCACTCCCAGCCCTGACTCTCTTTATAAGTCTCAGAGTTGTCCACTCTGTTGCCTAAGCCTGAATCCTTGGAGTTCTCCTTAACTTTTTCTTTTTCTCTCACCAGCATCCATATGTCATCAAATCCTGTCAGTTCTGTTTATCCCAGTTAGTCCAGTTCTTTCTGTCACCCCTGCCATTTTAACTCCTGTCATCATTTACCTGGATTCATGCTACAGTTTTAAATGCACACCTAGTCTTCTCTCTGGCTTTCTAAAACAAAAGCTTGATTGTGTCTGTGCTTTGCTTAAACTCTGCAAGGACTTTCATTGCTATTGGAATTAAAATCAACCTGGTGTATCAGGCTCTTCATGATCTGGATCCTGCTTTCTCATTAGCCTCCTCTCCTGCCACTGACTTCTTGATAGCCATTTTGAACCTTTTTTTCAGCTCTTAAATGAGTCATGCTTTTTATTTCCTGTCTAAATAGCTGCACATGCATTCCCCTTTCTCTCTTTTTGCTATGTTCTACCCATGAATTTTAGGAATTCTTGCTAATTTCTTCATAGTGTTGATTATAGCAATGTCATGCCCTATTCTGAATAGGCTATAGATTTCTGGAGGACTGGGAATAATATGTTTTGCTTACTGTTGTATTCTGAACTTCTGCAGATACCTGCCATATAGTAGGCCCTCAAATATTTGTTGACCAAATAAATACTTACATAATTGGATAGTCAGGGGAATATAAAACAATTGATTATCCAAAATTTATTTCTTTGTATTTGAGATGTTATGCTTATACTTGGATCAAAATTACTTAATGATATATTTATCTTTTTATTTTTTCCATGCTTCAAAGATAATTTGAGATAAAGGTAAAATAAGTGTAGAACAATAAACTGAAACTGAAAGTGGACTTTGTGTATACAATACAAGCTCTGGTCTTAAGCACTGGTTAGAGGTGGCAGCAGATTTTTGAAGGGCACTGTGACAGAGACTACTAGTTGTCTCATATCTCTTCTTTCCTTCTTCTGCAGAAATAGAATACTTGAAATGTTCTGCTGGGCATTGGCCACCTGAATAAAGACTAGATTTCCTAGAATCTCTTGCAGCTAGATATGGTTAAATGATTATGTTCTGGGCAATTGGAATGTAAGTGAGTGTAGTATGTGTAACATATATGCTCATATGAGTAAAGCTGAAGAAGCCATCTTAGACTTAGACAATAAAATCGGTGAATGGATGCAAGTGTAACAACAGGATAGAAGGAACCTGAGTCCCTATTACACTGTGGAACACCAGCTAGTCCTAGAACATTGTGTTGGATTTTTGCCTGCGAGAGAATAAATATCCGTATTGTTTAAGTTACTGTTATTTTGAATTTCAGGCACTGGAAGCTGAACTTCTTGTGCAACTATCAAAGCTTATTTAACAAATGGGTCATGTACCTTTCTGGGAACTCTTTCCTACTCTCCTGTTGGAGATGTCATTGCCTCTTAGGCAAATGCAAATCATCAGCTTCAAATGAGTTGTGAAGGCACCCCAACAAACTTATCTTTTGGTTTCATGTCTTCCTCAGATTTTGGGAATGTATGCTATAAAAAGGAAGTAAAAGTAAACAGACCAGTATATAGAATTGACAAAGAACTAGAGTAGGAGAAGGGAGGTCCTACTCAATAAAGAATTTAAAAGCAAGTTATAATTTATTTAAAAATCACTTGAAAAATCACCTGGATCTGGAAATGAAGTTTGATGTGTGTATCTATTTATTTAACTAAAAATTTCTTCAGCAGTCTGTGTATTCACCAATACACAGACATTAAAAATCAGTTTGGTCTCTCCTCTCAAAATTAGAGAATAAACTCATTGTCTTAGGAAAAACTAACAAACCTCAATAGTAATCTGATTCTTAAATTTGACCTTTATTAAGCTTTCCTTCATGAATTTTAATGGTATTAAAGATACTTAGTAAGTGAAAGGTACTTTTAAATAAGTAGCTTAATACAGGAAACAATAACTATAAAAATGGTTGTCAAAATATTTTTTCATAACATGTTGGCAGTAAGTACCAAGTTTTTTTAAGTTCATTTTCTGTAACCTAGACATTTTGTTTCTGAAACTCTTTGCTGGTAGGGAAGAGGACAGTAGTTACATTTCAGTGAAATATAAGTTTATATTAAAAATGAGATTTTAAAAATTTGACATAGCCTTAATATACAATGTTTTGGAAAATTATTTAGTCATATAAAAAATGATTGGGCAAGATATATTTAATGAGATGTATTAGTGGAATGAAATAGAAGGTCCAGTAAGTAATCTAAATGCATAAATGAACCTATTGTATATGATAAGGGGTAATTCAAAATGCTGAGCAGAAGATAGACTATATAAGAAAGAAATGGTGTTGAAGCAGCTGGGTAGCCATCTGGGGAAAAATGTTGATGCATATCTCACAAGATATGTTCAGAATAAGTTCAAATGTATCATAGAGGTAAATGTAAAATGATGAAACATAGAAACACCTCGGATTCAGGTAAGACCTTGTTATTATGCAAAATCCAGAAGAGAAAAAATTGGTAAGATTTTCTGCATAAGAAAAAGAAAAAAAATTTTATGCATGGCATTAAAAAAACACCATAATCAAAGTCAAGAGACAAATGAAAAACAAGGAAAAATATTTACATCTCAGTCACAGGCAAAGGGCTTGTTTTTCTAATATCTAAAGAATTTGTAGAAATTAGCAATTAAAAGATAACCCAATAGAAAAAAATCAACAAAGGATATGAGCAAACAGGTCACAGGAAAGGATGTACATATGGCTCAAGAACATGGAAAAAATTTGAACTTCTCATTCTTGAGAAAAATACAGATTAAAACTTTACTGAGGTATAATTTTTCAGATTTCAGTAAATTTTAAAGTTTAATATCACCTTGAATTATCCATGCGTATATAGACACTTATATACTGATGATGGGAGTATAAATTGTTTCAATTTCTTTGGAAGGCAATTTGGCAATGGCTATCAAATAATAAAATTCATATTGTTTAAGCTGTTTGACATTTAGAGGTGTATATTGTAACTGTACGTGTGTGAGATGTGTACAGGATTATTAATTCCTGCGTTTTTGTAGCAGCAAAAAAATTATAAACAACTTCAGTGTCCATCAGTAGGACACTATTGTTTGAAAATAATGTGGTATGTTCATATAATGGAGTGATAAAGAGCTGCAAAAGAAAATAAGGAAACTTTTTATATCTGCCATGGAAAAATGTGTAAGATATATTATTAAATGGAAAAAGCTAGGTTTAACAATGTAACAGTATAGTATGCTCCATATGTGTAAAAGAACTAGAAGGAGAATATATAGTCATATTTGCCTGTACATGCATTTATAAAAATCTCTGAAACGACAAACTATTAGTAGTGTGTGTGTGTGTGTGTGTGTGTGCGCGCGCGCGCTTGTGTGCATACAGGAAAGGAAATAAGTGGGTTAGGGCTCGGTATAGCTGCCTTTGTGCAGTTAGAAAAAGGAGAAATAGGTGCTGTTTCCTCCAAAACTTCTGCTTCCGTCTCTTAAAAAGATTATTACGATTTGCTGATTTTCTTAGCACCAGATACTTGACAGCCATCTACTGGAAAATTTTAATTAAAATAGATAGTAGAGGGTGTTTCTAGACTAAGCTTTTTTTTTTTATTAAGCTTTTTCTCTAAGAAATTTAACTTAGCCTTTAGTTCATTTATGATTTTCTGATAATAGTTGCATACATGTATTGAAAATATTTGATTTTGTTAAGATCATCTTGTAATGTATTTCAGGTAAAATTTTTATTTCTCATTAAAAAAGCGATATAGCTGGATGGATGTGCCTCCTGATTTTTTGTGTGTGTTTTGAATTCTGTGATTCCAAAATATATAGTTATATGAAAATATGTTGTAATAAAAAAGTATAATACAAAACTACACATTCAGTGTCATTTTCTTTTACTAAAATATTATATATGTAAATATATATTAATATCTATATTTATATAACATTTATAATTGTAGATATTTACTTATATCTAAGCATATATATTTATATATGTCATGTATTTATATATGAATTTTTAGCAAAATTATAAATGTATGTTTATGTAGGTTTGTATGCATGTATATGTATATGTATTCCTTATGAGAAAGCTAGAAGAAATTCGACCAAATTGTAGTATCTCTTGGTAGGATTTCAGATGATTCTTTAAATATTTTCCTTATAAGCTTTGTATTTTTCCACTTTTTATAGTGATTATATATTATATAAAATTGGTAATAAGTGTTTTAATGTTGTTTCTCTAAGAATTATTATTGATTTTTTTTTTTTCCTTCATGAAAAGAGTTTTTCAGCTTATATCTTTAATGGATGCCGGACTGCCTCAGTGTTCTAATGAGAAAATAGAGCTTGCAGTTCTCTGGTTCTTGGATCAGTTTCGAAAAACGTATGTTGGTGATCAACTTCAAAGAACCTCAAAGGTAGGTTTTTACTAGTGATCAAAACAAATATTATTAAATGATGAAGAAAGATGTTCACATATAACAGCTTTAAGCTGAAAGGTATATTTGGGCAATTTCTACATAAGAAATTTAATTGATTAGTTGAAATCAGTTGATTAATTGGTGTTTGAAGGCATTGTGACATTGCTCGTTTTATGCCCAGATTTACCATTGTCTTTAAAGATTGATTGGCAGAGTTAGTGAATATTTTTTATGTGGCTAATCATTAAATAGTTAAGATTATTTTAAACACCGTGATGAATTTTGCCTTATTGTATTGTGTTTCAAGTTTTGAAAAAGAAGATTTACTCTTATAGTTGTTCTGAGTTTTTCTTGCATATTTATTTATGTGGTTTCCAGTATATATTTTTCAGTCATTCCTCGGCATTTTTACATGATAAATGATGAGGACAAGAAGAATATGACATGCTTTGAGAGGCCACAGTTAACTTACCCTCATGTGGGGAACACTTGTACTATGGTACTTGAAAGTTTAGCATCAGCAAGTTTAGATGAATTGCTCTTAAGGCATTGAGGGATTATTGAAGGCATTTATGTGAATCCTAACCAGATATTTAGCAGTACTTGTGACACTGAGTAAGATCTATGAGATTTTAAAAAGTTTTTCTTCCTGGAATAATAACTCTTCCCTAAATCTTCTCTGTAGGAAGTCCTAAAGATATCCTTACCTCCTTTGGATCTATGCTCTGTACTAGTAATGTTGAAGGATTTCTTATTTGAAAATTCTAGAATAAGCTTTTTATATTGAACTGAGCTTTTTTCCCCTGGGAAATTTAGCTTAACCTTCAGTTCATTTATGGTTTTCTGTTAGTAAGTAGTTGTGTAGTAGTGTGAAAGTACTTGATTTTGTTAAGATCATCCTTTAGTTTATTTCAGGTAAAATTTTCTTTGCTTTTTAAGAAAGTGATATAGCTTGATGCTTTTTTTTGTGTGAAATATATTGTGATATTTTATTGTCATTTAGAGTTTTTTTCGTTTAGGATTAATATAAACAAAATTTTCTTAGAATTAAACTGACATTGAATGAGACCACTAGGGAGAAAAAGGAGGAGATAGATATAAATGATTTAGGTTGACAGTAAGACAAATTAGAATCAGAGAGAAATTCATAGTATTCATAGCATGAAATTTATACCAGATATACATCTTTTAAAATCCCAGACGTGTTACTCGAAGGTTGAGTATAAATTGAATTATGATAAATTGTCTTGTTTTAAATGTACCCAGAGAGTTTGTTATTTTGCTTTTGCAAAAGTGAATACTCTTGAAACATTACTTATCCATTTAGTCTGGGTCTTAAATCAGAAGAGTACAATATGGAATGGAAAAGCCTTCAAATTATTGTGTTTGAAGGACTTGGAAATAAATATGTAAAATGAAAGAAATTGTTTTAGGGTGATGGGATTTGAGAAATTTTTCCCCAGAGATTCTTGTTATGTATATAGCTTTTAATATAAGGTAATTATGAAAAAGTAAATTATAAAAGATCAGTTTTTCTTTTTTGAAATTGCTTACATATTAGGAAAAAATAAACACATCATCAGATCAATGTTGATTCTTTTAATTTTACTCTTAACATTTTTGGTATATGCCTCTTACCCTATTTTCAAAGACAATAAGGTGATTTTACTTCTAAGGCTTTCCTACTGCATGACCCTGCAGTGAAGCCAAAGCCTTCCACTTTTCCTTTTGGCTTGTTTACTGATCTGACTTAGTAGGACCCGCTTTGCGGGGCCCTTACTGTGTGCGCTGACACTCTTCTAGGAACTTCACGTTCTCTCTAGGTCTTCTGACAAGCCTGCAAGGGGGGTATTATTGTTCCCATTTTACAAATGAAAGGATACATTGTTTAAGACATTTATAAGTTCTCTACGTATTATTTTTCTGGCAGTCAACTAAGATGGAAAGTATTTTTTGGTGAGAAGATTGTTGCATTCCAGATTGTGGCCATAAAAGGGAGAGCATTAAACTATCATAAGTGAATAATGTTTAGTGTGGGCTTATTTTATACCAGGAAGTGTACTAAGCTCTCTTAAGCATTATGTCATTTAACTGGATCTTACAGAGTATGACTTATAAAAAAGTTCTTCCCAGTCTCTTTTCTGTGTATGTCATCAGTTTCATGCTTCAGTACTCCATACCTGTACTGCATAATTTGTGTGCACTGAACTTTTTTCAGCTCCTTTAACAGTCTACATTCTCTGTTGATTATAGACCTTTAGACAAAATGTTTCCTCTGCCTAGGACACTTTTTTAAAATCCAACTTCGACCTCCCTGCCTTACTCTGCTAACTCCTACTTTCTTTCTCATCAGATACACCATCCTTTAGGATGCTCTTCTTAACTTAAATTCTAGGAGAGTTGCTTTTGTCTGTCTACTACTTTAGCATTATTATACTACATTGTGAGTATTTGTTAGCAAAACATAAATAGACTGTAATTTGGGTTAGGACTGTTTCTGCCTTCTTTACTGTTATCACCTCCACATGCTTGGCATATTGTTTGTATACTTACTACTAGATAATGGTTGAATGTGTGTATTTAGTAGAATTCTGTAGGAATTGGGTCGAGATCTGATGTATAATACTTTCAGGTAATAAAGGGTATATTCCTGAGTTGGAAAATGACTCTGACTTTAGTGAAATTGTTTGGCAGTTGTAAATAAAGTATACCACTAATAAGCATCTTGAAAATTTTATAAAAGCCTGCAGATGCAAAATAATACAATTTCTAGAAATAAATGCTTCAGGAGCCAAGGTGGAATCATTGAAGTGTCTTAAGTGAAGTAAAGAAGAATGTCCTGTAAGTGGGAAAGAGAAATCATAAATAGTAGCTGTAGGCATTAATTGAGCAGTTACTATGTGCCAAAGACTTTGCTCAGCACTTGATAGGCATCTAATTTCATCTCACAAAAACTTCAGGGAAGTAATTATTTTTATTAACACTCCCACCTTTTTTTTACAGTTATGGAAACTGAGGCTTGGAATGGTTAATTAATATGGTTAAGTGGTTGAACCTGGATTTGAACCCAGGACACCTGATAGAGCCTGGGCTGCTAACCACTCTGCTGTATTGCCCCCTGTTGGGTCTTTGTGATATTGAACGGGCCCTTGAAACTCAACTGGATTTTAAAGAGAAACTCACTATCTTTTAAAATTCTTTCTACCTACTTTTCTATTTTGAGGAAGAATGACATTGAACCCAAAATTTCCACTTTGTTCTTACTTCTTACATCTGATCTGTCACCTAATCTTACTGGTTTTATTTTCTAAATATCTCTGTTTCAGTCCTTTCTCAGTCCCCTTCCTTTTTATCCTTATTGTTACTGCTTTTTATTTCTCATTAGGTTTCAAAAGTCTTATGGTTATACTCTTTGTTTCCATTTTGCCTTCTTCCCATGCCAGTCCATTCTCCATACTGCCACCAGGGTATTCTTTTCTTCAGTAAAAAGACCAGAGAGAATAGTGTAATGAATATTCATAAGTCATCATCTAGCTTTGTCAATTCTGAATGTTTTGCCATATTTGCTTCAGATCTATATGTTCTAAAATTAAACGTTGAAAACCTATTGCTCTTCTCACTTCTTGCCCAAAAGTAACATTATCCTAAATTTAGTGTTATTTTTCTGCATGATTTTGTTCTTTTCCTACATTTCTATATATTTATAAACAAAACATAATATTATTAACTTTATAGAAAATTATTCAGAAACTTGCCTTTTTTGATTAATGTTGTTTTTGAGATTTATTCATGATGATGCATATAGTTCTAATTAGTATACTAATTATTGAATGATATTACAGTATATTACTGTGCCATTATATATTCATTTTTTCTATTAGTATATGTTAGGTGTTTCCAATTTTAAAGTGTACAAAAAATATTGTAGTAAATATTCTAATGCTATTTCCTCATGCATATGTATGAATTTCTTGAAGCTAAATACTAGGAGTGGAGTTGTTAGCTTGTGGAATGTTCATATCTTCAGCTTTACAAGATATTACCAAGTTGCCCTTCTAAGTGTTATAAAGTTTATCTTCCTCCCGCAGCAGAGTTAGGTATCTGTTGCTGTATATTGTCATAATACTTGCTTTGTCAGACTTCAAATTTTGCCAATCCCAAGGAAACACTTTTCTTCCTGTGCCATTTCTCTGCTTAAAATTGTTACTGATTTCCCATTATTTACAAAATAAATTTCGTCTTATGGTCATACTTTGTCTACCTTTGCAACCTTTTCTTTTGGCACTGTATTCTACTCTATGACATAATGTATATATGCTCCTGTGTATTTCCTGCTTGCATATTTCTACTCATTATCTAATGAATATTAGTAAGTAGCTACTATATATTAAGACCAGGGATACAGTGGCAAATAGGATTGTTTATCTCCTCAGTAAGTTTATTAATTGAAGAGGAAGGTGGCAAATAAAGAAAAAAATCAGAAAATTTGCCCACTTCTATGTTGAAACAGTATAGCCATAAGGAAAAGATAGACTGTTAAATAAATGCTGCTGGGACAGTTTGGTTATACTATGTAAAAATTTGTATTATTCACAGCATACAAAAATCAAATCCAAGTAAATTAGAGGACTCTGTGTGTGAAAAATAGATTATTATTTAAAAATAGGGAAAGATTTTTTTTTTAAGACATAGAAAGCCCAAACTGTAGACACAGAGGTTTATAGATCCTACCCATTTTAAAAGTAAAAACTTCTATGAATCAGAAAGATACAATAAACAAAGTAAAAAGACAGCCTGTAGACAGGGTAAGATGTTTGTAATATATGTAACTTAAAATAGAATCAATATCCAGTTATGTAAATAATTTCTCTGCACCAGTGAGAGAAAAGCAACTCGGAAAAATGACAAAAGATTTGAATAAACAATTCACAGAAGAGGAAATCAGAATTGCCAGCAAGTATGAAAACATTTTTTGTTCATCCTTCCATGGACTCAGGGAAATGCAAATTGAAGCTTTGGTGAGGTATCATATTATACCTATGAGCTGGAGACGATTAAAAAGTCTGACTAATGTAAGTATTAGTCAGGAAGTGAAATAGCAAACACTTTATACTACTAATAGAATCCAAATTGTTGAAACCTCTTTAGAGAGCAGTTTAGCAATATTTAGGAAAGTTAAAAATGCATATACTCTTGGATCAGGGAATACAAATTCTAATAATATACTTTAAAGATGCTCACATATGTACAGATGGCATATTTAAAAATTTTTTGGATGTATGAAGAGTTGGAAATTTTAATTTAAAAAGTATCTAAAATAATGCCCCCAAACCCTTTATAAAGTACAGAGGAATAAATCTAATGAAAGGTTTGTAAGACTTGTACTATGTAAATACTAAAACATTGTTGAAAAAAATTAAATGAGGCCCCAAATAAATGGACTTATATACCATGTTTATGAATTGGAAGATTCAATATCATTAAGATCACTTAAGTAAAGTAAGGTAAGGTAACAGTTTGTCATCAAATACCAATCTCTTCTGAATACAGATGCAGAAAGCCCCCCTAAAAAGTAATGCCAGCAAACTAAAACCAATAACTTAAAAGTCTTTTACCCTACAATCAGGAGCAAGACAAGGATGTCTCTTATGTTATACATTATACAGGTTGTTCTGGTCAGGGAAACTAGACAACAAAATGAGTAAAAGACATCTTGGTTGGAAAGGAAGAAGTAAAACTCTCTCTCTTCCAGATGACATGACCTTGTATATAGAAAATCTTAAAAATCCTCTGAAAAACTATTAGAACTAATAAAAAATTATTACTTTTGCAGGATAGTAACGGTGACCTTGTAGAATGAATTTGGGAGTGTTCTGTCCTGTTCAGTTTTTTGGGATAGTTTGTGAAGGATCGGTATTAGCTTTTCTTTATATGTTTGGTAGAATTCCCCTGTGAAGCCATCCAATCCTGGACTGCTGTTTGCTGGGAGTTTTTTTTATTACAAATTCCATTTTACTACTAGTGATTAGTTGGTTCAGATCGTCTTTTCTTCCTGCTTCAGTCTTGGAAGGTTGTATGTTTCTAGAATGTTGTCCCTTTCTTTTAGATTGTCCAGTTTGTTGACGTATAACTGTAGCATTAAATTTTTTTATTTCTGTGGTATCAGTTGTTATTTCTCTTTCGTGTCTTATTTTGTTTATTTAGGTCCTCTCTATTTTTTTCCCCCCAAAAACCAGCTCTTTGTTTCATCGATTATTTTTCTGTTGCTATTTTTGTCTCTATTTTATTTATTTCCTTAATGATCTTTATTATTTCCTTCCTGCTGCTGACTTTGGGCTTTGTTCGTCTTTTTCTAGTTTCTTTAGGTGGTAGGTTAGGTTGTTTATTTGAAATTTTTCTTGTTTCTTGAGGAAGGCCTGTGTTGCTGTAAACTTCCCTCTTAGAACTGCTTTTGCTACATTCCATAGATTTTTAGGAAGTTGTGTTTCCATTTCATTTGTCTCCATGTATTTTCTTATTTCTTCTTTCATTTCTTTATTAACCCATTGGTATTTTAGTAGCATGTTGTTTAGTTTCCAAGTGTTTCTGTTTTTCCTAATTTTCTTCATGTAATTGAATTCTAATTTTATACCTTTGTGGTTGGAAAAAATGCTTGATATAATTTCTGTTTTCTTAAATTTGTTGAGACTTTTTTGTGGCCTAGCACGTGATCTATCCTGGAGAACATCCTGTGTGCACTTGAAAAGAATGCGTTTTCTGCTTTTTTTGGATGGAATGTCCTGTAAATACCTGTTAAGTCCAACTGATGTAATGTGCCAAGACCAGTGTTGCCTTATTGATTTTCTGTCTGTCCATTGATGTAATGTGGTGTTAAAATCCCCTACAATCACTGCATTATTGTTACCTTCTCCTTGTATGTCTGTTAATATTTATTTTATTTATTTAGGTGCTATACTGACTTAGTTGTATATATGTTGATGAGTATTATATCCTCTTTTTGTTTTGATTTCTGTATCATTTTATAATGCCCTTTTTTGTCTTTTGTTATAGTCTTTGTTTTAAAGTGTGAGTATTGCTTCCCCGGCTTTCTTGTTGTTTCTTTTTGCATGAAATGTCTTTTTCCATCTTCTCATTCTCAGTCTGTGTGTATCTTTAGCTCTGAAGTGAATCTATTGTGAGCAGCATATAGGTGGTCTTGTTTTTTATGTAGTCAGCCACCCTACGTCTTTTGATTGGAGCATTTAGTCCTTTACATTTAGAGTGATTGTTGAAAGGTATGTACTTATTGCCTTTTTCTTACTTGTTTTCTGATTGTTTTTGTAGTTCTTTTCTTATCTTCTTCTTTTAGCTAATTCTTTTCTGGTTTGGCAGGTTTTTGGTGGGTTTTTTTGTTTGTTTTTAGTAGTATCCCTGTGTTTCTTTCGCTCTAGTTTTTGTCTGTTGTAAATTTGTGACTTGTGGTTACCATGGGGTTCATATATGTTGGCCTATAACTGTATCTGCTTGTTTTAAACTAGTGTTCATTTAAGTTCAAAGATACATATTTTTTCCTCCCCTCGTGCTTTTAATGTCATATTTTATAGCTAAATGTTTATCCCTTTAACATTTATTGTAGTTATGGTTGATTTTACAGTGTTTTGCTTTTTAATCTTTCTACCAGTTCATTTGAGTGTTTGATCTTCAGCCTTTACTATACATTTGCCTTTCCTAGTGGGATTTGTCCTTTCTTATAGAGACTTATTGTTAGAGCCTTTTCTTTTACACTTAGAGAATACCTTTTACATTTCTTTTATGGATGGTTTAGTATTGATGAACTCTTTTAGTTTTTGCTTTTCCTCTTCTCAGTGGCTGTCACCACCCTATTGGATCAGGGCTGGGTTTTGGTTGCTGAAATGGAAGCCCTGAGTATTGGGTCTGAGCTGGCTCTGTTATTTCTATGTGTGTGTTCTCCCTCCTCCCTCCACTGGCACCCTTCACCCAGAGGGGAGCAGTGCTGGAGCAAAAGGGGCTGGAGCAGGCCCTTGGTGTGGATCTGGGCACAAGACTGTGACAGTCCCAGCTGCAGTCAGAGTTCTGGATCACATCCAGTAATGACTGCCCCTACCCTATTCAGGTTTTGTCCCAGGTTTGAGCCACCTTTGTCCCTTACAACTGAGCACTCCTCTCGGCTGCTGCAGCTGTAGCCCTAGTGTGGAGCTGTGTTGTGCAACATGCGGGGTCAGGGTGGGTGTTTAAAGTCAGGTTGGTGCTTGTACTGGGACAGTTCCTGGAAACATGCAAAAGTCTAGGGCAGTTTCACTCTTTCTCTGCTTTGTTTCAGGAATAAGCATGTGTGTGCATGCCCTTCACCAGCAGAATCTAGGTTTCTTACAGCCTTTCTGTTAGTCCCACTGGTTTTCTAACCAGCTAAGACAACTTGTCTTACTGTTATTGGACCACATGGATGGGGCACCTAATATGTGGCTTGAACTGCTCACTCCCAAGGGAGGATCCCATCCTATTCTTTGTCCCCTCCCAGGGGCACAGGTCTTGACCTGATTATGTCACTTTCCTCCCTACTTGATTCCATGTGGATCTGTCTTACAACCTTGGTTGTACAAGAGTCTTTTAGCAAGTCTCCATTTAGTATTCAATGAGAATTTCTCCTAATATAGATGTATTTTTGATATGTTTATAAGCTCCGTGTTCTTCTATTCCAGCATCTTGATCTGAATCCCTCATTGTAATTTTTAATCCGTTAAAATTAGATTGTAAATTTTAAAATTGGGTATGGAAGAATCTTTTTTACAAACACACACACACACACACACACACACATATATATCTTGGCTTCTGAATATCTATCAAAAGCTGGATTTGAACTTTGTTCATAATTCCCTTTGTTTGTTCAAGTCAACTATACGATAAACATCAGTTTTGCTTTTGTTGGTTACAAAATTTCACCAATAAGTACATTCCAAATGTTACTTAAAATGTGGTTGTTTAGATCTTGGAATGTATTTTCCTTGAAAAATGTATCTACAAAGAGCTATGTAATCAATGACACTGATCCACCGTAGTACTAGTAGAAATTGCCTGAATTTTGGCCTCCTAAACTGGGGCACCAGAAATTGAGGAGGAAACAAGTTCTCTTTCCTTCTTAGGATTTAAAATTTCAAGTAGGCAAGTTAGTCTTAGAGATTTTCTCTTCTTTTCTTCACTCCCAGATTTGACATCCTATATAGTCAGTCACCACCAGAGGGAATTCATCCTCTACAATGATCTGTACCTCTCTTTTCTTCATCACTGCACTGTGCACAGCAACATACACACACACACACACACACACACACACCTTACAAATGTACTTTCTTTCCAGATACTTAGCATCTTCTAGGTGTCAAAAGCGAATTCCAATTAATGCATGAATGAATTATCCTGGAAAGGATTTGCCTTTTCGAAAGAAGATACTTAGTAGTGCCAGAGAATTTCAAATAGTATAATAAAATAAAGTAAGTGAAAAAATCAGGTGTTTGAAGTAGTTACGTAAATTGAGTCATTGTATTGTCTGGGAAATGCATTCTTGTTTTTTCCACCACCCCCACCTTTTCTCTTCTTTCTTTTTCTTTCCTTTCTTTCTTTTTTTTTTTTTTTCTTTTTTTTTTTTTTTGCTATCATCCTCCTGAATTAGCTGTTTCCTAAAAATTTCCAAATTGCTTTTGGAAAGATTCTCAGGGCATTGTTATGAAGTCAAGGGGACAAAGGCAGCATAATAACTTATAAATAGGGTGACTGTACATCCAGATTTGCCTAAGATTGTCCCAGTTCACACTTGTTGTGCTGCCATAATTGGTAGGTAGTTGCTTCACCTTTCATTCTCAAAAATGTCCCTATTTGGATAATAACTTATATGGTCACTTTATGTATAAGTCATATGTTTGAGAATAGGATATTGTATTAATTCATAAATGGGAAATAACTTTGTTAAGGCCATGCAAGTGATCCTTTTCTTTTGATTCTGTGGCTGTACATAGCTGAGTAAAAGCTTTATTTATAATCATCAGGAACTGGTGATGTATAAGCATATTGTATCCTTGTAATTCTGTGAAACACCTTGGAATTTGCACTAAGACAGTGAGTGCTTATTACTGATGTATTTTCAAGTTATCTGAAATAGAAGTGGGAATATTTCAGCTTTCAAGTATCAGCTTTACATATGGATTTCTAAATTTTTTTTTTTTTTGTAATTACTCTACCTGTTATCAAGCATTTCTCCTGTTGAGTACCACATGAAGCAGCAGATGGCATTCTCTCCCTACAATTGTGAGGTCCTCCTGTATAGAATGTTACTGACAGTAACTGTCAGTAGGAAATTGGATAGGAAAGCACTTGAATAATGAAACAGAAAAACATATCGTAATAGTAACTTCAGTGGACTGCTGTAACTGTAAGTGCAATCCAATGTTGAAATAAGGTACTTGCTGCATTTCCAGGTAACTTGGATATATTTCAGTTTTTGGCAAAACAATTTTTGTATTTGTGTTTAATAACACAGTTTTAAGAAAAAGCATTTAAGAAATCACTTGAAAACTGTTTTGTGCATAGAATTTTCACTTTGGTGAGAAACTTGTAGCAGCTTTAAAATATTTAAACAGTAAACGTTTAATATTAAAGATATTCTAGTGTGACAAGTATATCAATGCAGGTTATGGGGGGAAGAACGTACTTTCAATAGTTGAGGTTATCTTGAGTGTTAGAAAATAATGATCACTGACTTTGGCGATTTTTTCGCTTAAGTGTTTTAAACTTTTTGAACTTTCATTCTGGGCTGCTTTCATATTTCCTGTGTAAATGTATCATAATTTGCCTCTGTGATTGAATGTTATTAGAACTAGCTAGATTTTTCTCTTCTTGGATAATGATTAGTGAGTATAGTCCAAGTTAATGCTTATACTGCTGGAATGTTTTATTGTGCAGGGATTTGTTCTTTCAATTGTCATATAATACATCTAATACATACGTAATACATCAGAATTCAGACAGGCCCTTTTCTTTAAAAAAGATGGCTTCTCTACATTCTTTCCCACTTAATTCATCGTACGTGGTATTCATTAACTATTGAAAAAACACATTCTATGTCCCTGCATAAGAGAAAGTTGAGCAAAGCAGCTTAAGGCCTAATTATTTTTTTAATGGTTTTGCTTTATTAAATGGATTTGCCAAGTTATACTTGACACTCCACTGCCTAAGTGCATTTAAATGTTGATTCAAGAGCATTAAGTACTAGACAAGGAAGTTTGCAGCAGAAAAATGTAAAGTTGAAATCTTAGTAACCATTAATAATTCAAATTATGATGCAAGTTGGAGAAATACAGTATTTAAATTGGAAAAATAATGAGCTTAGTTTATTATTTTTAAACTGGCTCCTATGTATTATTTATCACACCAAATTCAAATATACCAAATTTGGCATCAAATCTTATGTGAATTATATGTAATCATATAATTCTTTATACATGGAATCCTTAGACACTTGTGTCTCCCTTATGCTGATCACTACGCTACATCCTAGAAGAATCCAAAGGTAATGATTCTTTGTGATTACTTAGTAAAGAATATGCTTACCCACAGAGTATTTAAATGTTTTTTTCTTCTTTTTTTTCCCATTTATTTTAAATGATTATAAATTTTGCAGCATTTATAGAATTTAACATTTCTGGACAAAGTGCACAAAGTAAAGCTTCATGTGCTTTCAGATAATTAGTGACATAGTTTGGATTGTTTTCTTAATTTAAAAAAAAGGCAGAAAGTAGTACTTTCTTTTAGTGGTAAGCTTTCTGCCTCAGGTATACTTATCCAACATCTGATGTTTGAAATGTTGCTAATGATTCTAAGGCATTGTGATAAGAATAGTAAGTGAAACATTATGTGGCATGTGACTAAGATATATCTTAAAGAGTTTTCAGCACTAAAGAATATTCAATTTAAAGAGGTTTTAGTTCTTAAATTTTACAACTCAAACATTTTTCTTCTCCCCACATTGGTCTGTAGTTTTTCTTAATAGGCATTGGGAGTTGTGGAAATCTTCCACAAGATGATCTTTCCCTAAAAATCAAAAGGTGAGCTATGCAAATCTACTGAATTCATACTAGCAATGTGTTCACCTTTGAGGGTGTTGCAAAACTGGTTTTCTTTCTTATTATTTAGTGCCAAAATAGTTGTCAGTGAGAATCTCCTACTTCATTCCTGAAAGTATTTTCTTTGTTGATAATTGCTTTAAGTAGCTTGCTTGAAGGGAGTCAGGATGAGAGAGGATCCCTCCTACTTCTGCCTCAGAAACCCTGAAGCTACTATTTGTCAATATTCCATCCACATCTTCATTCTTTACAGCTTCAAGAAATGCTTAACACCTACTATATATTATAATAACTTAATGATCAATTGGAATGATACAAAAAGTCATTAGTTTGTAAATAAATATGATTAAAATACTTCCAAAAGAGTTTTAGTCTTCAAGATAGTGATCCTACAGTGGTCAGATGTTTTCTACAAATCTGAATGAGGAATATCAACGATCATTTTTTAAATCATTTCTTTAATAATTCTTAAAAGTTCTCTATATTAATTACTTAATCATTTATATCCTTATATGTTATGCTTTTTTGGTGGGATAAATATAAGAAAATAATCATATTATTTCCAAGGCATGTTAATATTTGAAGAATAGATATGTTTAGCCTGAGAGCAAGCCTGATACTAAGTAAACATTTTAATAATATATTTGTTTATATTTTTCTTCCTCAAATACATATTGTTCATCACTAGTTCATATTCTTATATAATTACTAGGAATAAAAATTAACAAAGTAGGCTTATTGAAAAACTATATATGAATAATAAACCTGAATTGGAGGCTATTTATTAGCTTACACATATATAGTGAAATTACAATAATATAAAAAATAAAAACTAAAGTATTAGAAAAAAGACAGAAGAAATATAACAAAGAATTAATTTGCCATCTCTTGTTATTAAAATAACAGACAATATTTCTTTTTGTTTTCTTGGTAGTTTCATATTTTTTCTATTGGTTGTATTATATATTTGGAAAATCTAGTGAAGTCCAAATAAATATGTTTAACTATGCTTGTCTAAGTCTGAATGACACTGTCTTTGTTCAAATGATACACTTAGGCAACAGTTTAATGCGTAGCATAGTAGGCAGTTTATTAGATGAATTTGTTTAAATGTTTTATCAAAAATTATTCTCAAATTTTACTACGTTCTAAGTCATATAAATTTAGGTTCTTTACATAGGTGGATGCAGAGTGTATTTATTAGATTCTTACTGATTTTAGAGTATATTTTGTGCTTACTATATTCCTACTTATTTTATTAGACGAGCTACCTCTGAGTTACGTAATGTTAGTAAGCATCTTACCACCATGCGGCAGTAAACAAGATAAATAGTAACTTCAGTAGCATGGATTGTAATAGTTAATGTTTATATTCCATCTGGTACTTTATGTTTTTTTTTTTTCTGTGGAAAGGCCAAAAAAAATTTTTTTTTAGCTTAAACAAAGGATAAATGAACATTCTGAATAAGCTCATTTACTGTCCTCATGATTAATGATCACTGAACACTTTTGAAAGATTAGCATTTTTCCGAGCTACTAAAAAAATATACTGTTTTATTTAATTACAAGAAAGTAAAGGCTCTTCACACTGACAGGTGGTGGAAATTAGCAGGCAGTTTTGAAATTGTGCTGTGCACGAGAAATTAGATCTCATTTTAATTCTGCTTTTCTCAACTAGCAAATGAGGTTAATGCCATACATATTCAGCTGATATGGATGAAGAAATTGATATAAAGTAGATCAACATAGCTACAGGGCTAGATTAATTTATAGGTAAAGAGGCAGTGATAAATGAAAGTAATGTAGTGGTGGTCACTAAACTCCTCTGCCATGAGGGATTCAATAGCGTTAGTTGCTCATTAAAGGCATTGTCGGGGTGCATCAAATAGAAATTTGAAAAGGAATAGCCAACTAACCCCTAATTATCAAAATACAGAAAATACTAATTATACCTTAATTAGCTTTTCTTTTAATGTACTGAAATTTGTTACTTTTTGTGTGGCACAAATGGATAGTTATATCAACAATAAATAGGTTGTTTTAATAACTTTCTTTTACCTCTGGGAAAACTACACTCCAATTTTTAATATGCAATAATGCCTCTCTCTAGCCTGTAGGAGATGAAAATTATTAAGTAGCTTTATTTTTTTGAAGATTTTACAGCAGCTTTGGGAAGAATTATTTCACTATGCATCAATTACTTTTAATTGAACTGAATATTTTTCAGATTGTACCAAATGCCTCTCATTTAAGTTTAGCAGTTAGAGTTTAAGAAAACATCGTAATGAGAACTGCATATAACCTCTGTCATGTGTTATAATAAGATAAAGATGATTGTTTATTTTGAATATTTAAAAAGCAACCCAAGGTAGAAATCGTAAAGGTAGTCACCTTATTTATTTCTGGTAGGCGGTGCGGAGAAATAGAGCTATATGTATTTGAGAAACTTGTGATTTTTTTTTTCCTCCCCTCAAATCAGATAACTATCAAACAATCCAGTTAAGAAAGGATTTATCTATTTAGAATAAAGCTGCAGTGTTGTAGTGGGAAACAGCTTGGGCTTTTAGTCAAATAGACCTCAAGCCTGATCTGTATTCCTCCTATTTCTTAACTATCCTGGGACAATCCATTAACTTTTCTACATATCAGTTTCCTCACCTATCAACAGGAGACCTTTTACATAGGATCCCTTTTACAGAGAATCGTGAGGATGAAGTAAGTTACGTGAGAAGTACCTAGCATAGAATTTAATACAATGCAGATACTTAAAAGAAAAAGCTGCTGTTATTCATAAAAAGATAAGACTAAATTTTTTTTAATTATCGCTATTATCTCCTTGAAAGAGTTTAATGTAATCTAGTCTTTAGAATATCTAATATAATTTCTGATCTGTTTTGGAATTTGACTGACTTACCTATCACAGATTGATTTTTTTGTGGAGAACTTGGAAGCAGTTTGTCTTTGGGGCAAATAGTTACAGTCATTATAATATTGGCAGATAGTCTAAGTTTGTTTTTCCCTACTGCCAGACAGAACTGGCAATTAAAACCCAACCAGTTTGATTCTAAAACTCTTGTAGAAGGAGACAAAAGTGTGACTTCTGACCTAAATCAAATCTATAATGTGTTCAGATCTCTAGTTTTCTATCCTTTTTTGCTTTTGATGCTTGTATTGGATTTGTGTGTGCTGCCTCCTCTTTTGCTTTTCCTCTGCTATCCTTTTTAGGGGTCAGTCATGCAGTACATTGGCTATTAACTGGGTCTGTGAAACTAAACTTCTCCAACTTTGTTTTCCACAGTAAAAAAGAAATATATTCATTAGTCTTTTTGGTAATAATTATATCAATATGTTATGCCAACATCAGTTATGTTGTATCTTATGTCAGAAAAATCAGGTAATTCAAATAGGAATAAAAGAATGGATCACCAGAATAGAAAAGAGCAGGAGAAGCATTTTACAATTTATCAAGATATAAATTCTAGTACTACTTTAAAACATAAGCTCTGTCAGCCTACTGACTAGAATTATGAATGCTAACTAAATGAATATATGTGAAAGTACGTTGTAAACTCTGATGCTCCGTATTACATGAAAAATGACAATACTACCGTTCACCTGCTTCTCTGCTTCAAACTAACCAAAAAGAACAGTTCAGATGTGATTGTGATGAGAAGGAAAATGAATGGGTTTGTTTCTAAGGAGGGTATAGGAGAATGGCAGAGAGTGTCAGAATGAAAGAAAGAAGGTAAGAATTATATGTTCATCAGCAGACGAAAGGATTTCAGAGGTTAGAACTAGAGAAATACAGCAGTGGTCTCAAACTGAGTCTCCAAGTCGGCAGCATTAGTCCACCTGGAAACTCGTTAGAAATACAAATTCTTGGGCCCCACTGTACCTACTGAATCTGAAGCTCTGAGGGCGGGCTCAGCAATCTGTTTTAACACTCTCTTCAGATGATTCTGATGTTCACTAAAGTTTGAGAACCACTGAATTATTTGCTTGAAGACATGCTCTGTCTTACTTTTTTTTAAAATCATCATAAGGAACTAAGTTTGTTTGTAACTCACCCCACCCTTGCCCCTTTTAAGCTAAATGTGTGCTCTTTTCTTGCTTTTATTTTAACCTAAGCTCTAGAGAAGGGGAAGGGGAAAATGACCACTTGTCCATTATCGGTTAAACATTGCGGTAAAATAATCTAGGGGACTGTATAAGTCAATACGATCTATGTTTTCCTCTCCCAAGACCTAAAATGGTTATACAAGGTACATATGTAATAAACTGTGAGTTATCCTAAACTTATCCCTATTTTTCAACATTTCTTATGACATTATAATTACTGCTAAGGTGAACATCTTTTTTATTGAAGAATTTATTTTTAAAGATAAAACTTTTAAAATAAAGTTTATCTTAATGTATTGATTTTTTTTAAAGAAAACTACGATCTGAACTAATACCTTGAACATAGTTCTCAAATTTGACTCTGTCCTATTGTCATGTAGATATGACATGATATTTATGTAGATAATATTGCTAGTAATCTATGGGCTCATTAACTTTTTTAAATTAATATGTTTTAGGAAAAGTCTTCAGACACTGCAGCAAGATTAGGCCAAAAGTCATACTCTTTTCTGATTCTAGAATCATTGTTTGGATTTAATTCCCAGTCTTCTCTCTTCATAGACTTATGATTTTTGGTGAATATATAATCTGTCTAAGCCCTTCGTTCTTCATCTGGAAGATGGAATAACAGTACTTACGTTTTAGGAAAGTTTTGAGATTAAATGAAAGTACATATAAAATCGTTGGCCCAGTGCCTGATACATAGTGCGCGATGAATGTTAACTGCTATGACAGCGAGGATGATGGTGACTACAGCAACAACAACACGGCTCTTTTCTACTTCAGTGTAACCAGTGCACAGTGTGTTTAGAATTACAAAATGTTAGGATCTAGAAGAGACTACGGATGTAATTTAGTTTTAGGACTTTGTGTTTGTGTGTGTTGGGGGTGAGGTAATTAGGTTTGTTTGTTTTTTTGACAGAGGTACTGGGGATTGAACCCAGGACCTCGTACATGCTAAGCATATGCTCTACCACTGACCTATAGCCTCCTCCCAACAGATATAATTTAAATGAGTACTTTCCAAGCTGTTTTCTGTAGATCAGATAGCATTTTTTTGCCATATAAACTTGGAAATTTGGAAAAGCCCATCTACTATATATTTCTCTCTTGGAAATTTATAATGCATATCGGCAATTAAAGGTTTTAGGAAGTGCTTGCCTTTAAATAATCCTTAGCATTTATCAAAATTCCTTAACCATAGAAACCTTTTCTGTGGGGAATATCTACTTATGTTTTATGAAATATAGTCTGGGAAATGCTATCTAGACCAACCATTCTAATAGATAAAGAATTATCTCCTCGATCCAATCCATAGAAATTGATGACTTACTTAAGGTCACACAGCTATACACTGAGCTTGGAACCCAAAGCTGTTTCTAGTCATGTTCACTTGTTTTTCTAATCAGGTTTGGATGTAGAAAGGAAAATGCTTTGAGTGGAAAATTGGAGTTAATTCTGTTTCGTAGGATGGCAAGGAAAGAGGAATGGGAGATAATTCTAATTTAGTGCCTCTTGTGATTCTCTGATTTTAAGCGAGCTTAGGATACTTGCTAAAAATACAAATTATTATACTGCTGGGAATTTTGATTTATAGGTAGGTGGTAAGTTATCATTGCTAGGTCATATGTGAACAGATTTAGGATTTCCAGACATGGATCTTTGTAAATTTATAAGAATCTTTGGATTCTTAGTGTTGTCTTTCTATATTGGCAGAAAGATGATTAAAAATAGACCAAATTCTATGACAGGAAATGCATATAAACCTCATTTCATGTTCACTTATATCTTAAAGTCATGTATATTTGGGAAGAATGATATGGTTTATTTTTTACTTTCCATTTAAATATTCTCTATTAGCCATTACCTTAAGCAGTTATAGAAATCTGTCTCTTGAGGTAGCTATAGTCATTCAAAGCTATACATTTGAGTCAACCCAACAGAGTATCAGCAAGCTATGTTAAATTCTCTATTTATAAATTAGTGATTTATTAAATTTAGTTTTTATTTTTTGACCACAACTGTTGGATTCACCTTTAAGGAACAGGATGCCTCTAATTTAAACTTAAATCTATGCCTTTATATGTCAGAAAACATCTAAAAATTTCTACATGGAAACTTTGGGAAAATATGGATAATATTTGGAGTTAATAGCTTGGGCTTTATAGCTAATATCTATTCAAGTCCTGTAAAGACAGTTAAGAATTCTCAGTGAAATAAGAATTCGTTCTGGTATATATTAAAATAGCCTGCTTTCCAATAATATTCATAGTTAAATCAACCAATTTCAGGAAGCCAAACATTATTTGAAGTCAGACATTATTCGGGAGGAATAAATATATATAAACTGTATATTGTCATAAAGATTTTTATGCTCTTTCGTGGTGGTTTTTATGTATTAGAGGTGAAATTTTTCTGAACTTTGTTATATGCATATCTTTTCTTTAAGACCTTGAAGTTTATGACCAAGTACATAAACATTTTGCATTTAGCATTTTCATTACAAGTTGTCAATTAGAATAGATTCTCTAGGTATTAAACTGAAGGTATGTTTCTAAAATTTGACTTTCAAAGTAATAATTCTGCTATCTTTTGTTTTACAGCTTATTTTATAACCCATTTTGCTTCAGAGAAACCAAACCACATAAAATATAGTTAAAATAACAAGGTCCTTAAAAATGTTCACATATGTTGACTCAGGGTTTTATGCCCAGAAGTATACCTGAGGAAATAATTTGAAATGCAGACAAAACTTTGTGTACCCAGTGATATTTAAAAGAATAGAAGATTGATTAAATAAGTTACAGTATGGCATCTAATGAAATAAGTATCAAGCAACCAGTGGAATTTTGTTTGGATTGAGAGTGAAAAGTTTTTGTACTCCCTCATTTTAGACATAACCAAACTTTTTTCTTTTATGAAAAATTTTATTGACATGGTATGATGCTTTTGATACAATGTTATATTTTAAAGGATAACACATTACAAATATATAAATATTTTTTAAAACTCACCCCAAAAGGTTAGAAGAAAATACATTAAAATGTTAATTGATAATGCTTATCTCTAGACCTATATGCTTTGAATTACCCTCCACAGCCTCTCAGGTAATTTAAAAAAGGTCATAGATAAAGGATAATCTTTCTATATTAAAAGGGCTGGAAATCTAAAAGTCTGAAAAATAAGGTACTTGAAGGACCTTCTTTCTCATTGTTACTAAATTTAAATGTTAGTTGAATTATTCTTCCCTAAAAAGCAAAGCAATGAGTAAAAAGATAAGGATACTACTAGTAGACCTTGGTGACAATGAAAGAAAAGATAAGAGGAGTGGAAAAATTGTATATGGAAATGTGAATTGATGGAGTGATTGTAATAATACTGAAGTTGACATTAAAGAAAGCAGAAGTGGTCTTCATGAGATTGGTTATCTTGGTCATTTGAAATTGGGAATTTATTTCATTCATGCTCTGCTAAACAGCTTTCAACCACTATACTAGGTGAATATGAAGAGAAGTTTCTTTTCTTGGAGGGTTTTGATGTTGTAATTAAAATATGCCAGAAGTTTTCACAAATGGAAAATAGTGAAGATGGAATTCAGACCTAGGCTGGTCAAACTCCAAATTACTTGCCCTACAGATACGTCATGTTTAGGATTCTAATTTCCACTTAGGACATACTCTTTGATCATGGAAATAAAAGTATCTTAAGTTACATTGTCATTATTACTATTTTTCTGATTGGAAAGGGATAATTTATCTTTTTCTAGTTTTACTAAACAGAACAAGATTTCTCTGTGTTTCTATTTGTTATACAGTGATTTCTATAAAATTGAAAAGTGAATTACTAGCTAAAAGAAAAAAATTAGTTTCAGCTAAGTCCCCAAGCTTCATTATAGCTCCAAATCCTCAATATGATGCTTCTGGAAAGGTGGTTCTCAAACTATGGTGTATGTAAGAATCCTTTTACAGGGGAGTTTGTTAAGTGCAGATTTCTGTACCTCTCTGAGATGCTGACGCAGTATATTTAGGGCAGGTTCCAGAATTCTCTATAAGTACTCCTACTAATTTTGATGTCGGTGATCCCTGAACTACACTTTAAGCAACTCTTATTCAAAAATTCTACCTTCTGATTAATATATTGGATGTGTTACCAAAGAGTGAGGGTGCCTCTTCACGCACAAGTATTTCTCGCTTGCTTGATTTAGATTTCTGTTTGCCTGTTTGGCTAAGTGAAGTCTGAAGTCCTACGTATCCAGTCTTGTGTTAACTGCTAGTTAACTAAACAGTTATTTGACATCCATGTCTTTGGGCCTCTTATTGCACACTGTTAGAAAAACCACATACTAATCCAATATTACTGTTAAGTTATTTGCAGTACATGTTCAGAGTCATAAAAATGTACATACCCTTTGATCTAGTAATGCCATGTCTAGAAACATTATTAGAAAATTTCAGTCCTCATTGCTTTGGTATTTGTAGATAGGGAATGTAGTATAAACATACATCTATCAGCATGAAATCTGAAGTCAGTTGAAAAATGTTTCTTTTGTGTCATTTAATAGTACATAATACTAAATACACAGTAAGATCCCACTATATATTTTTTAAACTGACCAGTCTTTTTAAAAAATATGTATTTTATTTATTTATCATTGTATTATTCATTTTTATTATGGCAGTGGGGTCAACTAGGTTTATTTATTTTTAGAGAAGGTACTAGGGATTGAACCCAGGACCTTGTCCATGCTAAACATACCCTCTACCACTTGAGCTATACTCTCCACAAGATCCCACTGTATTTTAAAAGGAGGAACAAAAAGACTATAAGGAAATGAACCAAAATACTCACTTTCTTTATCTCTCATGACAGCTGAAGAGAATTTTAAATTTTTCCTGTGCTTTTCTGTATTTTCCATCATTTCTTATTCAAAGAAACATTAAAAATAACCAGTGTTTATGTCTTTACAATTAACTTGATTACATAGAAAAAGTCTAAGGATTTTCACATTACTTTCTATCATACTTAGTTTTTCAGGATGCTGTGAAGTCTGCCAAATACACGTAAATTTGCTTTTTTAAATCTTACACTATCATTTCTTTGTTCCTCATTGACTTTGGACAATTTTATTGTTGTCATACGTTTTTGAATATAGCGTTTTGAACATAATTGTCAGGCTGGAGCAATTGCCATTTCAAATAATTAGGAACACTTAGGCCATTCTGTGGTGGAGCCCATTTATAAACTTCTGGCTTTTGGTTTCTTAAAAATTTATTTCATTTTTATGTATACCCATGTAAAATTACCAAAATGATTGCGATTACGCTTTACATTGTCATGGTATTTAAATGTTGGGTGTGTTCACATAATATGAAAAATGTATATTGACATAAAAATGACTTCAGTACTAAAAGTAGTACGATCTTTGATAGCAATATTAATTTAGTAGTAAGCCCTTTTCGTTCAACAGTTTAATAGTCTTGTTGAGGTTCTGGGGCATTTTAACTGCTACTAATTAAAAATGGGCCTACCAACTCTTCTGTTTTATTGTGCTTTTACTTGTGTCTTGGATGTCTGTCCACGTTTTTTTGCTGATGGGAAATTAAATCATCTATTATAATTTCAATGAAAAAAAGTGTCAGAGGGGAACAAGACTTGGGGTTGTGGTTTTTAATTTATATAAAATATTTTCTATTTTGGATTAGAAATTCTGTGGGTTTTTTGTAACTTATCATTTGTGAGTATTTTTTTTTCTAGATATAGAAATGTTCATGAACCTAGACAGAATATCACATTTTAGAATATTTTACTTTTAATTTTTTAATTTAATATTTATAAACTGTAATGACACTGTAAAGTTTAGAACTGGAAAGAATCTTGATAAATCATCTGCTACCTTGAGGCAGTTCATTGTTGGTTTTTTTTTTTAACCCTGTTTTGATAGTGAGGACCTGTGAGGTCTCATACCTAGCAAGTGTTAGAGAGAAAACTAGAATCTAGGCCTTTACATTCCCAATGTAATGATTATTTTCTTGGATCTAGTCTGATTATTAGATTATCTAATTATTTTCTTGGATCATTACATTAATTCATTTTTTACAACTTCAGCTTATGTTGTTCACCATAATTAAGTTTTTATGTATATTTTTATAATTTTAAATAAAATGCTAGTATTTATTATAGGTTTTCTTTTTACCATTTGATAATATTTTTTAATAAAAATTAAGCAGTTATAAAAATAAACAGCCTTTTTTTCAGTTGGATAAGCTGGCTTTATTTTTTACTGCTAATAAAGGCACATTATATTCAAGCATTGCAATTATCACTAAAATGCACGTCCATTAACTGAAACATTAGTCTGAGTATATAATTACTGTCTAGAGCCAATATCTCTGAAGCTACATCTACAATGCTATTAAGCTATAAGCAGTATTTGTAAACTAATATTTAAATGATTCAGAATTGATACCGTCTTTTGCCAGCATAAAAATACTGTATGTTCAGTTTGGTTTCTTATGTGCTTAGAAAAATATGACAATTCTCACAGATGATTGAAATATGTGACTTGAGATAGATGAATTTTAATACAGTTGCTATAACCTAATACATATTAATCTTACTGACATCTTCTTTTTCCCAAGTTTTTTTATTGTGGCAAAATATACATAACATAAAATTTATTATGTTAACCATTTTTAAGTATACAATGGTATTAGATACATTCATATTGTTGTGTAACCATCACCACAGTCTGTCTATAGAACTTTTTTCAGCTTGTGAAACTGAAATTCTGTACCCATTAAACAATAACTCTTCATTTTCCCCTACCCATAACCCCCATTTTACTTTCTGTCTGTATGATTTTGACTATTCTTAGTACTTCGTTTAAGTGGAGTCATACAGTACTTGTCTTTTTGTGACTGGCTTATTTCACTTAGCTGACGTCTTCAGGGTTCATCAGTGTTGTAGCAAATATGAGAATTACTTTCCTTTTTAAGGCTAAATAATATCTTGTTGTGAATATATACCACATATTGCTTATCTATTCATCTGTCAATGGACACTTGGATTGCTTCCATGTTTTAGCTATTGTGAACAATGCTGCCATGAGCACACATATACAAATAACTCTCCTAGCCCATGCTTTTAATTCTTTTGAGTATATACTCAGAAGTGCAATGGCTGGATCATATGGTAATTCTGTTTTTAATTTTTTAGGGAACTATCATTCTGTTCATCATTCTATCATTTTAGATGAGAGTGCATTCAGGGTGGTATGGCTGTAGACTGGCTCTACCATTTTACATTCCCATCAGTAGTGCACAAGGGTTTCAATTTTTCATATTCTTGCCAACATTGTGGTTTTTTTTTAATTGAAGCCTTATATCTATATAAAATAAGCTATATGTATATTCTGTTTATAGTAAAACTGAAGTGGCTGTTCAGTCAAGCTTTTTAACTCATAAAGTCTTTTGGGGTTTCTTAATGCAAAATTGCTTTTAAATCTGAATATTTACATTTATTATTGAAATCTACCTGGACTTGTATTTCCAGTAAGTATCACTTTTCTTTACTGTTACCACATTTAGAAGGGTGTTTTGACACCTGTTGCATAGAGGTGCTTCACATTTCCTACAGTATACCTTTCCAATTTGTATAATTTATTTGTCACAGTATGACATTACTTAATTTATTTGGCCCTATTAAATTTTCATGTCAGTGTTCTGACTTAAACATACATATCTAAGCCATATAGTGAGGAAGACAGGGTCAAGAGATTTGCTGTCTAGTTTTGCCTCTACCACTAATGCCACATTTTGTGGTGGAAAATATTTTAGTTTTGGAATCTGATTAACTTGGTTTCAGTGCTTGTCTTTATCACTTAGGTCTGTGGCCTTGGGAAATTTATCTAACTTCTTTAGATACCAGATTTTTTTCCTAAATAAAACACCAGAAAGCACTCTGTGGGGTTGTTTTGAGGGTTAGAGATAATAAATAAAAAGAGATTCACACAAAATTAATGTTTCCTAAATCATATCTATTATTAACATTGGCTTAGTTGTGTAAGTTATTTGTAGTTTAAACCTCAAATTTAGTCCGTGTGAAATGAAAGGATTGAATGAGACTAGGAAAAACGAATCCTAGGATCCTTGAAATAATATGTTAATAGTTTCATGTTGTACATTTCTGTGAAAAGATTTGTAGTTTCATCAGATTCTTAAAGTGGTTTATGAATCTCCCAGGAGGGTAAATAATAAACTGAGTAATCTCTAAATTATTTTCTGGTGAAAATTTTTGATTGTATGCTGCATGGTCAACCTCAGTGTAGCTAGAGTTAGGGACATTATTTCTGAAAAATAATTCTTACTCAAGACTTGTTGTCATAGGTAATCATTGTAGTCTACTTATATTTTCAGGAAAAATTAGCAAGTTAAACTCGAAAGTAGAAGAAAGGTTATTATTAAAATATGAGTAGAAGTCAATGAAATATGAAACAATCAATAAGGAGCACCACTGACATGACAAGATGATTATTTGAAAAGAATAAGTATATAAAATATATTAAATCCTGCAAGACAGACTAAGGAGCAAAAAATGAGAAAAAAAAAAACTCCACAAATTATCAATATCAGGAATGAAAAAAGGGACATCAGTATCGATCCTACAGACATTAAAAGGATAATTAGGGAACCTTATAAATAAATTTTTGCTAGTAAATTTCACAACTGAGAGAGAATGCCAAATACTTTTAAAAACAGAGCTAAGAAAAGAAGAAATAGAAAGTCCAACTAGCTTAATATCTAATAAAATGAGTTAAATTTATAGTTAAAAATCTATCCATGGAGGAAATTGCAGTCCCAGATGGCATCAATGGTGAATTCTGTCAAATTTTTGCATTCAGAATAAAACCACTCAAGCACAAACTATCAGAAAAGAAAAGAGAATAACTCCTCCAAGTCTCTTATGAATCTGTTATAGCACTAATATCAAAATCCAACAAGGAAATTTCAGAAAAAGAAGGTTGCAGACCAACATGCCTCATGAATATGGACAAAAAGCCTCCAGTAATTTCAAACTTTATGCCAGGGACTATACCTGAAAGAAAATAATTTAATCAACTTAAGATCATTTCAGTTAATAATAGATAGTGTACTGCTTATAGTTTTTTTAAAATTTAATTTGCCATTACATAAGAATATGAGTAACTATTGATGTTATTGCCCTGTTTGTAATCAGAAATGATCAAGGTGTTACGTGAGGATAACTACTTTCTTTATGGCCTCTGTTGTCTCCATTAGTACTGTTCTAATGGCAGTTAGTTACTCCTCTGTTATCGTTTTATATTATTCATCAAAAAGGAATTGAATGTTAACAGATTTTTCATAATTATGGGAAATTATTTTTTAATTTAAAAATTTTTTAATTTTATTTTAAAATTAAAATTTTTTTCATGTATATTTTTTAAAATTTCAGATCTACAGAAAAACTTAAAGAATCGTATAACAAATGCCTTTATACCATACATTTTGCCACATTTGTTTTACCTCTCATTCTATGACACGTTTACATGTACACATTACATTCACCTTTTTAGGAACCATTTGAATATGTTACATACATCATGACAGTTAACCTCTAATACTTTTCATGTGTCTCCTGAGAACAGGAATATTCTTGTATATGAAAATACCATTATCACACTCAAATATAACTGATACAAGAACATCATTTAATATATGGTCCATATTTAAATTTTTCCAGTTGTCTCAATAATGTCCTGTGTAGCTTTTTTTAATGCTAGAAACAGTGATCATATATTGAATTTAGTTATTTCTGTTTAATATAAGCATCTTTATGTCACTTTTTCTTTTTCATGTTATTGACATTTTTGAGAACAACCCAGCTGTTTCAAAAGCCTACAATTTGTATTTTTCTGGTTATTGCCCTTAATATTAGGTTTGTTTAAACAATATTGCCAAGAATACTACATAGCTGTAGAATACAATTATTAGTAAAATATTTGCAAAAAGAACACTTTAGACCAACACTGAACTATGGAGCAAATAGATTAAATGACAGAAATGCACACCTTAAGTTGACAAGATTATCCTGCAGTTACCAATTCTACATCACAAGTGTTGTTGCCTATCTTCACTTACCTGGTCCTATGTGTAGGGAATGAGATATTAGTATTCTTCCAAGATAAAAATCTGTCTTTATTTTTAAAATCACAATCTCTGTAGGTTATATACCCTTGCTGAAAAATCTGTTTCCTTGAATTGTAATATTAGTTACTGCTTAACTTTTTGGTAAGATGTTTTTGAAAAAACAATTTTTGATCAAGTTTCTGACTCAGAGTGAAGAAGCATTTGGGCAAGTAACTTGGTCATCTTTTGAGAAGTGTAATTCTTGTAAGTGAAAGTAGAAATTTTTAAATAGTAATTGAAAAATTTCCAGTGTTACCCAAAGAGGAGAAAGTGTTAGGAATTTATTGTCTTGTTGTTTAAATCATTATTTGCTATTCTATTTTCAGTTGTCTTATGATTTTCATGATAGGTTTAGTATGCTGAAATCATCACTTTCTAACTTGAACTTTTTGAACAAACTAATTCAGTTAGATTCTAATTTTAAAGAAAGCTTTTTTTTTAAAAAAAAAAAAAGATATTCTTACTTGCAGATCTGATCAAAACATAGAATAGTTACATTTAAATTTCTCCCATCATGTTAAGATGTCTTATATAGCTTTATCTTTATTCTGTCAGCTTTCCTTTTACCCCAAAAAAGGAAAACAGTCAATTTTTGAAGGATGTTCAAAAGGTTTGAATGTCTATTTTGATTGTAGACATATCTTAAAAGCTGTATTTCATTGGGTTTGTGTGCATATTTATTTTGGAACTGCCTTAAATGGCGCAATACTACTACTGAATGGTCATTTACTTGATATTGCTTGCAATTCCATATGAACTTGTTTGAAACAAGCTCCCAGAGCTTCTTTTCCCAGCATCCAGCTTCTTATCTTGAGCATCTACCATATGCTAAGCTTGTCTGGCTTGACCTGCTGCCACCAGCTCAGGCCCCAACCAAAATGGGGCACCAAACTGTTGGACTTTGAACCACATTGCTTCCCTTTTGGTTACTACCTAATTTTTTAGTTCTCTTTCATAACCAGACTTCTAAGAAGTGTTGTCTATACTGCTTATCACCATGCCCTCATCACCTGCTCATTTCTCAGCCTGTTCAAGTTCATTCTTTTTAGCCTTTTCTAGTTCACTCTTTTGTACATTAAAAAAATTTATTGAGATTTAGTTAATAGAATATACAATTTAATGAGTTATGATGGAGGTATATGTATACATATAATGAACATGTAATGACCACCACAATCAAGATAGAGAACATTTCCATCATTATAAAATGTCCCTGTGCCCCTTTCCAGTCAGTCACCTCTCCCAGGCCCAGGCCACCAATGATCTACTATTTTCACTATTGATTAGATTTATCTTTCCTAGGGTTTCGTATCAATGGAATCACGTAGTATATACTCTTTAGTGTCTGGCTTCATTTTCTCAGCATAATGGTTTTGAGATTGATCCATGTTATTACATATTTGTTCCTTTTTATTATTCCATTGTGTGCATACACTACAATATATTTATATTCATTTGCTGATGGACTTTTTTCCCCTCTTTTTTTCTTTTTTGTTGTTATGAAAAAAGCTGCTGTGAATATTTTCTACAGGTCTTTGTGAGGGCATTTATTTTGATTTCTCTTGGAGTGAAATTGTCAAGTAATAGGATAGGTGTTAACTGTCATTCTGTTTTCCAAAGTGGTTGTACCATTTTATATTCTTACCAACAATTTTTGAATGTTTCAGTTACTCCACATCTTTGCCAACATTGTCAATCTGGTATTGTTAGCCTTTTAAATTTTAGCCATTATAGTGTATGGTCGAACTTTACTAGAGTACTAATTTGTATTTTCCTAATCACTAATAATATGGAGCATCTTTTCGTGGACTTACTGATCTTCCGTATATCTCCCTTTGTGAAGTGTCTGTTCACCTCTTTAGCCTTTTTCTTATTGATATATTTATTTATTATAGAATATTCTTTATATATTCTGTATACCAGTCCTTTTTCAGACATATGCATTGTGTTTTCTCCCCATCAGTGATTTGTTGTTTGTGATTTGCTGTTTGCTTTCATAATAGTATTCTTTGAAGAATAGACATTTTTAATTTTGAGGAAGTCTAGTTTATCATTTTTTTCTTTTTTGCTTACTTTTTGTGTCCTAAGAAATTTTCACGTATCACAAGATCACAGCTCTTTTCTCCTGTATTTTCTTCTAGAAGTATTATATTTTTAGTTATTACATTTATACCTGTGATCAATTTCAAGTTAATTTTTATCTGTGGTGTGAGATAGAGTAGAGGTTCATTACCCCACAGTGGATACCAGGTTCTTTTAGCACCACTTACTGAAAAGACTGTTTTTATCTTCCATTGCGTTATCTTGCCCCTTAGTAGAAACTTAATTGATTATATATGTACACATCTATTTCTGAAGTCTCTATTCTGTCTTTATTGATCTGTAAGACCATTCTATGCCAGTATTACAGTGTTTTGATTACTGTAGCTTTTAGTAAGTTTCAAAATGAGGTAGTATAAGTCCTCTAAATTTGATATTCTTTTCAAGAATTGTCTTGGCTTTTTTTTTTTTTTAAACTACTTGTTTCCTGTTTCTCTGTATCTGAAGTGTTTTTTTCATACACAGTATCCTGTCTTACGATCACTGCATTATAAATGAAATGTTTAGACTAGATACCAGGAAACATTTTCTGTAAAGGGCCAGTTAGTAAATATTTTGGGCCTTGTAGGTAGTTTGTGTAACAACTACTCTATCATTTATTTAGTGCAAAAGCAGCCACAGACAATATGTAAATGATCTCAAATGATTCTGTTCCAATAAAGCTATATTTATGGATACTGAAATTTGAATTTCAAAATTTGGCATCTGTCATGAAATACTATTATTCAAAATTTTTCTCAGCCATTAATAAATGCAGATACCATTTCTAGCTTGTAGGCTATGAAGAAAAAAGTGTCAAGCTGGATTTGGCCTTTGGTCTGGAGATCACTGACCCTGGTTTAGACCATTTCTCTTTGGTATAATTATTGATATGGCTGTCATCTTGCTAGGTTTTTTTTTTTTCCCCATCTGTTTTTTGTTTCCTTTTTCCTCTTTTCCTGCCAGTTTTAGATTGAGTTTTTAAATTTTATTTTACTTTATCTTTACTATTGGTATGTTAGCTATACCTCTTTCTTTAATTTATTAAGAGTTTCTCTGTGGTTTATTATATGCATCTCTAACTTACCTACCCTGAAATGGTATTACAGCACTTTGCATGTAATGTAGAACTTTGTACTTCCATTTAAATCCTTCTGTTCTTAATGCTCTTATTGTCATTGTTCTCATGTACTTTCTACATTTATAACCTCTCAATACATTGTTATTATTTTTTAGTTGTCATCTTTTAGAGAAATTGAAGAATGAAGGGGAAGGATTTTATATGTACCAACATATGTCCTATTTGACACTTCACTTTTTGTGTGTAGTTCTAAATTTCTATATATCTTCTCTATTTTCCATTTGAAAAACTTTTTCCACATTTCTTGTAGTTCAGGTGTTGATGGAAACAGATTCTCTCAGCTTCTTTCCTTTTGGCTGAAACATTCTTTATTTTGCCCTTACCTTTGAAAGATATTTTTACTGGGTATAGAATTCTGGTTTGACATTTTCTTTCCTTCTGCTATTTAAAAATGTGTTTCATTGTCTTCTGGCTATTGTAGTTTCTGACAAGAAGTCTGTGAACATTCTTAAACTCCTTCTGAAACTCTGCCCTGAAAGTTCAGGTTACCTCAGATTCTGAACTCTTCCATCTATTTCCTCAGCTTAGCGAGACTGCTGTACTATGCTTAGGATCCCCCCTTTGCCTCTACGGTCCAGAATGCTCACGTTGTTGGTTCCCTTCTTACAGGATTCCCAGTCCTGCGCTGCCTGTTTTCCATTGTCACAAAACTGCTGCTTCTTATATCTAGCCCGCTGTTCTTGTTGAAGGCAGATGGGTAAGCGGGGGAGCTTGTTATGGCATCATGACTGGAAGAGCAAGTTCACTCTTTCAGAAAAGAAAAAAAAATACTCATTGAATGTACTAGGAAAAGCATCTCTGCTTTGGATACTAGAGATTTAAAAACATGAACTGTACAGGCTTGATCTCTATTCTCATGAAACGTGCATTCCAGAGGAAGCAGAGAGAAATATTTAATAACTAAGCAAATCACAAAGGTAATTTAAGATACTAGGTAAGTGCTGTGAGGACAGTAATGCAGGATGGTATGATAGATGAAATGGAGAGAGATGGAAAGAAGAGTCTACTTTAGATTAGAAGAACAGGAAAGGCCTTGCTGATCTGAGACTTGATTGATATAAAACAGAATTGTCAAACTATGGTCTGTGGACCAGTTCCTGCTTCATAAATAAAGTATTGGAAAACAGCCACACCTATTCCTTTTTATATTGTCTTTGGCTGCTTTTAAGCAACAATGACAAAGCTGAGTAGTTGGCCCACAAGCCAAATATGTATTATCTGATCTTTTTAAGAAAATGATTGTCATGCCTAAAATAAGAGAACTACACCATTTATTGCTTCAGCTGAGATCACCAGAGACAGTAGTATTTATAAAGCTGGTGTATACTTTTTTACCCTTAATGAACTTCTAGCAGCATTCAATATAATTGACCGCTTTCTCCTTCTTGAAACAATTTCTCCTTTTCCTTAGCTTCTCTGACCCCATGCTCTCTTGTTTTATTCTAATCTCTCTGACAGTTCCTTCTCAGCTTCTTTGTATACTAATTTTCCTAAGCCTGACCTTTAAACATTGTTTTTCATAGCTGGACTTAGGTCTTCATGTCTGTCTTCTCTGTTTTCTCCCTAGTCTCATGTACTCCTGTATCTTTAGTTACCATTTATTTGCTGAAGAGTCCAATTATATATCTCTAGCTCAGCTTGTCTTCTGACTTTAGATTTATATATCCAGATGTCTACTTCACATCATTTATCATCTTAAATTCGAGAGGCTCTAAACAGAATTCATAACATCCCCTGGAAAAGCTGCTTTACCTTTAGATTTCTCAATTCGGTAAATGGCATCTGACACTCTTGTCTACAACCTGGAACTCATTGTTGTACCTGTTAAGACCTTTCAGTTCTCTGTCCTAAATATTTGATTTCATATAATTTTATCTGTATTAACATGTTCCTAGTTCAGGCCACCTCTCCATGCCTCTGTGGCAGTTTCCTAATGGTCTGCCCATATCTATTCTTGCATCCCTCGAAGTGATTCTTCACATACAATAGTCAAAGTTATTGTTTTAAAATGAAAATTAGTGGATTCCCGTTGCTATTAGGATAAATACCAAGTCCTTTCCGTGGCTTATAGAATCTGCTGGAGAAACTCCTCTCTAGCCTTAACCTGTACCATTTTCCTTTTTCCCTCTTTTCTCTAGGTACTCTGGCATTTTTTCAGTTCCTGAATTCTCCAAATACTTTACCAGGGCCTTTGCATATATTGTTTATTCTGCCTGGAATGATCTTTCTCTCTTGTTTGTTTTGCTAATTTCTACACTGTTTTCTCTGGACAGCCTTCCCTCACCCTTCCTTCCTTCCTGAGAGCCTCCAGTTATATGAAGTCCTATTGCTTAGTCTTTAGTCTTCAAAGTACTTGTCACACTGTGATTATTCACAACTATAATTAATGCAATTATTTGTCTGTCGTCCTCACAAAACTAAATTCCGTAAGGGAAGGAGTTGTATCTGTCTTGGTCACCGTTGCATCTCCAGCACCACGCATATTTTCTGAGTTAGTAAATAGTTGTGAAATGACATCAGAAATGAGTACATGATGTATTTTAGTTTTCACAAAACGTGTATAATTTATAATTTCTCTTTGGGAGGCTTTTAAATTCTTGGGAAAGATTTAGTAAAGAATAATAACAATAGCTGCCATTTATGGAGCAACTTTCATGTGTGTGCTATTCACTGTGCTACCCGTCCAATCTTACTTTAACCCTCATAACAACCCTACAGTGGAGTTAGCCGTACCCTAATTTTTATGTGGAAAACTGAGGCTCAAGGGGTATTCCCCTTGATGAGTCATACAGCTAGTATGTGGGGGAGCTATGATTCAAACCCACTTAGTCTTTCTCCAGAGACTCTTGTGTTGTTACACTTTGTGTTGCAGCCTCTTAACCAGATTATTACCAGTAAAACCCCTGCAATTTCTAACTTTACCATGAGCCTCCGACTAATTTTTCCCTTTTACGCTCCATTTAACCAAAGGGATTAAAGTTAGTGTCTGTACATACTAGATCACATATTTATTAACAGTTAATATTCACAAAATCATTGTTAAAATACATATAATTCTTAGATTAGCAAATATCTATAAAATACTGAATACTAAAATTTAGTAATTTGGTTTGGATCTTTGAAGACATGTCCTAGAGTTATGCAAAAATTACACCCAGGTTACAAATGAACTTACTCCATTTGACATTCAGTTTTTTTCTAGTTTTCATTATAGTTTTGGTCCTAAGTTGAAAAATTACTCACGTATTTGAATTAAGTAATAGAATGTTTCACACCTTCTCTACCTTAGAACATGTAGTAAAATTTGAATGGATTTTTAAGAGTCTGTTTCTTAAGTGAGTTTATCACATAGGGCAAGGCACTGCTTTGAGCAACTGTTCTTAGCTTCATTCTTTTATTACTGCATGGTTTAGGAGTCTTAAAGATTCTGCTATTTCTATGATAAATAAGTGTCATGAAGAATTCATTTTTGCCTTTTCTTTTAGCATTGGTGACCTCATTTTGGCCATATAGCATCTTACCTCCTTATAATGCTTGTAAAGGGAATTACCCAGGATGATCTGGTAAATCTAAACACTTTGACTCTTCTATTTGTGACCTTTGCAGAGAGTATTGTAGCTCTCTTCTGGAATCTTCTATGTTGTAAACAGTTCCCTTCATAAAAAGCTGATCTACTTGTACATGCAAAATGAGTCTGTAAAGCATTTGAACTAACTCCAATAGCATCATAGTTGATAATAATATTTTTGTCATCAAGCCTTGCTTCCTAGTAATTTTCTTTCACAGTTGAGTTTAAGTACTAAATTTTGTACCCTGATGTAATAATCTTCAGTATAGGGATCAACTTTATTGTTTGCCTTTTGAACTGTACAGATTACTAGATCTAGTTGTTCGTGTTTATCTTGTAGGATGGGAGGTGAGAATGTTCATATAAATTTATCGGCTATTAATTACTTAGCCTATTAGATTTTTACAGTAGCTATTGCACTTTTACAACCAGTCTTATTCTGAGTACTTTATTAAGGTAGCATTTATTAGCTTCTGTATCGTCCCACCATATCATCTCATTCACATAAAATGAAAGTTTTTGCTTAATGATTTTTGTTTTTAGAATAAAAACTAAATGATACCCATACATACAGAACACTGAAATTCTGGACTTATCCATGAAGGAAAACAGTTTAATTAATATTAGACATACATGGCATTGCAAAAAAAAAAGACTAAATAAAATTTTTATGTAAACATACACACACAAATAACTGTGTTTAGGAAGGCAAAATAGAATCTGTAAAATCCTGGAGTTTACTAATTCTCTAAAATGTAACTTTGCGTATCTATAAAAAAGACTTATATGACATTTTTGAATATAGATTCTTAAATTAAAAGAAGTAAGTCATCAATTTTGGAGGACAAACAACATTTTTGGAATTCTTCTTTGAAATTTTCAATAAGAATATTTTATACCTATGGAAAATCTGATTGGAACATGTTAGAGACATCAGATGCTGGTCTTTGGAATGCCAGATAATTTGAACTCTGGAAAGATACATTCTTTTAAATCACCATTAGAGTAGCTATAATATCTGAAAATAATTCAGTCATTTGGGTTGACGCTGGATTGTTGACATCTTCCATATCCACTCTTAAGCATTTTTAGAAATATTCTAGTGCTAATACTTTGCCCATGAAAGCAAACTTTTGATCATTGATCTTCCCAAAATCAAATTCAAAGAGGCCATGAAAATGAGGAGTTGTAATTAGCATCTTTTATTATCATTTCCATTCCAAAATGATTTAGACTTTTGATACCTTTGTCTCTCCCAACTTTTGTAGAGACTTTCTTTGCCTTGTGTACAGAAAGGAGGTAGTTAAATGGAGAATATGCATACCTGACTTTTTCTCCTCTCCTAAGAAAGGAGAATTCATCCACTGCCACTGTACCTTTTTTTCTTTTCTTTTTTGTCTTGCACAGAAGACTGACATCTTCCTGTGAAGGGCTTGTGGCAAACCTATCCAACTCGGGTTTCTTCCTCCTTGAGAACGATCTGATCCATCATCATCTGAACCAGGGATCACACTCTAAGGGTCCAGGTGAGGGCAAGTCAGTCTATTTGTTAAGCCAATTTCTTTTCTGGTCAGGTAAGTCACACTCAGGCATGATCTCACATAGCATCAGTTAGCCTTAGTTTTTTAAAGCTTCCTAGTCCCCAGAGAGTTACAATTCATCTATCCATTAATTCTAGGACCCACTTGAACTATTAATGATTAATCACATCATTTAAAAATTATCTTTGTTGAATAATGTAATCATTTCAAAATACTTATTTTAAATTTCAGAAGTCTTTAAAGGAGTATGTGTGTATGGCGAGAAAGACATTGGAGCAGATAGGTATTTCTAACTGCAATTTTAGTGCTAATCCTTGTCTCCATTTCTGTTGAACTTGTAGGAGTTTAGAGCAACTTAAAATCAGTCTAGCATTTATAATCTTGTACCCTTGTGATTTTAATAGCTTTTAACTGTTTGTAGATATCTTGAAACCAGAGACAAATTCATAATATTAGTAGGAACATTTACATGCATGGTCATCATGAAAGTCTGTTGTTTTGCCGTGGATTCTTTCATTTATGTCAGAATGATTAAGGATAGAAACAAGAATTTCCCTGTTCTGTATCCAACTCCCATATGCTAGTTAAGGAGAAGAAAAAATTTATGATTGCTCCTTAGGCAAATGATCTTAGCTAATTGAAGTTGGCTTTGCACCTTGATACTGTCTTTTAAGTTGGAAGGTGAATTAGTTTTGTGGTTATGAGGCTATTTTCAAGACAGCTTATTTTTCAAAAGCTTTTTTTAATTGGGAAGAATCTGCCTTATATTCTGACATTGATAATCTATCCTTCAAAATGCACTTGTAGATTATATGTAATTTGTTTAACATGTAACCCTTTATATGCCATAATAAATTAGTTGTCAATCTTATAAAACATTAATTTGTTTCATCTTGATAATGACACTGTATGCATTTAATTGTGAGGAAAAGAAAAGTAGTTGTACTCTGATATACCTTGTCTCTGCCTTTCGCCAACACATAGATAGAAATAAATTGGGCTTTTAGTTCCTTCCATTCGCTAATTCTCCAGATGACTCATAAGTTAATATACTTCAATGAGTTTGCTACAGTAAAGAATGACTCCTAGTTACTGGGAAGAAGAGATGGTTTTCCTCTCTGAAATTTTGCCAGTCATGAAGCTAAGTAAATGGTTGTATTACCCTTCAGAATTGGCTTTTTGAGATGCATTTTTTGTGTGTTTATTACTCAGAAATGTCTGTACTGGTTTTGAGCAAGAGAACATTTCTTTGGCTGGGAAGGCAACTCTTTCAAATACTTATTCAGAACCACCTGATACTTTACCACTGGAGCCTAAGTAAAACAGTTGTTTACTTGATTCTTTATCAGTACAATTAAATTAGTATGGATTTAGACACAGAATTTGTTGGATGCAGATCCCGCTTTTTATTCCCCTTATGTTTAGTGTAACATGTGCAGAGGAACTGAAAATATTTGTTGGTTATTAAAGAATAAATCTGTGATAATCTCTCTTGAACAGGAAAGGTATTTATTTAACACTGCTTCAGATTATAATAGAAGGTTGTTTCCCCCTAGGTCATAACTGTTTTACTATGGTTAGGTTTCTGCATGTGCACTGTATGAGTGTGTGAACCCAATCATATAAATCTATAAAGTAACATAAATATTTAGAAATCTGAATTACATTACTTAACCAGGAGTGTCATACACATTAAAGTGTTTATTAAATATTAGGAACTACATTGTAGTGAATTCAATGGCTATGTTTCAAAGGCTTAGAAATTAGCACAGATTTCCCATGCTGCTCTTGGGCTGGAGTAGTCAACTACATTGAGGAGGGACTGTAATTTTGAGGAAATTAACAAACTGTGAATGAAACTTGAGCATTTGACTGCCTTGGAAGTACATGTATATCTAAAGAGTATAAGTTTAAAAATAATCTCCTATATTTATTTTTCTCAAACTCTTTTACTTATGTAACCAGTAATTTTTTGATACATGCATATGCAACATTTAGACATTTCCATATTTATAGCAGTGAAATCATTGCAACATCTGTTTCAGTAAGCAAATGAACTGAAATTTAGAAACTTAAAAGATTAGCTTTTAGTTCTTAAAAATATTAGAATGGGATCAGCTGTTAATTATCTTCATAGAGATTTAATGACTTTAAATATATAGACTTAGATTACCTGTAGTAACATTTCCATTCTACACCAGTTAACATAATTCAAAGACACCTGGTATGTGTGATAAGGGACATGCTAGCTAATTTCCCTTACTATAAACAATACAAAATTAGAAAGGCAAATGTGCTATGAAAAATAAGTGATTGATTAATTCCAAAACCATATATGTGACTTTTGGACTCTTGTAAGCATTGATAAGATAGACCTGCCCTTTCTAAGACAAAGGCATGCTACTGACCCACCATAAGGTTTGAGTTATTTTTTAAGTAAGATTTGTTAAATTTGCAATAAAGCATAGCTTAGACCTATGCATTATAGAGGTTACATACTGAAATTGGGGGTTCCTTTCTGTATTCACCCTTCCCAGTTAAAATTTTATTGCATTACTCAAATAAGCTTTAACATTAAAATCATGTTTTGTGTTTCTTTGTTTACATTTTCTGTGTCCTCTGTAGGACCAAAAAGCAAAACCAAAACTAAAAACAAAACAAAACCAAAAAGAATGACATTCTTCTAAGAAGCTCTTCTAATGCATCTAAGATGCCAGAAACAGTCCTTGCATGCCTCCTGAAGAATGGCAGCATGCGTTTGTATAAGCATATTCTACCTAGCCTTTCTTTTGCTGTCTTGCCATTAACTCATAGAAATACATATTGTATTCTTATCCCAACTGTACCTTCAAATAATTGATTGGATTGCCTGATGGCTACTAATGTCTAGTATTAATAACCATGGAATATTTCAAAAAGGTGGTTCCTGCTTCGTAAAAATGTATCTGTGGTTCCTAAAATCTTATTTGGCTTGAAACAACTAAATTTAGTAGACTCTCAGATTGTATATTGTTAGAATATGATACTTCAAACAAACAAACTATGATTTATTTTCAAATCTGAAAATATTCAGAAGGGTTTGTTATCTCTTGCAGACCTTTCTGCAAACTACTAATGGGATGAACACAATATATCACTTTTATAATAGTGAGCTATTAAAGGCAAGCATAAAGCAGTCTGAAGCCCATAAGTGCTGCCAACAGCTCCTGCTTTAATGAATTCCCTTTTAGATGTCCATTAAATGCTCATGGCAAATGTACTCATAATGGAAATGGCAAATCTAAATGGGTAGATATGAATAATCCATGGAGTTTAAATTCTGTTTATGATCATCTTCACATTTAGTTTTCAAGACAACGCAGTTTAGTTTTCATTACAGTTTGGAATAAAGAGGACAGGGAGTAATTGATTGCTTCAAGCAGATTAAAATCAATGGTTTTCTTTTCAAAGAACCAGTTCAATGCAGTAATTTCAACTTTAAACATTGATTTAGGGTACTCAACACAAAATGTTTTGTGCTGTGTGAACTTTTATCTAGAAAGACTGGTATTAATTTTATTTCCGTATATATCTATATAGTAAAATATAGAGGTTGTTAGTAGCATGTGCATGACTTAATAGTGATCTATATTAAGTCATTTTGATATTATTGCAGTCATATAATGAATCAATGAGATTCCCGTCATCACTGTAATATTGTTTGTAACCCATTAGCACAGAGAAATTACAGCCCATCATACATCATTACTGTGATTGAGGCTTTATTACCATATTCTCAAATTGCTTGCTTGCTATAAAACTAAATAGACACAAGACAACTATAGGTGGGTATAGACTATGCATTATTGTGCTACAGTAATGAGAAATTATTGTAGAATAAATGAGTGAAACTTATGAGGAAAATAAACTTAGCAGTAATAGAAAACTGGAGACTCTTTTTACATTTGTTTTTATTACTTTAGAGGTCAAATATATTTGTTATGCTCACGTTATTGTTTATGTATTACATGAATAATAGCCTCTAATTTTTTTTTTCCAAATGTATCTTTTTGAAGTCTGTAGTCTAATGTCCTTTGAATGCTCAGGGCTGGGTTTGGAATCTGCATTTTGCCACTTGAGAGGTTAGAGATTTTACTGCTGCTAAGCCTGACTTTTTTGTGGGTGGGTAATACCCTTAAAACTTCAGGCTATTTTTCAGTACTCTATATATTTTATTAACAGTGTGAATAGGTCAGTAGTCTTCTGGCTCTTCAGTTGAAATAATAAATGTATGAATGCAACAATATTCTAAGCAATGAAGAGAGGTAAAATATGGTACAATTGCCTGGGGCCTGATTGTGAAAGACTTTTGGTGTCTCAAAGAGGGAAGTGGAAGAAATATATTGCCTCTATATTAAAGAAAAAAATCCCACGACACTAAAACTTGTTAGTTAAATTGTGCGTATGTTCATCCTCTCTCTGTTGAGTCTTGTTTATGAGTTATAACATTGAGAGCATTATTTAGAACAGTAAAAAGCCCAGTGCACTGACTTTTGAGCTAAGATCACTGCTCAAATTGAAAGTTCTGTCAGTGCAGAGTGGCTTTCTGATTTAATAGCAAATAACAATATAAAACAAAAACAGAATCTGGCATAAACTATATTCATGATTACAAATCACTATACATATAAATTCTTAGCTAAAGCAATAACTTTGCTAAGTTAAAAATGACAACATAATCTTCCAAGAGAGGTAATTCTGTTCTTAAGTTATAATAAACTCACAGGCCACTTAGGCATTATTCTTATGCCTATTATGATGTAGATACCACCCTCTTCATAAATCATAGTTTTTACTTACAACACATACAGTAGTTGCAGTGGTAATTAAGCTTGAATACTTGTCAAAGTATGTCTTAACTGCAATGAGAGGTGCTGCATGAAAGGAGAATTCAGAATTGACTGAGGGGACATAGGCCTAAACTATGCCTCACCTAACTAGTACATTCTTAAAACTATAAAATCTTCTAACTGACTTCATTCCATGCTTGCCAGATTACCCAGTCATTTTGAACTATATAAATCTTTTTATGACTTTCTCTTCATTTCATCGTTTCTTAGGAGCACTTTCCATGTTAAAAACAAAGAGAGGAAGCAATACAAAAGCAATATGCCGGGAGTAATAGAGAGAGGCAAAATTTAGAGATGTTAGAAAGATGTATTTAAAATCATTTATCTGTGACTCACTGTATACTTAATATAATTTCAAGCAGGATTTGAAGTCGTATTAAATTTGTTACCTGCTTCAGTATCTTTTGGGGAACAAGGGAGAACATGAATAAAATGAATTGATTTTGTTGTTTTTAATAGTCTAGTTGGAGAGATAGTAATAAATTACAAAAATAATAATAAACAATAAAAAAATCAAAGTCCTAAGAAGAAAAATAAAGTGATATATGGAGGATAGGGGGTGCTGTGTGGGGTTGTTTTATCTAGGGTATTTATAGAAGGCCTTTATAATAAAGTGACCTCTTAGTAAAAATCTGAAGAAAGTATAGAACAAGCCATAAGGGTATCTGTGGAAAAAATGGCCCAAAACAGTGAATATTCTGAGACAGAAGCATGTTTAGTATGTTTGCAAAACAGCAAGGCCACTGTGGCTCAACAAATAAGGGACAGATCATGAGAAATTAAAAATAATGCTTTAGTAATTTTTAAGATTTATAATTAATGTAATACAATTAAAGATTTTTTTGTTTGATTAGAGGTAGTTCAAACTCAAATGATGCTTCTAATAGCTTACTTAATATATTGGAAATGACCTGCTTATCAACTGTTTAAAAGATAGTTTTAACATATTCACTGTGTCATGTATATCTTCTGTGAGGATCTAGATTTTTATTTTTGATTAGTTATATTAGAAATTCTCAGAGTGTGAGCCTATGTATTTTTAGAGCTTATAATTGTGAAGTGTTTGTACTTTTACTGCTGGTATAGATAGGTTTTCAGTTTATTTCTAGCACTCAGTAAAAACAAACATTATTTAATGGCCCTTCCAAAGCAGTCCAGAGCTCCATTAAAGCTTGTGAAGTCTTGCTATTTTATTTATTTGGGTTACTGACAAATTAAAATAGATGAGATGTGGAGTTTGGGGATCTTTAACCCTATAAAAGGGGTCCTTGAATTGAAAAATATTAGGTTCTCCTAAGGCAGAAGGTGAGGAAAAGAGGAACCAAACATGGGAAAACTGGGGTAAAAAGAAGATCCTAAGAGAAGTCTGAGGTTCCAAGAGAGAGAAGAAGCTAAAAATGTGTAAGTTAAGTTTTGACACAGAGAAGAGGATGCTTTTGAAGAATTTCTTTCTGGCTGTATCTGCATCAGTTATGTATTGCTGTGTAACAGATTACAGTTGACCCTTGAACAACATGGGTTTGAATTGTGTGGCCCACTTATACACAGATATTTTTCAGTAGTAAATGCTGCTGTACTACACGGTCATTGGTTGGTTAAATCTGCGGATGCAGAGGAACCATGGATACAGAAGGCCAACTGCAAGTTATATTCTAATTAACCCCTGTGTTGTTCAAGGGTCAACTGTTCTTGAAAACTTAGAAACAAGCATATTTTATTTCACACAATTCCTGAGGGGCAGGAATTTGAGAGCAGCTTAGCTGAGTGGTTCTGGCTGAGGGTCTCTCATGAAATTCAGTCAGGGCTATAGTCTCTGAAAGCTTCAGTGGGGTTGGAGAACTGGCTTGAAGAATGGCTTGCTCACTTGGTTGTTGGTAGGAGGCCTCACTTCCTGACCACATGAAGGTCTCCAGAGGGCTGCTTGATTGTCCTTATGGCATGGCTGCTAACATCCCCGTAGTGAGTGAACCCAGGGAGAGAGTAGGGAAGAAGCTCCTATACTTTTTATGACCTGCTCTTAGACATGGCATTTCCACTTCTGCCGTATTCTGTTGGTTAGAAGTGAGTCACTAAGTTTAGCCCACACTCCAGAGGAATGGACTAGGTTCCACTTCTTGAAAGGAGGGATAACAAATAATTTATGGATATATTTAAAAACCACGACACTTAGGCCTACCAATATCAGCCCGGCTAATCTATATAAAGGCTATCAACCAGTGCTCTGAAACCAGTATTCTAGAATTAAGAGGAAATATAGAGCATTCTTTCTTGAGCCTTCTCAGTTCTCATTCTCCCAATTCTAGAATGCGGGTTTTCCAGGACTTTTATTTTCCCAGCCATATGTCACTATTGAGCAATAGGATCTTATTGTCAAATTTAGGGAGTAAGTCTGGCTAAAAGGAGCCTTAGGCCTAAATAGACTTTGTAGCTCACATGTGGTCTAGCCTACTTTATTATGATACTTAACAGAGATTTATGGCCAGAGCTCTAGTTAAAAGAATAGTAATGTCTGGCTATTCACTTTGCATTGTCTCTCCTTGAAACTTGAAATCTTGGTGCTGATCAGATTTGGGATTCTCGAGCCCATTTAGTAGGGACCTTACATATGTAATTACTAAAAACTTAGGTGAATATAAGGACTTAGAAACCCCTTCTAGCTGATGGATTAAATGGATGGATAGAAGGATGGCAAGGTATATAATAATGCAAACTGTAGCAAAACTTTAATTATAAAATCTATAATGCAGGTGTACGGCTGTTTAGGGTACAGTTCTTTCAACTTTTCTGTATGTTGAAAATTCTCATAATAAAACGTTAGCCTTGTAACACTACTCCTAGCTATTGCTCTTCCAAATGCAAAGTGGCATTTTGTTGTGGCAAAGAATTGGTAATGTTTTCTCCCCAACCTGAACAACATGTACAAATTAGTGTTAGTAGTTGTCATCTTAGCAGGCATAGTAACATCTAGCTCTTTCTGTCTGTATAATGCACTTCCTACAATAGGAAAGCAATGATTACAGTTCTGACATTCTTTATATTACAAGAGCCTAGATGACAGAACATACTGAAGCAGAAAATTTATTACATGACAGCAGCTACCAATTACTCAGTGTCTGCTGTGTCCCAGGCATTGTGCTAGGTACTTCTGTTTTCACTTTAATCCGTATAAAAATCCAAAACTATAGGAAATTATAGATGAGGAAACTATGCTGCAGTACTTTGGCTTCTTTGCGGTGGTTCTTGTAAAAGTCTCTTTAGAATTAAAAATCACTGTATATAGTTTTGGATTCTCGTGTGTGATTATCATTAATTAGCATAGTCTATGCAAAATGCCTATCATTTTGCCTAGACCATTTGCATTGGTCATTTTGCAATGACCTTTCATAGGGTCTTATAATTTCTTACACCTCCCTTGGCTCATGTGTAGTTGAAATGATTGTGTAGTTGAAAGAATCATATCACTTGGAATTAGAAAGCTATGTTTTAGGTTCTAGCCACATCTCTTAAAAGCTTTGTGACCAAATAGGGGTTGTGAGTGAAGAATATATACAAATTCTTTGTAACTATTTTTGCAGTTATTCTGTAAATCTGAAATTATTTGTAGGCAAAACATAGAAAATAAATAACTTTGTCCCTCCTCTGAGCCTTAGTATACTATTTTTTAAAGTCAGGAGACCTATACCTAATAATACCAGAGGAACCTAGGAAGAGCCTAAAGTGTGAATGTGGACACAGATATGTCACACAATTTTCAGCCCTGTTGTAGGTGTTCAGTAATTTTCATGCATTCATTGCAAGTGGCAATATGATCTTGTAAGAAATCCTCAGTCTTAGGGAGCTGGCTAACTAGATTCAAATCTTAATTCTCTCACTAGATGACACTGAGCAATTGACTCCATCCTGTCATTCCTCAGGTCTTCCTACAGTAGTATGAAATAGTAGAAAATATTCAATATTTAAAGACATTCAAGCTATCCCCTTGAAAGCTACTGTAAAGATTCAGGATTATATATTATGTAATATTTATTAAGCAGTGAACCATTTCAGTAATTGATGTCACCCATTTGCTTCATTTATGTGTTGTGATTTCTGCTTTTTTTTTTTTTAATCATCACTGGTACAAAGCAGCATCTCTTGAAACAAATGAAGAAGTCAAACTACTGTCCCCCCTTCACAATCTAACTAGTGATAAAATATGGGAATATATTTTTATTTATTGAAGTCCTGTATATCCCAATTGAAATCATTTTTGACGTACATCGTCATAGGCAGGTGTTATACTTAAATACATTTGTTGTTTCAGTATTATTGAAGTATCTGGGATGAAAGAGATGAGTAATTAATGCTGGTGAGTTGTTTGGATCAAAGAGGAGTTCTCCCATTGCTAATAGCTTGAGGATGAGCAGGAACATCAAGCATGATTTTACTACAGTAGTACTTACATGTGAATCATCTTTGGATTAAAAGGTTCTAACTGGTATCTTTTTTCCATTGCTTTTCTTAATTATAACTATAAATCAAAAACATGTAAAATTACCGAGAGCAAAATGTTTTCTAAGAACCATTTAATGATTGTAATACCCACTCTAGAGGGAGGCATCATCTTTTTGTCAGGGAAACTAAAATCACAGAAAGACCCCTACTCTTAAATTTGTGATTTGTCTAAAGGGAGTATATATTAAGATGTTTGGAGAATTAGTTACATAAAATCTTTTCTGTAGTATTTTAAATATAAAAAAGACTTAATGGTCACAAAGGTGGCTGAATATGGGATGACTTTAGACAAGAGATAGAGCTGATGTTATATATTGACTGGAGACTGCTTTCCTATACTTAACATTAGTTTGTACCATGCAAATATCAACCTCTGTCAAATGAACGACTAAAGTATTTTTCTGCAGATGTTCCTGTAATTACTTTGTAATAAATAAGTCTTTTTGAGGCAAATATGTAAAATGAAGTATTCTTTAAAAACTTAAAATCTCTCTTTTCTTACTTAAAACATTTTATTCTGAAGACTCCAGGAAATATACATAGCATAAGATACTGTTTTCAAATTAGTTTAATAATCAGCTGTTTCTTAGATGAAATCTTAAACAGAAACAAATGGCTCTGACTGAAATGAAGATGCAGGGACTGCAGGGAGACAGACGCTCCAGGACTCAGTCTTACTCTCGGTGGTGACCTTGAAGTGTCCCTCTGACATTCTAAGCCTCTAAGGGATGCATTTTGAGAACTGTGGACGTACGTAGGAAATTGCAATTCATGGGCCACATGCTATTCCTTTGGCTGTTGAACAGCTCTACCTTGGTGTCACTGTTAGATCACCTAGGCTAGCCAGCAGCAACTGTATTTACTGTTCAACAAGAATCTGTGTATTGCGTATACATATGCAATAGTTATTGTTAGCTATTGTTAGTCAACGTGTTTGTCTAGTTAGTGCAAATAATTATGTCGTATGGACTCAGACACTTCTGCTCGCAATTTCTTTATATGCTGTAATGAGAGAGAATTAGGTTAGGTCAAATCAGAAGCTCCTTCCAAACACCTACCATCCTGTCATTCAGTAGAGTCTAGGACTTCCCTTATATGAGAGATACATATCTTAGTCTTATAATAAATCTTAGCCATAATCCATAACTCTGAGGGATTTAAACTCAGATTGGTGAGTTATCCAACATAAAATGATTAGAGACAATCTGTTAACAAAGTGTTAATAAATTGTTTTGGACTTTAAGAGCCAAAATTAAAAAGAGACAAATATGTATAGAAGGGATCTATTTCAAAATCCTTAGATTAAAAAAAAGTTCCTGTTTGTGACTTAATCTAATTTATGTAAACTAGTAAATTATGCACTTATATATTTTCTACTAAGAATTAGAAATCAATCCTATTGCTCTATTATGATCTTAAATATGGTCTTCCAAGCAGGTGTAAAAAGATATTATTTTTTCTCATGCTTTCTAGAAATGTTAGTAATATGACACTTTCACTTTAATGCCTCCTGTGAAATCTGTATTCCTAAAAATCTAATGAGCCAAACTGTGACTTTAATAGCTCATATAAATTCAATTGGCATATGGCTTGAACATCAAGATTAGAGTGACAAATTTTTCCTAATTGTTTATGAGCACAAATTAGCATTTTCCTAAGTCCATTCTTAAAAAAGTATTTTTAATATAACTTTAAGTTCGTATGGATATATTTTAGCATATTAAAGATATTTTAGTAATTGCTTTTTGCATTGATATTTTATTTTACTTTACTAGCAATTTTAATTCATTAAGGCTTATTTTTCCTTGCAATAGTAATGTATTTCCAAACCATGATAAAATTTGTAGAGAATTGTATATTTAATATTTGACTCTAATACCCAAATTGATTTTGCTTTGCTCACAAAGGTAGGGAGAAGTCCAAATTTACTCATAATAAAAGTATTAGAGAAACTGTCAATAAATTTACCATTATAATTGAATCATATGATACCTAAATTGTTGATAATATGATCTGCTCGTTAAACAATAGTGTCTGGAGAAAATGATGGATTAATTGACTGATGGCTAAAGTTTCCCTCAAATATAATGGTTTATCCAGTTTGATTTGATTTGTGTAAAATAACTTTCTCTAATAAACAATTTGCTCAGAGGCAATAGAAGAAATGAATGGTTATCAAACCAAACTTAATTAGTCTATCCTAGATTGATATTACTTGGGGAGTCTTCATTTTAATTGTAGAGGGCTGGATACAAAGAGTTTGGTTCATTATTTTTTCCTGTATAAACACTATTGTGTAACTACCTATGGAATAATAACATGTGAATTCATTTTAATAAATGCTTGTAAAGTGAATTAGCTAATTATGCCAGGCTAAAAATGATTCCTTTAATTATTTTGGATATTTAACTGGTACTTCAATTTTATTATTGTTAGTCTGTAAATGTGATTTGTATTTGCTCTGCCAAACTAATTATAATGTATAACTTAACAAACAATTTGAACAGTTTTGTAATGCTTATGATGTTCTCTCCTCTTCTGCAAGAGAAAACATTATTTCTAGTTTGCATGAAGATAAAGGTTTAACACAAATTTAGATCAAAAGAATGGCAGTTTATGTATAAATAGAGGAAAAAAACCTTCAATATCCAATGTAATGATTGACATCATTATAACTATGAAAAGAATGAACAGGTTTCCATTCAAGACAAGATAAAACGAGTGACTCAGTTTATCTTAAGATGGCGTTAATTTGGCACTGGAAGATAAATAGCATAGGAGACTTGATTATTATTTTACAAGATCTTACTATTAAGGGCATAAAGAAATGTCCTTACTAGAGATAGAAAGTAGAACTCCATTCATATTCACAGAGACATTTATACTAATAATTCATTATAGATGTCAAAAACAATATACTTCTTAATCACTTCCACCTAGCAAGCTACTTCTGATTGTCTTTGAATCAGAGATGAATAAGAACCAAGATTTTAGTAGTGAAAGATATAGCATTCTAACTTAATCTTTCTGAGATCAAAGCAGTTACCACGATCAGAACTCAGAATAGTTTCATCACCTGAGGAAAACCTTCCTCATGCCTCCCTCTGCCATTCCTAACTCCTGGCTACCACTGATGTGTTCTCAGTCACTCTAGTTTTTCCTTTTTCCAGAATATCATATAAATGTAATCATATTGTGTTTGATCTTTTGAAACTGGCTTCTTTCACTGAGCATGTTGCCTTTGAGATTCATTCATGTTTTTGTAATATCAGTAATTTGTTTCCTTTCTGCCCCCCACCCCCCACCCCAAGTTAGCAACACTAATATCAGTTTGTCAAATTGATATGAATGATCTGCCCATATGGAAACTCAGTTTCTCCTTTCAGCATATCCCCATCATGACTAGAACTTGATTTTTTCCCTTATTCATTCATATAGTTCTATAATTTAAATGTCTGCATTGTAATTTTATGGATCCATTATACTTAGTTTAACCTGTCTCCAACATAGATGCATAGATTTTTTTAAAAATACTACATTCAAGGCTGCAGTGAGCATTCTTGTTTGTGCCTTTTCTACATGTATGTCTTCCAGTAATTCCTAGAAATGAAATTTCTGAGTAAAAGAAAAAACACACAAAAAATATATGGATTACAATTTGGCTTCCCCAAAATATTGAACCTATTACATAGTCTGTCTTTGCCATCATTATATTTCTTTGTAATATTTGCATGTCTAGGAATTGAAAATAACTCGCTTTTATTTTAAATTGTATTTCACTAAATATTAGTGGGTTTGAACTCAATATTTGTTAAAATGTTAGTTTTTTCCAATTTGACCTATATATTCAGTCTAATCCTAGTTTTTAAAAAATCCTATCAAGGTTTTTTTGTTTGCTAGTTCTTTTGTTTCAGGGTGTTTTGTTTTGTTTTGTTTGCCATTTTAATAGAATTATAGAGGTATCTCATTGTAGTTTTAATTTGCATTTTCTTAATAAGTAATGATGTTGAACATTATTTCTTGTATTTAATTGTCTTCTATATATCCTCTTTGCAGAAGTGTCTATTCAAGTCTTTTGCCCATTTTTAAATTAGGTCATTTGTTTTCATGCTGTTAAGTTTTGAGGGTACTTTATAGATTTTGAATAGAAGTACTTTGTTGGACATGTGATTAACAAATGTTTTCTCTCAATATATAGCTTGTCTTTTCATTTTCTCAAGTATCTGTTAAAGAGCAAAAGTTTTCAATTTTGATGTAATCTAATTTAGTTTTTAATGGATTATGCTTTTAGTGTCATGCATAGTTAAATGATCAGTGTGTAAGAACTCCTTGCCTAATCCCAGGACACAAAGATATTCTCTTAAAGTTGCATAGTTTTTAATGTTTTGGGGGATATCTTTTTCTAACCCTTTTGCTGTAACTTACATTTAAATGTACATTTTTTTACATGAATATAGTGTCTGGTAGACAACATATCATTGGGTTTAGATTTTTTTATCCATTCTCAGAAGCTCTGTCTTTTAATAGGTATATTTAAACCATTTACATTTAATTATTATTGGTATTTGGACTTTAGTCTATCCTTTCTTATTTTGTTTGTTCCCTCTGCTTTTATTTTCTGTTTCTTCTTTCCTGCTTCCTTTCAGATTATTTAAGTATTAATAAATAGTACTCCATTCTGTTTTACCTATTGAGTTTTTTCTCTATTTTTTCAGTTTTTTTCATGCTTACTCTAGGGATTATAATACGCATATTTAACTTTTCATAATCTATTTAGAATTAATATTTTACCACTTAAAGTGAAACATAGGTTCTCTTTTTATCCTCCACTGTTTATGTTGTAGTTGCTTTATGTATTACATCTACATATACTAAAAAACTCTCAGATAATGTTATAATTTTTGTTTTGAACCATTATGTATATTTTATAGAATATAAGAGGAAAATTATATTCTATACACTCTTTCTGTTCTTTCATTCTTGATGTTCCAGATTTCTCTCTGATACCATTCCCCTTCTGTCTCAAGAACTTCCTTCAGCATTTCTTACAGAGCAAGTCTACTGGCGATGAATTCTCTTAGTTTTCTATCATCTGAGTATATCATTATTTTACCTTTACTCATGAAGGAATTTTTTTTTCTGGACATAGAATTCGGGGTTGACAGTTTCAGCACTTTAAACCTGTTGTTCCACTTTCATCTGACTGTTTGGTTTCTTATTAAAATTCCACAGCCGTTTGAATTGCTGTTCTCCATCATTCTATCTGCTGTTTTTCTCTGGCTGCTTTCAAGATTTTTTTCTTGGCCTTTAGATTTCAGCACTTTGGTTATGATTGTATAAGCATGAATTTCTTTATTCTTCATGAATCTGTATGTGTTTTTGCCAAATTTGGAAAGTTGTCAGCCATTATTTTGTTACTTTCTTTTTTTCCACCTTGAGGTAAAATTCACATGGCATACAGTTGAGCATTTTAAAGTGTACTATTCAGTGGCATTTAGTGTGTTCAAAACGTTGTTCATCTACCACCTCTCTATAGTTTCAAATATTTTTCATCACCTCTGAAGAATACTCTGTACCCATTTAGTAATCCATTCTCCCCTCTCCCATCCTGTGGGGATAATTCTAATCTCATTTCTGTCTCTGGATTTGTCTATTCTGGTTATTTTATATGAAAAGGATCTTGCAATATGTGACCTTTTATGGCTGGCCTCTTTTGTTTAGCATAATGTTTTCAAAGTTCATCCAGTTTAGGATGTATTAGTCCTTTGTTTCTTTTTACAGCTAAATAGTACTCCATTTTATGGATATATATACCATATTTTATTTATCTCTTTATCAGTTGACAGGCATTTGTGTTGTTTCCTTCTTTTGGCTGTTGTGAATAATGCTGCTGTAAACTTTTATTTACAAGTTTCTGTAGGATATACATTTTTATTTCTCTCTGAGATATATGTATACACATTGGCAGCAATGGACAAGGGTTTCTCCATATTCTCATTAGCACTTTTTATTGTGTGTGTGTTTTGTGTGTGTGTATACACAAAGCACACACACACAGCACACACATGTATATGTATTTGGATTTTACATTTTATATATATAAGTAATTATAGCCATTCTAGTATGTGTAAAGTGGTGTTTCATTGTGGTTTTGATTTTCATTTTCTTAATGACAAATTATGTTGAGCATATTTTCATGTGATTGTAATAGTGTGTGGCCACAGTACCTGTTAGGATCTCTACAAGGGATTTAGGCAGTTATCTTGGGACCCTGTGCACCATGTACTGTCACCCCTGCTGCATTAATTACATCACCCGTGGTCCCCTGTGTTGTTGGTCAGGATTCAGCAGCTTTCCAAAGAGTCACATTGTATGAGGATTGAGTTGATGGTTCTTGTGATATGTAAAACCCCAAGACCAAACTTGAGTATTTATTTAGGGTCTTCTTTGGAAAAGTATTCAAGTCTTATGTCCATTTTTTAATTGGGTCACCTTTTCCTTGTTGCGTTGTAATGATGCTTTCTGTAATCTTGGTACTAAACCCTTATCAGGTATATGATTAGCAAATATTTTCTCCCTTTCTTTAGGTTGTCTTTTCATTTTCTTGATAATATCCTTTGAAGCACAATTTCTTAATTTTGTTAATGTTCAGTTTATCTGTTTGTTTTTTTGTTGCTTTTGTTTTTGTTTGAAATCTAACAATTCATTGCCAGATCTGAGGTCATGAAAAATATACTCCTATGTTTTCTTATAATAATTTTACAGTTTTAGCTCTTATATTTAGCTTGTTGATCCGTGTTGACTTAATGGTGTGAGGTGGGTCCAACTTCATTGTCATGCGTGTAGTTAACCATTTATCCTAGCATTATTTGTTGCAAATATTATTTTTTCCCCTTTGAATGATCTTAGCACCCTTGTCAAAAAATCATCTTACTTTGGGTTTCTGGCTCTAAATTCTATTCCTTTGGTATATAGTATGGCCTAAATGTTCATGTCCCTCCAAAATTCATACATTGAAATCCTAATCTTCAAAGGTGGTGGTATTAGCAGGTGGGACTTTTGGAAGGTACTTAAGTGATGAAGGCAGATCTGTAATGGATAGAATTAGTGTATTCTCAGACTTCATAGAAATCTTTAGCCTTTAGAAGAGTGAGGAATAAATTTCTGTTGATTGGAAATTATCCAGTCTATGATATTTTGTTATGACAGCTTGAACAGACTAAGATAATCTGTATGTCTCTTTTTATGCTGGTGCTATCCTGTGTTATTACTGTAGCTTTGTAGTAAGTTTTGAAATCAGGAAGTGTGAGGCCTCCAGCTTTGTTTTTCAATATTGTTTGGCTATTCAGAGCCCTTTGCAATCCCATATGAATTTGAGGATTATCTTTTCCACTTCTGTGAAAGAAGGCAACTGGAAATTCTGTTGAATCTGTAGATCATTTGGTGGAGTATTGCCTTAACAATATAAAGTCTTCTGATCCATTACCATGTGATGTTAATAAAGAGATTTATCTGTAGTTTTAGGTAAAAATGTATCAACAAAAGCAGTTTGTAGCTTTCTGAATTTCCATTTGAAAGGAATCTCATACTTGCGTGTATGTGTATGTTTGTGTATCTCTGTCTTTGTAATGATACGTACCATCTAGATTTTTAAGTATTTTATTATTGTTGTATCCATTTTCTTCTAAGAACTGAAAAGTAGTGATAAGATTTTTCATGAATGGTGACTAATGGAAATACCATTTGATGCTTATTGTCTTGAAATTTACATGCTCACAGTAAGCATGACCATTTAAATAAGCTTCATTTCATTTGAATAAGCACTTTAAAACTTTAATTTGTGTGCTTATTCTATTAAAGAAATCATGTATACATATTTATATCCCAGGGTCAGAGAATAATAAAAAATTTAATGATTAATTTTAAAGAATCAGGTGATTTTATTTTTTTTTTTTTGGTAAAACATAGAAAAGTTTATCTTACCCATTGGAACATAAGTACAAGTTATAAATTGATATTGAAAGTAAAAGCTCATTAGATTACAAAAGAAACAAAAGCGGAATCATCCCATTCCTCAGTGGATTCAAACGGAAACTGTTAATAAAATCAGGTACAACTCCAAGAGAGGATACTGGAGAAGAACCGAGGTGGATCTACAAGGAGCCCACGCAGGAGGCGGCACACACTTATGCTGTGTCCGGGTCACTTGCATCTTACCGTATCCCTCTGAAAACATCACTACTCTGAACAACTGAATGTGTTTTATTGCGAAAAATGATTTTTCTCTTTGTGTCAGACCTTCTACAAAAATTGATTCAAAAATGGATCATAGGCCTAAATATAAAAATATAAAGCTTATAGAAAAAAACAGTAGAAAATCTGTGTAACATTGAGTTAGGTGATAAATGCTTAAAACTGACACCAAAAACACAATTCATAAAATAAGAAAAATTGATAAATTGTACTTTACTAGAATTTAAAATTTTGCCCTGTGAAAAATACTGTTACAAGAATAAAGAGCGAGCCACAAAATGGGAGAAAAATATTTGGAAACCGAATGTCAGACAAAGAACTTGTATCCAGAATATACATAGTACTCTAAAAATCCAGCAGTAAGCATAGTAGGCAGAATAATGGCCATCCCAGTCATGGCCTACATTCCCATTTCCTGAATCTCTGAATATGTTACTTTATATGGCAAAAAAGAATGTTGCAGGCAGAAATAAGGTTGATCATCTCACTGGAAAAGAGAGAGGAGACCCTGGATCATCTGGGCGGGCCCAATATAATTATATGGATCCTTGAAAACGGAATAATGATGCAGAAAAAGGAGTCAAAGTGATGTCATGTGGAAAGGACTTAATCCATTGTTGCTGGTTTTGAAAATGAGGGAGAAGAGCTGTGAGCCAAGGACCACTTGCAGTCCTTAGAATCTACAAAAAGCAAGGAAATGAATTTTTCCCAGAATCTCCAGAAAGTCCCTCTGATCCCTTGACTTTAACCCAGTGAGACCTGTGTTGGATTTCTAACCTACAGAAATGTAAATTAGTAAGTTTTTAATAAGCCGGTAAGTTGGTGATACTTTGTTATAGCAGCAATGGAAAACTAATACAGTAAAAAAACAAGAGAGAGGAAGGAAGGAAGGAAGGAAGGAAGGAAGGAAGGAAGGAAGGAAGGAAGGAAGGGGCAACATATTTGAATAGATAATTCACCAAAGAAGATACATGAATGGCAAATAAGGGTATGGAAAGATACTCAACATCATTTATCATTGAACGCAAATTAAAACCATAATGAGATACTACTACACACTTGTTAGAATTGTTAAAAACAAACAAAAAAATTGACAGTACTAAATACTGGCAAGGATCTGGAGCAACAGGGACTCTGATTCATTGCCAGTGAGAATGCAAAATGGTAGATAGCCAGTTTGGAAGATAGTTTGACAGTTTCTTATATATCATTCATAGGTATTTACCCAAGTGAATTGAAAACTTATGTTCACATAGAAACCAATATGCTAATGTTTATATCAGCTTTTATTCATAACACCAGAAACTTGGAAAGAACCAAGATATCCTTCAGTAGGTAAATGGATAAACAACAGGTGAGTGGTACATCATACAATGGAATAATACTCAACAAAAAAGATGAATGAACTGTTTTTTCTTGTAACAAGATGGATAAATATTACATGCATTTTCCTAAGTGAACAAAGCCAGAACTTAGAGGCTATGTATTGTATGATTCCATTTATATGACATTCTGGAAAAGGCAAAGGTAATAGGCTGGAAAACAGATCAGTGGGTTGCCAGGGAATTGGGGAAAAGGAGGAATGGTTGACTGCAAAAAGGACACACAGAGGAATTTTTAGTGATGGAACTGTTATATATGGTAATAGGATGTTGGATATGTGACTCTGTGCATTTGTTAAAAGTCACTGTAGAAAGAACTGTAACTAGTATTAATTTTAAAAATGTACCAAAATGTCAGGGGGATCCCAGGATGGGATGGAGACTAACGAATGAATCTAACTGTATTACAAGATGTATGGCATGTCCTCAATGAAGTGGGTGGGGGAAAGGAGCTGACCTCGGTAACACTGGAAAATGGTATTTTTCTGGATAGTATAAAGCTAAAGACAACGTTGGTAAACCTCTTTCTTACAGGTGTACAAGTTAGCAATTCTAAAATCACTTTACCTATGTTCTAGGGTAAGTAAACGTTGTGGTATGAAAACTAGGTTTCTCAACTCTCAGAGTAAAAAGGTACAAATAAGCAAGGGCAAGGCTAGAATGAACTCTGTAGTGCCGGAGAGAGGTATGGTCAGAGATATCATGGTTACTTTAATGTATGTGCAGATATATAGATACAGAACTAAGTATAGCTAAGTGTGTATATATGGACTAGTATGTATATATGCATGTATGTTTCACATCTCTGTCTGCTGGGAGGGCCCAGATGCAGTGACACCCTAATAACAGAAAACATATCCAGAACCCAGATCTTGGTTTTTGCATACCATTTTCCAGTAAAAGGAACCAGAGCTCCTTGGAGAAATGGCTAATTCTGGGGCTAGGACAGAGAACATACGAGATGAGCTTGTGGTGTGTCTTATAGGGCCAGAAAGTAAAGAATTACTTAAAAAAAAAAGACGGGAGCATGTCGAAAGAACTAACAATCACAAAGCTGGAACAAATTGAACAACAAAGTAAATTATTGTATTACTAGATTATAGCTCAAGTAAATTCCATGCTGACTAAACACTTAGTCCATGGGGAAATGACCCCATTTCCTGGGCTCAGGAATATAGACTTGCAATTGGCATGGCCAATCTGATCACTCTTTTCCCGTGGCTATGATTATTGGTTTGGTATGAACATATGAACCAAGCTAAGTCCGAGGTTAATGATGTTTAATTTCTGAGGCCTGTTGAAACTATTTGGAAAGAAAAGCTCTTTCCACTGAATTTGCAGCTAGGAAAATACAAGTTTGAGCTGTTAAAGGCTGTTATGTTTAGAAAGCCAGTTTGAGAGTGGATGAAAGGAGTCAAAAGAAACACTGAGAGATGCAAAGAGACCAGATTCTGATACTATTTCCTTAGCCCCTGGTTCCAAGGATCCAACTATGCTTACAAGAAAGTTTAGTAATGTTTATTTTAGATATTGAGTAAATACTCCCTCTACACACGCTCCGTTGCTTTAAAACCAAAGACCATGCTGAAATTCTAGAACCAAATGGCTCCTAATGATTTGAAGTGATAATGGTAATATTCTGTCTCTCTTCCCCTCTCTCTCTCCCGCCCTCTTTCTCTCCCTCCCTGCCCACTCCTCACACACACAGACTCAAGTCCAGCGTGGCCACAAATTTAAAAATAGGAAATGACAATGAATATGCCAAGAGGAAGGGGGAGTGATTTGACCTGTTACCAAACCTTTCTTTTTTCCTTCACATCTATGCTACACCTATATTCTGTAATGGTCACTACAACCTTTTTTTTTTTTTTTTGAACTGTTTACATGTCTGACTTCTTGTTTGGATTTTACTTGGTGATTTGATATGAATTTTTAATGTAAAAGCACTTAGCATTAGGAGTTTGACATTTTGTCTGACCTTAATCACCAGGAGGATCATGAGAGGTTTATTCAGTGGGAAGAGAACTGTTACAGCTCTGACAGAAATGATGGGAAATAAGTAAACAGCCTTTTAAATCTTCACCAGAAATCAATAGGGTTTAAAGATGATGGACGTTGGTGTTTTTTGCTGCTTAAGGACTTCAACCTTTTACGGGAAAATATGTTCTCAAAGTGTCAGCAGTTTTTTCCATGCACACAGTGAATCATTGCTGCAAATAGAACATTCTGCATAGAACACTCTTCATCATTATTATAAGGAAGAAATTGTATATGACTGCCCATGGTAATATAGAGCCTTTTGGGTCATTTTTCTATGAAAAAAGAGAGCTATTTCTCGCCATTTTGTTTTTGTCTTATGTGTAATTCAGACTCCAAACTTTTCCTCAACACAGTAATAGCGCCTTGTATTTACTGAGCACCTCCATTCTACTAGGCGTTAGCTGTGTGGTATGTTAAGGTCATTGACACGACTCCATTTTCTAGATGATGAAATTGAGGCCCAGAGGCTCTGCCTAAGGTCATCAAACTAGTGCTATAACTGATATTTAAAATCCTGATCCGCAGAGTTTGAAGCTTATGCTTTTACCACTCTTTGAACTGCATCTCTGAGGATAGGCGTTCAGTAGATATTCTGACCTTTGACTCTGTTTCTTTAGCAGTGGTATCTCTTATTTCTTTCTTTTATCTTTTCCCTCAGTCAGTAAAACTGACTTAAGTGACAGATCTGCACGTCATTTAATAAGAGGATAAGAGCTACACCATGGTCATTGAATAAAGAAATATGGGTTGAGAACTGCTTCCCAATATACTCTGCAGATTTGTTTTTCATGAATGATTTATAAGGCTTTAGATTGATATAGCATTTAGCAGTATATTCATGATAAACGGAATCTGATGCAAGTCTTCAAATATTAACCAAACATGTCATGCAGTGTCCTTTGTTTCAAGGTATAGAATTATGGAATTCATTTTTAAAAATCCTTCTAAATACTTTAAAACATGGAAAACCTGCCATTATAGAATAGTTGAATTTCCAGGTATTCAAGAAAGTAAGATAATTATAATTATTTTGTAATTTGCAACTATTCTTTCTAATTCAAACTAAGAAAACCAACTCAGTTTTTTAATAATAAGTTACTATGAAACATATATTGGTAAATAAAAACTTTCATGTAAAACTTACTGATTTGATATGAGTTTAGATTTAAAGGCATATTACTTTAGTTAATTGGAATTTTGAAAAGAAAAGATGAATAGCTCTTAAACAGTTAATTGTAATACACATTAGATATGTTGAATGAGAATACTGTCAGATGAAAGGTGTGTTCCCTACTCTTTTATTAAACAGTCAACGAACAGTCTCCCAACTTTTGGAATCCTCCATTTCTTTATTTAGAAAATGAAATAAACAAATTTTTAAGGATCCTTTTAACTCTAAAGTCTTACAACTCCTTCGGTTTAGAACTTTGGTTTGAAATCATTTTGTTTTCTATTGCATACTTTTAAGTAATAAAACAATCTTAAAGGTAATTTTTGCTATAGCATTTTAAAATATTCCTTTCCTCACCCCTTAAGAGCCTTTTTTTCCCCATAATATCTAACGATCTTCTCTGAATTTTTGATATTGTATGGCTAACCTGACTGTGCTCTCTTCAAGTAGAGTGGCTTACCTTTGTTTCTCATATGAAGAAAACATAAAACACTGTTACTCCAGGCATTCTAAAGTTGCTAATCAAGGAGTAACTGATCAGCTATTTCCTGTGTTCTCTGGGAGCCTGAAGTTTTCAGGTACATAGTGATTGCTTCTATATTTGATATCAATTTAATTGTGTAACTAACTGCTAAGCTTGTAGGAAATAATTGAACTTGTGATGAAAGGATGATTCTCAGGCAATGTCAGTATTGAAAATGCTGTAAGAAACATATACATCTCAGAATTAAAGTTGTAGGCCTGTATTCCCCTTTGCTCAAGTTTACACTGACTTGGGGCCTCAAAAAAGAGTGTAGTAGAAACCGAGAACCTTTTGTTCTAGTCTTGCTGACTCTTCTCCCTAAATTTTTGGTCACATAACCTCTAGAGGCCTCATTTCTTGTCTACAAAATGGGGATAATAGGACCTACTAAACAGTATTATTGTGAGAATTATTTGAATTAATATATATGAAGGCATTTGAACTCCAAAATAATTGTTGCTTTGTCAGACAATAATTAATTTAGGTATCCTGCTGGTACAAGTTCTTGTCAATTAGATTTGATATTTAACCTCTTATTCCTATACTGTAACTTTTTGGTTATGACCAGGTATAACTCCTAAAAAAAAATGCTGCTGAGCTTATTCATTTACTGTCTCAGAGTTTTTATCCTTGTACTTGTTATCAAGTAAACATGGATATTTTTAAAAAGACGATAGTTTCCTCAACATAATAGGGATTACAGATTAACCAAATGAAGAGAGTGCTTCTCAGTGTAGAGCGTTCTGTTTAGTCAAGTTCCTTTTCTTATTTGCCTTTGAACTTTTAACCCTCTTGTTAAATATAAAATCATTCCCTAGTTATTTTGCATTGGTTACTATAGACTTTTAGGTTTAAGTAGTTGATTTTGATGAAGTCATCTTTAATGGTTCATTTTCTTAACATCTGTATTGGGGACTGGAAATTGTGTTGAAGAACATGGTTTAAATTTGTTGAAATTAGTGGAAAAATATGATTTGATACCTAAAAAATTATAGTAAGGCAAAACCAGCTTTTTTTGTTCCAAAATATTGGCTAATGGTAAGTACTGGTCAGCGATGATTATGTCTGTGTTGGTTCTACCTACAGACGTTTGTTCCTTTCAAAGAACACATACATTTCTTTTTTTCTTGGCAAAATCTAATTTTGAATATTTCATTCGTATGTTATATAAAATAGTTTTCATACCTTATTAAATGACTTAATAACAGCCATCAGTTTCTATCAAAATACAAGTTATTTTCCCCAGAATTAGTGTCACTTTTTTGTCTTTTCATGAGTCTTTGTACATTCTTTCATTGTGACAGTTATCTTGCACACTTACATGTCTGTCCACACACCATCAGAAGTGTCTTACATTCTGAGAAATCTTATTTGCCTTTGTTCTCTAGTCCTTAAGCTCTGCGTTTGGCATTTAATGAACTCCTAGTAATGTATTGAATGATACTTCAAATTATGTTGAAGATCCAAAAATGCTTAGCCAAATTAATCTATGACTACATAGACAAGTTCTATTACTATGATTCCTAAAACAAAAATGTTTCTGATTTGCGACTGATACTGTATAATGTCATATTTACTTCCATAATAAATAGTAATCTTTCATAATAGTGTCACATATATATAATAAACTAAGATTAAAAGGATTTACTGAGACTTCTTTCCCAACCATTAGGATAAACCAAGTGTAAGGTTGTACCTCCAGTTAGCTATGTAACTTTATCCTGTTAAAGTTTTATTTATAAAATGAGGGCGTATACTGAATTATTGCTAACGTCTGTCTAACTAAAGAAATTCTCAACCAAAATTGCTTAACAGTATCTGTCACCTACATTTATTTTTGCTAAGAGACTTTTTCACATCATAATGACACCTTTATTCTGAAGCTCCTCCGGCTTTGGAAAACCCCGGAAATCCAGCTTTTTCTTAGCCCCACAGTAGCAGTACTTGAGGAGCCAAGCTGCATACTATCAGGTGCTTCTTACATCCCAAGAACAGTTGTTGTTCACCTTCAATCTCTGGCCCTTAAACTCAGTGTTTGACTTTTAATGAATGCCTATTATTGCTTAGTTTGGTTTGGGTTCCATTTAGTGGAAAGTACTCATCTGTATGTAATGTCTGTACATCTGACTTTGAATCTGTGGGAAGACAAGTGTGTTATAAAGTCAGCTTCCTGCCATCCCTACTCTACCAACATCTTAAGTCCTTGCCACTGTGGTTTAGCCCCAAAATTTGTTATGAAAGATAGAAACACATTATTTTATATATCATAGACAGTCAATATGTGTTTATATATGGCCTTGTCACCTGTGGACCATAAGCTACTTGAGGTCAGAAGCTCTACTTTATTAATTTTTTAAATCTCCTTCTAGTGTTTATTACTATTTAGCACATATTGGGCAGTCATTTATGTTTACTAATTTGATCAGACAGAATTGCACATATGATATAATAGCAGAATTACCAAAAAAAAAAAAAAAACCCACTACCTTTGTAATTATCCCTCTCTACAAGAAGGAACATCAAGCGCTCAGTTGTCTATTGAATGGGAAAAATATTTGCAAATGATACAACCAATAAGGGATTAATATCCAACATATATATAATAGCTCGTTTAACTCAACATCACAAGATCAAGCGACTCAATTAAAAAATGGGCAGAATTGAATAGACATTTTTCCAAAGAGGAAATGCAAATGGCCAACAGGCACAGGAAAAGATGCTCAGCATTGCTAATCATTAGAGAAGTGGAAATAAAAAGCACAGGGAGATATCACCTCACATCTGTCACAGTGGCTGTCATCAAAAAGAACACAAATAACAAATGTTTGCGAAGATGTGGAAAAAAGGGAACCCTCGTACACTGTTGGTGGGAATATGAATTGGTGCAACCACTGTGGAAAACATTGTAGAGATTTCTCAAAAACTAAAAGTAGAACTACCATATGACCCAACAATTCCACTCCTGGACATATACCTGAAAAAAACAAAAACACTATTTTGAAAAGATACATGCACCCCATTGTTCACAGCAACATTGTTTACAGTTGTCAAGATATGGAAGCAACTAAAAGTGTCCATCAACTGATGAATGGACAAATAAGGTGTGTGTGTGTGTGTGTGTTTGTGTGTGTGTGTGTGTGATGGAATACTACTCAGCTGTAAAAAGGAACAAATTTTTACCATTTGCAGCAACATGAGTGGACTTGGAGGGCATTATGCTAAGTGAAATAAGTCAGAGAAAGACATATGCTAAATGATAATACTTATTATATATGGAATCTAAAAAATACAACAATCTAGTGAATATCACACATAAAAAAGCATACTCACAGATAACAGAGAAAAAAATAGTGGTTACCAGTGTGGAGGATGGGAGCAATACAGGGGTAAGAGAGTGGGAGGTACAGGCTATTGGGTGCAAAATAGGCTACGGGGTATATTGTACAGCACCAGGGATATAGCTAGTATTTTGTAATAACTGTAAGTGGAGTGTAACTTTTAAAAATTGTATTAAAAATATACAGGACGATGTATGTAGATTAAAAAAAATAATAAAGTAAACTGCTTTAAAATGAAAAAATCAACAATAAATTTCTCTCTCAGTTGTGTGTGATAGCTTATGGAGCTAACATATGCCATGGGAACGTCTGGAAAAGCACCTGCTGATTGATTATTTCAGGGATAAAGGACAAATATAGTCATAATTGCTACTGTAACTTTCATGAACCCTAAGCAGTTCGATATTTTTTAAACGACTAGAAATGTATTGGTTGTTTTCAGTTTAGTTTTTATGCAGTCTTAACAGTGTGGTCAGATTAAGTGTGTATCTGTCCTGTACCTTTCCACTTGTAGCAATAATCCCCTATCTGCATCAGTCTAATTTAGTACTTTTTTAAAAAAAATTTTTTTCTTGTAGTATAGTCAGTTTACGATGTGTCAGTTTCTGGTGTACAGCATAGTTTAGTGCTTTGGGCAGTGAAGTAATGCAGACTGAATCAAAGCTGAGTTTGAGCCAAGATGATGAGTTGGAAAGATTCCTGGTTTTGTAATCATGTAGACCTAGATCTCCACTAATTGAGGCGTAACATACATAAAACACTAAACATGGTACCGGATCGTGGTAAATTGCTTCATAAATGGTAGCTAACCTTACTTTAGTGTAAAAGTATATTGTTAAAAAATAATCATCAGGTGTGAAAATGATTTTTAAGGTGTGAAGGTCATTGCCTTCAAAGTACAGATTACCAGCATGCAAAATATCTTGGCATATGTTAGCTCCATACTAGGTTCTGAAACAGACCAAGGAATGAAAGAACCAGCTAACTCTGTTACAAGGCCTCGAGCTTTTCTATTGAAGGGAAGATAGTAGTCATCAGATCACAATTGAGATGGTGGCAGCCAGCGTGTGTGTGATTTTTAATTGTATATGTTAGGTGATGAGAGATTTCTGCCTTAGGCAAGTCACTGAGTGCTAGATGCATTCAATTTCTGTTATATTTTCTGTAGTGAAAACAAGGCCAGTAATGACTGTGTTGCAAAGTTATTATGAGGATTAGTGACTGTATCTAAAATATAACTACAAGCGGCTGGCATTTTGTAAATGCTTCCATAAATTGAGCCTTTTATTTTATCCTCATCATTGCCAACATCATTGTTGTCGTTGTCATCATCTTTATGTAATGATCTGTGTGTTTGAGGTGGGTTTGTGCCTTAGTGTATCCTCCCAATATGTCTGTGTTCCTTAGAAGCAGATCCTTTAGATAATCACAGAAACTCTCTAGGCATCTGATAGCAAAAATGCTCCATCAGATTCTGTAGGTTTTTAACTGTATTCCATTCTACCTAATCCTGTCTTCTAACGTTAATTCTTCTGATCTTTCAAAACTATGCTCTCTTGAGGTAGAGGAATTATGGAAGTTTGCTACCTGGCTGATCTTGGTAAATGGTACTATCTGCAGTTTACCCAAGAGAAATATATTCACTTTGTGCAGTCTTTACTGACTGTAATCGTACTTTACTCACGTTGGCAATTTTTTAATATTCTGTGCCTACTTTTCTTTTCCTTGTGATAATTTCATTTAATTTCACATTCCCTTATTAGTTTTTCAAAATTCGTTAACTCCTCATAAGGTTCGTTGTGTGAATTCCAAACCCATCCTCACTAAGTTGATCATAATGCCATGGAGGTTTTGTTATTTACTCCATTTTGTTTTCTTTACTCTCTGTCCCCTTGATGTGCTTGTGACAACCTTGATCATGTTTAGAATGGTTCATGGAAAAGAGAAGGTTATTACTGGAACTGAGATGGGCCATAGACTTTATTTATATGGTTGCATGAGTCTTTTCTATTTTACCATCTTGAGGTTTAACTTATCTAAGACATTGCTAGCTATAAATAAAAGGAAAGCACAGTCCTTTTCATCTGGTATTAGGTTTTTATGGTCCATCAAAGGAAATCCATTGTTGATGCTGATAAAATTCAGAAGGGTTTTGGTAGTCCAGTTGCCTTTGGCAGGTCATAAGCTTTCTGGGCCTTAGTTCTATTCAGTCCAAAATAGACACGTTAACTGCCCTTTCTATTTCAGTGGATTGTCTGAAGAACAGCTGAAGTAATAGGAAATGCATGTAAGAGGACTTTGTCCGTCATGAAAATTGTTACACTCTTTATGATTATATAGTGGCCTTTAATCCTTTGAAGAGAGACTGAGTGTTGGTATATTTGTTGGCTTGTTTTTGTTTGTTTCCCAAAAAGGATTTGAAGCAGAGGTCACTAATGAAGTCATTGAATTGAAGGTGTTATTATTGGCAAGAGGAATGAAATGAAAGGAAATCTGAAGAGGAAAATATTTTGTAAAGATGTTGAGTTAGTTTGCTGCGTAGGCAGTAAATATTTAAGAGGCACATGCTCAGAGATAGAATTAAATGTGCAAATTGGATTGTTGTTGACATATAGGAGTGGTTTTTAAAAGCAAGTAATATACTGTAGATCTGGAGAGATGGTTTCTATAAAATGGTAAGGTCTTAAAAAGGAGAGGTAAAGATTAGATAGAATGAGAAATTACAAATTAATATCACTTTGAATACATGGAGAAAATGTTGCAACTTACAGGGAAGCAGTAGTTTTTGGAAAATCATGTGACCAGGATAGGACCTGAATTTTGAATCTGTAAAGAAGGAGCTAAGTTCTTATTAACTTTTTTAAAGGTCAGTGCCCACCTTAAAAGACTAGTTTACCAACAAAAAAGGTTATGGGTGGAGAGGGAAGAGGGATTATTATTTATGAATTATTTCTGAGATACTAGTGAAAATTCTAAGTTCTGGTAGAACTTTTAGAGAGTTCATACCCTAGTACAAAAGGGATCAAGATGGCTTTGGATCGTGTTTTGAAACATTAATTGTGGCCATGTAATTGAAGTTTATGATTCTTGACTTCTTATTTTGTAAAGTGATGTTTTATTAAAAAAAAAAATTTATTATTTTCTGCTTCAAGTTGCTACTGAAGAAATTTCCCTTAGTGATTTTCTAAATCCAATGCTGAAATTGTTCCAAGCAATGAGTAACCAGTGGAAGGAAGAAATCTGAATCATGTTAAATCCTTTTTTAGTTTCTCCCTCTCTTTAGTTTTTTCTGTCTGAGCTATGTTAGACAAACTAAGTCCCTAAACTACTACTTTCTAGTTCTTTCTATTTAGGCAAGTTCCTTAGGATTCTCTGTAGCACGCCATTCTGAGGTTGGAGATACTGCTGGAAAAAAATGTAATTAAGCTTCACTATAAATTCTTATATTTCTGTCTTTTATCTCTTAAGCAGTCACCCCTGCTTGCTCCCCTTTACGCAGTCAGTTGAGGTGCATTAGTAAGCTGGATGAGCAAACTGTTGAGCATGTCTAATTTGGCTCCTAGAAAAAGTGGCTGACCGAAGGTTTTTAAAACTCAAGCATTCCCATATTGAATGCCTATCAAGGACCAAACCTGTAATGAAATCATTTACCCTTAAGAATCCTGTATTTCATGAAGAGATTGGCAAGAAACGGTACAAGAAGATAAAGCAGTGACTGAGGTAAAGACAGGGCTGTAGCAGTCCTTAGGAGGGGCCCCTCTCTGGGGCTTGAGAGCAGGACAGAAGGAAGAGAGGAGCCAGAGGTCTTCATGACGGTCATATCTGGGTTCTGAGACCAAATGGGAGGTGGCTGGGTAGGGAGGTGGTGAGGGGCTGAGAGGGGGTAAATTTTCCAGGTTGAGGGAGCAAAGCATTTGGAGAACTATTAGACAGTCGAGTAAAGATGAAAATACAGGGCACGAAGGGAGAAATGAGATTTTCTTCCTGCTGCCTTGGAGGGTCTGTTTTGTGAAAGAACTGGTCAATTCAAAGGAAGAAAATGATTCAAGTGCTATTCACTAAATTATTTTATTCTGTTGATCAGTCAGTTTCAGTAAAAATGCTTGAACCTAATAATCCATTTGAGCATGGATTTGTTTTTATTGTTACTCTTTTATATGTGAAAAATATTATCAGAATTCTCATGTGGTTCTCAATACTGGCTGTACAATATATACACATGGGGAATTTTCTTTAAATGCCAATGTAGATTTGCCATAAAATACTCCAACAGAAAATTTTAAATGTTGGGGAATGGAGAAATAGATTATACAAGACGAGCAAAATATTGATAACCATTGAAGTTTGGTAATGAGTACCTGTGGTTCATTAAAGTATTCATTATGTTTATGTATGTTTGAGTATTTCCATACTAAAAAGTTTTACAAGTAAATTTAGAAGTTTCTCTCAACAACCACCACCAAAACAATATCCATACCTGGGCCTCATGCTCAACCAATTAAATAAGAATTTCTTGGGGTAGGACTAAGATGTCTTGTTTTTTTTTAAGTTCCTCATGATCCTAGTGTATAGCTGTGGTTGAAAACCTCTGCTTTATGAGATAAACCAAGGAAGAATTATTGTTCCTATTGTACAGTTAGAGAAACTGAGACCCAGAAAGGCTAAATGTTTTGTTAAAAGGCCTCATAGATGGTAAAGCACAAAGCCATTGCATGTCAGCCTCATATTATAGTGCTTATTTTATTACACCACTCTGCTTCTGCATGGCCCATCAAATGAATTCATTGCTAGTAATTGTCATGTGACCTGTTCAGAAACTAAGACTGTCTTGAAGATACCGTATTCACTGCAACTCTTAGAACACACTAGCTCTTCTTCTTCAAACTGGCAGTGAGTGTTGGGTGCAAGCAATGAAGGCTGCTAAATTGGTTGTATTTATGAGTAGATGCTCATAATTCAGCCTGCCATTTTCTTTTCTTGCCTGTGAATAAGGGGACAGTGTAAGTACCTCTTGGAAAGAAAAGATGCTGATTTTTTCTAATGCCCTGTGCACTGGGGCAGTAAATCTACATGCAAATTAAAGATTTTGGTGACAAATGATAACTCTCATCATCACTCTAATCTCCTCTTAACTTTCTGGGGTATTGTTAATTCATAATGTAGTTTGAATTGACTTACCACTATTGATTTCTGTATTCATTAGAATGAAAAGGGAAATCTTGCCTTTGCAAGGGAAATGTAGTTATCAGACACTTTTTTTCTCAGAGAATAAAAGGACCTGGTGGGATATAAACTGTGAGAATGACAGTTAAATTGACGTGGTGAAGGTTAATGCTTGCTACATTGACGTTGGAGGTTCCAATCACTTGTCAACATGCTTCTGTAATACATGCAGTACATCTTCATTAGGAGGGCATACAGTAGTCGGCTTCAGGTTTCCGGATGAGCCTGTGGCCAGGCCATAATTAACCTTTTGAACCTGGAATTGTAACAGAATGTACTATTGGCTTAGGTTATCAATTATGGTCAAAGTCAATTGATACTTACTCAAGGAAGGCTTATTGGTGATGGATATTATAATTTACTCATCTTTTCATCGTTTGATTAAAAAATAATTTTGACATGGAAAAGTATCCCATTTTTTACCTTAAGACAGAGAAATTTTTATGAGCCAGATGATTTGCCAGTTGTATTAGTAGCAATTTGTTTTTTGGGGGTGGGAGTGGTTTGTTTTTTGGTCTCAATTTTAGGTATTGTTTTCAATTTCTTAATCATGAAGCAGTTTAACTAAGGAAACTTACAATTACACGATATGTCAAATTGTAATAGAAAAGACTCATGCATAGCAGATCATTATAGCTTTAAACGTGAGTTTAAGAAATTAAAGGTCCGGTGCAATCGTGTAGTTAAGTTTTTTGTGTCATACTTTTTTAATATGTCACTCAAATCAAATGATATTTTGAAAAGAATGAGTGACAGAGTTTCACTTATTTTGGAAAAACTTAATGGAATGTTTGTTAATCAAATAAAACCGGAAGTATTAGTTGCCAATCCAAATCAAGGGAGTGTTACTATTTTAATGTATTTCAAATTATCTATTACAATTTAAAGATAACTGCTGTAATTAAAAAGCTATTTGCTCAATAAAATCTTGACTAATAAAGATAATGTTCAACTTCCCCTTCCACTTTGGAGGAAGGGTAAGTTCTCCCCCATTCCCTTCTACTAAGACAGCCTTTGTATCTAAGATGACTTGAGAACTTGATGTTTATCAAAATGATAATGGAAGCTGGAAGGAGGGGGAGACTTGTGATGCATGAGAATGATAAAGTTGATAAGACTAGTGTAACGGCCAGAGTGGACTGTCACTAACTAGCCTGTGAATTTGAAGAAAAACTTTGAAAGTAAATTGCAATGATGAAAACTCTGCCCCCTAAACTCATAATAATGAATATCATATTTACTAACTTATTCTTTCAACAGATATGTATTGAGTCTTTATATTAATTAGTCTTGCCCTACCCTCAGTGAGTTCATAATCTAGTTTGAAGAGCTTACATTCTTACACTAGTGGATGAGGTCTCAAAAACAGGTGTCTCTGTCTCTCTCTCCCTGTTCTCCTACACAAAGCCTGTCCTGTGTCATGGAGTTTGGAGGGTTTTTTTGTTTTGTTTTGTTTTTTTACTGACCACGTGGTGATGAGAAAGAGAAGAGGGAGGAATGAGTGGAGAAACTGTAAAGCTACAAGCCTAGCAGTCCTTGTTTCTGAAAAGTAATCAAAATGAAAATGCAGTTTTGTCAATCTCATGTCTGAAATTACAGTGTAGATCAGTAGGAATCAATTCATAACAGTTCTGTTGCCACATACGTCTTGCAAAAAATGAGATACAGCTCTGCTTGTGCCTGACTCACATAGCTGGGTCATAATTAAGGAAAGCTGTGTGGGCTTCTAACCTCGTGGAGCATTTTGCTTCGACGTCAGCCTCCACATCTCCACTGGTCACTTCAGTCTGGCGCTGCAGTTAAGCCCATAGCACCATCTAGGGTTCAGGGGAGGTGATGCAGAGCCGTGTTTCTGTGCCTAGGCCAAAGCTTTCAGCTTTAGCACCTGCAGAATTCTTCTCCCTAATTCTAAAGCATTTCAGTGATGCTGGGTTAGCTGGTAGCCACCAGTTATCATTTCCAGTTAGCAATTCTGTAAAATTAAAATTCTGTCAGAAATAAGTGAGTATGAGAGTTAGAGAGTTTTCTCCCCATGGCAGTCTAGAAAAGTTCATACACATGGCAGAAGGCAGTATTGTACAGAGAATAGTATCATACAAATTTTATTCCAAACTGACCTGGGTTCAGATCCACCATCTGGATGTGTAGGGGTTTTTTTCCTTATAATGTATAAAGTGCTTGAGTCAGAGTAGGCCCCTTCAAGTAAGTCATATTATTATGTTTCAGAATCATATGGATAGAATTAGATGGAGCCTCTGAAAAAAATCAACTTCTACAAAAAATAATGAAACTATTTTATGCCATTTAAGGGGGGGAAAATGAACATTAGGAAGAAAATGTATTTAGTGTCAGAGCTCTACTTTTTAAAAGAAGAATCATTGGCTGTGGTGTGTATCTAAATCAGGAAAGGACTTAAAATCACATTATTTATTTTTTTTAATGGAGGTACTGGGGATTGAACCCAGGACCTTATGCACACTAAACATGCGCTCTATCACTTGAGCTATAACCTCTGCCTCTAAAATCACATTAATAAGTATTCTGGTTACAATGTAGTAGAACTATATCATCGTTGAAGTAAAACTGACTGAGGTTTCAACATGTAATTAAATTTCACTTTGCTCAAGAGCATTAAAACAACAATTCTTGTAACACTCTGCTCCTCCTTCACTTGTCTCCTACCAGAACACAAGAAGCCAATAAGAAACATTATTCCCTTCTTGGAATAAGCACAAGAGAACCTGCAAACAGATTATAAGAAAATGTCATTCATAGCTTTCATTTTCTTTGGAAATTGTGCTTTTCTTCCTGAATATATTTCTTTTCCTTATGTTTTTATGCTCAATCAAAATACTTTAAAATGCTTTTTTTGTTTGTGTAGAAACATCATTTATCTCTTAAACGTATCTTGTGCTTTTTAGTGAGAACCCATTTGGGAATACAGATACATCATCAGAAGCAACTGTTACCTTGGCGCATTTGTATTAAAAATTGTGTTGTGACGATAGAAAGCTAATTTCCCTACTAGCCATTTCTTTTGGTGAATGGAAATTAGCAGTTTGATACCATTGTATACCAGGGATACAATATACATGTTTTTATTCATGTAACTTTTTTGAGAAATCTGTACTGTTTCATATGTTTTTGGACTTCTTTCTCCAAAATCCTCCAATTTTCAGTTGTACAGTCTTGGGTTCAATCATGGTTCTACCACTTAGTGACTTTTGGACAAATTTCTCAAACTCTTAGACCCTCTCTCATCTTTCTTGTCTCTAAAGTTAGAATAATAATACTTAATTCACGAGGATATTATAAGGCTTAAAGGAGATTACTTATAATAAGCTCTCAAAAAATATTAGGTCTTTTTTTCCTGTAAAACATTTGCATCAAAATAATAAAATTATGTCCTTTTTTCCCTTGATCACCTTCACCCATTTTACACCCCTCATCCTATCCCCCACCTTTGTCAACCACCAGTCTCTTCTCTGTATCTATGAGTTTGGGGGTTTTTTTGTTTTAGATTCCACATATATTGGATCATATTGATCATACGGTATTTGCCTTTTTCTGTCTGATTTCACTTAGCATAGTGCCCTTAAGGTCCATCTGTGTTGCAGCATGTGGGCAGGATTTCTCTCTTTTGTATGGCTGAACAATATTCCATTGTGTGTATGTACATTTTCTTTATCCATTCATCTGTTTATGAACACATAGGTTGTTTCCATGTCTTAGCTATTATAAATACTGCTACAGTGAACATTGGGGTGCATATATCTTTTCAAGTTAGTGTTTTTGTTTTCTTCAGATAGATACCCAGAAGTAGAATTGATAGGTCATATGGTTGTTCTATTTTTAATTTGGGGTGGGGAGCATACTACCATACCATTTTCCATAGTGGCTACACCAATTTACATTCCCACCAACTGAGCACAAAAAACCCAACAATGCTCCTTTTTTCCACATCCTCACCAATACTTACTATTTTTTGTCTGTTCTTTCTAATTGTGTCAGTTTCTAGTGTAGAGCATAATACTTCAGTCATATATATACATACATATATTTGTTTTCATACTCTTTTTCATTATAGGTTATTATAAGATATTGAATATAGTTCCCTGTGCTATGCAGTAGGTCCTTGTTGTTCATCTGTTTTATATACAGTAATGTGTATCTGTTAATCCCAAACTCCTAATTTACCCTTCCTCCACCCTTTCTCTTTTGGTAACCATAGTTTGTTTTCTATGTCCATGAGTCTATTTTTGGTTTGTAATTGAGATTTCTATCATTGTTTTTTAGATTCCACATATCAGTGATATCATATAATATTTGTCTTTCCCTGTCTGATTTATTTCACTTAATATGATAATCTCTGGGTCCATCCATGTTGTTGTAAATGGCATTATTTTATTCTTTTTATGGCTGAGTAGTATTCCATTGTATAAATACACCACAGCTTCTTTATCTAGTTATCTGTCGAAGGACATTTAGGTTGTACTATATCTTGGCTATTATAACACTGCTGCTATGAACTTTGGGGTGTATGTATCTTTTCAAATTAGAGTTCCCTCCAGATGTATGCCCAGGAGTGGGATTGCTGGATCATATGGTAAGTCTATTTTTAGTTTTTTGAGGAATCTGCATACTGTTTTCCATAATGGCTGCACCATACTACATTCCCACCAACAGTGTAGGAGGGTTCCCTTTTCTCCACACCCTCTCCAGCATCTATCATTTGTGAACTTTTGAATGATAGTCATTCTGATTGGCATGAAGTGATACCTCATTGTAGTTTTGATTTGCATTTCTCTGATAATTAGCAATACTAATGAGCATTTTTTATGTGCCTATTGACCATTTGTATGTCTTTATTGGAGAATTGCTTGTTTAGATCTTCTGCCCACTTCTGGATTGGGTGGTTTGTTTTTTTGTTATTAAGCTGTATGAGCTGCTTACATATTCTGGAGATTAAGACCTTGTCAGTCCCATTATTTGCAAATATTTTCTCCCATTCCTTAGGTTGTCTTTTTGTTTTGTTTATGGTTTCCTTTGCTGTGCAAAAGCTTGTAAGTTTAAATAGGTCTCGTGTGTTAATTTGCTTTTATTTCTATTGCCTGCTTAGATCGCTCTAGGAGAACATTGCTGTGATTTATGTCAGAAAATGTTTTTTGCCTTTGTTTTCTTCTAGGAGGTTATAGTATCTTTTCTTATGTTTAAATCTTTAAGCCATTCTGAGTTTATTTTTGTGTGTGATGTGAGGGAGTGTTCTAACTTCATTGATTTACATATGACTGTCCAGTTTTCCCAACACCATTTGCTGAAGGAACTGTCTTTTCTCCATTGTATATTCTTGCCTCCTTTGTCAAAGATTAATTGACCATGGGTGTGTGGGTTTATTTCTGGGCTCTCCATTCTGTTCCATTGATCCATGTGTCTGTTTTTATGCCAATACTATGCTGTTTTCATTACTGTAGCTCTGTAGCATTGTCTGAAGTCTGGGAGGGTCATTCCTCCAGCTTGATTCTTTTTCTTCAGTATTGCTTTGGCAGTTCTGGGTCTTTTGTGATTCCATATAAAATGTCCTAGGTAATTTGATAGGGATCTCATTAAATCTGTAGATTGCTTTGGATAGTATGGCAATTTTAACAATATTAATTCTTCCAATCCAAGAACATAGGACATCCTTCCATTTCTTTAAGTCATCCGTAATTTTTTTAATCATAAATGTTTTGCAGTTCTAAGTATTTTGGGTTTTTTTGGGATGTGATTTTAGAAGAAACTTTTTTACTGTCCTTTTCCGATATTTAATTGTTAGTGTAAGAAATGCAACTAATTTCTGTATGTTAATCTTATATGCTATGCCGAATTCTTTTATCAGCTCTAGTAGTTTTAGTATGGAGCCTTTAGGGTTTTCTGTATATAGTATCATGTCATCCACATAAAGTGACAATTATACCTCTTCTCTTCCAATTTGGATCCTTTTTTTTTTTTTTTTTTTTTTTTTTGTCTGATTGCTATGGCCTAGACTTCTAATACTATGTTGAATAGAAGTGATTAGAGTGGCCATCCTTGTCTTGTTCCAGATTTTAGTGGGAAGGCTTTCAACTCTACATTGTTTAGTATTATGTTGACTGTGGGTTTGTCATAAATAACTCATTATATTGAGATTTGTTCCCTCTTTACCCACTTTGGTAAGAGTTTTTATCATAAATGGGTGTTGAATTTTATCAGATGCTTTTTCTGCATCTACTGAGATGATCATGTGTTTTTTTGTCCTTTCTTTTGTTGGTGTGGTGTATCATGTCGATTGATTTGTGTGTGTTGAACCATCCTTGTGTCCCTGGGATGAATCCAACTTGATCATGGTGTATGATCTTTTTTATGTGTTGTTGAATTCTGTTTGCTAGTATTTTGTTGAGGAGTTTTCCATCTATGTTCATCAACGATATTGGCCTTTAATTTTCTTTTTTGGTAGTGTCTTTGTCTGGTTTTGGTATCATGGTGATGGTGGCTTCATAGAATAAGTTTGGGCGTATTCCTTCTGGGAGTATTCCCTCCTCTTTGGTCTTTTAGGAGAGTTTGAGAAGGATTAGTATAAGTTCTTTTTTGTATGTTTGGTAGAATTCTCTGGTGAGGCCATCTGGTCATGGATCTTTGCTCACCAGGAACTTTATTTTTTATTGCTGATTCTACTTCGCTTCTAGTGATCAGTCTGTTAAAATTATCTGTTTCTTGATTCAGGTTTGGTGAACTGTATGTTTCTAGAAACTTGTCTGTTTCTTCTGAGTTGTCCACTTTGTTGTCATACAGTTGTTTATAGTATTCTCTTATGGTTTTTTTTTTTTTATTGCTGTGGTGTTGGTCGTGATTTTTCCATTTTCCTTTCTTATTTTGTTTATTTGTGTCTTCTCTCTTTTCTTCCTGGTGAGCCTAGCCAGAGGTTTATCAATTTTGTTTACTCTTTCAAAAAACTAGCTCTTGGTTTGATTGATTTTTCTGCTTTTTAAAAAAAATCTCTATTTTATTTACTTCCTCCTGATCTTCTTTATTTCTTTCCTGCTGACTTTAGGTTTTGTGTTTTCTTCTTTTTCTAATCCTTTTAGGTGGTAGATTAAGTTGTTTATTTGAGCTTCTTCTTGTTTTTTGTTTGTTTGTTTGTGGAGGGTTATTTTGTTTTTGTTTTTTTGAGGAAGGCCTGTATCACTATGTACTTCCCTCTTAAGACTGCTTTGCTGTATCCCATAGGTTTTGTGTGATTGTGTTTTCATTGTCATTTGTCTCAAGGTATTTTTTAATTTCCTCTTTGATTTTAACCTCCTCTTTGATTTCATTGTTGACCCATGATTTTTTTTTTTTTAGCATTCAAATCTCTTTTTTTTTTTAATATTTTTTATTGAGTTATAATCATTTTACAATGTTGTGTCTTATCTATTCTACATTTTGAAATCCCAGTCTGTCCCTTCCCACCCCCTACCCCCTTGGCAACCACAACCACATGTTTGTATTCTATGTCTATGAGTCTGTTTCTGTTTTGTATTTTTTTTTTTTTCAGATTCCACATATGAGCGATCTCATATGGTCTTTTTCTTTCTCTTTCTGGCTTACTTCACTCAGAATGACATTCTCCAGGAACATCCATGTTGCTGCAAATGGCATTATGTTGTTGGTTTTTATGGCTGAATAGTATTCCATTGTAAAATATACCACATCTTCTTTATCCAGTCATCTGCTGATGGATATTTAGGCTGTTTCCATGTCTTGGCTATTGTAAATAGTGCTGCTATAAACATTGGAGTGCAGGTGTCATTTTGAAGTTGGGTTCCTTCTGGGTATATGCCCAGGAGCGGGATTCCTGGGTCATATGGGAAGTCTATTCCTAGTCTTTTGAGGAATGTCCATACTGTTTTCCACAGTGGCTGCACCAAACTGCATTCCCACCAGCAGTGTAGGAGGGTGCCCTTTTCTCCACAGCCTCTCCAGCATTTGTCATTTGTGGATTTTTGAATGATGGCCATTCTGACTGGTGTGAGGTGATATCTCATCATAGTTTTGATTTGCATTTCTCTGATTAATTAGTGATATTGAACATTTTTTCATGTGCCTATTGACCATTTGTATTTCTTCCTTGGAGAATTGCTTGTTTAGGTCTTTGGCTCATTTTTGGATTGGGTTGTTTGTTTGTTTCTTATTAAGTCATATGAGCAGCTTATCTATTCTGGAGATAAAACCTTTGTCGTTTTCATTTGCAAAAATTTTCTCCCATTCCTTAGGTTGTCTTTTTGTTTTACTTATGGTTTCCTTTGCTGTGCAGAAGCTTGTATGTTTAATTAGGTCCCATTTGTTTACTCTTGCTTTTATTTCTATTGCTTGGGTAGACTGTCCTAGGAGAACATTTTTGAGATGTATGTCAAATAATGTTTTGCCCATATTTTCTTCTAGGACGTTTATTGTATCTTGTCTTATGTTTAAGTCTTTGATCCATTTTGAGTTGATTTTTGTGTATGGTGTAAGGGAGTGTTCTAGCTTCATTGCTTTACATGCTGCTGTCCAGTTTTCCCAACACCATTTGCTGAAGAGACTGTCTTTATTCCATTGTATATTCTTCCCTCCTTTGTTGAAGATTAGTTGACCAAAAGTTTGTGGGTTCATTTCTGGGCTCTCTATTCTGTTCCATTGGTCTATATGTCTGTTTTGGTACCAATACCATGCTGTCTTGATGACTGTAGCTCTATAGTATTGTCTGAAGTCTGGCAGAGTTATTCCTCCAGCCTCTTTCTTTTTCTTCAGTAATACTGTGGCAAGACCCATTGATTTTTTAGTAGCATATTGTTTAGTCTCTTGTGGTCATTTTTTTCTCAATTTTTTTTTTCCTGTGGTTGATTTCTAGTTTCATGCCATTGTGGTCAGAAAAGATGCTTGAAATAATTTCTATCCTCTTAAATTTGTTGAGGCTTCTTTTGTGTCTGAGTATGTGGTCTATCCTAGAGAATGTTACATGTGCCCTGGAAAAGAATGTGTATTTCATTTCGGGGGGTATGTAGTGTCCTAAAAATAACAACCAAATCCAGCTGTTCTGTTGTGTCATTTAGTATTTCCATTGCCTTATTGATATTCTGTCTGGAATATCTGTCCAATGATGTTAGTGGGATATTAACATCTCCTACTGTTACTGTGTTCCCATCAATGTCTGTTAGTATGTGTGTTACATATTTAGGCACACCTAAATTGGGTGTTAACAAGTGTAATACCCTCTTCTTGTATTGCTCCTTTGGTCATTATATGGTTTCCTTCTTTATGACCTTTGTTTTAAAGTCTACTTTGTCTAATAAGAGTATTGCTATCCCCGCTTTGGTGTCATTTCCATTTGCATGAAATGTCTTTTTCCATCCTCTCACTTTCAATCTGTATGTTTCCTTCACCCTAAAGTGGGTCTCTTATAGGCAGCATATTGTAGGCTTTTGTTTTATTATCCAGTCTCCCATTCCATATCTTTTGATTGGAGCATTTAGTCCATTGACATTTACTGTAAGTATTGACAGATGTCTGTTTATTGCCATTTTAAACTTTGTTTTCCAGTTGATTTGGTATTTCTTCTTTGTTCCTTTCTTTTTGTTGTTCTTTTTGTTGTTTGGTAATTTTCTTTTGTATTAGCTTGTTTTCTTTTTGGTTTTTGTGACTCAATTGTATGTTTTTGATCTGTGGTTACCCTGTTTTTTCAAGGATGTTTTCCCATTACTGTATCTGTTTGCTTTAGACTGATAGTCATATAGACTCAAACATATCCTAAAAAGAATGTAAAAAAAAATCACATTTTCTCACTCTCTTGTCTCACATTTTATGATTTTGATGTTGTCTCTTACATCTTCGTGTTTATTCTCTTGCAGCTCATTGCAGTTTTTTAATTTCCAGTTATGACTTTCTCTTTTCTGTAGCTTCCTGCTTCCTTTCTGTTTAGAGAAGGCCTTTCAGTGTTTCTTTTAGGATAGGTTTAGTATTGCTGAATTCTTTTAGTTTTTGCTTGTCTGTGAAATTCTTCATCTCTCCTTCTCTTCTATAGGATAGTTTTGCTGGGTAGAGTATCCAAGGTTGCAGATTTTTTTTTTATTCAAGACTTTGAATATATCTTGACACTCCCTTCTGGCCAGCAGTGTTTATGTAGAGAAATCAACTGAAAGCCATATTGGGGTTTCCTTGTAACTAACTCTTTGTTTTTCTCTTGCTGCCTTTAGAATCTTTTCTTAACTTTGGCCCCTTAATTATAGTATGTCGTGGTGTAGATCTGTTTGAGTTCATCTTGTTTGGGACCCTCTGTGCTTCCTGTATATGGGTATCTGATTCCTTCTTTAAGTTTGGGAAATTTTCAGTCCTGATTTCTTCAAATGCCTTTTCAATCCCCTTTTCTCTTTCTTCTACTTCTGGGACCCCTATTATTTGTAGATTGGCATGCTTTATGTTATCCCATAGGTCCACATAGATTGCTTTCCTTGGTTTTCATTTGCTTTTCTGTCTGCTGTTCTGATTAGGAGATTTCTATTATCTTGTCTTCTAAATTACTTACTTGTTCTGCTGCTTTATTTAGTCTGCTTTTGACTGCCTTTAGCTTGGCTTTTATTTCAGCAATTGAATTTTCTTCTTTTAATAGGCTCCCCTTTATAGTTTCTATTTCGTTTTTATAGTATTCTGCATTTCTATTGATAGGCTCTCATTTCCTTCAATGCTTTTATCATCTCCTTTTTGAAGTCAGGATCTAATTGACTGTCAAGGTCTATTTCATTGTTCATTCTATCAGGGGGCTTCTCTTGTTCTTTTAATTGAAGTGATTGCCCTGCTTCTTCACTTTATTTATATTTCTCTGACTTTGCGAATTTATGAATAACAGTTATCTACTCTGGTCTTGAAGGGCTGTTTTTTTTTTTTTTTAAAGTGGGAGTGTCCTTGTGTATACTGCACATCTAATAATTTTGTCACAAGGGCTCTTTGTAGTGTGGATGGTTGCCTTGTCTTTCCCCCCATGTATGCTGGCTGTTATCCCCTTGATTAGGGGTGTGCTTGGTGTTGTGGTGACCAGAGCTTACTGTGGTTGTTGAGAAGTGCCTCCTCTTTGCTCTGTGGTTGTCACAGCCCTGACAGGTGCTGGGTCTGCTCCCCTGTTGTTGGAATAGAGGCTTCTAGACCTGTTTCTGAGCTGTAGTGTGTGGTAGGTGAGATTGGAGCACTTCCACTAGAAAAGGAGCCATTGAGTATTCCTCTACAGGAGATGTCCATTGGAAACTGCCTTCTGTGGTGTTGTCTATTGCTTGTTATGTGGTCTTACAAGGTACACTTTGTTGATGCTACCCTTGTCCCTGCCTCAGCCACCAGAATGTCAGCAACCAGCCCTGGTGTCCCCCATGTTCCCTCCCATTAGAGCCACCAGTGCAGATCTGCTGACTTCTGGCACTAGGGCCCACATGGTGTGCATGCAGTCACACATCCGGATTCACCATGGGCCACAGGCTCAACCCAGACCCCGACCTCGCATCTGTGTACAGTAAGAAGGCCGGCTGATAATATCAAATCTGCCTCTGCTGTGTGCCAGAACTCTTCTCTTTTGTCTCAGAGGCACAGGTCCACAAAAACACCAGTGTCACAGATCTGTCACTGCCGCCTGGGGCTAGAATCAAATCTCAGTCCCACCTGCTAAGTTGCAAGACCCCTGCGTATGAATTCAGGTTTCAGCCCTGCCTCTGCCCAGCAGCAGTGCACCAGTGATTGTACCCCTGTAGAGCAAGCCAGTAATATGACGGTGTCTGAACCCTGTCTCTCTTCTTAGGAGAATGCTTGCCAACAGTGGTGCCGAGCAATGCCCTTGGGGCTAGTGGGGATGGCTGCTGTGGCCTGGCTGAGTTGTGCCCCTCCTCCCACACTCTCCAGCAGTGGTGCTCTCTGTGGAGGGACCCAGGCTGATCTGCACTCTCTCCCAGCCTCAGCCTGCACCACACTCTAGCTGCCTGAGGCTACCTCTGTGCAGTCAGCCCCAGTTCTCTGCTTTGGTTCGTTGGTGGAAGCCCTAGCTCCAGCAGCCAATCCTGGCGGCCCCCTCTGGCTTGTGTCTCGGGCTAGGGATCACAGGGACCCTCTATTATGATTTCTCTCAGTTCTGTCTGCCAAACAGCTACTGGCTTTTCCTCCAGGCCTCTGAAGCTCTTTTTTGTCCCCTCTGGCCTCCCTACTGGAGATGGAGATCCTCAGGGTGAGGATGCTTTTCCTCCTTTGCCATTGCCTCCCTAGGGGACATGTCCTGTGCTGATTTCCTTTTTTCTTTCTTTCTTGTTTTTTTTCTACCCTTATTTTGAGGATTCTTATATTTCTGAACTAAGAGCTATTCTGCCAAGGTTCTGTAGGTATTCTATATGATTTGTTTCATATGTAGGTGTAGTTTTAGTGTAATTGTGGGAGAAGCTGAGCTCGTCCTTGTACTCTGCCATCTTGGCAGTCTCACTCCTCTTGTCTATTTGATAAGAGTGATCCTGATAGGTATAAAGTGATTCCTCAGTGTGGTTTTGATTTGCATTTCCCTGATGACTAGTGATGTGGAGTACGTTTTCATGTACCTGTTGGACATTTTTATGTCTTCTTTGGGAAAATGTCTATTTGGAGCCTCTGCCATTTTTTAATCGGATTGTTCGGTTTTCTTTTCTACTGAGTTGTGTGGCTTCTTTATATATACTGGATATTAACCCCTTATCAGATATATTTTCTCCCATTCTGTAGATTTCCTTTTCATTTTCTAGATGACTTTATTAAACGTTGCTGGGCATTTGTAGTGATTCTAATTTGTATTTACTACTGCTGTTCTCCAAGCCAGATCCAAGACTGGCTTCCAAATAATGATATTTCTTTAAATGGAATAATGTTAATTTATCAAACGCACTGCTACTATATTGTACATATACTATCTGGGGAAATGTGCTGTTTTTGCAGTCTGTTCATTCAAATGGTTTATGAATCAAAAACCAGAGACCTATCATGTTCTAAGACCCCATAATTATTGCAAAATAAAATATCCATTTATTAGGTAAGAATTGTCTGCAAGAGTAAACAGACCCACTCATAAGAATAAGTGTTGCCTTCAAATTTGTACTGAAGTATGCTGAAAAACATGTATACTATAGCTGTGATAATGAGCCGTACAGTAGAGAGGGGTGATTTATGATACCTGTTTCTGACAACTATAGTGCTGAGATTCCCAGGGTATCTGATCATGGCATTAGCATGCTGACAGCTCAGCATTTAGAACATTATGGTAATTTATCCTGCCTATGCTGTCACCTGCACTGTCAGAGTTTCTTTTTAATGATGGTATAACTATTTTGTTTGTTTGTACTGCATTCTTTTCATTTGGCTAATGCTTTCTCATTAGATTGAACCTAGTAAATGAGAGTAATTAAGTGCTTCCTATAGCTCAGATGCAATGATTAAGTTGCAGAGCTGCTACTGATTATGTTTTGTCATTTATCTCTATTAATCTGAGAATAATCCAGATGATAAACACGTGTAATTTTTTGCTAATGTTCAATAGATGAAATTTATAGTTTCTCAATGGAGCCAAGCAGTAAGTGTATATTCATATATATATAGTAAGTTCTTACATGTGAACTTGCTTTAAATAAGCATAGAGGTTACAACTAGAGATAATGAAAAGGGAAAGATACTTTTACTCATCACTCTCAATTGTCACTTTTTATTCCAAAGAAAGAACGGGAGAGAGAGAAAGCAAGCAGGCTTAAATCTTTGTTACAGGGCAAGTTGTATCTTTTTCTTTCTTTGAGTTATATGCAGGACAAGACTAAAATTTGTTTTAACGTAGTGTATTTGAATTTCTTTCAATCACTCTATTCTGACAGTTTTTCAACTCTCTCATGTACTCTGATTTTCTAAACTATAATATTCATAATGACTCTAGAAGAAAATGTTTCTAAGTTGTTCACTAAATGAATCAGTTTTTGCCTTTTAATAAATTAAGCAAAAATGTGGAAATGATGTGGAATTACATACATTTTTTGAAAGTTAATACAAAGTTACATATATATTTTTATTTATATCTGACAATGTTTGCTGTAAGGAGATACATATTTTTCATAACTCTGATTATTGTGAATATTATAGTTAATTAATCCTACTAGCTTTTTAAAGTTTGTAATTAGAAACAGTACCTGCCCAATTCATGCATCTTAATTTAATCACTTGCAGAAATTTATTCCTAACTCTTTACAATTTACATACAAAACGATAGTTCCAGCAAACTTTCAAATGTACTAAGAGGAAACAGTATTGTTTTTAGGAAATTAGATTTTGTGACACTATTTTCATAAATGCTTTAAAAGATCTGTGCGCATAGGCTACCCCAAATCTTTAGTTCATATACAGATGGTAAGAAAATTGACAGAAACCTAGTTATTGTATTTAATAGTTTGTGCTTAAGTGCATGACCAGGAATCTAGTTGGACTGTGATTCAACAAACATCAGAATAAGAACATTAGCAGTTCTTTTTTTAAAAGAACATCATTGTCCTGGAGCTTGTTCCCATGCACTGCAGTGCTTTAACAATGTGCTTACAGTTCACTTAAGAAAAGGGTCTTTTAAGCATCTATACACATAATGCCTTTATTTACACATTTAGATCATTTGCAGAATTTTGTTTTTTGAACAAATGGTGTCACTTAAAATTAAATTCCTGAAACATTGATGTTAGGCCTACTTCAGTCAGTTGATTTTAATAGAATGTTATTTTTGTAAAATAAAGACATTGAATAAATTTTTAATGGAATTTGATATTTTTAATAATCTTTCATGTATTCTTTAGATTCCTTTCTAAAAGAAGAATGATTTTTAAAAGGTGAGTTTAGGCTAAACAGAGAACCTTTCCTCCCCTTTAGGTATAGAAATATCTTCCCTGCAGACTAATTGGAAATTGAGGCCGTCGTAAATGTTGGGCCGTTCCTAAGTTCTCTGGCAGTCTATTCAAATTGTTTTTTCCTGTAATTTTAGAAGATTTAATATTTAACGTAATAGATGGTCACCTTTTGAGGATCAAATTTTCAATCCTACACTTAAGGCTAGATTGAATAAATCTGCTGTTGAAATTATCAGATTATATATCAGTTGTTGACTTGTTAATGTTAGTATAATAGAAGAATCTGTGTTTTTGAAATTGTAAAAGATGTGTCTGATAGGCACTGTCAGTTAAGTAAAGGACCAAAAGCAGAAAGCCGAAAAGTTCTAAGTCAGACAATATTCCCTGGTAGTTATCTCATCAGATAAATCTCTTTCTTCTGCGCACTGAGATACTAGGATGAGTAATGGTGAGTATGAGGCCAATGTAGTGCTCTTTGAATGTTAAATTATAAAATAATAAACTCAAAATAATAAGCTTTAAAAGTCATGACAGGTTTCCTATCACTGTGTACTGATTTTTTTAAAAGCGAAAATTGGATAATATTTAGGATGGATTGTTTACTAATTTAGAAGATACTTCTTTTTCAGTAAAGGATGGGAGTGATGGTTTTGATATAAGAATCTTTTCATTGAATTGAATATGTATTCAATTCAATAATAGACATTGAATATCTGTCTGCTCTTTCTGTATTCCTGTATAGTAGACTCCTAAATGTTTTTTCTTTCTTAAAATTCTGGTTTTTAAAACTGTAATTCTTAATTACTCCCTCCCTCCCCTACCCCTTGTCCCCACAATAAACAAAGAAACAAAAGTCTAATTTGAGTTGTTAATGTTAAAATCACAAATTGTAAATGTTCCTTTGTCCTTGGTTAAAAAATAATTATAAAAATAAGATAAAGAGAAAATTCTTTTTTCCCCTTGTTGGTCAGTTCTATAGAAGTAATTTAAAATACCGTATATTGAATTCTTTGATCATTTCTCCTGGGTGGATTGGGAAAGAAGTCAAAGCTGAGGCAATTGCTTCTGGGCTCTCTTTCTGTGTGCCTGGTAAATGAAACACAAGGAACCTCACCAAACTACATGACTAATGGCAACCTCCAGTGCCGCCTGCAATCAAAGATTAATTTGCTTTATCAAGTTTAAAGAATACCGGGTGATAAATCATGTCAAAAAGAAATAATCAGTCAAAGGCTGATGTTCTTTTCTACATGTGAGGACAGGTGCTATGAGGCATGCGTTTGCCACATACAGTTAATTTTGTTCTTGTGCATTTATGTTCATTTTAATTTCTGTTTAGTTGATTCTTGAACCAAATGATTTCTCTCATTAAGATCAACTAGCATTCCAGCTGAAAGGCCGCAGGATTATAGATCCCAAATAACATTCTTTCTCTTCAATTTAAGTATTTTCTCATATGAGGATTATTAATAAATGTTTACTTTTTTCAAACATGAGTTAGCTAATGCCAAATGAGAAGTGAAATTAATTTCTCCTTGTCAGGATGCCCAAGAATATTAACTGGGTGTTCATATTTGTAATAGATACCTGTATATAACATATCTGCATATTTATATAAAATTTCATTTTAGTCAAAACTCCCCCACCTTTTTTTTTTTCTTTTTCTTTTGTTAGAGAGAGAAAGAGAGAGACTCTCTCTTTAATTCTGTCTCCTGGGTCCATAATGCAGGATCCATTTTAGGTAAGATTGTGTTATAAAGAGGTGGTCTTCCCAGCACTTTCAGCAAACACATTTTGAACAGTATCCAAAACCTAATCTTGTGTTTTTTCAGAGGCTGTCAGGACTCTTCTTAAAGTGAGACTCAGACTATCATTTTAGAAGCTTTTTTTTTTTTAATTTATAGTTACAGTCATGTTCAACTGGAGTCCCTGTAAGTGTTTTGGTATATGTAGATTTGTGTTACGTCCTGCTCTGGGTCTTTTCTACTCACTCTACCTTCAGTGGCTAATTAGTAATTTTAAATTAATTTCATATATATAAAATAAAATAAAAGTGTATCATAGGCTTGAAACTTGGAGCTGTGAAGTTATATAGTTTGAGCAATTGTAAGAAATCTTATTCCTAAAGTGATTCTACATTTTCTTTTTCCTGGTGATTTCTTCCAATATTTCCATCTAGATTTTGAGTCTTTTTCACTCCAGTAAATTGTTGACAGGGCAGGAAGACTTACGACTTTTGTTTTTCTTTTCTTTGTTTTTTATTCCTAGGAATTATCTTTAAATATTTATAGTTTCCTTTTTGACATCAGTAGTATCCTAAAGAGAAAATATCTTCTCAGCTTAGCTGAGTTTTTAAAAACTTCTTTTTAAACCAGGTAGGAATTGACCTTTCCTATATTTATATTTTTCACAAGGAAGTGTTTGTCATGATCTATTTTGTAACTAAAATGAGATGATGAGATAAGGTTATGAGGACCCTTCTAATTTGAAAGAATTTTGTAACCTAGGGCATAACCTATTTTGATGTTAACTGAGTCACTAGTGATCATTAATCGTTTGTATAATAGCAGACTATCCTAGTGAATTTCTGTGGAATAAAGTGCATAGTGAGTAAAAATTGGTTTAGACTTGAAGACTAAACACTTCTATATAAGGTCTAACTTCAACATTTGTATAAAACTTTTATTTGCTTCAGGGATGCTGTTGAGATCATTATCCCATCATAAATCTTACTGGTCCCTATATGAAACCAACCACGTAGGTAAAATTTATTTTAAAATTTAGCACTAGGATATGATTCTATTTGCTTAAGACATGCATATATATTTCTCTAATAGATAATAAAGACTATAAAATAATCTTTACTTTTTCATTTTGGACATCTGGAAGTTTGGCATCAACTTATGGCTCACCTATACCATTGTGTGAAACCTTATGGTCTGCTTTTATGAATTTTGATTATTCTCCTCCCTCACCCCACCCCTGTCTATACACTCTTATTCAACTTTTGTTATACCTGATCTTCATGTTTTATTTTAATTCTCCTCTAACTTTTTTAGTGTCTAGCTTTCCTATATATCACTCCAACTACTGTATGTAATGAATCACTGTGTAAATAAGTAAAATTGCCCTGACTCTGTCACTAAATATCCAAAGAAGTCATTTGTTTTCTTTCTGAATTTCAGTATTCTCATTTGTAAAATAAATTAATGAAGCAGATGGCCTCTGAGACCATTTTGACTCAAATTCTAGGACTATAAACAGTAGGCTTCTAGTTTTTGTTTGGGACTGTAGAAAGCAGGAAGGCACATCACTCCCACCCTTACAACAGCAAAAAAGCTGGACAAACTGCAAGTTTAGGACTTTTCTTGAACCTTTCAGAGAGCTGATGTTACAGAGCAACCAAATAGCCTAAAATCTACGAAGAGATAGATGCCTACTAGGAGAGAAGAAACACAAGTACTTTTTTTACTTGAGTCAGGCGCAGCAAACACCATTAAAAATGATTGGGCTAGAATAGTTTAAAGAATTGATGGAGGTCCGGTATATGCTGACAAGAGAAGGTGGAGCCCCTGACAACCTTAGATATATGTGGATTTTGTACACTCTTTCAGGCTCTCTCTTCACACACCCCACCAGGAAGGCCCTCCTGCCCCAAAAAGATATTGGCAAGTGTCCTGAGAAAGCATCCTTCAAGGTACAGGCCTAGAGGAGGGGAATATCAGTGGCAGGGGCACTAAACTCCATCTGGCCCTTTTTCTCTCTCTCTCCTACTGGAAAAAAAAAGAAAGGATTAATTTACATAGTAAAAAAGGCAACCAAGGAAACCCTATTGCAGCCAATGTAAGGGCACAAGGTGGGAGTGGGGGCATGGGAAAACAACTCTGCTCAGTCTGGGAGCAGGGACAGGAATATGTGCTGAGTCCAGAAATACAGCTACAGGAGGGGCAGGAGAAGGTCATATCTCCATGACCCAGAGAGACAGTGCCTGCACAAGACTGAGACCTAACCAAAACAACAGAGAAGACTCTCTGCCATTCCCCATCACCAGACTAACAAGCAGCAGGTAACAAGTAATAATGGAATATTGTTAGGAGAGTTATAAGAACATTAAGACAGATAATGTCTCAGGCACAGCACAAAGGAGAAACCTAATGCTGAGGGTGACACAGACATTGAGAAAATACCTCCTTGAGAACCAGCCCCCATTCTAAATAAAAAATATCAATAGAGTAACTTGAACCCTGTGATATACAGTGGGTAATTATACAACAAAAAAAATTAGGCTCAACCCAGCTCTTAACTATTAAAGCTTCACACAAAAGGCCTAGAAGAAAGATGCACCCATTTCCAGGAGCAAAAACTACAAAAAGTCTGACTTTCAGCAGAAGTTATAAGAAAGGAAAAAAAAAAAAAAAAAAAGAAGCAACCCACTGCCAAGAGACAAAGCAGATAAGAAAACCAAACCCAGCTATGACACATGTTAGAACAGTATGACAAGGAACTTAAGATAACTATGATTAATATGTTAAAGATTCTAATGATAAAGGTGGACAACATGCAAGACCAGATGGGTAATATCAGCAGAGTTGAAAATTATAAGAAAGAGTTCAATATAAATGCTGAAAATGGGAAACTCTTTAACAGAGATGAAGAATGCCTTCAAGGACCTCATCAGCACACTTAACACAATTGAGGAAAGAATCGGTGAACTTGAAGGTTGATCAAGAGAGATTACCCAAACTGAAACACAAATAGAAAAAAAAGAACATCAAAAAATTAAAAGGAAAAAAACATAGCTTTTGAATGGTTATTCTTTTGATTTTTTTCATGAATTATAGTGTCAACCAATTTGACCTAATTACCATTTGTAGAACACTTCATCTAACAACAGTACGATATAAATTCTTTTCACATGCACGTGATACATTCACCAAGATAGATCATATTTTGGACCATAAAACAAATGTTAACAAATTAAAGGAATAGAAATCCTTTAAAGTGTGATTTCAGACCATAAAAAAAAATTAAACTTGAAAGTAATAACAGAAGGATATCTAGAAAATTACCAAATATTTAGAAATAAAATAGCCACTTCTAAGTAGTCCATGGATCAAAGAGGGACTCTCCAGGTAAATAAAAAATATTTTAAACTGAATGGAAATGAAATTATAATCTAAAATGTTTTAATTTGTGGGATACAATAAATTGCTAAAGAAGTACTTAGATTAAACTTTATAACATTAAATAATCATATTAGAAAAAGCAGAAAAGTTTCAAATCAGTGATCTAGAACAGGGGTTAGTGCTTTGTCTGTCAAAGTCCAGGTAGTAAATATTTCAGGCTTCGCAGGCCACATATGGTCTCTGGCACATGTTATTCCTTTTTTGTTCTCGTTTTATGTTTACACCTTAAAAAATATGAAAACCATTTTTAGTTCAAGGACCATAGGGGAAAAGGTCACAGGCCAGGTTTGGCCTTTGGATCATAGGTTGCATACCACTGATTTTAAAAATGAGCAAAGTAAATTCAGAGCAAGAAAAAGAGAGCAAAAAATAAAGATAAGAGCATGAATCAATTAAATTGAAAACAGAAAAACAACAGAGAAAATCACTGAAACCAAAATTTAGTTGAAAAGGTAAAATTGATAAATATCTAAACTGGCCAAGGGGGAAAAAAAGACAAATTAACATCAAGGTTGAAAACACGGGTATCAGTACAGATTCCACAGACATTTAAAGGATAATAAAGTAAAACAATTTGACAACTTAGATTAGATAGGCCATTTCTGTGAGACATAAACTACCAAAATTTATTCAAGAAGATATAAATAGCCAGAATAATTTTATATCTATGAAAGAAACTAAATCCATAGTTTAAAACCTCCCAATAAAGAAAACTCCAGACCCAGATTGTTTTACTGGAGAATTCTACTCAACATACAAGGAAAAAATAATCCTAATTCTACACAATCTCTTGCAGAAAATAGAAGAGAAAGAAATACTTACCAGCTCATTTTATGAAACCCTATTCCAAAATCAAAGATATTACGAAATAAGAAAACTAGCAATCAATATCCTTCATGATTATAGACTCAGAAGTTCTCAACAAAATATTTGTGGATCAAATCCAATATATAAACTGGTTATACAGCACAACTTAATGGAATTATCCCAGAAGTTCATGGCTGGTTCAACATTTAAAAATCAGTCATGGTAATTCACCTTAAGCTAAAGGAGAAAGACCAACATGATCATCTCAACAGATGCAGAAAAATTTTGAATACTCATCCTTAGTAAAAATTCAGTCATCCAGGAGTAGAAGAATAGAGAATATAAAGAATAATAGAATTCCTTAATCTGATCAAGGCTGCCTGTGAAAAACCAGCATCATACTTAGAACTGAAAGACAATGCTTTCCTTCTAAGATCAGTAACAAGGCAAGGATGTCCTTCTCACCATTCCTAATCAGCGTCATACCAAGAGTCCAAACTGGTTCAGTGAGACAGAAAATTTTAAATGCACATATTGGAAAGGAAGAAATAAAACCGTCTCTATTCAGATGACATGGTTATAGAGAAAATGCCCAGAAATCTAAAAAAAAAAAAAAAAAGTCCTGAAACTGAAAAATGATATTAGCAAGGTTGCAGGATGCAAAGTCAATATACAAAACTCAATTGCATTTCTATATACTAGCAATGAACAACTGAAATTTGATTTTGTAAAGTTCTTTTTAAAATAATACCCCTCATTTGTGTAAAGCTAACGTGTAGGATCTGTACGCTAAACTTTTAAAGCTGATAAAAGAAACCAAAGACCTAAATAAAAGGAGATACACACAGGATTCATGATCAGAAGATTCCGTATTGTTAAGGTATTAATTCTTGCTCAGATTAACCTATAGATTCACTACATTTCCAGTCAGAATCCTAAGAGGATTTGTTGTAGATATCAACAAAGTGATTCCACAGTTTATCTGGGAATGCACAGGAACAAGAATAGTCAAGACAACTTTGGGGAAGAACAGAATTACACAGCCAACTTCAAGACTTAACATAAAGCTGCAATAATCGGGAATGTAGTACTGGCAAAAAATATAGACCTATATATCAATGGAACATAATAGGAAATCAGAAATAGACCCACACAAATATACTTCACCGATTTTTACAAAGATGCAAAGGAAATTTACTGGAGAAAGCATTTTGTCTTTTTCAAATAGGATTCTGGGTCTGTTGGATGTCTGTATGCAAAAATATGACGTATCTCACATCCTATACAAAAATTAACTCAGTAGGATAGTGGGAGGAGAGTAGAAAAGAGATGCTTGGGCATCCTTTCTCTCTGTGCTTACCTGTGTCATGACTCTTATCCCATTATATGTGAGTTGTCTATATGTTTATCCTGAATTGGAATCCTCGGTGCCTGGTGCGCGGTAGACACCCAATAAGATTTACTGAAATAAACTTGACTTCTTCCACTGTAGTTCCTTTGGTGAATGGCACCATTCTGCCGTAAGTCAGAAACTTAGGAATCCTTTTTTTCTGTATATGTATATGTATGTATGCATGTGTGTGTGTGTGTGTATGTATAATCAGTTTACAGCATGTCAATTTCTGGTGTACAGCATAATGCTTAGTCATACATGAACATACATATATTCATTTTCATATTCTTTTTCACCATAAGTTACTGTAAGATACTGAATATAGTTCCCTATGAGGATTCATTTTTATTTCATTTCTTCCTCACTCATTCTCACCAAATTCTTTTTTTTTTTTTAACCTCATGAATCTCTCCCCAGTCTATCCTTTTCTATCTCCTCCTCTATAGCCCTAGTCCAGATTACTATCTGTTGACTTGGGTTCTTACACTACCCTTCTAACTTGAATCCTCATTCTATTCTTGCCCTCCTACCTATACTTTCAGCCTGTCTTATACATTGCAGCCAGAGTAATCTTTTCAAGAAGATTAATCTGATTCTGTCTTTCCACCTGTTTAAATAGCTTCCCATTGTTTTTAGGATATAAGTCAACTTCACATTGCTACATGGCCCTTATTAATCTAGCCTCAACCTACTTTTTTAACTTCAAGTAACCCTTTCCTAGCCAGCCTACTTCTTTAAGACCTTTAGAAGCACCTCACTCTTATGTAAACTCCAGGCCTTTACACATGTCATTTCTTTTATCTGAAACATTCTTTTCTGTTTCTCTCAACCTCATTTTCACCCAGTTGATTCCCACTCACCCTTCAGCTCTCAGCTAAATATCACTTCATCATAGAAGTCCTCCCTGATCTTTCAGACCAGGTGGTTACCTTTTTATATACTTGTGCACTTCCATTATAGCAGCTCTCACAGTTTGTAATAATGGTTATATATGTGATTATTTGATTAATATCTGTCTTCTTCACTAGAACTGTAACCTCCATGAGAGTGGGGATGTGTTTGATTTTGTTTATGCCAGCATCTAGCACAGTGCCTGATACATGTTGGAATATTTATCAAACTCACATTTATCAAATTCAGTTGAACATTTATTATTAATTAAAGAATAAGCTATATATACTGTGCTGAGAGGTGGAACTGGAGCTGTAGCTGAATACATGTGCCTGATGTTAGATTAGCCATTCTATGAGCAGAGTTTGGGCTCTAAAGAGCAGATAATCATATCATGTCCCAGTTTAAGAAACTCTAATCCAAATCTCTTTTGATGTTCGATCTTTTGTTTCTCTGATACAAGTCCTGTTGGACTCAAAAATTCCTAAGTAGAGGTATTGGAGTGAAGTTGACCATAGTGAGGTCCAAGGGAACTTTTGGGGGTGATGAAATGATTGGTATAGGTGTATTGATATATATCTTGATTATGGTGGTGGTTACACAACTATTATATTTGTCAAAACTCATAAAACTGTAAGGTTTTGAAAAGGATACATTTTATTGTATGTAAATTATAGCCAATTTAAAAAAAATCCCCCAGTATTTTGAGGTAGGCATCTGCTCTTTACCCAAGAATCTCTTCTTCTTATCCTTACCTTACTGTGGAAGTCATGTTCTTATGTCATGAAGATATGACAGCCTTTTCCAAGTCCAGGCTGTTCCTCACTACCTGTGTCTTCCCTCTGTCCTCTATCCCAATCTAGTTTTATAAAATCGAATGAATGAATGAAAAATAGTTGACTGCTTATCATTTTAGGACAGCCATGAGGCCATTCTCTTCCCATGACAGACAGTCTTTGCTCATTTCCACCTGATTCTTCCTCCTACCATTGATTTAAGAAATACATGCAAAGTTTCTAAGAAGTATTTATTTTCTTTCCCTCTTTTCTCTGCTGGAAATGAATGTGTTAGAGAGGACCTTTTACTGATGGTCTCCTAAATGAAGACCAAGACAAGATCAAGGAATAAGTATATTCTAATGCAGGAGTTCAACTAAGGGAGGTTGTATTTAAAGTTTGTTTATTACTCAGTTTTGTAGCACAGTTAGTGAGTTGATATTTGATTTACCTACAAAATAATTCTCTATGGGAAAATATGGTTCTAAATTGATGTTTTCATACCTAAAGGACAATAGAACAATGGTATTTTTCCACTTAATAATCCTTGTATGCCCTGCTTTGAAATACTGAATAACATCAAAGAATCACAGAATATTAAAACTGGAAGAAAACATAAAACATGTAGTCCATAAGTTTTCCAACTTGCTCTGTGATTTGGGGCAGTGGGAAGAGGAGCTAGGCCAGTCATCATCCCCTTTCATGAAACAGCACTCTGCTTTAATCTGTGTTAGGCTTCCAGGTAAGCTCTTATTTGAAGGAATGCTTTCACGTGTATACAGTGGTGGTTTGGTTTTTTGTTGTTATTGTTGTTTTTGCCATTTTCTAATTTTACAAATAGCAATTTAAGACCCAGAAAAGCAAATTACCTTTCCAAGGTAATCTCCCTTGCTGGACTAGTTTATTCATTCCTTCAGTAAACATTTATTGAATATTTGTTCTGTCCCTGTCACTAAGCTTAGAGTTTACAGACTAGTGGAAGAAATAGATAGACAAACAAATAATTGACAGCACAGTATAACAAAGGAAGTTTATGTAGTGCCATATGAAAGAAGTCAAGAAAAGCATTCCATGAGAAATTACATTTGAACTGGGTCTTAAAGACGGAGATGATTTTGACAGGTTGAAAAGGGGAGGATGACTGTTCCCTGCTGAAGCAACAGTGTATGCAAAGCCATGGTGATATGAAAGTATGACATGATTAGCCCATGTCGTGGGGCTTGATGGGGTGGGTAAATATAGTGAATATAGTGGAAGTTAGGGGAGCGGTCATCACTATAGTTGGGAAGGGCCAGATTAGGAAGAGTACTCCATAGTTAGTCAAGGAAAGGTTTATCATGTAGGGAAGAGGGTACCATTCAAGACTTTTAATTAGGTAAGAGGAGTGACAGATCATTTACATGTTTCAAGAAAGTTATTCTTGTGGCAGTGTCTTCATCCTAGAGGGAAAAAGATACAAACTATATTTTGCCTTTTAGCCGTCTCAGCCTCTTTCACTTACTGGTATCTGCAAATGGTGCCCCCAGCCCCTTCCCCAATGCAACAAGAGTTCATTATATGTTTTGTTAAAGGTGTTTTGTCCTTTAGAGTATTAGCCTGCCACAACACAGCATAGATCAGATTTGGAGGACCTTTTAAAACCGAGTGTTTGACTCTGTGAAATCCCTTTTTGTGTTTTGCTTCGCTTGAAATGACATTATGACTTACTGTGAGACAGGATAATTTGTAGTTTCCTTTGTCATCATCTTCTTTGGATGTCACAGACCATGTAGTGCTCTGCATTGGTTCATAGAAACTGAGAAGGAGAAGGACACATGATTTTTATATTATTATTTCTCTTGAGTATTTTCACTTGTGATGGATTTTGGCTCCAGGCTTAGATGGAGAAGTGGCCTGTTGGGAGAGCATTTTATGTTTTACTTGGCTTTTTGTGAGTAAATACACTATTAAATGATTTGTGTGGTACATGCATATTAAATTGGAAGAGCTATTGTTTTATCAAGAGATGCTTTGGCATATACTATGAAGATTAGACATTAAATACTAGGGTGTCTGTGTGTGAAGAAAAGTCAAGCCAGATTTCTTAGTAACCTTACAATTGCTCTGAAGAAACCTAAGGCTTTCTTTCTTATCAGAATTCTCAAGCAGGTTGTCTTTGGGGGGTCATTTTTCCTGACATTATACTCTGGATTCAGCCAGCATCTTACCATCCTGTGTCTCCAAGCCTGTGTTCATCTCTTAGATTATTTGTGCTTTAAAATAAAACCTGTATTTCTTTTTACCTTGTCCTAAGCAAGAATCATTTCTCCTTCTCTAATATAATGCAGAAGAAGACCAGAAGCTTTTCTTTGGTATAAACTCGTAGGGACAATTAAAAGCCCCAGGAGTTGACCTGCCCTTATTTCTGTCCAGAATTCCTCTGTTCCCTGGCCCTGTAAACTTTTTAAGCAGCTCTTTTGGGGATTTCTAAATGTTTTGATAATACCAAAAATTTTTAAATGACCTTTTTATCAGAGTGATAGAGATTGGATAAAATAACAAGAAAGAACCAATTGTACAGCTTCAGAAAGTCTCACACCAAAAGTAGCCCTGACAGAAGTGAAATTGTAAATGGGATAGACCCCAAGTACGTCACATTTATTCTCCTGAAAGCCACATGATGGGCTCTGTACTTCATTCCCTAAAAGTAGTGTTTCTAGGCTGTGTAATGCCTTACCTTTCCTTAAAAAGACTAACACACACACACACACACACACACACACACACAAAGTAGGGGAAAACATTCAAATTACTAAGGTGGATTTTTAGGTGTTCAAAAGACAGCATTTCAGAGGAGCCCCCATATTGTGTCTAATAGGCCCCACAAGGAAGAATAAACATTTATTAATCACCTGTAGTATGCAATGCCAAGCATTACACAAAGATTTTCCTTATTCCTTGCAACAATCTCATGGGATTCTACCTCTAATATTGGAAAAGAAGCACATCCCCAAGGAGATTTCCTTCTCTTTCTTCCCTTTTACCTTTCACCTTTGGCGTTGAGGTGAGGTGAGCAAGTAGCAATAACAAAGAAGGCTAAAGACCAAATTTGTGTGACACGCATAGTTGAAGGAGGAGACAGACGATGAGCAATATGCCCCCAAAATGTAGAGCATATTGAGAAGTAGATGAGGCTTTCTTTTATAGGAAGAGCAGAACAAGAAAACAGAAATATCGAGGGAGGAATGCCATTTATTGTATGACTTCTGGGTGCCAGTGCTCTGCCGGGTGCTTTACACGTGTAATTAATTTAAGCCTCACAACAATGACGTAGGGTAAGTGCTCTTTCCCTCATTTTACCGAGGGAAACCTGGGGGTCAGCATGGTTAAATAACTTCCTCTGGTCATTTAGCTAGTAAGTGTTGGAACAGGCATTAAACTCAAGTTCTGCATGTAAAATCCTCTAACACCAAAAAGAAAAAGTATGTAAAATGTTGTACCTGTACGTTTGGCTGGGAGAGGGTCAGGATGTTTAATAGATGCACAAAGGAGTTCATGGCCCCCCAAAAGCTAAGGGCTTCTTCTAAACTATGCTGTATTAAGAAGAACAGGTTGAGGAAATTGGAGCTGTGTAAGCTTTGTTTTATATTCCCCTTTAAAACTTTCCCCCAGGTGATGGTAGTAAGTTAAACCAGGGGAAAAAAATATTATTCACAATTCTTTTAGGGCTGAGAAACTTAATTTATTTTATTAGAGAAATAGTATAGTATACTGGGTAAGAGTACAGTTTCTGGCATCTTAAATTGCTTAAATTTAAACCCTAATTCTACTACTTACTTCTTCTCTTGCCTCAAAGACACCTAATGGTGCCACCTCTATTTCCTCACTGTAAAACTGGAATCGTAGCGGTACCTATCTCATGGTCAATGTGAGCATTAAATTAGTCAATGTACGTAAAGTGCTTGTTAGCACAAGCACAGTAATTGTTTCCAGGGATGATTTTATCTCCCAGAGGACATTTGACGATGTTAAAGACATTTTTGGTTGTCACAGTTTGGGGAATGGGTGCTACTGGCATCTAGTGGATGGAGGCCAGAGATGCTTGCACTTTACAATGTGCAAGACAGCCCCACCACAACAAAAAATTATCCAGCCCAAAATATCAGTAGGGCTGAGGTTGAGAAACCCTGATTTAGCACAATGACTGACATACATTTCAGTAAATATTTGCTGTTATTTTGTGTTAATTCTATGAAAAATATTGAAGAACAAGTGAAATTATGATTCATTTATCTTTTCTGAGCAGCTAAAGAAAATTAAAAAATTAATTTCAGATGATACTATTTTATCAAATTAATGTCAGAAATTTCAGTATTATATGGAAAAAATTATCTAAAGAATATGATTTTATGATAACATGAATGAATATGAAGCCATGTTTGAGGCTCTCATGTGTGCTTTATAAAAAGTTTTATAGTTTAATACTATTTGGTGTTGATTTAACTATGTTTTTAGAGCATTTCATGATCATATATAAAAATTGGTTAAGTCATCTTTGGCATTATTATTATTTGGGTTTACATCCCACCTCTTTCATGTGTAAATTATGTGACTCAATAGACAGACACATCACTTAACTTCTTTGAGCCTCAGTTTTTTTAGTGGTAAAGTTATGATGTTAATACCTACTGGCCTCATAGAGTTATCATATCATATCTCATTAAATGAGATAAGGCTTATAAAGTACTTGGCAAGTGCCAAGCATATAATAAGCACTCGAAAGTGATAGTTGCTCATATTATCTTCATCATTGTCATCATCCCTGTTCCTGGGACTTCAGTACCCACCAGTGGTGGGGTAAAAACTAGAGCAACCAACTAGGAGGCTGTGAGCAAAGTAAACCTGACCATGAGTTCTCTAACTAGCATGTACAAGCCATCTGACTTGACATGCTGCCTTCCATAAAATCACCTTCAGTTTCCCTCACCACTCTATAAGGTCTCCTTCCTAGTTTGCTACCTGCCAGTATCCCTAACCCCTTCTAGAGATGTTCTGGATCTTTTACACTATTCCTTTTTATTGATGTCTGAGTTGTGATCATTTTTGACAAGTGTCCGTTAAAGATTTCTTTCTTTCTTTCCTTCCTTCTTTCTTTCTTTCTTTCTTTCTTTCTTTCTTTCTTTCTTTCTTTCTTTCTTTCTTTCTTTCTCTCTCTCTTTCTCTCTTTCTCTCTTTCTCTCTTTCTCTCTTTCTTTCTCTTTCTCTCTCTCTCTCTCTCTTTCTCTCTCTCTCTTTCTCTCTCTCTTTCTCTCTCTCTTTTTCTTTCTTTCTCTTTCTTTCTTTCTTTCTTTCTTTCTTTCTTTCTTTCTTTCTTTCTTTCTTTCTTTCTTTCTTTCTTTTTCTTTCTTTCCTTCCTTCCTTCCTTCCTTCCTTCCTTCCTTCCTTCCTTCCTTCTTTCCTTCCTTCTTTTTTTCTTTCTCAAAACCCAGTATCACACCATTAAGGGAATCTGAAAGGAAAGAACTCTATTTCCTGTCTGGGTCCTCTCACCATATGATTGTTCATTTTATTCTTTTAACTTACTATATTTTCAGCCTTCTTCTAAATTATATCATATTCTTCTTTGAAATTTGTAGCTTGGTTTGTTCACAGGCAAAACAAAAGTGTGATCTTTTGTGAAAAATAATGTGTAATTTGGTTCTGCATGTGATAAAGAGACACTGTGTTTGCTTTCTTTCTTTTCTAGAAGCTAATTTATGGCCGTTTCTTCTTTTACTGTACTTGGGCAGTAGCGAACATGGATTAAGATTTGAGTTAGACTGCATGTATCTATGTTAATGTGTTCCATCAGCTAGGTTTTAAAAACCTTTTATTGTGTGCTGTTGGTAAAATAATTTTCTTAAATCTAAGGAATGTGTCTTTATTTTGAAGAAAGATAATTTTTCCACCTCTCTAAGTTTAAAATAGTGAGGGAAATCTGCAAAGAAAGGAAATTCCATTTTTAAATAACAGATCTCAGTAGGCTCCTGGTTTGCAGGTTGTTCTTCATCCTCTGAGCCAGTTGAATGTATCACATGGGCACCAGTGAGCAGATGTGGGGGGCTGCAAGCAGGATGTGGAAGCAGGAACCAGCAGCGCTGGCAAACTGGCAAATGCTTCTGTTTTGCTAAGCACCTGCTTTTTTTGTATTCAGACTATCTGAACCATCTGCTTTTAAATTTTCTTTACTTACCGTCATCCATTTTGGAGCTTTTAAACAGCTTTAAAAATGGGAGGGAGTTTTTCACAGTAAGCTAGGAATCCATACTACTCTTAAAAAGTGTGCTTTTAGAATATTCCTGTTTAATTCTCAAGGGAATAGTTGCTTTTTAATTTAGGTGCAGTATGTTATATGTTATATAATTAAAATGTTTTTCTCCCTTCCCAGTTACTTATTCTCAGAGATCAATATTTTTGTCTTGCTTAAACTGCTAGTTGACCATTGTGTGATACATTAACAACAGATGCACAGTGATTGAATGTAAATGGTTGTTTACTTATCCTCCTCTCCTTAAAAAAAAAAAAAGAAAGAAAAGCACCCACAATTTAATGAAAACTCCTAATTCTTTATAAGCTTAGTTATTTTCTAGATATGCAACTGATGTTCTCAATAGAAATAGTATTTATAGAATACTTACTGTGCACCAGATACTGTGCTAGGCATTTTGTCCAAATGACCACCAATTCTCTGTACAGCCTTACAAGGTAAATATCATTATCTTCATTTTGTGAATGAAGAAATTGGTTCCCAGAAAAGCTGAGAAAATTGTTCAGGGTCACACTTGAGATGGGAGCTGAGCTCTATCTAGTTTCTCTAGCTCTTCTACACTGATTTTCAAAAATGCTGTCATATCAAAGAGATGACACAGTATGTGACAGAGTGTCTCTGCATAAGGAGTTCGGGATGGTACGTTTTACTTAGTTGCAGGCGAGCACATTTCACTTGGTTTGTGAAGTTCCTGACTCCTTCTAGCCTTTGAGAGTCAGTAGGCATCTTATTTTCTTCTCTTATCATTGAGAAATAATACTTGAAACTTAGTCCTCTGCTTCTGCTTTTTTAAAGGTTTTTTTAAAGGAAAAATTGTGGCCTATTTCTAAAAATTTGCAATGGCTAGTTTGTTTTTTCCTTGAGCTTTCTGCCTGTCAACATTAAGGCCTCTGGTAGCCTTTCAAGAATGTCGTCAGAATTGAACGGCTTTAATGTTAGATGTTTTTTGGCCTTTGCCACTACCCAGAATTGTGGTCTGTGCAGAAGAGACCCCAAAGATGCGATAGTTCAAATGCTTTAAAAGCACAGTTAATAGATATAATCCCTATTTGTATTTCACTTTTTTGGAACGCAGCTCACACATACACGATAGAAATCAACAGTAAGAAGTGTTAGGCCTCTTGAGCCTGGAAGAGGAAAGAGCAGGTGTTTCTGTTTTTTTTTAATCAGGGTATTGGTAGGACTTGAAAATTTCTTACATATTTAAATTCAAGAGTACTGTTTGCCCTATAATAAATTCAGAAAAAATAAGAAGATAGTCTACTTTATTTGGTTGATAATAAATTTATGGGAAACTCCTTGTTTTTCTGAGGACTGCCACAAAATGAAAATACAATAGGTTGATAAGTTCATGGATGAAGGAGTCTCAGCTAATTAAGGAAAGATAGAAATAGATGGGCTGCGTCTCTAACCCTTTGAGGTTAATTGTCATGGTTGGTTGGAGGGTAGGTCATTGGAGTCATAATCAGAGACAGTGAGGAACCAGATGAGCCTTTAGCTGATAATGTCGTGTTCTTATACAGTTAACTTAGGCAGTAATCTCCTTCAAGTTCCTGGCCTACCTAAGACCTTCCTCTTGTTCAAGGAAATAGAGCCAAACTTGTCATAGTTTTGCCACGTTGGCCTTTCTTTTCAATTCCCAACCCTAACTACTTTAGTAATACAGCTGAGGTAGAGAGGAATTTCTTTTCTACATTTCAGTACTTTTAGAAGTATGGATCTAGAGTTTAGGGGTGCATATTTAATTAAAATCTTATGAGCAGGTGAACCTCCCCCAAGGAACTGAGTGTATAAGGATGGGGGGGCCCTCTCAGTTCACAGCTGTGGAAAACAGAAATTTCTAACTGAAAGAATTGAAAAAATGAGAAACCAAGGTAAGAATATGAAGCGGGAACACATGGTGTCAGAGACAACAGAGGGCTCAAGAAGAATAAAAGCTTGACCTCTCTGGTGTGGTCCATCATACATACATAACGTTGTCAAACAAATCTTAAATACCACTTTCATCATAGGGCCCTTCCCACTTCAGACACCTCTCACTTGCCTTCATTTAGCCAGCAGTCCTCAGCTTCTAAGGTCCTCCATAATCTAGCTTCACCTACTAGCTGGTTTTAGTTCCCACAGAGCCCCTCTATCAGGCTGACTCTCTCACCATCTTTATCTTAGATTAAAACATTGTTCCCTTTTTCCATCCCCCCATCCCTGCCCCTCACAATCTCCAACCTTCAACGTTCTATTCAAATATGCAATCTTATAATTCTTTTTTTTTTAACATTTTTTATTGATTTATAATCATTTTACAATGTGTCAAATTCCAGTGTTCAGCACAATTTTTCAGTCATTCATGGACATATACACACTCATTGTCACTTTTTTTCTCTGTGAGTTATCATAACATTTTGTGTATATTTCCCTGTGCTATACAGTGTAATCTTGTTTATCTATTCTACAATTTTGAAATCCCAGGCTATCCCTTCCCACCCTCCACCCCCCTGGTAACCACAAGTCTGTATTCTCTGTCTGTGAGTCTATTTCTGTCCTGTATTTACGCTTTGTTTTTGTTTGTTTTTGTTTTTGTTTTTTAGATTCCACATATGAGCAATCTCATATAGTATTTTTCTTTCTCTTTCTGGCTTACTTCACTTAGAATCACATTCTCCAGGAACATCCATTTTGCTGCAAATGGCATTATGTTGTCAGTTTTTATGGCTGAGTAGTATTCCATTGTATAAATATACCACATCGTCTTTATCCAGTCACCTGTTGATGGACATTTAGGCTGTTTCCATGTTTTGGCTATTGTAAATAGTGCTGCTATGAACATTGGGGTGCAAGTGTCATCCTGAAGTAGATTTCCTTCTGGATACAAGCCCAGGAGTGGGATTCCTGGGTCATATGGTAAGTCTATTCCTAGTCTTTTGAGGAATCTCCACACTGTTTTCCATAGTGGCTGCACCAAACTGCATTCCCACCAGCAGTGTAGGAGGGTTCCCCTTTCTCCACAGCCTCTCCAGCATTTGTCATTTGTGGATTTTTGAATGACGGCCATTCTGACTGGTGTGAGGTGATACCTCATTGTAGTTTTGATTTGCATTTCTCTGATAATTAGTGATATTGAGCATTTTTTTCATGTGCTTTTTGATCATTTGTATGTCTTCCTTGGAGAACTGCTTGTTTAGGTCTTCTGCCCATTTTTGGATTGGGTTGTTTATTTTTTTCTCATTGAGTCGTATGAGCTGCTTATATATTCTGGAGATCAAGCCTTTGTCGGTTTCACTTGCAAAAATTTTCTCCCATTCTGTAGGTTTTCTTCTTGTTTTACCTCTGGTTTCCTTTCCTGTGCAGAAGCTTGTATGTTTAATTAGGTCCCATTTGTTTACTCTTGCTTTTATTTCTTCTAGGAGAAAATTTTTGAGATGTATGTCAGATAATGTTTTGCCTATGTTTTCCTCTAGGAGGTTTATTGTATCTTGTCTTATGTTTAAGTCTTTAATCCATTTTGAGTTGATTTTTGTATATGGTGTAAGGGAGTGTTCTAGCTTCATTGTTTTACATGCTGCTGTCCAGTTTTCCCAACACCATTTGCTGAAGAGACTGTCTTTATTCCATTGTATATTCTTGCCTCCTTTGTCGAAGGTGAGTTGACCAAAAGTTTGTGGGTTCATTTCTGGGCTCTCTATTCTGTTCCATTGGTCTATATGTCTGTTCTGGTACCAATACCATGCTGTCTTGATGACTGTAGCTCTATAGTATTGTCTGAAGTCTGGGAGAGTTATTCCTCCAGCCTCTTTCTTTCTCTTCAGTAATGCTTTGGCAATTCTAGGTCTTTGATGGTTCCATATAAATTTTATTATGATTTGTTCTAGTTCTGTGAAATATGTCCTGGGTAATTGGATAGGGATTACATTAAATCTGTAGATTGCCTTGGGCAGTGTGACCATTTTAACAATATTGATTCTTCCAATCCAAGAGCATGGAATATCTTTCCATTTTTTAAAGTCTTCTTTAATTTCCTTCATCAATGGTTTATAGTTTTCTGTGTATAATTCTTTCACCTCCTTGGTTAGATTTATTCCCAGATATTTTATTACTTTGGGTGCTATTTTAAAGGGGATTGTTTCTTTACTTTCTTCTTCTGTTGATTTATCTCTTTAGTGTAAAGAAATGCAACTGATTTTTGAACGTTAATTTTGTAACCTGCTACCTTGCTGAATTCTTCAATCAGCTCTAGTAGCTTTTGTGTGGACCTTTTAGGGTTTTCTATATATAGTAACATGTCATCAGCATATAATGACACTTTTACCTCTTCTTTTCCAATTTGGATCCCTTTTATTTCTTTCTCTTGCCTGACTGCTGTGGCTAGGACTTCCAGGACTATGTTGAATAGGAGTGGTGATAGTGGGCATCCTTGTCTTGTCCCAAATTTTAGTGGGAAGCTTTTGAGTTTTTCACCGTTGAGTACTATGCTGGCTGTAGGTTTGTCATATATAGCTTTTATTATGTTGAGATATGTTCCCTCTATACCCACTTTGGCGAGAGTTTTTATCATAAATGGGTGTTGAATTTTATCAAGTGCTTTTTCTGCATCGATTGAGATGATCATGTGGTTTTTGTCCTTTCTCTTGTTGATGTGATGTATTACATTGATTGATTTGCGTATGTTGAACCAGCCTTGTGTCCCTGGGATGAACCCCACTTGGTCATGATGTATAATCTTTTTTATGTGTTGTTGGATTCTATTTGCTAAAATTTTGGTGAGGATTTTGGCGTCTGTGTTCATCAGTGATATTGGCCTATAATTCTCTTTTTTTGTAGTGTCTTTGCCTGGTTTTGGTATCAGGGTGATGGTGGCTTCATAGAATGACTTTGGGAGTATTCCCTCCTTTTCAATCGTCTGGAAGAGTTTGAGAAGGACTGGTATGAGTTCTTCTTTGTATGTTTCCCCAGTGAAGCCGTCCGGTCCTGGACTTTTATTTGTAGGGAGGTTTTTAATTGCTATTTCTATTTCCTTTCTAGTGATCGGATTGTTCAAGTGTTCAGATTCTTCTTGATTCAGTTTTGGTGGACAGTATGTTTCCAGAAACTTGTCCATCTCCTTTAGGTTATCCAGTTTGGTTCCATATAGTTTTTCATAATATTCTCGTATGATATTCTGTATTTCTATTTTGTTTGTTGTAATTTCTCCATTTTCCTTTCTTACTTTGCTAATTTGTGCTCTCTCTTTTTTCTTCTTTGTGAGTTTGGCCAGAGGTTTGTCGATTTTATTTACTTTTTCAAAAAACCAGCTTTTGGTTTGGTTGATTTTTTTCTATGGTCTTGTAATCTCTATTGTATTTAATTCCCCTCTGATCTTTATTATTTCCTTCCTTCTGCTGCTTTTTGGGGCTTTTTGTTCTTCTTTTTCTAATTCATTCAGGTGGTGGGTTAAATTGTTTATTTGAGATTGTTCTTATTTTTTGAGGAAGGCCTGTATCGCTATAAACTTCCCTCTTAGCACTGCCTTTGCTGTGTCCCATAGGTTTTGAGTGGTTGTGCTTTCATTATCATTTGTCTCAAGGTATTTTTTAATTTCAGCTTTGATTTCCTCATTGATCCATTGTTTTTTCAATAACATATTGTTTAATCTCCATGCTTTCCTTTTTTTCTCCTTTGTTTCTCTGTTGTTGATTTCCAGTTTCATGGCATTGTGGTCAGTAAAGATGCTTGAGATCATTTCTATCTTCTTAAAATTGTTGAGGTTTCTTTTGTGCCCAAGTACATGATCGATCCTGGAAAATGTTCCATGTGCACTTGAAAAGAATGTATATCCTTTTTTTGGGGGGTGTAATGCTCTGAAAATATCCACCAAATCTAGTTTTTCTATTGTAGTATTTAATTTCTCTGTTGCCTTGTTTATTTTCTGTCTGGAAGATCTGTCTAGTGATGTTAATGCAGTGTTGAAATCTCCAACTATGATTGTATTCCCATCAATATCCCCCTTTATCTCTGTTAGTAATTCTTGTATGTACTTAGGTGCTCCTATATTGGGTGCATATATATTAACGAGTGTAATATCCTCATCTTGTATCACTCCTTTAATCATTATAAAATGTCCTTCTTTATCTTTCTTTATGGACTTTGTTTTAAAGTCTATTTTGTCTGAAATCAGTACTGCAACACCTGCTTTTTTGGCTTTTCCATTTGCATGGAATATCCTTTTCCATCCTTTCACTCTCAATCTATATGTGTCCTTCTCCCTAAAGTGGGTCTCTTGTATGCAGCATATTGAAGGTTCTTGCTTTATTATCCAGTCTGCCACTCTATGTCTTTTGACTGGAGCATTTAGTCCATTAACATTTACAGTAATTAATGATAGATGTGTGTTTATTGCCATTTTGAACTTATCTTTGCAGTTGAATTGGTATATCCTCTTTGTTCCTTTCTTCTTCCTTTTGTGGTTTGGTAATTTTCCTTTGTATTTTCATGGATTTTATTTAATTTTTATGACTCCTTTGTAAATTTTTGGCTTGTGTTTACCCTTTTTTGTAAATCTATTAACCCATTATTATAACTGTTTTTATTAAACTGATAGTATCATGATCTCAAACCCATCCTACTGTTAAAAAAATTTACAAAAGAAAGAAAAAGATATTCTATATTTCCCTGCCTCCCTCTCCCACTCTCAGTGATTTGTATGTCTTCTTTTATAATTTCATGTTTACTTTATTTGTAATTCATGAGTTATCACCTTTCCAGTTGTGAGTTTCTCATTTCTGTAGCATCCTGCTGCTTTTCTATTTAGAATAGCCCTTTCAGTATTTCTTTTAGCATGGGTTTAGTGTTGCTAAACTCCTGCAGCTTTTTTTTGTCTGTGAAACTCTTTATTTCTCCTTCTATCCTAAAGGATAGCCTTGCTGGATAAAGGATCCTAGGCTGCATCTTTTTTTCATTCAGGGCTTTGAATATATCTTGCCACTCCCTTCTGGCCTGTAGTGTTTGTGTAGAGAAATCAGCTGAGAGCCTTATGGGGGTTCCCTTGTAACTCACTCTTTGCTTTTCTCTTGCTGCCTTTAGAATCATTTCTTTATCCTTGACTCTGGCCATCTTGATTATGATATGTCTTGGTGTGGGTCTATTTGGGTTCTTCCTGTTTGGGACCCTCTGAGCTTCCTGTACTTGGATATCTGATTCCTTCTTTAAGTTCGGGAAGTTTTCAGTCATGATTTCTTCAAAAACCTTTTCAATCCCCTTTGATCTTTCTTCTCCTTCTGGGACCCCTATTATGCGAAGATTGGGATGCTTTATGTTATCCCATAGGTCCCTTATGCTATTTTCATTATTTTTTATTTGCTTCTCTTGTAGCTCTTCTGAATGGGTGCTTTCTATTGCCCTGTCTTCTAGATCACTAATTCGTTCCTCTGCATTATCTAGTCGGCTTTGCACAGCTATTAGATCATTCCTCATCTCTGTCAATGAGTTTACCCATTCTACTTGGCTCTTCTTTATAGCTTCAATTTCATTTTTGACATATTTTATATCTCTAAACACTATCTCTTTTAATTCCTTCAGCAATTTGATCACTCCTTTTTTGAAATCTTGATCTAGTAGGCTATCGATGTCTATTTCGTTGATCTTTCTTTCAGGGGATTTCTCTTGTTCTTTTAATTGGGGAAGGTTTTTCTGCTTCTTCATCTTGCTCATACCTCTCTGGCACTGTGGTTTATGGAGTATCAGTTGTTTATTTTGGTCCTTAAGGATTTTATCTATCTGATGCCTATTTAGGAATAGAACTTAGGAAAAAAAGAAAAAAAAATAAGAGAGAGAGAAAGAATTTTAAAAGAAGGGAGAAAGAGGGTTTGAAAACTGTATAATGAATAATAGAAGAGCGAGTTGAAGCAGAGTATTAATCGGGTTGAGACGTCCTTTTAAAACCTTTACAAAAAAAGGGGGGGGGGATGAATAGATGTATTTGAAACCTGTGTCTAATCAATAACAGGACATCAAAACCCAAGAGAAACAGAAATGAATTAAGAAGTAAAAATTAAGAGAGTAATAGAAAAATAGAACAGGTAAAAACAGATTTAAAAAAAAAGGGGGGTGGGTGGGTTTGTCGGTGTTCTCCTGGAGTCTGTGTGCTTTTAATGTGAAGTCTTTCTGTCTTCGTCCTGTTTTGGAAGCTCAGCTTGCTGTTTTCAGAGGCCCTCCGTTGGAGCCCTCTTCTGTGCTGCTCCCGGTGCCTGTGGGCAGGCCGATCGCGCCCCCTCCTAACACTGGGTCAGATGCAGCTGTTCTTTGCTTTGGGCGGGCGGGTCACTGCCCCTCCGGATGCCGCAGTCAGATGTTGCAGACTGGCCAGGTAGGAGGGCGGGTCGCGCCCCCTCCCAGCACCTCAGTCAGGGGCTGTGTTCCTGCCCGAAAGGCGGGGGCCGCTCTCTACCTGCGCCGCCGGTAGCTCCGCTGCTCTGTGCGGCTGCGCCCTCCGCCCTGGTCGGCGCTCCGCAGGTGGGCTCGGGGAAGACCGAGGGACAGCCTTGTCCCTGCTCCAAGCCAGAACCCAGCTCCTTGTTTGTCTTTGTGGAGCAAGTTCTCTGAGGGACCAGGATGGAAGGATCCTATCTGCCCGGGGCTGCAGGCCAGTCTCAGTCTGGCCTTTGAGGCTGCTAAGCCCTTCGGTGGGGATGCAGGTTTCGCCCCCGCCCCCCGCCTTGGTGCTCAGCGCCGGAGGATATGGCGGCTGTGCCTGAGCCCCGCCTCTCTTCCCCCGAAAACTTTCCGCCGGTTTTCAGAGATGGGGGTGTGCACCCTTCCCCCGAGAGCACATCAACCTTGCTGTTTTATGGAGGGCCCAGGTTGTTCTGCCCTGTGCACCCACAGCCACGGGTGCGCAACCCCTTGCGTTCCCCCTGTGCTGCCTCTGTGCAGCCACTCCCGTCCTCCGCCCGGCTTGGGCAGCCTGGCCCTGCCCGCCGCTGCCGGCCGCGTCTCAGGCTGCGTGTCGGGGGGACGGGGGGACGCTCTGTGCCTGTTTAACTTAGTTCTGTCAGTCAAGGGCTGCTCTGTACAGATCCGAGCCTCGGAGGCTCCCCCTCCGTCCCGCTGGCCTCTCATTTGGAGAGGGGAGACCCAGCGAGAGAGCGCCAGTCCTCCTTTGCCGCTCCCTCCCTGCGGACCCGTCCCGCGCTGCTTTGCCTTTTGTTCTTTCTTTTTTCCTTTTCTCCTACCAGATTTTTGGCGTCTTTATCTTTTGAAGAGGGCGATGTTCTCTCGGAGTTCCTCAGGTGCTCTGGTTGGCTGAGTGGGTCTTGGTGTATTTGTGGGAGAGGGTGACCTGCGATAGGCACTAGGATAATAAGCTTTTACATGCATTTTACATACATATCTTTTAGGCCTCAAAATAATCCTATGATAAAGGTGTTTTTAACCCCAGTTCTGCCATAAAGTAACTTGACTAAGAACACAGTGGTAGAAAGTGGCATGTACAAGATTTAATCTTTACATCTAACTCTAAATTCATTAAATGATTCACTGTAATCCCAGGTCTTGCTTCTTAAGTGTTTTTTGCTGTGTCCATATTTCCTTAACAAAGTTTGAGATTCTTGAAGACAGAGCAATATCCTAGATAAAAGAATCCGTATCTTGTATCTGTCACTATTGATTGAGTCTGGATTAGGTGGGATGAGATGGTCTGATTTCGTGGTGACAAAAGCAAGAGAAATTTTATTCTGATTCTAGTCATATGTTTGAAGTAGATGTTGTTAATTAGAGCAGTGGTGTATTAGGATATAGTGGATTGGAACCAGCCAAAGTTCAGTTTTTAAGGACTGGAAATTGGAAAAGGATCTGCACCCCTTCCCACATACCTTACCCTAAGCATCTTCTCCATCTGGATTTTCCTGAGTTACATCCTTTTATAATAAACTAAGTAAGTAATTTAGTAAGTAAAATGTTTCTGAATTCTGTGAGCCACTCTAGCAAAGTAATCAAACCCAAGAAGGAGGTCCTGGAACCTTCAGTCTATAGCTGTTTGGTCAGAAGCACCGGTGACAATCTGGACTCTCAAATGGTGTCTGAAAATTAGAGGCAGTCTTGTGGACTGAGCCTTCAACAAGTAGGATCTGACACTGTCTCGAGATAGATAGGGTCAGGATTGAGTTATATTTGTGGGACACCCAATTAGCATCCCCTGAGAATTGCTTGGTGGTGTTGGGAAAAAACATGTTGAAATTACAAATACATGTAATTGCCTACTGTATGCTAAACAATGGGACATAATACTGACTAGAGAGATGGTCCTGTCATTGCAGACAGGTGGAGAACACAGAGCTGACAGATGATCATTGTTTGATATGATCAGCCCATGATTGATACACAGAACAACAGTAAGAACATATAGGAAGATACCTAATGTGATCTTGGGGAAGTCCAGGAAAGATTCCTGGGGAATGATTGGGGTTTAATTCAGAGTAATTCACTTTTGTGTATTTCATAAACAGATAAGTAAAGTAGAACTAGGAATTGCATATTTGTGCAAAAAGAGGCCAGAAGAGTGCAGTTTTATGTTTTCCATATTCCCATTCAAGGCTGCAAAACAAAACCAAGAAATCTAAGTATTAGTATACTTCAGATTGTTTAACAAGTTGAGGAGGTTAGCGACAGTGTAAATGTTCCATCACTTCTGAGACAGTAATCAGTAAAACAGTTGAATTCCTCTACCCATCTCAGCTGGCACCAAGAACCATCCACTACTCCTACTCTGCTAGATAGGTGCAGGATATATCAAGGTTATTTCCCATGAATGAAATAGCACCCAATGGAAAGTTTAATTTGGATTTTCTACAATAAATGTCTATAAATACATATTTTTTCCTGGTAGCTAATAAGCAATGTTGTCAAATAGAACTGTGAATAGGAAGTTGGAGGAGAAGCCGATTTACTGTGTAATCTTGAGCAATCTTCTGACCTTACCTAAAAAAAAATGGGGTTCATGATATATGCCCTACCTGTTTTGAGTGCACATTCTTAGTGATCTGAGAGAGACAATATATTGAATGAGCTAAATAGATTTAAAATAAAATTCTGTTCAGGGAGATATAGGAGGGAGATAAGAGGGCCACAGAGAATGATATTTTGTCAGCTATTTTTCTTGGTTGCTAATTAAGAGTTTTATCCTTTTAAATCAGCTGCAGTATGGGGAAAGGTCATGATTTCAATGGTACTACTAAAAAGAAGCAAAAGACAAATTAGGAAATATACCTGGGTTCTGTATAGGAAAAGATATATGGTTTATAGAATATTATTATTTATGGTGATAATGATTCCCCTCTAAAAATTCTGTGACTGTGAAATAAAATTATTTCATTGAACTTTTCAAAAAAAGATATATTTCATAAATAACTGTTAATTATCATAATCAAGCTGATTTCAGGAGAGAGAAAAAGCAGATCTGAATGGAGAAATAAGGTGCTATAGAATATAGAATTTTTATTCATTTGTCTAGTGGACCATCATCTTGAAGTGAATATGAAATGGATCAAAGTTGTTTGTGTTTTGAAAATTGAAGCAATGTTCATCATACATAATTGAACAAAGCTGAAATTTTGTAGGTATGAAACAAACAAACAAAAAAGCCACAGCTATGATAGCTCTTACAGGAAATGGAGGAAATTAATAATAAAAGACTATACACTACCTCATAAATACATACTCATCATGAGACTAGAGGATGAGACCATTAAGCAAATACCCTGATTAATTAAACAATTTAAGCCTGGATTTAGAGTACAGGTACTTCAGAATTCATCTGTACATAAACAAACCAGAAAAACAAACAGCTTACTTTTATAAAGGAAAGGTTTTAGGCAGTTCTTGTGGCTATGTGAAGATAATATCCTTTTAAAAGAAAGATTGTAGCTAAGCAAGGCATGTTTGATGTGAGCATTTCTCAAATAACCAAGTTGCTGTATTTTTTTAAGAATATAAAATATATTAATGAACAGATTTGGGGCACTGTTGCCTTACCTCCAGTGATCTTGCCTTTTATAATTTGTTCTAAGTAACTCATAGGAGCTATGATTTTTTAAGACTGCATGATACTAGGAACATAAATTAGGGGGGAAAGGGTAATTTCTTAGATCTCAGTATTCACTGAGTAAAGCTTAAATTAATCTTTATTAGAACATCTTTGAGTGTCTTTTTGATGCATAAAATAGTTTATTAAAACATGTTTTAAAATAAATTTTGGAGGATTTTTAGAAAGTGCAAATAGCATAAGAGTAGTTTACTGGAAACTAGTAATTTTATATTTATTTTTATCATGTCAATCTTTGTGAATCACTTTATTTTTTTTTTCTATCAGCTATTTGGTAAAAGCCCACAATTTGCCAAAATGGTTAATAGGACACAAATATAGACATTTCATGTGATGTACCATGTAAATGTAAACCTTTGTAGTTACATGTTTTTGTAGCAGGAGAATTGTTTTAAAAGGCATGTAATTTATTAGCTATTGGTAGCTGCTTTATTGCCTTGCCGCGCTGCAGTAATAAATAAAAGAAAGTGAACTGATTTTACAAATGGCACACAAGGTGCACATTTTGTGGGAAAAAAGTCTTTTTTTAAAGAATTGGCATTAAATCCTTTTTTTGTGATGACAAAGAGGCTAAGAGTGCAAACTGTATTTTCTGTTTATCGAAAACAGTCTTTTTTTCTCGGGGGCATTTTTTCCTATGATCATCAAGGGATTTCAAAAGCAATAAAGTGTGGAATCATTGTTCGACTTGAACAGTATTAAAACTTAGGTTTTAATTTCAGTGAAGTAATAAGATTTGAACCTGTCTCACATTACAGCACTGTAAGGCATTTAGCAATTGTATTTTAAAAGAGGTTTTTAAGATGCAGCTCACTTGTAAGCTAACTGTCTGTCAGTAATTAATAGTTTTCCTTCAGCATAGGCTGCTGTGATCAAACCAAGAAATATCTGGGTTTTTTAGTAACACATTATGAGAATTGTGAGTGTTTATTCCTAATTAGTCTGAATGTCTAATAATTTTCAGCTTGCTTCTCTGACTGCTTAAAAAGAGAAAAAAAACTGACATTTAAACCTGTAGTGTGGGCTTATAAAAATATGAATGCAATTGGATGTGTATATTTCCAAAAAAAAGGGCTTTACACCCAGTAAAATTATATGTCACTCACCTCATTCATTAACCAAGTATTTTATCCTTCAATATCATTTACTAGTTTCTAGACGTTACATCATTTGTATGTGTAAAAAAATGTTGCCAGATAGCATACTATATATACAGCTAAACCCAAACTGACAATCTGGATTCTTCAGTACTCATCATTGAAACTTACCTATACTTCTCAAAAAAGGCTTTAAAATATAAGCATTTCTATTAGATCAATGTGGCAACATACTTGCTGATGAAAGATTGTAGTTACCATTTTGAATTGCTATTGAAAATAATTGCCTCTACAGAAGGAAACATCTGTATGATAGCACATGGTTAAAGCTGCCATCAATTTTTAACATTTGAGGGTTGAGCTATGACCTTTTATGATGACTGTGAACAGTAACTGCCTCCATTAGCCATAAGTTTTGTTTCTTTATTTTAGTAGATGGCCTAGACTGTAAATATTAGAGAATCTAAAATAAATCAACATATTATCCTAAGGATACAAAATGTAAGAGCTATTTGTGGTTGGGAACCTTTGACAGATAGTTTGGATGAAGCAGATGATTGCCTGCCTAGCGTATCTGGTCTCCATTGCTATGCCTGCAGGCAGTTTAGTGCTATGGTTGTATATTGATGTCAGGGTTAGTACTGAGTGGCTAGCAGTGACAGATGTCTATAATTACAGGCAATGCTTCCAGTATTTCTGAAAAGCCAGCCTATGTTGAACAATTATCTTATTTCTGCCTTGCCAAAGAGCATGTTCCAATTGCTAGTATTAGCAATGGTGAATATAGCGTTTCATCTGCTGCCTTGGGACAAATGTGGGAAAAGCACTTGGTTATAAAACATAAATGCAAAATATTTTTTTTAACATTTGGAGTTACTTAAATTCAGTGTTTTCCTAACTTTTATCTTCCCATAGTGTTTCTATTGAAGAAATCTTGAAATAATAGAAGCACATTTGGCATACTTATTGGGATTTTGTTTTCCCCTAGGCCTCTGTGGCTCCCCAGCACCAGTATCCCTTACTTTACTGAATAGATGTGTTTAAACAAAGTTGGCTTTGGAACAACTTTCTCCAATGTGAATTACATTTTCTGATTGACTCCCATGTACAAAATTAGAAATGCATTTCCATGAACAATCTCCCACACCTTGATGGTTCCAGTTCTCAACTGTCCTTTTTTCTTTTTTTTTTTTTTTCCTGGTTATTTTCATTTCTGAGACATGGACTGTAACACCACACTTCTCAGCAGGTGCAGCTGCCTTATTGACACAATACTCTTCAACCTTAACATTCCTGGAGTCCCTAAAGTTCAAGGCACTGGGTATTAAAGCATTATTCATGCTATAAGTTACAAATTCTGTATTTTCAGGTAATGTAGAATGAAAAATGCCTAGGAATCATCATTTGAGATCATATTTATCTCCAAAATTAGAGTAACCTGTATTAGGTTTCTACTTTGTACTTAACTGTATTTAGACATGATTCCAGGCATGATCAGTTTTAAGTGTAATGACTGGTAAGACCATTATCACAAGTTTCATCCTCATATTTGCTGTTTTACTTCCCAAGGAAAAAAACCTCATCTCTACAACCACGGATTGGGCCTCTAGTTCTGGCTAGCCATCAGTCACAGGAGAACTCAGTTAGACCCTAGATACCTGATCAAATCCACTGTACTGTAGGAGAAGCAACTTAACCCATAATCTACTGTCAGAGATCAAGTATCTTCATGTATGAAAGGCAGCGCCTGTCTGTTCTTACTAGATCTATCACACAAAAACTTTTTTGATAATTTAAAACTCTGATGATGATGTTCTGGAACCCTTTGTCTGTGTATGTTTAATTTAGCATACAAAACTCAGAGAATTGTCTAGACTCATTTACCTGAATTGGAAAGATTTTGATAATTTATTGGACACAGGGATGTAAATCATCTACTTACCCAGGGAGATGAGAACTTAACTTGGAGACAGGAAGCAGGAGCTTGTGATGACTCAAGAAAGGAAGATGAGGACTTTGAGATCAGGAACTTAGGTTTTACAGATGAGCCCTTGAGATAAAACGTCGCCTGCTGCCACAGAGCATTCTGTTTTCTTCCTGTCTCCTTTCTCATCACGTTTCCTGTTCTTCCTCTGTAAGACAGAAGTTGCAGGTAGAAGATACAAGATTAGGGGGCAGGCTGTCTTTCACTGGGCTTTCTCCCCTCTTATCAGTCTTCTTTAACCACTACTAAAACTACTCATATACCAGTTTAGAACAGATACCCATTTTCCAGCATCTAGTCCAGATAAAGCACAAATAAAAGGGGCTGTCATCTTGGTGCATGCTTCATAATCTTACTGTCAGACTAGTGTTTGACTACATCTTGTTTAATAATACTAGTGGCCATTTACTGAACCCCCATTCTAATAGCTAATAATTAATGTTTATTTGGTACATACTGTGTACTAAAAACATTCCAAGTATATGTGGAATCTAAAATATGACAGAAATGAACTTATTTACAAAACAGAAACAGACTCACAGGTATAGAAAACAGGCTCATGGTTACCAAAACTTTTCAAGTTTTCCTGGCACTATGCTCGCAGTGCTATATATAATATAGCATTTGATGATAACAATAATAATAGCCAGTACTTTATGGAAATTGTACTGTGTACCAGGGCTATTCTAAGCCCTTTATGTATGTTAACTGCTTTAATCTTCTCAAAAATTCTGTAAATTGGGTCCTACTATCATCCTTATTTTATATTTGAAAAAAACAGGTTTAGAGGGTAAGCAGCTTGTTCAAAACAACTCAGTAAGTGGTAGAATCCAACTAGTCTTGAGCTTCAGAATCTATCTTTAACCACTTCACTGGACTACCATCTAATTTGTGATACTACTCTTTGTGATATTATTCTTTCCAATTGACAGATGAAGAAACTGAGACTCTCAGAGACTAACTGATTTAACTAGAATTATGGTGTTAATTTGTTCAATAAAAACATTTATTGAATGCCTGTTCCCTGTCAAGCAAGCAGCAGTTTCACTCAAAACCCTGTGTGTGTTGTACCACACATGTATTCTGTTTCCTCCTAGTTGAAGTTACGTAAAATATATAGAGACTTGCTCATTTCTGTCTTCTTGCTGCAAGAAGAATATGCTTCCTGGGCAGCTGCATATTATCTTGGTTTACTACTTGGACTTTTGCATATGTTGTAGCTAATATTCAGCATAGAAGTATTCAGCAGGAAGACGAGGGTGGAAGGACTACTTCGCCTGTTGTTGCAGATACTGGCTGCTCAGAGAAACCGGGTCTTAGTGTTTGAAGACGTCAGTAGGCCACCAGAAGGTGAACTCTGGTCTGTTGCATTTAGGGTAAGTTAGAGTTGTCACTAACTAGGCTAGTGTGAGGAACATAAAGTAAAAGATACAAAGGACTATAAGATCAATGTTTTTGAGTAAAGTTTGAGAGTATAGTGAAAAAATGAAAATAGCTGTTTGGACAGTAGTAAAAATATGGATGATTTTTGGCACCCCTTTTTCATTGCTTGGGCCGTTATTCCTGTACCCTTCATATCAGGTTGTTCTTCCCAGAGGGATGAAGACTTGGTATCTCACAGGAGGAAGGTAAAGAAGTTGTTTCGGATGTAGGGAATGGGACATGTTTCAGAGAGGCAGTGTGGAGGCAGAAATAGAATAGTATTAATAGGAAACATGTATGAATAAAACAAAGGTGTTAGAAGTGGAGATGGGGACCAAGTAAAGTCTTAAAATCCACTATAATCATAATTTGGCATGCTTTTAGAGAATTGGGGAGAGAGTGTGTGTGCAAGAATTAGATTAAGTGGTTGAAGACTCAATATGATTTACTTACCTTCTGAATGACTACAGAAATGAGTTTCATTTATTAAACATGCACTTTTACCCATCAAAAGTTGACTTTGTCTACTTACATCATTAGCTCCAGTTGCTACACTTGCATAATGACAGTGCCTCATGGGAAAGAACATTACTAAGAGCTTCTTAAAAATAGTTCTGTCAGGTGTTATTTATAATTTGTTCTTTTTTAGGGCTATCTTTTAGTAATTGGTTTCTTGAATTATTTCATGGACGCAAACCCATTGTAATCCATATAACCACATCCAGGCTTTGAACAGCACTTCACTATGCCTATACTCATAGCCTCCAGAATAAAGTCAAAGCCCCATGAATATTTTAAGTGACAGCCATAAATATCCTGAGCCACATTCTCCCTATATCTGAAGTTGGGAAGGCCTTCTGATCTTCCCTTATCCCTGACACCAGGTGGCAGGTGCCTAAACTCTGTGCTTTTTAGGTTGTACGCCTGAGGAGTGATGTGTCCAGAGTTCCAGAGAAGGCTTGGAAAATAGTTAAGGTGAGTTGAGCTGCTGGCTATTGTGGTGGATCACTAGTCTTTATACTTATCTCACCACAGCCCAAGACTGTTATGATTAAATTAGGCACGTGCACAGTGAGAAGTGTAAGGGTGCGTTGTCTTGATTCCCTTTTTTATGCACTGTGTTAATCCTGTAGTGTGCATATTTTATAATTAAGTGTTCAATAGTCAGCTAATAAGCAGTATTAACTGCAAAGCCTCTGTTTAGTTTGATTGCGTGGTGTGAAAGCAGCCTAGGTTCTTGATTATAGCATTTCTGAAGTGACCAGTTCTAACCAGTTACTCATTGAATAGCATGTTACTGAGCAGTGTCTAGAGCACGTGTGTCTCTTGTACCAGAATATGTTTCTGGCTGATACCTTTAAGAGGTATAAGAAATTAAACAAAATCTTTTACTTCCCAGTTCCCCACCTCTGCCATCACCCTCTCACAAATTTCATCCAGCATCAGTTCATTGCTCCAAAATCTAATCATGTCATCTTATAAATTTGCTACTGCAAAGAATTATAAATAAAATGCCTGAGATGCCCCTTCAGACCATGATTTCAAAACCTTCCACCAAAATTAATGAAGCCTTCTTCCAATAACCTTGTGCCATAGCCATGGTTAGCTTCTTATTGTCTGAACCTGGGAAGATAATATATTTACCCAAGGCTTTACCTTGGATTTAGCCACAGAAGACTAGTTTAACAGAAGCTTGGCTTCAGACGTGGAATGAGTTGGCAGCCAGCAGGAGCAAAGCTGTGTCAGGACAAATGTACACTCCCCATCTTCTCTAGTTGGCTTTCAGCTGGTTGCACCACGGGAGTCTTTCTATGGGCTGTGTGTCCTGTGACCAATAACTGGTGCGCTCGACCCGGGTCCCTCTTGGCTAGTGAAGGCCTGTCGGGAGGCATTAGGTTCACGCTGGTGAAGATCCTTAGTCAGTGGCTCCCTGAAGGAAAATGAGGCAAACAGCCAGCTTCTGTTGAACAGGTGGTAGTTAGACCTTAGATCTGGTCAGGGGTGGGAAGGAAAGAATCTCTCCAAAATTACCAGTATTGCTGGTTTTCACACTGTACCTTTACTCCTCTTTCTAATAGATTATTGTTTAGAAACCAATCGAAAAATATCTCTGGCAGCATCTGGAACCCTTCCTTAGCAATCTGGATTTGGGCCCAAGTTAGGAATGGAAACCCCACTGGGGTGCAAGCAAAAGAGGAAGCATGTTCTTAGCCATGCATCAGTGGAGGCCCCTACTGGGAGAGGGGATTATCACAAGGCAGCAGGCAGCCCTGAACCCCAGCCTGCTGAGTTCATGCTTTGTGCCACAGGATGTGGAGCGAAGGAAATGCGAGGCCAAAGTGGTCGCTCCAAGTTTTCTTATACAATAGCTTATTCAAGCAGATTGGGAACGCCTCTTAAGAGATTTGTTAGGTACATGTCCCCTTAGCAAGATGGCCACCACAGATGGTGGGTTCAGATATTCTAATTGAAATAAATATTTAATATTCACATTTATTTTGTATTTCCATAACCAGCTTTTCTTTATCAGATGCCATTCTGTATTCCACTGAATGGGGCAAGCGGATTCCTAACCTTTTGGCACTTGGTTTCCGACGTAAATTATGGCTTTAAAATCAAGTTTTGACAAAAGATTTTTCACCTAATTTTGGTCCTGTATTTTGTGATGCTATTTTAAATGATGTGGAAAAATTAGTCAAGAATAATGTGGATCTATTAATTATCACTAGGTTTTTGCATTTAATATGCAAAAATGTTGTTTGTACCATTAATTCTCTTGATGCGGTCACAAGTTAATTGTGATGATCATGTTTTATTTTTCTTCAAACGTTCATGAAAAAGCTCAGTATCTTTAGCTCCAAACTGTTTAGATCCAAGTCATTAGATGCTCTATTAGCTTCCTCGTACCCTTCTCCTGCTCCTCTCTCCCCTAGCTTTCACTTTAATGGGTTCTCATATAGAACGCACTGCATTGGCCTCAAGGGCACTTAAAACCTGAGACAAAAATATGGAAATTGGTTTTTTACTCATAAGTGAGTTCATACTCAGTTCCAAAATTCTTTTCCTCAGGAACTCTAATGCTTTTATTATATTGGATCCTTTCCAGTGACAGGTTTTGTTATACCAAATTATATTTGGTTAAAAATCTTGATTTATACATCATTTCAATAGATTGAAGCAATACTTTAAAATTCACAGTTGTTGGGGTTTTTTATTTTAATTTTATGGTATCAATTTTATATTACTGGATGCAAATGTTTTAGACTAAATTGTTTCAGGAAAGTATGTCATCTGATGGCAAAATACTTTGTTGTTGATTTCTATAGCACTGCTAATTTTCTGCGTTGAGCCTGCTTATAAAAGCTCTTGGAAAAGTTATAACGTCTTAAACATTTATAGAAGGCCTAAGGGTATTAACTTACTGTAATTTTCTGAAGATTCATTATCCAAAATCTTAATTCATTATAACAACTCTTATGAAAACCTATAGAACCAGTGTTTTCTCTTATTTTCTTATTTGCACAGAATGAGAGATTCATTGTTCTTCTTAATTTGTTTCATGTGGTGCTTTTGAGTACATTTCATAGAGGGCTGTTATTGAATTTCTGTAACTGTCATTATATATCCATACAACCTTTAGGAACTAATATTCTGGGTTTCCCAGTTCTGTAATCTACTTCAAATTTAAGGATTGACATAATTAGTTTCTTCAAAGTTATAACCAGAATGTTAGAGACAATGCTGCAGATACTCAAGACCAAGGATTAGGATTGGAAGAAGAAAGCAATTTAAAAATTATTGCAGCACATGCTTTTATTCTTTATTAAATTAAATTTACAACTCAGAATCTTATTGCTGTTTGTATATGTATTCCCTTGTCTGGTTTTCTTATCTTGTCTGGCTTCCCTTTTAAAAACCAGATGTGAAATCATATAAACTACCTGCATATACACAGGCAATATTTGAGAAGTGAGAGAACATATTGAAGCATATTGAACATGTTGAAGGTCATTGAAGCGGTATGTGTTTGTCTAAATGCTTTTTTCTGAAGTTTAAAAAAACCTTCACAGTAAAATGAATAGAGATAAGAAAACAAACATATTAGGGCAGTTTTTTAGGAGCATGCCTCCTTAAGTCTGTAATAATGATAATTTCTTACATTTCTAACAATTTCATGTATTTCAGGAGTCAAAGAGATGGATGACTGGTTAAAACGGTTAATTTTTTTTAGCTTCTAAGGCAATAACTACTTAGAAGTAGAAAGAATTTTGTTTTGTATCATGAAATTTTGAAGCTCTATGCCGTTAGCGAATGTCATTTCTGACCGTGATTAGAATGTGTTAATTGAATATATTTAGAGATTTCACAGCTAATGCAAATTTCAAAATTTTATTTGTTTTAACCTTTTTTCTGGGTGTAAATCTTCAAGGTTATCACCTTCTTACCCTTCTGGTATTTTTTAGTAATGAGTCTTCTGTTGGAAAGACATTAGCCGACAGTATTAGCACCTGATATGAGAAAGGGACTGTAAAAAGGAGTAGGAAGGAGAGCAGCGTTTGTTGAGTAGCTATTGAATGCCAGGCTCTGTGTTAGATAGATGTCATTATTTAATCTTCCCCAAAGCCTATAAAGTAGGTTTTATTATTATTCCTATTTTTCAGGCAAAAAAACCAAGATTCAGAGACTTTCAGTAACACAGAGTGAGTGGCAGATCCAGGATCCAAACCCAGTTATCTTTGGGACCAAAGCCTGAGCTTTATCTATGTTGCTAAGTTTATCAAGACAGTGTTCTCAGTACTTCTGGAGATGTTAAGAGAAATAGTCATTTTCCCTGCCCTCAGACAGCACATGCTTGAAGTAATAGAGGAAACCTTTTAACATGGAAAATGAATACTCAACAAGATCATATGCTGTTACTTTAGAAGTGCCACTAACAGGCTGGCAACAATGGATGCTTTGAGTATCCAGAGGAGGAGAGCTCTTCTTAGTGAACCTATAGGGAGAATTTCTTCCAGAAATATTATTCAAGTATTAACACTACATCTTTTTAAATAATAAAATTTTATAGATGGTTCTTCAGTGAGTCGAATTTGGGATACATTATTTTTACAGGGAAAAATAAGTTCTGTATAAAAAACACACCTTTTGTTCGTTGTTTTCCTTTTGTTAAAAAACTGTGAATGAAATGGAATCAGCCAAAACGCGCATTTTAACGTTACATTCTTTTATTCATTTAACAAACATTTATTGAGTGTTATGCGTGGGAGATAAGAGAGCATCATCTCTGCTCTCAGGAAGTTTGTAGTCTAATAAAATATAAGCATCTTTTTTTTTAAAGGAAGAAAGGGAGGAATTACAGGCTAATGGGCAAAAACTAACTTACAATGTGTATATCTCTAATTATGTGAAATACATAACCAAAGGCATAACCATTTATTCAACTTTATTGTATCCTTCAAAGATGGATGAACAGCACAAGTGGGCTTGGTCTCTTATTTCTTAGATTTTTGCTTATTTTTCACTAAGATCAAATTGTCTTAGTTGATTATAAAATAAAAGGTTGGGAATCTGTGAGCTGAAAGTGAGGTTTTTTTCGTTTTCTTTCACTCCTGTGCCAGCTCCTATTTCTTTCCTTAAAATGAGTACATATTGTGATATAATTTCTTCTTGCTGTCATAAAAATTATTTTTGGTGGAGTGATGGAAGTTTTAGAAAATGTTGAAAACCCCTAAATATTGTGTTAGAATTTTTTCTGTAGGAAACTTTCATTGACTTGTGCTTTACGATAAACAATTTTATAGATATTTTCTCACTGGACAAATTACTTCTCACCCCCAAAATTATGTATGTCTGCAGTATAATTGCATTTCAGATCTTTGAAGACATTTTCACATTATCTGCATGTTCTCTGACTGATAAGGCTCCTTGGAAAACGTGAGACAGCCTTTTAAAAGAAATGCAGTAATCATACATTGATTTTAAATGACCCTGTCACACGTGAAAACAAATCAGATTGTTGCTCTTAATGAGCTTTTCAATTTACTATTCAGTAGATCAGATAAGTGGATTTAAGAGGTAATGATCCTGTTTAGTACTCAAGCCTGACTGTCAGATCCTGGTAGTGGAGAGAAATCCCTAGGGACAGAAGCGTTGACACAGTTCTAGATGGGATAATGGGAATCAAAGCTAATGGATGATAAAAGGAATGGTGCAAGTTACAAGGATAATTGTGGATTAAAGCACTGCCATGTGTCAATGTTGACTGTTTTTTCTAGTACCTTATTGGGTCAAATCTGATGCTTTGAGAAACTGTTTTGACAGCAGAGCACAACAGACCTGCCTGCTTAGCTTCCTCCTTTCATAAATGCCAGGGACACAGCAGAAAACTTCCTTGTAAGAACTGTCAGTAAAAAAATGTATTTAAAATGTTAAAATGTCTTAAACACTTAAAATCACATTTTATATTTTTATTATTCAAGGTGGCATAGACAAAATCAAAATCAGGTTAATTCTGGTCTTTGCCATTAAAAAAACAGCATTTGCAGAGTCTTGAAAATGTAAAATTTTGTTTTACAAAAATACAGAGTGTTGAGTGAGATGAACACCCAAACAATTACAGTGTGGAAAGCATCGTGCTAGAGGAATGGACCAGATACTGTAGGAGCATAAAGGAGAGGGCGACTCACACAGCCTGGAAAGGCAAGGAAGGCTTCAGAGATGCCTTGTTTTGAATGAGAATCAGAGGAAGAGAAGGAGGAAAGCCAATTCAGGAAAAATGAACAGTGTGTAAACTCATAGAGATCTGTAACTGCATGAGAAGCCTCAGTATTTCATGAACGTTTCATTATGGCTTCAGGTTGAGGGAAACAGTAGAAGATGAGGTAGGTTGGGGCCAAGTTGTGAAGGGCCTTGTGTGCTATTAATCATATCAGTATCAGATTTTCCATGGGACTCAGTTCACTCTCATTCATGAGAGAGGTTTTGGATCATGTTGAGATAAGATCATGTTTTACAAACATTCTTCCTTTGAGCCATCTATGTGCTTAAAGGTTTCTGATCATTGAGGGTTGGTGGTAACTAACGTCCCTGGGTTCTTTCTTCCTAGCTCCCTCTTCCCTGCAAATATGTTACAGTGATAGCTTCAGTCTTACAAGAGATGAAGGCCTACTCTTGTGAACAGAGACACAGATGCAGTAATTGAAATGCTCTTCTGTAGGACTCGGAAGTTAACAGAAGAGGCAACAGGAATTTGAATCTCAATTTCCCTTTCTTTCTCTCTCATCCAGCTTCTCCCCTCTACTCTTCTACCTCTTCTTTCATTTGCCCCCTCCTTTCCCTCTCACTCTCCCTCTGATTCACTCTGCTGGCCCGAGGAGCTTCTGGTCATAGGACTTAAGTCAAAACCCTGGAACACAAGCTTCTGGTTGTGTTTAAAATCCAAGTATGAGATCTCTGCAGCAAACAGCTTTCCTCCTCTGTATTACCATGTAACTCTGGATGATTTGTGGTTGTTCTGTGATTTTTTTTTTTTTTTTTTTGCTCGTTTTCACCACCTATGACAGTATATCAAGGTAGTATTTACATATGAAAAACAAAAGGCTGAGTGAGTGAAAGCTAAGTTGCCATACCGTAGAAAATAGGCAGATCACGAGAGAACGAGAGAACACAATCACAGGGGGTCAAATCAGAGAAGAGAAATCCCATACAGCTGGCGTCTGGCAGATATAACCTGGAATCACACCAGAGCATCAGGGAGTGTGAAGGTGTCAACCCACCTCTCAGCTTTGCCAGGCTATTTAGGGAATATTCCCATTGGCTGCCGGTGGCATTTTCCCACTTGAAGTGGGATATGTGTTTATAAGCTCAGTGTAGCTTGGGTTGGGACAGAAATGTTGCACCCCAAACTCCACAGCCAACACTCCCTAATTGGAAGCTTGGTGGATTCTCAGGCCCCGATGTATTCAGCAGAGAATCCCTGATCCTGGGATTCCAGTTGCAGCATGGAAAGTAAGACCTATCTCTATATTTGGGGGAGCTTATTGAGAGATATTTGAGGAGAATTTCTATAAATTCTTTAACTTCCTCTTATTTTTGCAATCCTTATTTTTACAACTACCTAACAGAATCCTGAATTATTTGCTGATTTGCTAAAATCTGGAACCAATGGAAATTTTTTTTAACGTTGGAGTCTTTTATTGAGGCACTCACTTTACCTGCAGATGCTCATCTTTAAGAAAGGGGTGGTTTGTTACCACTTTGAGAAAAAAAATATGTGGTATGCTGGGAATAAAATGAGTCTGTGAATGTTGGTTTGTGTGGGTGTGTGTATGTTTCAAAATAAGGGAAGTGCTTCCTGGAAGAAAAAGAGGAGGGTAAATCTATAAATTGTATTTTAAAAAATTTAATTCTTAGTTTGTTCTCCCCACTCATTTCCTACTTCAGTGTGGAGGATATAACAATGCATTGAATCTTTACATTTGTTCAGTTGGAATAGTCTTTTGAAAATATATGTTAAAGACAAAGTTTTTAACAATTAAATGTTTTCATGCAGGTATATGCCCGTATGTCAGAAGTCTTAGGAATAACAGATGATAACCATGTTCTAGAAACATTCATGACAAAAATGTGAGTTTCTGCTTTGGTTCTTTGATTTTTCTTTTATTGTTGTTCTGAACTAGTAGATCTTTATACTGTGTTTAAATCTCCTCATAAATACTAATTTTTAATAAAAGACTTTAAATTATGCTTTAATTCTTAGAATAGTAGCATTGTTCTTATTTGAAACTTCATTTCACATATTTAAAATTCACCATCCAAAAAGAATTATTTGTCAAGGTATCCATTCAACTGCAGTATGCAATATCAAAATGTGGTTTTGAAAATTTTACAGACTTTGACTCTTCAGTTCAATTGGGCAGCTTTTTTTTAATTAAAAAGAAAATGCTCAATTTTAAAGACCAACTCAAGATATTATTGCAAATTAGAATGATTGAGAGAGATTTGATTGCCTTCAGGCCGGGCATTCATTGATACCAGCAGAAACCTATGGCTATCAGAGACATAATCCGTGGAAACTGTCCTTAAATTATCCTTATAGTCTTAGCAGAATTAACTACTTTCAGGCCATAGACATAACTTTGTATACTTTGCCTAAACTTACATGCCTCCACTTGAAATCCTACTTGATCCGTATAACAGATAGATAGCACTGTCTTGCTTACAGATAAGAAAGTTAGATAAACAGCCATGATCATAAGAGGTGAGTTTTGGAGCCACAAGTTTGATGGTTGGTTTCTTGGCAGTAACTATAAGCCTCTATTTGACTTGCTTTGTAACTCCTGCTCTCACTCCCTAATAGGTTTGTTTTGGATACAAACTTGATGTTTCTTTGTGAAACAGTTAGACAACTTTTTTAATTTATAAAACTAAATTTATAGAATAATACACCATTTGGAGAGCAATGTTCATTGTGCATTGATTGTGTATAATTTTGTATACGCTATAAAAAGAATAGACTAGAAAATGTTCCATTGGAATTTAAACCCACTTTTCACTTTGTGAGATATTTGTGATTTAGGTCATCTAACTTACAGGAATGTATGTGTATTTCCATGTTCTCCCTTTGCAAGCAAATACTTTAATCATAATTAAATTTTTTTTTTTTTATGTTTAGTGTTACAAACCTTAAGTACTGGGGAAGATGTGAGCCTGTAATTTCAAGGACGCTTCAGTTCCTAAATGACCTTTCTGTTGGATATCCTTTTTACTATATATCTGATAATGTACATAAACAACCTAACAGGTGCATTCTATTAGCCAGGTAATTTACTTATTTACAATTTTTCTATTAGCCAGGTAATTTACTTATTTACAATTTTTTATTTTTTTTAATAAAAAGCCTTTCATTTAGCCTTATCTATAAATACATATTTTTGAAAGATTTATGTTAGCTACATAATATGAAGCATTTTATTCAGTGTCACAATTGAATTTATATAGACATATAGATTTCTAACTCAAGTTATGTTTATACTCACCCAGGTTTGTAAATGGATGAGAAAGTATGCGACTACATGTCTTAGTCCATGATTTTTCATAATTGTCAGGATGTTCTTGTTTCAAAAGAAAGCATGTAACTAGTTTTAAGAAGATAAAAATGTTTTAAGAATATTATTTTGTAAAAACTGAATTCCTTAGAGCCAGAACATTTCTTCAATGTTCTTCAATTGAAAAGAATATTATTTTCCTTAGTAAAGAGGCACAAAAGAGTAACAGAAAGGAAATTATAAGCTTTCTGACCACTTTGATTTCCCCCACCAAATCAAAATATTATTTACTCTAAAATAAGATTTCCCAGTACGCATTAAATATTTAGGTATCTACTTAGCAGATTTTTAAAATCTAAAGCCAAAATCATCCTTTCTTATTAGATTATCATTGATACTATTATATTTCAATCAATGAGAGAGAAGCATATAGATTATCTTTTATATGTTAGCTATCAAATACATAGGAGTTGTGAAAAATCAGTGTTGGTTTAGTTAACCGCTAAGATTAGCTGATGTTTTAATATGAGGACAACATTCTGAAACTGGGTGGCATTGGATGGAAATCTTTAATGTAGGTTCACTCCAGGAATATGTTTGTATTAGTTAAGTTTAAAATTGCGTTCTTTGGCAAGCCATAAAAGATTTCCAAAGTATTAGACACCCACTTTTGTGCTGGAATTTAATATGCAACTTTTTATTGGAAAATAATCGTCCTTGTCTGGCAAAATCCACCATGCAATATTTCTGTTAGTAGGTATAATGCAATAAAGACAGGGAGGGCTATTTATCACTACAAATTTTGAGGATTTCAGGATTCTTTTTATTATTTTAATATATTTCTTTGATATTAAATCAGAAAAATGATAAATTACACCTGTCCAGGCTGTTTTTCCTTTTTACTGGAAAGTGATGTACAACCCAATTCCAGTGGTCATTTTGGCTTTTTAAGATATGTATTTTTTCTTATTAAAAAAAAAACTCAACCTGTATTTTTTTAATAATAATGCTGAAATACTCTATTTCTAACATATGAAGTGGTTTATAAGTACTTCCTAGTATTGCAAACTCTGGCCTTTTCACAATGAATTACTTCGAGAGCATATTATCTAGAAAGAAGCCTGTGTTATTTTATAGCACATATCTATTGTTTAGATTTACCCTATTTTTTAGGTTGAAATTGAAATCTGATATAAAATTAATTTGATTTGTATTCTTTTTTGTATAATTTGCATAATGCCTAATTTATTTGTATCTGCTACTTAAGATGCTTTCCTATCACCTTTTATCTTTTATATTCTTTAATCCTAAGATTATAACCTTTTATTTTGCAAGTTACTTATTGCTTTTGAGTACTTCTTCTTGAAGTTAATAAAAAAAACATATTTTCAGAAAGCTTATTAGATAAAAGTTTAAAAGCTATAGCATTTCATACCAAAGGATAGGAATGATTTCAACATGGGTACATTGATTTATATTTTTTAACAATTATTTCAGGTTTGCATATTTAGAAATAGATATTAACTCAATTTGATTTCAGTGCTCAGTTATTTGAATTATAAATCATTATGTCCCTTCTAGCTGATCAGTCATGAAATATCTTTGAATTCATTTACATAATGGAATATGTGAGTGGTGTATCTTTTTCAGTGCAGTTCCTGGTTACCTAATGCATGTTTTGTTGTTTCTAATCGATTTCTTTATCGTAATGTGTTTTCAAATCCTGATTTTAAAGCAATACATTATTTCTGTGTTAAAAATAAGATGGCACTCTTCAGCGATAGAAACAGTTATGAAAGATAAAAATCATCACCAATTGGCCTCTATTAGTGGATATATTAATGTTTATATATTAATATTCAAGACACTTCTATTTAAAATACTGGCAACAAATGAAAAGCATGTTATCTTACTATAAAGTTTTTAAATGTTTCTTATTTTATAGTACATGTCTTCAAATACTTATTGTGTTGTTTTTTTCTATTTTTGTCGTCTTCTGAGTGAATCTTACTCAGTGTTTATGGTCCTCCAAGCCAGTCTCTGAACTTTGGTGTTCTTGTATCTGACTGCTTGTTTAGAAATTGAAATCACAAAAGATCCTCATTTTTAGGTGCTAAACAGCCTTGTATTTACCTGCCTAAGACAGTAGTCTCAGACTTCAGTGATTATCAGAATCACTGGGGTTCTTGTTAAACTACAAACTACTGGACCCCCTCACCCCCAGAGTTCATGTTTTAGGAAGTGTTAGACTGAGACCTGAGAATTTGCATTTTCAGCAAGTCTCAGGTGATGATGGTGGCTCAAGGACCATACTTTGAGGACTTCTGCCTTAAGTTAATTAGAAAATAGAACTGAATGTTCTAAACAGAAAAGTCAGGTATTTTCCCACAGACTCTTCTCCAGGGGCATTTATCTTCACTTGGAAAAGGCAGCCTTGACATTTTTAGAAATAGTCTGCTTTTCTAAATAATAATGTGTATGAGGAGGCTACTGTTACATTAAGTCCCCTGATTGATTTTAACTGGAGAGCCCTGTTGCATTTACCCCAAGGTTTTTGTTGGTAAATTTTGGTGTAAGATTATTGTAACTTTAAAATCCAGTGGCCTTTTTGAGAGAAAGTTTGTTTTCCCATCAGATTCGTTACATGGGGCCTGTATGATACATTTAGCAAGCATATCTAGTTACTTTTTAATGTTCTCTTTAATTTTCCAAGAGTAAATTTCAAGAATTCCAGATTCTAAGTAGCTTTTCTAACATGCGCAGGGTTGAAATGACTGTCCTGGGGCAGCCCTCCACAGTCAGGTTTAGTTTTTGAGGATCTTCTTCGTGCTCTGAAATGTCTTCTAGTCGTAAATTCTGATTTCTGTCTAACTGGGAAAGGAGTAAGATTGTTCAAGTGATTAGAACAAGGAAGCTGCCAGGAAAACTGGAGAGAGACAAAACTGGGTCATACAGAGCAATCCAATAAACTTACTTATTTTAAATGCTGAGAAAAAGGGAGAGAAGTGTCACATTTCACCCAAAATTCTGTTTATTAATCATTGTTTTAAATTTTTCCTGCTTTGAAAAATAATTGTCCAGTATTTCTATGGCAATTCATTGTTTACTCAAATTTATAGCAGTTCCATGTCTCTGGATTTCAGATAGACAATAATGAGAAAGGTGATTTCATTCTCTGTTAGGCCCTCTGTTGGTAGCTGCCCTTATTACATCATCCTCAAAGGTTTGAGAAAACCCAAAATGTCTTTAGCTTTTCAAAAGCAGACTCTCATTAAAGAATTCTACATTAATTCATTAATTTGTCCAAACTCATTTTACCCCGTTGATACTGTTAACCTCAACAATTCTTAGGATGAATAATTTTTTCATGTTACTGCAAGACCACATACATAATCACAGGTCCCAGTACAAAATGAAAATTTGGGGTGCCTTGTTCATAAATGATTAAGAATCTCAAGACCTTGGCAGCAGAGCATTGAACCAAGCACAGGCCCTTCTAAGCACAGGCCCTTCTAAGCACAGGCTCTTCTAAGCACGGGACCCTGGGCCAGTGCGTAGTCTGTACACCCGTGAAGCTGTCTGCTAAAGAAAGAATTCCTTTCATTTGGCCTCAGATTAACTTTCTAAGACTTTGAGACTATCTCCCTTAGTTCCTGTACACCAGTATTTGGTGAATATAAATCCTATTCACATGCATCATAAAACTATTTATCTATTTGTTTATTTCAACTGTTTTCATTTTGTAAGCTGAAGACTCTGTTTTCTGGTCATGCTACTTGTCAACAAGATTTTTTTGCAGCCCCAAACCTTTCTTCCAGCTTCATTTGTCTTGTTTAGCTTGTTTGTTTAAGTACAACAACCAGAGCTCCAGCCTTAGATTTAATATTGAGTAAGAATAAAATAGTGATTTTTAAATTTAATTCCATACTTACCTGAATGATTTACTTTATCTTACTGGCCTCTTTCAATTCAGCAAATATTAGCTAAATGTTTGCTAAATACAGGGCAAAGGACAAGTGAGATACAGACCCTGCCCTCACAGATTTTAAATCCTAACAGAATTGATCCTGATTCCATACTTCCTTTCTTACATTTCTCCTGAGAGCTCAAAATCCATTGTTTTATTAATATAATTTCTTTTTCTTTTTAAAACTGTAGCTCACATACTAATTTTCTGAAAATCTACACATTAAAAATAATGTGGCATTTTGATATGGGGGCTTTGAGGGAGCTCTTTTTATTCGGGGTCATTTAGTTATGGTTTATATATAAACCATTAAATATTCGAGTAATGTGCAAACCAGACATCCTCACCCTGTCACTGATCTTCCCAGCACTGGAGTGTGAATCCTGAACAAGGTGGGGGGTCAGAAAAGAGTAGAGGGAAGGATGTAGCTCAGTGGTAGAGTGTGTGCTTAGCATGCACGAGGTCCTGGGTTCAATCCCCAGTACCTCCATTTAAAAAATAAATAAACAAGTAAACCTTACTACCTCCCCCCCCCAAAATTAAAAAACAAAAAACAATACACACACACACACAAACAGAAAAACAGCTCTAAAAGGTGGGTGGGTATAGCTCAGTTGTAGAGCACATGCTTAACATGCACAAGGTCCTGGGTTCAATCCTCAGTACCTCCATTAAGACACACACACACACACACACACACACACACACAAAGATACAAAACAGGAAAGAGTAGAGGATGAGAAATAAAACGAAGGTCTAGAATGAAATACGAGTGAAGGATGAAAGTAAAATTGAGTATGTCTCTTACAGGAAATATTTAGTACTAACCAGTAGTAATTCTGCTTTTGTGAAACAGTATTAAAATATATTGCTTTATTTCAGTGAATACCACCATCTCCAGATGGTTTTCAGAATGTTAAATAAAACTAGTTTCAGCTACATCCCTCAGGCATACTTCTATTAACGTTTCTCATCAAGAGAAATGTTGATTTATTTCTTTGTTTGCTATCTCTTGTCATCCTTGGAAAAGTCATCCCATAATTTATCTATTTATCTATAAATAGATAAATTTATTTATAAATAAATAAATAAATTTTTATTTATTTATAAATAAACAAAATTTATTTATATTTGTTTTTATACTGGAATCAAGTATAAGAATCTTCTCAACTCCTCTTCTGTAGCCCACTAATGCAGCCCTTCACTCAGTTCTTTGCAGAGGCTTGCTTCACAAGATTTCCTTCCTTGAGTATTGTTTGATCTGATCATTTCTTGTCCCAAAAGCCTAGAATCACTTCCACTTTCTTCTTGGGTCAAAGTAAAATTATTGATTTAAACTTGAGTCCTTTAATGGTACTTGACTTACTGAGTTCCCATAACTAATTTCCTGATCCACCACTCAACCACAATTTGTACTTTATGCTTGGGCCAAGGAAATTTATTTTTCCTTCCCCTTGACACCCTTCATTATCTTTCACTGAATCACCACTTATGCTATTCTCCTCATTTGACCCATTGTAACTCAATTAGTTCTCTTAAATTTTCAGGTCTTGCTAAAGTAGAGTCATCCTGAAATAGTTATAACCCTTAGCCACTGTGTTAACTGAAAGAACACGAACAAGTCATTTAATTTCTCCAAGGCTCAGTTCCTTCATCTGTAGAAAGGGAATATTATCTGTCTCTTAGGGTTTTGTAAGGATTAGGTAAGATAATATATTTATAAAATATATCTGTATTCTCTAACTATAATAAAACACCTACTACCACTGACCCAGTCACATAGTAGGTCCTGTTAAATACTTCATTTTCATTTCTATCATTTATTTTTCATAATGTTCTTGAGCACCTAATTCTTATCTATATTTCTAGGGGTGAATATAATGTAGCCCAGGGTTGGCTAGTTCTCTCTCCTATTATGTTGTAAATTATAAGAGATTTGGATTCTTTTGTTTCCTTTCTCTATTGTTTCAAAAGTTCATCACATAACAGACATTTCAACATATTGTTTCCCCTTCTATTGAGTGACTAAGCCTTATCTCTTATTCCTTGTAAGTGATTATTAGTATCCCTTAAGATGTTTCGTTGGGGTTATACCTGTTTGGTACAGTAGGGTTCATGAGCATAATTCTACTTTTGAAATAGCTAAACTAATATTTCATTAATTACAGTACATACCTATCCTCTACCTACAGTAATTTCTAACGGTTAACTTTCTTATCTCTGAACTTTCTTCTATCATCAGGATCTAATTCTGTCTGTAATATTTGTAAATATTTATGGGTTTTGCAGAATTGCCCAGATCAGTACCATCATCTGCCCTCTTGTGCTTAGTAATATCATGCATCTAGTACTTTGCTTCTTTGAGTCAAAAACAAGTTTTTTCACATTTTACCTCTTATGTAAATAAAATGTCTTGTAATTGATGGTATTTTTAAACTTTTTCTTTCTTAGTAGCATGTATAATGGTAATATTTTTATAGGCAGTTGTGTTTTAGGATTGATGAAATTTGGTAGTACTCAATAAAGGCTTGATATCATGAATTGAAGTCATACTTGGCATTTCTGTGCCTGTTAGCTACTGAAGTATATGGTACTCTTGTAACTTAAGAAACCAGGTCATTCTCAATTTGGTTAATCTCCTCTTAAAAGGATACAGATTTTCAAAAATTTTGGCCACCTCTAAGATATGCCATTCTTTTGACTTTTTCTTACCTTTCTCCATTTGTCATATCAGCAAGGTCATTTTCACCTTTGTCAGTGTTTTCATAGCCGCATGGATACAGACAGGAATTTTCTGAGAATTCTGTTTTTGAGTTAGTGTTAGGCTATGGAGTTTGCTCAGTCGTGGGTGTGATGAGGCTCACTAGTGAATTGATGCCTCCTAGAGGAACATTTTACCTGTCCTCTCTGGGACCTAGTTCCAGTTGCAGTTGTATCTCAAGAAGCTAGTGATTTCTGTAGAATCATTTGGCCTCTTTAAAATCAAATGAATGTATACAGTGGAATACTACTCAGCCATAAAAAGAATGAAATAATGCCATTTGCAGCAGCATGGATGGACCTCGAGATTGTCATTCTAAGTGAAGTAAGCCAGGAAGAGAAAGAAAAATACTATATGATATCACTTATATGTGGAATCTAAAAAAAAAAAAGGACACTATGAACTCATCTACAAAACAGAAACAGATTTGCAGACATAGTAAACAATCTTATGGTTACTGAGGAAAGAGGGTGGGAAGGGATAAATTTGGGAGTTTGAGATTTACAAATGTTAGCCACTATATATAATATATAAAAATACATTTTTAAAAAGTTTCTTCTGTATAGCACAGGGAACTATGTTCAATATCTTGTAATAACCTGTAATGGAAAAAAAATATGAAAACGAGTATACGTATGTATATGCATGACTGGGATATTGTGCTGTACACCAGAAATGGGCACATTGTAATTGTACTTCAGTTTTAAGAAATATCAAATGAATATGATATAACCTAGTGAAGAGAGCTGCTTCTTTCAAGTCACACAGACCTTTGAACTTTGGATTTGAATCTTGACTCTACCATTTATATGTTGCGTGTGTGACCTTTACTAAATTGCTCACTATTTGAGACTTCTGCTACTGTTGCTGTTACTGTTAATCACCATTACCATGTGTACTGTTGCCAACTGTTGTCAGCAGGCCTCTGAAATCTAACCTAGGATTACACCCAACTAAAATGGTGCAACTTACAAGAGCCCTAGTCTATTAGAGAAGAAGAATATGAAAGTATAAATACATATAGATTATATAAATGGTGTATCCATCTACCTTTTTAAAAAAAAAACATTAAAGATCCTCTTAAGGGCCATAGCTAGCTTTGAATAGAATTCATATAAGGGAATATAAATATTCAGATGAACTTTCACTTTTTCTTTTATTGAAAAAAGTGAAACTTTATTCTTAATCATTGTTTTCTTTAGAATGTAATTAAAAGGCAGCGTGGCTGGCCTTGGTACAAAGTGCACAGATGCAGTTCTGCAGAAGATGTGTCTTTGGCAGATGAGATTCTTCCTGTGAATGTTCTGTTTATTGCTAACATAAATATTCTATTGTCAAAACATGACTTGCTCTTTATTAGCAGCACTGACAGGAAGATTCCTATTAATGGCAGCATTCTTATTACCCATAGACCCTGTCACTTTTAACTTTGCAATTCAAAGAGAATTGTATTTGGTAATTACTTAAGATATTTCTTAACTTATTGATCCCCACCCCTGTTTAACTGAGTGAAGTTTGAGTGGCAGTTCTTCTGCTCAGTGATTTACACTGGAGCAGTCATCAAATCTGCATCTTTGTAAACAGGGGAAGACTTGCTACCTATCACCCTGATCTTACTGCCCTTCAGCCTACCAGACACACGCAGTACACTGAGCACCCACTGAGGAAGACGCATAGCTGTGGCCCCTGCCCTTAGACACTTTGCCATCTAGTGTCGAGGTAAGCCAAATACACAGTTGTTTAATACACAACTGCAGTGGTTGCTTTAGAGCTAGAGGGGCTTAATCTGAATCATACTAGTCGCTTATCTGTTGGAAAGTTTATATTCCATAACTGTTAATTCTCTGCTTCTGTGTGTCTTCCTCCCTGATTCATAATTGGCAAAGATGGTTACATCTGATCCTCACAAAAATCCTTACAACCTGACAACCTCGTTTGTTAGAGAGGGAAAGCAAGGCTCAGAGTGGCTAAGTGCAGCAGTCAGACTCACCCCACTGACTGAGTGGCGGTGTAGTCCGGCTGAAAGCCCACGTTTCCTGACTTGTGTTCAGTATATTTTCTTCTCTTTTACACCCACACCTGAGTGACTAAACTTTAGAATTAGGCGTGTCAGTGCCACTGTACAGAGGCAATATACAGAGTTCTGCACTTGAAGATGGTGTGAAGGAAACGAGCCAGTGTATTCATTGGGGCATGAATGGAGCCCCATACGGTTATTATGGCCTGAAGAAAGGTGTAAGTATGTAGAGAATGCCCAAGAGGTGCCCCAGCAAGAGCAGAAAACACGACTAGGGTTAACCCCAAGTAAGAGTGGAGGGTGTTTCTATACTGAATAGATGTTCTAAGAACTCACTTCAGCTCTTCTTTGATGACAGCATGAAACAGAAATTGTTTAGGCCTTGTGATCTTGTTCACGATTTTTCAACTTTATTCTTATTCTGAGTTGAACTGTTCAGGTGATATGATACAGGAGAAAGAACATGGCCTTTGTAGTCAAACCTCAAATCAAATCTCAGCACTCTCAGTCCACAGCTGTGTAATCTTGGGCAAGTAACTTAATTTCTCTGAGTTTTCTTATCTACAGATTAGACATAATAAGTAATATTTAACAATATAATTGTGAAGATTAGATGAGTTAACAAATATAAAATGCCTTGCACCTAGTAGGTCCTTAAGAAATACTAGGTCCTTTAAGCCTGTCCTTCAGCACTTGATGATGTGCAGTCTTCGACATCCTCCTAATTATATTTCTATCTTCTTCATCTAAAGCAGGATTTACTTAGATCTCTGCTAACTCAGCTCATGTTTCTCAGAATTGAATAATTTTCTCTTTCTTAATAGTCTATGATGGGTCTTTCATAATTATTTTTTATGAAATAATATGAAGTGAAAAGAAGTTCTCAAGTTATACCCAAAATTTAAAAAGGGTCAATTTTAATTTCCCACTATCAAGGCTTTAATAGTTTAAAAAAAAAAATTGTCTTAATTATAAAATTCATTCTTCCTTTCCATAACTAGAATATGTATAAGATAGGAAAAGTAATTGCACTGGTTAATAATGGATTATCATTTTTAACAGAATGGAAGGCATTTCTATAGGAATAATACTCTCTAGAAACAATATTTATTCTTCATAAAGAGAAATTGATGCCATTATAGCTCAGGTTATTTTGTGATCTATTACTTATTGATAAGACAATTATATTTCCTCAGATTCCTTAACTTCTATTACCTATATCCTTTTAAAAAAACTTGTGAAGATAGATGCTGTGAAATTCATGCTAAAAAATCATACGGTGAGTCTAATTTCCTTTAATTAATGACTAGAGTTTTCTGAGTAGTTTAGGTAACATTAGTAACTTTGGATGCTCTTTTGCTTTTATTAGAGTGAACACTTCCCCTTTCTTGGCATCAGTGACAGTTACAGTGTCAGTGACTTCAGGTGCCGAACCACCTTCTACACGGCCCTCACTCGTCTTCTGATGGTAGATCTAGGTAAGGTTAAGAATTTAAGCTTGATTAATAGGGGGTCAACAGTATACTTAGCATGAACCAAGAAGTATCATATTAGTGAGTACCGCATTTAACTTACTGGAATTTGCCATTTTTGACAGCTCTGCAGTTTCTACAACTTTCTAAGATTTGAGCAGTCACTTGTTAGCACCCAGAGCCAAAAGATGTACCTGTATTTAAAGTGTTTTTTTTTCTCACTTCAAATAGTACTTGCAGTAATTCTTTATGTCACAATTTATTTTCTAGATATCCTTTTATTCATTAATTTTACTGTTATGAATTGAAGAATAATCTTAAATACAGAAAAGCTTTATACCCAAAGATTTTCTTTGTAATGACATTTACTCTAGAGAAAAAAATGGAAACGATGCAAGTGCCTGACAATAGGGAACTATAAAGTTATGGCACATCCACTTACTTGATGAAATAGTCTGTAGTCATTAAAAATCATGATTTGAAGACAATGTAATACATGAAATTTTATGTTATATTAAGTAAAAAAGTAAGATGTTAAGCTGTGCAGATGATTATGAGTATGCCCACGGGCGGGGGGAGGGAACAGTGCATCCAAAAAAAGGCTTAAGTGAAATTCTTCAGAAATGTTCAATGCTGTCATTGGGTAGTGCACTATAGGGAACTTGTCCTCATTTGTGGTTATTTGAAATTTTCTTAATTGTATTACTTTTATAATGGGAAAAATTAACTTGTTTTTTAATTTGTTTCATTGAAAAGCTAAAGTTAGTCAGAAGTATCCACAGGTAGGTAGTTATCTTAGGATGGGCACTTAAGTCTCTCTGTGTTGACCGTCTTGTTCTGGATTCCCATTTTTCCCCATGTTCGAATACTGCAGGTTAAATTAATCAGTTTATAGACACATGAGACCATTCAATCAATGATATCATCCTTAGAGAATATAATACTAATAATACTTTTTTCTTCCTTTCTCTTGCAATGTATTGATTGATCCATCAACTTAAATATGATTTTTTTAAAACATGATCATATGTAAGGAAAATGGATAAATAATTGTATTTTGCACATGAAAGGCATTGACCCTTAAAATGGAAAGATGACTAAACCTTTCTCTGCTCCAAGTCTGTATTATTTTCATGCATTTCAACAGAATAAATTACCAGAAAGACGAACAGCCAAAAGTTGAGAGAAATGCAACTAGAATGATTAAGGAGCTTAGAGGGATTGATTTCTAAGGAAAGATTAAAAGAACCATGTATGTATAACTTGGCTAAGTGACAACTAGGGCTTGAGGCAAAGAGAACTGTCTATAAATATTTGAAGAGTGTAAACCAGGCATGCAAAACCCAATCATCTGCTACCTTAGGCAAGTGGGAGATCTGAGTGACAGCTTTGCATACTGCACACTGGCCTGAATTACCTCTCGGCTGCTGCCTTGGAGAGAAGAGCCGCCCAGACGTTTTGTCATCATCCTTCATAATCATTTAGAGAGCACACTGTGCCGAGCTCTGATGGTGAGGAAAAGACTCAGGCATACGGCCCCTGACCTCAAGAAGCTTGCCTTCTTGCTTTCCTGGTTGTCCAGGCATTAAAGGAGATCATGAAAACCCTTGTCTAACTATTTCCTAAACCTTAAAAATGTTCTTTTAATGGCTGTCAGGACAGAGTGAAAGAAGGAGGGAGACCAAAGTTAAAGAGAACTAGCCGGAGGAGATTTCCTAGAGGTAGGTTTATTTCACACACGTCCTCAGGACCTGGAAATGGAATGAGTTAAGATCCGTTTTCATATGGTCATCAGAGACAAAAGAACCCCTCATAAATCTGTGGTGGCTTAAACAGCAGGGTAGCACCGTCAGCATTCACAGCACTACTACACTTAGTATTGCGTTGATAACTGATAGTCATGATGTTGCCCAGAAAGATCCTGCATTGTGCACTGCCTTTTTGAAGACTACTTCTATTTAGTATTAATGTAAATGTGAGATGTGAGAAACTGAAGTAAAAATATATAATTTGAATAATGGGTTTTTATTAGGTTTTGCAAGATTAGATTCCTTTGAAATATTTAACCCAAGACAATATAAAGCATAAACTGATATTTTTTAGTTCAAGTTTTTCTTTTTTACAGGTAAATATTTGTTACATTGAAAGCAGTTTTTAGATACCTTGGGAAAAACAGAGAAAGGCTATGTGGAAGGGCCCGGTACATGGAAAATGCTCAATATAAATAAATTGAATCTGGGAATAGATAAAATTAAAAATAGCACCTATACTGAAAAATGGAACTTATACATTGTTTGGAAAGAAACGTTTTTATTAGTGTTTTCCCCTTTTTTTAATAATTAAACATATTATAATCATATATATATCGAGGGATGATTTGTGGTATATATTACCAGAGCTTTCTTCCCTTGGTTAAGAACCAGAGTTGATTTTCTTCCCAAAATATGTTGAGCTCCTTTAGGATATAGACTTTGCCTTTTTCTTGTTTTCTAGCACCAATCTCAGTATCTCTCCATTGTAGGTGCTCAGTTAGTATTTGGTGAATGAGTGACACGCAGGTATACTATAACCAAGATGCCATAATCGTGGCTTCTGAAATCAGCTCTGCCTGCCAGGTTCTCTCTGGGAGTAGCTTTGATCATGGGGCTCTCCAAGGCAAAACAAATCAAGTGGCTGATTACTTTCACAAGTGATTAGCTACACTTGGCCACTCTCGTGCTCCGTTAGTCACTTGTGGCTCTCTGCTCAAGTTATTACTTCATAGACAATCATTTGTTGAGTCTTGCTGAACACAGGTTTATTATTTGAAGTCTTGTCTCACAAACTAGATTGACTGGAATATTGCTGTTAGAATTCCTGTATTTGTGGCTTTCTAGTTTTCTGTTGTGTGTTCACTGTCATGGAAACAAGGGAAAAAGAGTGCTATTGTCAAAAGAAGCACAGATCCATGTATTAAATGAAGAAATATTAGGTAATAAGAATTCCTCTCAAATTAAACAAAGAAAAATTTGAGGAGGAACTTTTTAAATCAGTGATTTTTTTTTTTTTTTTTTTTTTTGGTAAGACTCAAATAGAAAAAAATACCTAACCAAACTGCTTGCAAAGCATTTGGATGTGATTCTTGGATTGAAATATAAAGCATATTCTAATTGAATCCTACAAAAGAATTTGAATGTTTTGTCTATAAACCACGCACATTAGAGTGAAAAAATTGGGTGTCACATTAATTGGTATTTACTTTGGAATGCTTTTTGGTTTCTATTCAATAATTTGTACTTTGTCTGAATTTAATTAGGTGCTATATGCCTCAGGTTGTATTTCAGATTAAAATGTGGAGTTTTTGGCAATAAACAGTTGTACCACTTTATCAGATTGCTCCTTGGCTAAACTAGATGAAGTGTTCACTTGTATAAAGAACAGCACTGAAAGCATTTCATCATCAGAATGATGTGATGTTTCATGTTGGCAACATTTTTTTGTATTCTAAGAAATTATAAAAATAAATACAAAAAAAATCCCTTCATGAGATAGCATACATACAGAAAAAGATAGGTGACTGACCGTATGTGCATTCACGTTAGCCCTTTCAAGAATCACTTAAAGTTCCCAAGGTTATTTTTAAATTAACTTTGTCAATCTAATAAACTAAAGGAAAGATAATATTACCCAAGCCAGTAAATGGAGAACCTCCAGGGAGCTGTTCAGTGTAAAATACTTGAATAAATAAAAACCTTTTATTTTGTTTAATTTGAATGGAGGTGAATTCAGTTGACAAGTATTGGAGAGGGGAAGTGTGGGAAAGAGCTACAACAAAGCGTTTTGTTTTATGGAGAACTAAATATTATTACTTGCAAAGGAAGTTTTTTACCAACCACAGATTTAGAATTGCTCAGTGTCACAGTTGATTTTCCTTGAACATTTTATGATTGTGCCTTATCTTGAACTACTCAAAAGAGAAGCATGTTGATGGGATCTGAGTGAGCAGTGCTTTCCTCAGATATTCCAACTCTCAGAAGCAGTCATGTTTTTTTATTTTATTTAATTTTTTTAGTCATGTTTTTTAATGATCGTGGGAATATGAATTTTCATATGGTGTTTATAGACGTTAAGAGAGAGTTCTTTCTTCAGAGATGAAGGTAGCATAGTAAGCATCTACCTTTGTGGCTTATAACAGGTGATTGGCACCTGAAAATATCTCTAGCTTAACTTTGAGAAATTTTAAATGACAAGTAAATTACTTGAATAAAAAGGGAAGGGTATTCTAGAAATAGCTACTAAAGATAGAAGTGAAAATACACTGTGGAATGTAACTTTGCTTTTCTTTATTAATAATAACTAATGTTTGTTTATAAATTTATAGTTTGTAAACTACTTCGATATACACCTTCCTACTTGATCCTCACAACAGCCCACATTAAATAAGTATTATTGCATTGTTTATCTGTTAGAAAAGTGAGGTACAGAGAGATTAAATGACTTTCCCAAGGTTAGTCATGTAACTTGTAGCCCTCTGAACACATATTCTCATTCACTTTTGCTAAGCTATTACTTCGCCTTTCACATTCTCAAAATCAATTAGGAATTGTAACTTTTTCTTCCTCATTTTTATTTGAATTATTTGGACTTAATGATTGATTTGAGACTTGGGAGCAGTGAGAAGAAGGGAGAAGGGATTATTTTCCAAGCTTCTATCAAATAAACAGATAAGATTTATGTTTATGATTTGCCCTATATAGGTATATTATAGTTCTGTAGTCAGTGAAAGAATGTGTTCTTATGTCTAATAATTGGCTAAAGCATATTCTTTCTCCTGGAAAAAAGAACACAGAGGTGAATATTCCAAGAGGATTTAGAAAGTGAGAAACTTCATCAGAAATAGCAAATATTCTGATAGGAAGAATACATCAATATATAACCCATGTTCTTGACTTGGCAGAGACTATCTGGGAAATAGACATTTGGGGGGAGGGGAGTGGGCAATAAGGGGTAAAGAAGCAGCTGGAAATACTTAGAATCTATAATGAGATAATTAAGACTAATTAGCTGGCCCTGTAGGCAGAAAGCAGCCCATTAAGTCCAGATCCAGTTTTAATAACTTACCTGGTTCTGAGGGTAGAGAGTCCAGAGCACCCCAGGGAATGAGATGCTTCAGGGATGAAACTTTTAGGGTAGGTTTCTTGGATAGAAAGTATAATGGGCTGCAGTAGGCAGTGTATTTTTCTTCTGGGAACTAAAATAAACATTCTGATTCCCTAGGGAGAGGACCTAAAGGGAGCCTCAATTTTCTCATCTATTAAATGGAAATATCTACTTTGAAGTGTTGCCATGTGGGTGAAATAAGATAAAGATGTGTGAAGGGACCTAGAAGAATTCCTGTCACAAAACAAGTACTCAGTATATATTAATTAAGACAAGTATTTATTGAACGCACTGTTACGGGCACTGGCTGACACTGGGACCTCAAAATAAGGCAAATCCAGTACCCTTAATGCAGCTACTCTGCCTTCAGTACTTGGGCTCTTATTTTCCTGTGGAAACAAGAACTGATGACACTTCCTGACAGACACTGAAACATCCTGCCTTCCTGAAGCCGTAAGTCATTTCAAAGGCAGCTAGAACTTGTAGGCAATTTAGAGGGCAACTGAAATGAAAACCGAATTTGAGCCCAAGATAAATCTAGTGATGCACATTTCTCAAGACTTTTTCTAATAGGACTTTAGTAATGCTATCCTAATGAAGTACTGGGGAACAGCAGGTGATGTAGGCCGAGACCTGCAAAAGTCACTGGCTCTTAAGAGATTACCTGTTGGTACTCGGTTTTAAATGGGTTACAGTTGACCCTCAGTGTCCATAGGGGCCAGGTTCCAGGACCACTCCCCTGATACCAAAATCTACATTTGCTCAAGTTCCTTATATAAAATGGCATAGTGTTTGCAAATAACCTGCACACGTCCTCCCATATACTTTAAATCATCACTAGATTGCTTATAAACCTAATACAGTGCAAACAATTGCCACCTGTGGCAGATTCAAGTTTTGTTTTTTGGAACTTTCTGGAATTTTTTTCCTGAATATTTCTGATCTCTGGTAGGTTGAATCCATGGATGTGGAGTTTGTGGATATGGAGGACCAGCTGTACTTTCTTCACTCACTGCTTCTATATCTCCTTGTTTGTGTTTGTCTCTACTCTTAATTCTCCCTAGTTTGGAACAGAGCTCCGTAGCATTAGACTTGATGTTACCAACTATATTAGTTTCCTAGTACTATTTTAACATATTACCACAAACTTAATGGCTTAAATATTACAAACTCACTATTCTGAGTACATTTAAAGGGGGGAAGGGTGGGAAGCAAACCCAGATTTTTGTTGTTGGGTTTTGGGGGTTGTTTTTGAGATTCACATATCATAAAATTCATCCTGTTAAAGTGTATAATTAAGTGGTATTTAGAATATTCACAAGGTGTACAATCATCACCTTTATCTGATTCTAGAATATATTCCAACCCTAGAAAGAAATCCTGTACCTTAGTCACTCCTCATTACCCCTACCCCCAGCCCCTGGCAGCCTTTTTTTTTTTTTTTTTTTTTTTTAACCCTGGCAGCCTTTAATCTACTTTCTGTCTCTATGGATTTGTCCATGCTAGACATTTAGTATGAATGGAATCATATAATACAACCTTTGTGTCTGGCTTCTTTCATATAGCATGCTTTTGAGGCTCATCCATTTTTTAGCATGTATCAATGCTTCCTATTTGTGGCTGGCTAATATTCCATTGTTTGGATATACCACATTTTGTTTATTCATTCATTAGTTGACGAATAGCTGAGTTGTTTCCACCTTTTTGCTGTTATCTAAATGCTGCTCTGAACATTCGTGTGTTAAGTTTTTGTATGGACATATGTGTTCAGTTCTCTTTGAGTATACACCTAGGAATAAAATTGCTGGATCATATAGCAACTCTGTGTTTAACTTTTTGAGTAACTGCCAAACTGTTTTTCACAGTGGCTGCATCATATTATATTGGCTGCATCATATTATATTGGCTGCACCATTATACATTCCCACCATCTTAGGTTTCAAATTATACAAAATAAAAAATGAAGTGTCCTCCAAATAAAATATCTGAAAGCCAACATATTAATTATATACTTATTCATGTATTTGTAAATACTATTTATTTGTATTTTAATGTGAGTTACCTGAGGAAAAAAATTGAAAGTCATAAAATGAATAACTTTCTGTTAAATCAGATCCTTGAAAATCTAGTAGAGGGGATTTAGCTTTGGGTTTTCCCTAAAAGCTGAAGAATTATTATTTTTATCTATGCGTGACTGAAACCTTATGATGTTATGTTAATATTTACTTTTCCTGCTGCCAATGAAAATATTAGCCTATAAACTGACACTTCGTCTTCAAATTATACTGGTGTGTGGGCCCTTATCTCTTTAGAAAAAAACTGGCAGCTTCAATTATTATTCATAAAATGATCACACATAACATTTGGCGTATTAAATACATGACTGCATACTTGAATATGAAGTTATAACAGAGTGAGCTCATGTTTTCTCTTTCCATATCAGAAACGGTAAATGATACCTCTGTGAGTAATACAAATTACTCTGTGAGTAATACAAATTAGGACAAAATTCGTTAATAGGTGTTGTATAAAGTTGTTGGCATGACATAAACAAAAACGACCAGTTTTCTAGCTTAGAAGATAACAACTTATCACATTGAGTAACAGGAACAGTGCTAACTGAAACAAACATTTCTGTAGGAATAACGCACCCTTGTCCCTCATTTGCCTACATTAAACCCTAGTGATTTGCTGAGGAATTCTTTTCTCCTCAGAACCAAGCTAACTGTTCTTCACCCTCTTCTAACTTCATGCACCTGCAAAATGAAGATTCTCTGACCCTGACTTAAGTTCCCACCTCTGACACCTTCCACCCCATCAGAGACATGGGGGAAGACAGTGAGGTTGGGAGTGAAACATACCTTCCTGGGGACCCTGGTTCACTGGCATTTACCAGCCAGAGGGTATTGAACAAACGGTGTAACTCTTTCAGCCTCTCTGTTCACACAAAGAATGAAGAAAACCATACCACTTCGTAGGATTGTTGTGACCATTAATGACTTGCAACAGTGCTTTGAACATAGTAAGAACATAGGTGGTTATTTAGTAAATTAAGTACCGGATTCAATGCCTACACATAATAGGCACTCGGGAAATATAACTGCCGTTATTCAATCACTACACAAATATTTCTTGAGCACCATACCCTCTAGGCACTGAGGATACAGCCATGATCAAAACAGAGCAAGTTTGGAGGAGAGGGTATAACTGAGTGGTAGAGTGCGTGCTTAGCGTGCACAAGGTCCTGGGTTCACTCCCCAGTACCTCCATTAAATATATAAGTAAATAAATAAATGTAATTATCTCCCCCCAAAAAACGAGCATTAATTAATTAATTTTAAAAAACCAGACCAAGTTCCTTCCCCAAGGAGCTTACATTCTAGTAAGGAAGACAATGAATAAATATGTAAATTAATAGCCAGTCATAGGAAGCCCCATAAGAAAAGTGAAGTGGTTTATGGGATTAGAAAGTGGGTACGGGCTGGGGAAAACACTCTGTGGTACTGTTTTAGGTAGAGTGGTCAGGGAAGGCCTTTCTGAGGAAGTGACACTTAATTAGTATTGCTGCTCACATTACTTTCTTTAGTATTTGCTCCTTAACTTCTCCCTGCAGATTTTGGTGGCTTGTCTCATATGCTCCTGATACCCCTATTTGTCTCAAAATTTAAGCAAAGAGATGGAATCAGGAAGTTTTTTGATCTGTAGCTCAGTATACTAACTGAAGGGTTTAAATGTTCAAGTCCTGAGTTTGTCTTTGTTCTGAGTAACCATCCTTGCCTTCTTCCCAAAGGAAGGGCATTGAAGTAGCAACCTTGAGGTCACACTTGATTTGATCACCGTAATCACCCCTCTGAAGTCCATGTTAAACTCAAAACAACAAAAATGCTAATGGCTGTCACTTATTAAGTGCCAGACACTGAGCAAGGGGACTTACAGGTGTTTTGTCATTCAGTCTTCACAGCTAACTTTATGAAGTACATATTGTATCACTTAATTACAGATGAGTGAAGAGACTTTATCCAAAAAGAGACAGCTAACCAGGGTAGAGCCAGGATTCAAGCTCAGAGCTCTGAAAGCATCCACTCTTTCCAGCACGCTTATCTGCCTGCATTGATCATTATCACCATTCTCATTAGTTCCATATTTAGAAAATACTTTATCTTTTTTTTTAACACCTTTATTGTGGTATGGTTCCTGTACGGAAAACTACACATATTTCAGATGTACAATTTGGTGAATTTTGATAGATGGCAGAAAATACTTTATCTTAGAAGAGTAAGGTTACATAGTTTAAATATAATGTGCATATATGTTTATATATTTAAGGATTTGATAATGTTTACTTCAGTTAGTCATTTTTCTATACCAAATGTTAAGAGAATAAGGTATTTTTAAAATTTACCTTTAATTGAGCAACTATTTTTCATTCAAATACACTATTTCCCTAATATGTGCCAGGCACTGTTCTACGTGCTAAGGCTATAATCCTAGTACTACCACTATTTATTGAGCACACTTTATTTTTGCTGTGTAATAACATTTAATATATACGACAAAGATAGGTATTTTTATCCTTATTTTATAGATGAGAAAACTGAGACTCAAATATTAGCTAAATTATGATTAGCTAAATATCCAAAATTGAACAGTCTGTAGTGGAGCCAGACACTAGGTCTGTTTATTGGAGAATCTTACCTACATCTTCTTCACAGAGAAACACAAAGATGCAGTCTCAGCTCTCCAGAAGCAAAACCAAGATACTATCAATATAGGCTGATAGATCTAATAATTTACATACGCATGTTATAGATGTTATCTCATTTAATGCCCACAGTAACCCTCATCAAATGGTGGGTAGTGGTGGAATGAGGTGAGTGGTGTTATTAGTGTTATTAGCTAACTGCCTGAGTATCTGCAATTCGTGGCAGACTGATCGATCTATCTATGGTAAAGAATCAGGCAAAATGCTATAGGAACCAAAGGAAGAAGCAGGGTACTTTCAGTGGAACCTTAGAGAGTACTTGAAGGGGAGCTTAGCTCAGACATTGGGAAAGCTACTATTTGACCTCAGCTTTGAAAAATAAGAATGGCTTTTGTAAAGGTCTCTAATGTTATCACCAGATGACAGAAAGTGTTTCTGAGGGAACAACTTGGTCACTTAGCCAGTTGACAGAGCAGGGATTATCATTTGGTTTGCCTTACCCTTCACCTAGCACCCTGATCCTTGTCTAGAACAGCATACTAGGAAAGACTCGTGGCTTTTTGACATCTCTTTGTGAACAAAGCTAAGTCCCTGATTCTGTTGGACTTCAGAAATAAATTACATCAGGTAAGAGGGAAAAGAGGATTCACAAAAGATCAGGGTCAGCCAGATCAGCCACAATTTAAGAGTCAAAAGATCCCAATTCTGCCACTGATCTTCTGTGTATGTGGCCTTGGACCTCAGTCTCCTTATCTGTAGAATAATGTATAGGCAGGTGTGTCTCAAACATTTGCATGCATCTGAATTACCTGAAGGGCTTCTTCAAACAAAAATTGCTAGGTCCCAGGAGATCTGGGTTGGAACCTGGGATTTTATATCTAACAGCTTCCCAGGTGATGCTGATGCTGCTAAGTCAAGGACTGAACTTTGAGGCCCATTTGAGAACCACCGGTATCTTCTCTAAGATCTTGTTTCTTCTCTAATGCTCTATTTAAAAACTGATAGAAATCAAGAGGTCTGGACAATATAGTTACACCTCCAGCTAAGTATGCTAACTTAAGCAAGTTGCTCAACCTTTCCCTGCCTGTTTCCTCTTCAGTGAGGTGGGGCTTACAGTTCCCTGTGTCATAGGATGAATGAGAGAACTTTCTCATTTGAAGGCAACCTCTTTTGAAAAGGATACTATATAAATTGTCAATTGTGCGTATCCATGTGTTAAGTGAAGACTCTACCTTCAAAGTGAAAAAAAAATAGAAAATGTTTCTTTTCCCTCTTTCCTTTGAAGAAAAGGAAGCTTATTGTAAGAGGAAGTATACTTATGAAGAATGTACTTAAAATCCAAATGATCCATGAGGGACCCCATCCAATTTGGCAGATAAAAGTTTCCCTGACATTATTAACAAGTTAATTTTTTTTAAGAAAATAAATAAAAGAGAGTAATAACTTAGAGCTATCTGGGCACCTGAGTCTGTGAGCCCTTTAGGGCGTTGGCACCTAAAGAGAGCAGGGGTAAGATCCTGTTCTCTGAGGCTTTTAAAGTGGATTTCCTTGAGGCATCAGGGAAGCTCTGGGGGCCCTAAGAGCTGAAGGGCTGAGATGCCTGGGGCATGAATCGGTTTGATCCAATAAAGAACCAGGAAAAAAAAATGGCTGGTAAGTAATTTTGCTATTTTATTTGGTGCAAAAGAGAAGGCAGAACACCAGAATATTCAATGAGCCAAAACACAAAATGTGGTATGGATGTAAATGCAGGCTACCCCTTCTCAGGAACATTTTGAAGCCTGAATGAAGCACTCATTCTGGAGATTTATGGACAATAGCATGCCTTTTAAACCGTGGTGACCCTTTTGTTTTTCTGATAGGCGAAGATGAGGACGAATTTGAGAATTTCATGCTGCCTCTTACAGTCTCTTTTGAAACAGTATTACAGATATTCAACAACAACTTTAAGCAAGAGGATGTAAAGGTGGGTTTGTTTCCAAACATGAGAAAAGACGATTTTGCTCATACTAGGGTAACTAGATGCAGGAATATGGTTCTGCATATTTGCATGTGCTCTGTGCCTCATCAGTCTTAACTTCCCAGTTGCATATGTCTTTGAGTTGTACTTTTCATGTAAGCACTTTTCTAGTTTCTTATACAAGTGGACTTTGAGGTCATCAAGTGATTTCAGAGAATCAGCTTATGATTAGATGACACGTTTGTCTCTCGTGGCAGTTAGTATCTTTTAAAAGAACATTTCTCATGGGTACACCACCTTAAACATCCCTGTTCCCTCATCTACCGCACATTGTGTTTCCACATATTCATATGGAGGAATGCACAAACATACACATGCTAAAATACTACATCTCTAAATATTTTTTTAAACAAGAATTTATATAAATCAAGACTTTATTAAATGGCTAGGCATATGTGTATAAATAGGAGCCGGTCTTGAAGTATTGCGTTCTTAAACTGAACAAAGTGATTAGGATAACTGATAGCTAAATAAGGTTTTTATGTGCCTGTGGGAGCCATATTAGGATTGATTTGACAAGTCAGTTCAGCTGTGGCAACAGTCATAATATCTAAGACAACATTATGTTTTATTAGTAAAATCCTTAAGTGTAGCAAGCTGTTTGTGACAGAACAGCCCCATATTTTAATATGGGGGATGGGAACACAAGATCTGCTAAATAGGAATAGCATCTTCTGAAATTCTAATGTATCAGGACTATATTAAATAGATTGACACTGACTATTATTCTTAAAAGACTAATAAATATATCCAGAGAATGTAGGCACTGTTGTTGGGACTTGAGTCTTGTTTTATTGTTATTTGAAATATCTTAAAAATACTGACCATCATTTTGTATGGCTCCTCTTCTCTCTACAAAAAAAAAAAAAAAAAAAAAATTAACAGTCAGAAGTCAAATAGAAGAATGATGGCCTTTGGTGATTATTTAGTGTAATCCTTCTGCCAAGAAGTAATTAACCAAATACTATACCTTTTCATTTGAAATAGATTTTGAAATGAATGTTTGTCGACATACAGTAGTCATAGAATTTTAAAACCAAAAAGAGATCATAAAGACTTTCTGTGTGTTTATAGTCTTGCTGAAAGTCTTCACTAGAGTTTCTACTCAGGTTAGCTATATTTGAGTTGTCTTCCAAATATTTTTAATGACCCAACAAAATCTTTGTAACTTTAAGGTGGCTATTGCTGCTCTTTGTATCAAAAAGAAGCAATGAGGTTGAAAAACACCATCTTTATAAAAATTACATTTGTCTCATTTGAAGATTTCATTATACTCCAAGCCCGTTTTGATGTAATCCCATCTAGTTTGATAGAAACCATCTTCCTAGAGTCATATTTAATGGAGTTCCAGTGATATATCCCTAAACCAGCAAGTTCTTAACGACCCTGGAAAGTGACTGCTTGATTACACTTTAACGGTATTTGCAAATAAAATCACAAGTAATTAAGGGGAAATCTCCAGGCTTTTGAGCAAGTTTGATGCATGATAACTGCCTGATTCAGCTTCATCTAGAGTAATGCTGTGTAGGCAACAGCTACTGAGATCAATAGCAACGTAATGATAGTGGCAGAATTAAGTGAGTAACCTGAGAACTGTGCCTCAGAATGCATGCAGCTGCCACGAACCAAGGCCACACAGTGCACTCCGTGCTTCCGTCCTAAATGTTCATCAAAAGACGCCCTGCAGGAAAATGGAGTTAGATGCTCTTTATTGCTGATCGTGTCTCTTGCCACATTTATCAGGGAAATTGGATTAGCAGTTGGCAGCTGCAGGTAGACAAGATTCTGCAGTGATTAAATATGCAGCTTGGCTGCATTTGTTGTGACAGACCTTTAGTAAATTCTACTGTAAGCACCATCTGTCTAATTTGTATAAAGAAAACTTGGTGCTTTAAGCTACCGATAAAGAACTAAATCTGTTGCTTTATCATAAACAAAACTTTTGCACTAAATGCTTTTAAATGTAATTTATTAGGTTAAGGCTATTTTTCTATCATGATGAATAAATAATACATGCAAAAAGTGCTTTCAGGTACTTCATTTTGCAAGTACTAGAGATAAAAACAGTTCTGTTTTGTTCTTCAATAAAGTATTTAGTATTCCAATCCACGGGAGGTGATGCTGTTAAAATATCTCTATGAAAATGCCACAGGACTGCCAAATTCATTTAATTTGCAATCCTTACCAGGATTTTCTAACTCCCTATTTATAGATATTTTTCAAATGCGGATTTCAGGATGAACATAAACATTAAGGACCTACGTTGCCAAATTGAAATATGGTTTTGAGGGGAGGAAATGTTGCAAAACTCTTAAATTTATAGCTTTGTTTTCTTACTTAGTCCTAATAAAACTGAAGAGAACATTGAATTTTTGTCTTGGGTTTTTCTTTTCAAAGTAAAGGGGAAAAGAAAGAAATTGCCGCGACAAACCCTGGCTCTGAAGCATTAGTTCACAGTGTATGTTTTTCCGCCTATGATTGTATTTATAGTAAAATATGGTCCAGTCCTCTAACTCCACGTGCATCATTTTTGATTTGGCCGTGATGTCATTGGTTTTAAAGAAAATGAATGAAGACTTCTCTGAGGAAGAGGAGCAGTTAAATAGGAACCTGCTATCTTTAGTCCCTTCGTAAAAACTCCACAATGTTAAATTATTTAAAATCCTAGATTTTCAGCATGCGCACATTAAAAGTTTTCGCACTAAGTGCCAAATGTTGCAAACAGCACTTTAACAGAATGATTTTGCTTTGATCCCTGTAGCAGTTCCTGAATAATTTATCACAGGTTATTGCCTTAATTCTGGAGAGGGATAGAGCAATAAAGGCAGATGAAAACACTCCAGTTGAAACACCTTGGGGCCTGCTCATTCCTCTGACACGGCTCTTTTGTTGGAACTATTTAGAGGTTATTAAGATGTGTCTCCAGAATTAAGAGTATGCTGTAAGGATGAAGACAGCCATCTTAATTCTAAAGACAAAGCACAATGACCCTTCACCTTCTTTTTCTTTGTTGTTATTATATAGGAGAGTTATGAGGATAATATTATAGCTGCCCCCAGTAGTGCCACTACAGTAAAGGGTCTGTCAGACTTTCCATTAGAAACCCTGTTTTGGGGGTCAGGGTGGAAGGAGCCGCATTTCAGCTGTTTCCCAGCCCATCCGTCTCACGCTTGGCACACAGACAACCGTTCACCATGCAGAAGACTGAAGCACCAAGCAGCTTCTCCTGGAACTATCCAAAACAGGAATCTGTAGGATTTGATACCCCAGTCCTGGCCCACTCCCCCCAAACAGCCTCTTTAAAAACACAGGAGCCTCTCACTTTTCACATTAGTCAAGTGTTGACCAACTGCAACTTTCAAAATAAGCCTCTTTGTACTGTTTTAAATGAGATGGTAAATTATGGCTCCACCTCCATTAAATTTCAATCAGAAATTTAATATAAAATCTCACTCTGTGAAATTGTTTGGTATCCTGGTTGAGCACCTAGTTAATAGTTTTCCTTGTCTCATCCCAGAACTGGTTATGTTTTGGCTACCAAGAAAGTACTCCTTTAGGGTTGTTTGAGTATCTCTGTAGATTATTCCAGTTTTCTTGCTGCTTTGAGATGAAAAGTTATTTGAGCATAAGGAATCTGTTTCTTACATTAACACTGCACTTTGCTGCTTATTTGAATCTGTTGAAAGCATATTGAGTTATGATATTGTCATATGCTTCCTCTGCTTTGTAGTAACATTTTCTAAAATTAAACACTGATGTAATTTCATAGATTTGAGTCCGTTAGAGCCCTTCTATTAACTTGGCTTCTTTGAAAGGAAAAATTTTTGGTAAAATAAATATTTACCTTTTTGTGTAATAGGGGTAGTCTAAAATATTTTGAGACTTTTCTACTAGACACAACTCATGGTTCCTGTTGACTAATTTAGAGTTGAATGGTGAGTACCTTATGTATATGTGAAAACTTAAGATTATTTGAAGAGTAGCCTGTAACCTATAAGTGTACATAATAAAAATAGAACAAAAAAGCACTTTAACAGAAAGGCTGCAAAGTGAATTAAAATAGAATTATTTTTAAGAAAAAAACTTCTTAGAAGATATATTTTGTTCTGGAAGCTATAAGAAACCTGGAAAGCTGAGGAGGGGAATAGGTTCCAGGTGGTGAGAACAGTTTACTTAAAAGGCAAAATGATTTTGAAAAAATAGCAGTCACATGAGAACTAAAGGGAGACTGGCCGATCAGAGAGAAACAAGGACTGGTGAGATTATGAAGTGGAAAAGAGTAAGTTATTTAAAGAAGCAAAAGCAGAAATTCAGGGTTTACAAATTCAGAAATCCAAATTACCATCATTCTATAAGCTGTTAGGCAGTATAGAAAGGGCATATTCTTATAAACAACCTCTAGTTATGTTGAGTCACATTTTAGGTTTAGGGTTTTGCAGGGGTGGGGAGGGGGAGATGAAAAATTACAGCTACTCTGACAGATAAACTGTTTCCTGCTTTGAAATGTTTGTTCGCCATTAAGATGAGGGTCAGGATTCACTTCCAAGTCCTTAATGATAATTTAAATGCCTTCCTAAAGAGATTTTCATTTATTACCAAGAGTGTGAGGAAAAAGGAAATCTGATAAAAAGAAAAGTTTAGAGACCATTTTCTGGCAGAATATTTCCACTGAAACAGTATCTTCAGAAATCACAGTTGCCTGTCTCAATTATCCCACCCCCTTGTTTTGCAATTATGTTTATTTGTACTCTTTGTTGTGACAGTGTAGCATCTGTTCGTAGGTTTTCTTTTTTTCTTCTCAAGTATCATCCTAAGGACAGCTTAATTAAGAATCCAGAATGCAAGTCAGATCTCTTTTATTTACAAGTTTGTTTTGTTTTGTTTTTCTCTAAAACTAAATATTTATGGAACACTTAGACATATGTATCAAGCTCTTGTTAGGCATTTTTACATAAATTTATTCTATTTTTTCCTGACAGTGCATCTGTGAGAGAGGCAGTGTTAGCCCCTTTTAAAGATGAGAAAACTGAGACATAAATTGTCTTGCCTTAATAAGTCTTACAGTTAAGAAGTAAAGCTGGGTTTAAATTCAAGTCTTCTGATACTGAATATAGAACGACTTTTTCCTTACAACTTGTCCTTGCTTGGGAATGTGAGTGCATTCTGAGTGTGTCATGGTACAAATAGGTGACCTGACCAGTTTTATTTTGTCCTAAGTTACTAAGGATATTCCTTAGGGACCTTTAAATGCCAGTGTGCTTTCAGGTTAAGCTTCAAATTGCATAATGGGACTGATTTCTTGCACGCTAATGTGGCTAAGATTTGGTGTTATTAAATAATGTCTAGACCCTGTACATTTCTGTCTTGTAGAATTATCAATCCTCATCTTTTCTTTTCCTAACTTGGCATTATTCAGAAATAAAATATGTTAAGAATCTAAATGTTCCTAAGCTATTGGAATTATAACTTAGCTCAATTTTTAAGAAGCAAAGTAGAGTTGGTCAGCAGATTTGATGGTCTGTTTGCTTAAAAAGTCTATGATTTTCTATAGAACGGTCTGAGCGAGACATTTTAGCTAATGAATCAAAATCAGATATGTGGTCATTATTGCCTGATTATTACTCCATCTGCTCTGTGCTAACGTGAAAATCAATTACAGTGTCTCTTTCCCACTGACAGCGTATGTTGATCGGGCTGGCAAGAGATCTTCGAGGGATTGCCTTTGCACTGAACACAAAGACCAGCTACACCATGCTGTTTGACTGGATGTATCCTTATTACACTGTGACAATACCAGCTCTGTGCACAGAGGGATGCCAGGCCCCTGGCTTTCGTTTAATAGTATGGCACAGTAGGGAAGAGGAAACAAAGCTAAATGAACTAATGTGTAATCAGCTAAAAATTACAGCACAGTGGCAGCAGCACAGATAACTGAGCACAGCATTTGGAAACCCAGCCCAGAGAGGTCACTTTTTTGGGGGCCATTAAATATTGACAACTTAAAAATCACATCCTGAAATGATTGTTTATATTTGGGTTGCAGGGATAATTGTGCCAACGTCTTTAATTCGGGATCAATGAATCCTACCATTTGGCATTTTCTAGGAGATTTGGATTTCTGCTCTATCTCAATTAGCAGGGCTAAGGTCACTTTATCTGTTTGAGGCTTAGCTCATCATGCTGTAGTTTTTCATCATAAAAATATCCATGGGCATGAAAAGGGGGAAATAAATGGTTAGGATGTTTCATTTGATGTAAAACTTGAATTTACCTTTGCCAAGGCTTAGTACAGACAACAAAATAAGACAACAAAGAAACAAACATCCCCCACAGAAATGCCTCTTCATGTAAGAGTAAAAAGAGCATGGGTTTAAACTCCTAGCTCTCCATTTGCTGTATAAACTTTGGCAAGTCTTTTCACTTTTTTGAGTTTCCTCATCAAAGCAAGGAGACATCGAGTATCATGGCTTATTGTAACCACTGAAATAAGTAATACACTTTTCATAGTGTCTGGAACATAATCCGTAGCTATAAATGGTTACTATTAATGTTGTTTTAACAGTATTGTGTGAATCCTCTTTGATCCTAACTGAAAGTGATAATTTATACAAGTCATATAAGTGTAACAATGTTTTCACCCCTTTGTACCTGAAACCATGAAAGCAAATACGAAAAACTCTATAACCTTAAAGCTATTTTATTTTTTAAGTTACATTATTTCTTAGTTGCTCTTTTCGAACCCTTCTTATCAAAATTCCCTCATAAATTAAATTGCAAAAAAAAAACTTCATAAAGGCAGTCTTCAACTATTAATGGCAGAGTTATGGCCAAAACATAACGAACAAGATCTGGGCATGTTTTAGGGAGAACACTACGCATTAAATAAATTGTTTAACATTAATTTGAATAGTGACTTATGTTTTTAGTTACTGTTAAAACCTGCTTTATCAGATTTATGTGCCCATAGAAAGGTTAGAGAAGAAATTTCCATGTCATTGAGGAATCATATATATCTCTGTATCAGGATACAAATTACACAAAAAGATTGTAGATTTTAACATGTGAAGTCATATACTTCTTTTAACTGTGAAGAATTAACTGGCATTACATATGACCATTTTGTTCCTCTAAACGTAAATAGGAGCTCACAAGGTAAAAACATTATTTGACAGAGTATGGAAGCCTTGTTTTGGTACTTTAATTGATGTTGCTCTTGAAACCAAGCTGCAACTCTAGGATGCCCAGCAATTAACGCTTCATGTTTGCCTCATGAGCAGTCTTAACCAAAAGTCAGGATCAGAACTTTCCCCTCAGCATCAACGATTATAAATATCTGTCATAATTGATACTGACTAAAATACATATAGAACATACTGTAATTTAAGTTTCTAATGAAGTCTGTTTTCCATTTCCTCACGTAGCTCCTTTTTGGCACCTATCTGAAATGAAACTTTTGTCCAGCAGATGGCAGAAAATAGCAAATGGTAAACCTTGGGACTTCCTTTCCTGTTTTGGACTACAAACCATTGTCTCCTCCTTTTGACCAAAGATGTTGATGTTATTAGGGTCAGAGGTGGAGGGCGAAGTGCCAGTTATGCAGGAAGCTGCGTTATACTGCTGAACAGCGTGGCTTGCTACTGGCCTTGCTTATAATAATTGAGTTTCAGTAGCAAATCAGCTTCCTTGGGAAAAGGCCAAAGGCTTTTCATAATTGTATTGACAACAAAATGAATATGATAAATGGTGTTCATTCAGTTGAGACAAGATTTATAGTTTTCCTTTGGGCAAAGGATGAAGAGCAAATATTTATAATAATAGTAAAATTTGGTTAAAAGTTACATTATTTGATAATTCAAAAAGCTTTATTAAAATATTTTGAAATACTTTAAGCAGTTTCAGGTGATAAAGTACAGATTCTCTCCAAAGTATTCTAGTAATGTAAAAATGAATAAGTATATGATAAAAAAAACATGGATATGAAAGTCATTTATTCTTCCTGAAATATTGATATGTCAAACCGTCAGTGATGATTCTCACATTACTGCTGGGGAAAGTATTTGCCTTTTATCCACATAAATGTGTGTTCTTTAATTTGCTATACAGTCCTTAGCATGCAGAAGAAACGTCCTTTAAGAGCACATGTCATCTTAAAGTCAAAATGCATTTTATTTATGGCGATTATTTGATAAAATGCTGTTTTAGCGGTTAGCTATTTAATTCAGAAACATTTCTATAAACACTGACTGCATTAACTGCTACATGAACTACATTGCTTATCACTCTGTCCTTCCAAACCTAAATTGCCTGAAACTGCACAGCAACCATGTTGATAAATTGTTCCACTACTGGAAAATTGAAGAAGAATCATTGATATGCCCCTATAGTTAGAATGCAACAATATAAAAGCACCTTACTTTGCAGTGCATTGAGTCACCTTCTTTAAACTTTTCCCAGATCATACTTAGACTGAAGTACCAAAAATCAGGGAAATAGGAAAAAAAAAAAAAAAAAGAATGTATACGATGCTGTTTCCTCACACTCATTCTTTTAATGGTCATAAACCCGATCTTTGAGTCCACAGTTTTTCAGTCATCAGTCAGTGCTGTTGACTCATATGCATAAACACATTGTACAAAGACAGGTTAAGACCACGAGGTATGTAGAAAAGCACAAACTTTGGAACAGGACACTCTTAGATTTCAGTCCTGGTTTTACCAGTTAACAACCTTTAGGGTTTGGGGTAAACTTCTTGCTTAATGTCTCAGAATCACAGTTTTCTCCTTCATAAAACAGGGGTAATAGTACCTATCTCACAGGTAGGTTGTAAGAAGTGAGTAAGCTGACATGTACAAAGGGCCTAGTACGGTGTCTGGCACGAAGTAAACACGCTCCACCGCTGTTGTTTGTTCCTTTCCCGAATATGGAATGAGACGAAGGAATCCCATTTGCCCACTTACTCTGCAAATTTGACTAAGGACTGTGCTGGGTTTCATGAGGGATATAGATTGCTTAGACTCAAATCCTACCCCAAAATGAGCCTATAGGTTAATAGAGTCAGTTAGGTACCTACACAAGTCAATGTAATGAAGTATAGAAGGTGATTCATGCCGTGACAAAGATACAGATAGAGTGATCGTGTTTAGCTGGGGCATCAGGAAAGGCTCTGTAGAGGTGAAGATATTTCCCTGGATCTTACCAAATAAGTAGGATTGGACTGTTGGGACTGTGAAGTAAGGAGTTTCACTTGGTCTAAGCACACGTTTAGGAAGAATAGTGGATATGTTTTGTTATAGATACCACTTATTCTGTGGTTGGACATACGGGTTGTCTGGGACCCTTGAATATTGGGCTAAGGAATTTAGACCCTTATTCCATAGATTTTTTATAGAACAAGTAATGGTCTTGATTGACTAACAGAATCAGAGTTGTGTTTCAAGAAGAGGATAATCAGCAGTATATTGGAAGAACTGAAATAGAAAAAAAAAAAAAGCAAACCTGAAAAATTGTTGTTCAACAGGCACTTTTTGAGTGCATTGTACCAGGCATGAGGAATGAATAAAACAATTCCTTTTTACAAGAATGAATAAAATGGATTGCTCCTTAGAAGCTCATAACCTAGTGGCTATAACAAATAACCAATAAACAATCCATGAGCTGTAACAAAGAGGCATGCAGAGGACCAAATGAATATATAAGAGGAAGAGATTGGCGTTTGGGGCAAAAAGACTTCCCGGGAAGTGAAAGTTGAGCTTGGTGTTGAAAGATGTATAGGCATTTGCCAGACAGAGAGAATAAAGGCTCCCCAGCAGCATTTGCCTCTATGAACAAAGATACAGACGTTTCACATTCAAGGCATATCTTTAAAATAAGCTCTGAGCTTGCAGGCTATTTCTTTCTGGTACCACGTTCTCACACTCAACAGTTTTAACAAAACTCTTTTGTTGCCCTCTAGTACATTAGAATTATTTCTCTACTATGAAATCCCAAAGGGAAAGAATTATGTTTTTACTCATTTTTGTTTTCTTGGGGTGTAGCACATGGTAAGTACTAATAACTACTGGATGGATGGACAGATGGATGGATGGGTGGGTGTTGTCAAGAAGCAAACCTCGTACTTTTCAGTTTTTCTTATTTGGCATCTTATAAGGCAATGTCCTATCATTAATGTTTTTGAGTTTTCATTTATCTGTTGTAGACCTTAGGAATTCATTGAGGAGATCTATGTGAAAGTAATTAGATCTGTACCCTCTCTACCAAAGGCCCCCACTGTCTTCCTTTTATCCATATATACGTAGTCCACACAAGGCCACTGGAAAATTAAAACTCAGAGTGGGTTCTGATCCTCACCCTGTAATCTTGAGTCTGGCACTCTCACTCTGAAGCCCTTTTAACCTCCCTGCTTGGTAGACTTCTACTCTGCTTTCCAATAATCACTCATTTTCTCTGTGGCAGTCACCTCTGTCAGAAGCATATTAAAGTTGGCACCACTCTCATTCCACACAGAGAAGGGAGCATCCCCTCGTATCCCCATATGCAATATGCTCTGAAAAATGTAATGGTCCCAGTGCCTTTAGAATGTCTTGCAAACGGGTTTGTGTGTGATTACGATATTCTTAGATTCTGAGATTTGAGTCTTTTCAGTTTCCTGATACTTTCATACTGGTGATCACTGAGTTTGTGCTCAGCTCTCTCATTGGAATACTTTCTCACCTGAGCTCTTCTGGCACTGCTTCAGAACTTGGGTACATCACTACTATGTGTACACCACCCAGACTCAAGCATGAATTCCCCAGGAATAAAAGCCATATCTTACCTCTGAATGTCCAGCTCCTAGGACAGCACGTAGCGTATAGTATCTACCTTCTATCCAAAATGACAGATTTTCTGTTCCATAGAAAAAATAAAACAAGTTATCTGACAAGAGCCAAAATAAAGTTAATAATCAGGTTAATTGATTTTATATTTTTCATTTTTATCCAGCTGAACCCTCACTCACACATATACACTCACTTCTCATCTCCCCTCTCTGCCTTGTTACCTTTGTAGTTCTTTCTAGCATACTGTGTATCTCTTTTATTTATTTTTCTGTCTTACTGAAATATAAATTCCATGAGCAGGGATTTTTTAATTTTTGGTTCGTTGATGTCTCCAGAGAGTCTAAAAACAGTAGACAGTTACAGAATAGGCCTTCGATAAGTACTTATTAGGTAAATTGTTTCAATACTATACGTGATACATCTAGGGGGGCAAAAATGTTGCTTTCTGCACTTTTAGGGGGCATGCCACTCCTAGATAATAGAGAGTTTCTTTTCACTGAATGTTACGTGAATTATTTCCTGAAGCTTCAAAGTGAAGTGCGCAGCTTGAAAGAATTAGGTAGTTGTAATCGAATATGCTATAGCTCGTTTTGGGGTTGGCAGATTTACAGCAACAAATATTTGTTGAAATCTACTTTGTGCCAGGCTCATGCATGCAATGAGTGCCTAGGGCCTGCCCTCAAACAGCATATACTATTGTAGGAGAGAGAAGATGCTATGATGGCACTAGCACAGGGTACCAGGGCCATGCACAGGTGACACACTTAGTTGTGGGGGTGGTGTCAGGAAGGCTTCTTGGAATAATTAACATATATAATGAAATATGAGGGAGAAATAGGAATTAACAGGGACATGGTGGGGAAGCCCAGGGCTTTGTCCTTTAGAAATTCACTATCTAATGAGGCAGACAGTTAATACAAACCAGCAACCCTAATACAGTTATAAGAGAAATGTGATCAAAGTGCTCATTGAACTTAGATGAGGAAGAGATTGATGCCTTTTGACAGAAAAAAGAGAAAGTTTCACCATTCCAGGGGAAGTAAAACTTGAGCAAAGTGTTGAAATATAGTTAGGAGTGTGTTAGGCAGATAAAGCCGCATATAGAGGAATAGAGACGAGAGAGAGTTGGTATCAGTGGATCTGCAGAAAATTAAGAATGGCTGAACCATAGATAAGGCAGGAGTACTAAGAGCTGAGACTGGAGGTAGGCAGGGACCAGGTATTAAAGGACCTTTTTTGCCGTGATAAGGAGCTTGAAATGTGTTCTAAGAGCAGGAAGGAAGATTATGATGCTTCTCACCATGGAGATCACTTCCCATACCACACAGGAAAGGAACACCAGTAAGTGACGTCTGAAACAAAAAGACAGCCGTGTTGGAAGACATCAGAAAGAGAGACATTTAGGGATTAGGAGAAGAAAAAGGAAGTGAAGCTAGTAGCATAGGAAGAACTTCTTTTTCTGCTGCAGTTTTAGGCCTTGATTTTACACTTTTGTGGCCATTTAGCAAGGAGGAGACCAGTTATGGGTTAAAGGGCCAGTGGAGCTGAGTCAGAATTTTCCAGGCTTTGATGGTCTCAGCCATTGACTTAACAGAGGCATACACTCCTTGGTGTTGATGGGGATGTTTGAGAATTTCTCCTTGAGTATACATGGGACTACCTTTTAGCAAAACTGACCTTGAGTAGATTAAAAGTTATCCAAAGCTTTTTTCAAGCTAGCATTCCCAGTGTTCCTTGGAGCCATAATGGGACTAAGCAAAGTTAAGTCAACAACTTTAAAAAAGAAAAAAAAGAATGTAGATAATTTCTAAGCTGGGAGATAAATACATTGGGTTTATTACTATTTCCCTCTACTTTCATGTATTTTAAAAGTTACATAATATGCAACATTTTTAAGTAGTTTGATGCCCGAGAAACTGATAAATAGCAATTCAAACGTTTTCATCCTTGTTAACTAAAATTTTTTCTTTTCTTCAATTTTTAAGTGTAATGCTTTAAATATGTTACTTACATGATACTTTAAAAGTATGCCTTTTATTTATAGAATATGCCAAGAATAAAGCAATATATATGTATGAGATATGTTTACAATTAAGACCAAGTCTTTTGCAGTCCCCAAGAAAAGTACCGCTGTACAGGTGAGGGAGAGCAATTTTTTAAAATTACCATTGTGTGCTAAACATAGAACAAATATGGATTCCTTTTTTTTTTTTTTCTTTCGAAGTGGCACTAATTTTCAGGAACAATATTTCTTTTGACCCTTAAATTCTTTAACAGCCTTTATAAAAGGTACCCAACATATCTTCCCATTCTTCAGAGGGCCATTGAGCAGTGGTATGGAGAGCCAGAATGTACAACTCCCATCTTAAAGCTTATGGCAGAACTGATGCAAAACAGGTAAGAGGTGTGATAGGGGAGTGGAAAAAAGTAATCTCCTATTTGGCATCACTCCCAAAGGCCAGACTTTCCTGCCTGGTGTGTGTGTATTTAAGGCTTAGCAAGAACCCAGGAACCAAAACTTAAGATGATCAGTGAAGGTAACAGAACTAGAGATACAAGGTTGAGACCTTTGGGGAGAAAGAATATAATATACTTAGGTATATATGGGGACTATGGGAAGTGGAAAAAAATTTGGAAGACTACAGCTACCATTATTTAAAATATTCAAAGGCACAAAATGGAGGAAGGGCAGATATTTTAACTGTTTCATTGCTTAGCTGCAATTCTGTAGAATTTTTAAGGAGGGAAGAAGTTTAGAGGTCTCTGAGATGAGATGCTTTATTTTTATAGATAAGGGGACTGAGTCCCAGAGCAATTCATGGACACACAGTTTGTCTCAGAAGCCCTGGGGATTGTCCCTACTTTGGCTTCTGAGTTATCCTTTTTCCTCTGTACCAAGATGCATGTATGTGCATGATTTATGCAGTCAACAATTTTTATTTAAATACCAACTACAACACTTCTCAGAAATTACCTTGTTGACCTTATAATTTACATAGGCAAGCGGAGATTCAAATTCTCTGTATATAAATATTAACAAAGGTGTAGCTAAAAGAGAAAAATTGCAATAAGCTAATTGGTTTTGCCTCTTTAAAATATGTCATTATGAATATGGCTTCGCACCAAATTACTTGTCACTTAGCCATCCCGTTTCATCAGTTCCTCTTTGTAAACTGCGTGTTGGAAGGGATATGTCCAGGCAGGAAAGGAGTATGGATTGCAGCTCTAATTTAATCTCTGGTGCTGAGTTTTTCGCAGCAAAAGTTTAAAATTTTTAAAGCAAGAGGTAGAAAAAGACCTGGCAAATAAATAAATGTGAGTATTATTCTCTTGAAAACTGTTAGTTTTTTTTTTAACTATTCTCATAGGTGCCTTAAATTCTAAAGGAACTGTGGCTATATATTTTATATTAGAAATTTAGATTTTATTAAACTATAATTATTTCAGCCAAATAATTGATATTATTTATTACTGATATTTAATACTAAAGGAAAAACATTACATTGTATATTGTAAAGTATTTTATATTTGCCATAGATGGATAATTCATATCTAGCACAAGTGTCCTAAGAACTACCTAGTAAAAATTTGTAATATCAGAAAATGTTATCTTGTCTTTATTTCTCTAGAACCTAATGTGAATTATGTATATATATATTTCTTTAATCAGAAATTGTATGTCAACAATCAGACATTTACAATAATATTTCTGATAAGTTGTAATTGCTCTTAATTCTAAAGCATTTTGAAAAAGCATATAGAGAAGCAACAATTTATCCTATTCCCGGCGAAAGGACTTTTTAGCAAATATCTTTGGTTTTTGATATTTCTTTGCTGTGACCTGTTTTATATTTTTGCTAATCCATGTAAAAATATACTGTTATTTCTTGAAAGCAGAGTGACAAGGCATATCAGCGCCAGCTAAAGGCAAAGTGATGTTAAAAAAAGCAAATGGTATGTCAGGATAGCATGTCAGTTCTTTACCGTTTTCCTACTCTTACCCACATGTCAGGAACTAGAGAAGCAGAATTGTTCTCATTTAGAACTTATTTCTCTTTATGTGATCCATGTGCAATGGTAACTTATAATCTGTATGTAACTCAAGGTGTTTGAAATATGCTTGAAGTATCAAATGATTCATCATGCATATGAGCAGTACGAAAGTTACCTAGATTTCCTACCTGTTACTTTAGAATTTGTTTTAACGCTGTGTGTTGGGCACTATAGGAGATCTCAGATGTAAATCTCTACCCGAGTATCTATATAAAGTTACACATACATACTTGGGGTTTTTTATTATTTATCAACCACTTTGCATGAAAGGAGAAGGGGGGTAAGAGGTCTGTTATGTAAGATGTCACGATGTTGTTTTGATGGATAAAAAACTGAATTCTTTGAATCAGCAAATAAAAGAAAATAACTTAATTGTCCCAGTTTATAGTGAGAAAATTAGCACACACATTTTATCAACACTCGTAAATGGAATGGCACTTTAAAAAGGATAATTGTACTGCTGCTACTTCTAATAAATGAAAGTTCTAGGTATTTTGAATCTTTATTTGGTTTCTTTATCTGCACATATAGTCTGAATTTTTGCTGTATTTCTTAGATCCCAGCGTTTGAATTTTGATGTATCATCTCCTAATGGAATTCTTCTCTTCAGAGAAGCTAGTAAAATGATTTGCACTTACGGTGAGTATCCTTTTCCATATTTGTCTCTGCAATATAAGTTTTATCTCTTTGGAGGAAAGAAAGATGTTAGTTATTTTGTTCTTTTGAACCTTCATATCTGTATGAATTTGTGAAGTGGATGATAGGAGTGCATGAAGCCAGGTAGCTATCATATTGGCATCAGAAGTAAGCAGCATGCCTCTGACTACAGATCATGCCTGACCAACTTGATGAATTTCTTCTGGATAGAATTGCAGCATCAGTAGGCAAAAGGAATACACTAGATAGAATATTGAAAAGTTATAGCACATTCAGAATTGCTAAAAGTTACATCAGGGAGTTTGCTATCTTGGGTCAAAGAATGTTTAACTCAGTATGTCACCAGCACTGGGTTTTGGAAAGATACCCTGTTAAAGAGCAGTAAGTATTTTTATAGGGAATTTTGGGATACTGCACCCCCAGAATCAGGGTTCTACAGTAAAGATTATCCTATTCAATTTGAGTTTAAAAAAAAATGGTTAATAGTTAGAATTGAGCCTTGGAACTACCATAAACCCTAATACTTGCCAATTCTGACAGCTTCATCAATGAAATTCTCAGTTTCTGAAACCTTTATACAGCCAGGGAATGAGGGTATGATACAGTGGGTAAGAATCCTCTGATGGTTTGCCACACACTCACTGAACACTAACTGTAAGCTAGACTCTGCAGTGTTCTTCTCCTTGAGAGAGGTTTCTGTGTCTTATTCTTTGTCTCCTTTTTTGCCTATCTGTCCTTACTTTCCCAAATCAATAGCCAACTCTATGTTTGGCCTCAAAAATTGCCTGTGATTCTTATACTTCTTTTTGAGTACCTAGAAACAGATTTTATGAAATTTTGTGAAGCTTCTTTAAGTGTACATGTAGGAACAATCATTGAAAACATAAAACTTTTTTAAAAGTAAAAGCCTATTTCTTTCAAAAGCAGAAAAACAGTTGTTTTAAATTGTTTTTACTTCAACTCAAAACATTCTGGAACTCTGTTCTGTATGCAGTATAGGCCTCTGTTAAAAAATGCTTAGTTTTAATTGTACATTTAATTTTTAGAGTTAGAGATTTTAAGTGTATGGAAACTGCAGAAAGCACCTCTTGAAGGCAGTAGACCTGCATTCTCTTATTTTCATCTGTACCAGCAACTATATTGCCACAACTGTTGGTTGGAGATGGACACATTAGAATCATATAAAGTAGAAATGGTTTGCCTCCTGAAGGTAAAAATGGACCCCTTTTTAAATACTCTCAATACAGTTAGCTGCACTTCCAGGGTATATCTAATCCTTCCAGAATTTTATCATGCAAAAATAGATGACTGGCTCTTTTTCCCAAAGCATGGTATTTTAGAAAAAGCATTGTTTTTGGAGATTTAAGGCTCTAGTACCATTCCTAATATGAGCCCTCATCAACTCCATGACATTCAGCCAAGCCTCTTTGTGTCTAGTTTTCTCCTAGATGAAATTAAAAATAATGAATACCTACCAACCTACCTGTCTAGTTAGGATCAGAGGTGGTTAACTGAGCTACTTGAAGTAAAAGACTTGGCACAGGGTGTGATATGGATTAGGTACTCAGTGAGCCAAAGCCATTCGCTTACACTCACAGAACCAGCCTTCTTTGGATAGGAGTTCACTGACCAAAACAAAAAACCAATCACTTTTTTGTTCAGGGATGCCTCCTGCTTGGACCATACTGTCCTGCTTCCTTCTGCCTGTGACAAGTGCGAAGTGTCTCCTCGCTTTTTAAAAAGAAATCATATTTCCCATTCTGAAACAATGCATGTATAAGAATTTCTTAATAATAAATAGAGCTTTAACTATACAAATGATTCCTATTACCGTCCACAATTGTATCTTTCCTTCCCCCTTTTCTGGATCCAGTTTCTCTCATTAAGTGTAATGTTTCCTTTGAGGCTTACTTACTGTTGCAGTAGGGCTGATGAGAGCAGCAACTCCCTGCTCTTCCGGTGTCACTGGATCTCTAGTGTAGGACAGAATGTATGTCCAGCAAGTGGCACCAAATCTATGGGCTTCAAAAGCTATTCAGTGATGTCAAATCTATGATGTCAAATGTGATGTCAAATCTATGGGCTTCAAAAGCTATTCAGTCTTCTGTCCAGTTGTTTGACATAGACAAAATCATTGCAGCAAAAGCTGAGAAAGGTAACTGTGTGAGTATTACATTGGAGGAGGAGACAGAGAGAGAGGGAGAAAAGGAAGAAGAGAAGGTGGAGCAGACAATAGAAAACCTTCGAAGTGTTCTTGAGAAGAAAAGCCAGTAAGAAGTTTTCTTAACACTGAAGAAGGACCAGGAGATTAGGGTAAGGCTCTGCTCCTCGGTTTGGACTAATAATGATGGTAGCTTCCATTCTTTTAATCAGCTACTATGTGCCTGCTCCTATACTAGACCATTTATCATTCATTAGCCGTTGAATCCTTAAGGTATTATCATCTGCCACTCACTAGTCATTTGGCCTTGGTTGAGTTGCTCAGCCTCTCTTGCTTCAGCTTCTTGTTAAACAGAGAAAATAATACACTGTGTAAGGTGGTTATGAGGATTCAGTTACACAATGCATGGAAAGCCCTTAGACCAGTTAGTTACTACAATTACTGTTATGAAGAAATTGAAGCTCATGGAGGTTAAGAGATTCGCCAGATGTTGCATAGCTGGCAAGTAGTCAGATTGGAATTTCATTCCAAGTCTGTATAACTTCACATAACAGCCTTTCCATATTCCTTTCTGCCACTTGGGAGTTGCCACATGAAAATTGTGCCTTTGGTATTTTTGATGAAGCACTGTTCTTTAAAGTATGGTGGTTTCTGTCCTAAAACTTAAGGGAAGTCAAAGTCAAAGGGAACTCAGGGGCAAAATGTCCTTTAACTTTGTCACCACTCTGACACATGCATGTTACATAGTATAGCAGAAAAGTCTTTTTCAGCCTTCATGATTCCCATGCCAGCCCTGATCAGCCAAGCTTGATTTTGTCTGTCTTTACCTTCTGCGATGTTTTATTACCCATGCTTTTACCTCTGGAGGTTCTAATATGCTCACTGAAGGGAGATCGTGTGGTTCCCATCCAGGAGTCTAGGCAGTGAGGGAAAGAATGACAGAAGAGCGGGCATTGTTTATTTCTTTGGTAAGCCAAGGTGAAGGAAGGGGAAGCCCATGGAGGAAAGAGGCCAGAACATTCTTTGATCCCTTCTGTTCCCATTCTCACTGGGTTACTTCTCTGCTCACCTCTCATGGGCAGTATTTGTGTGGTCAATGATTGGGGCGGTGCAGAGGCGGAAGGACTCGGAAATTTCCAAATGCACCTGATTTGTTATGTATTTTGTAGAATACCTCCACCTTGCTGCTCAATGAGACTGGCAGGAAAATAATACTTCTGATATGCTGTTTTATTTATCTACATTCTGTCATGATATACTTTGATGTAAGTTTTTAATTTTGCTTCAGCTCTCAGCTGCTCTCGCCATTACAGCTCAGGGTCAGCAGTGAGGTTAGCCACAGTAGCACAAAACAATTTCCTGTTTGCACAGCCCAGGTAACATTTGGATGAGGATTAGATTTTACCACATTTTCTACTAGCCCAAGCCTATTATTTCTAATGAGTTTTAAATTGCTTCAAGAACACGTATTTCAAAATTTAGTGCTATGATCTGTTCAGCCTGAGCAACTTAATAAAAGAAATTTCTTTCTTAAATTTTTGGTTAAAATGTTGCATGCAGTGTAATAAATGTTATTACTTTGGAAACCTACTTCTCTGTTTTAAGAACTGGATGTTTTTTATGCTCAATTTCCATTTGTCTAATCTTTTCTTCCCTTTGCCTCTGGGTAATGGTATCTTTAGTGACATCTGTTGGTTGAAGAATACACAGAAGGGAGAAACGGAGAAATAGTGATTGTTTTTATAAGGCTGGCAAAAATAGAACTGCTTTTATTCCTTCCTTAGGTACCTGATTTAAGAAAGCTTAATGTGTGAAAAATCTAAGCGTTAAAAATGGATAGAACAGTTATAATTATTTATTAAACATAAGAATTTACATCAGGGTGCTTTTGAGCAGTGTATGCTCCAGGTGCATTTAAGGTATGGCTTTATAATATGCTTAAACTGAATTTGCAAAGTGATATACAAGCCACTGTTATTTTGACCACTGGCACTTTGACCAGAGCCACCCAGCTGCATATAGTTGCATTAGATTTATTTGTAAGAGGGGTCACCTGTTTAAAGATTTTTTTTTTTAATAAAAGACCTTGAAAATTACTCACATGTACTATTAGAAGCATTGTAAGAATGAAGGATTATGATTTATATTTATGCTCAAATGATTACAAAAAGATAGCTGAAGAATGTATTGGTCTTGAAATAACTACAGACTTAATAAAATGTTACCAGGAAATAGCAGTTCTGGAAACAGATTAGTTAGGAACCATGCATATAACCTTAGATTCTATCAGAAACTTGGTCAGGGACATAGAACAACACAGTAGTTAAGTAAGAGCACACAAAAATCTTGTGAAGACAACAGAATGATCAACACCTCGAGGATCCCAGGCCTTGAGGAATACATTCCACAGTGAATCCACACGCAGTGGAATTGCCCTTCTGCACATGAGCAAAAAATGCTACATAAGCTGTTAAATAAGTGAGGGTGATCTCTGAACAAGTGCTTAGAGTTCAGGAGATTATTTCATCCATGCAGTTAATGTTTGTTGAGTGTTTACTCTGTGTCTGATAGTGTGAGAATTACAAGGGACAGGAAGAGAAATAAGCAAAAAAGAATCTTACTGATTCTTCCCTTAATTGAGTTCAGCAGTGGATTCAGACCAGTAAGTGAAGAATTACGATGTGCTCACTTTTGTGCTTAAGAGGCATGCAGAGTGCTCTAGGGGTCCAGAAATTTCTAACTCAAACTGAGGGCCCAGAGGAGGAAATGAGAGTAGGGCCCAGGAGTTTGAGGAGGGCATTTCAAGCAGGCAGTAGCTTTTACAAAATCTTATAAATATAAAATATTAACATGTTCTATTAGTAAACTGAAGGATTTCAGAATTGTTACAGAAAGTAGAAAGTAAAAATCCTGATTATCGCATCACTCAGAGATAAGCATCAGTAATAGTTTGGTATGTTCTCTTTCCAAGTTTTTATGTGTACATACACACATTATTCCAAAAGTAGTGTTATAATACATTTGCTAGTCTGTAATTTGCTATTTTTTATTTATATCATGGCCGTTACTCTATGCTAATATATATAAATCTGCCATGACTCTTTTTTCCTTTGGTTTTTGATAATTTTTTTCTATCATATCTTCTAAATAGTTGCTAAGTATTCCATTTTATGGTCATACCATAGTTTATTTAATTATTCACCCTTTGATAAACGTAATTTTTATGAACATGTAATTTTTCACCATCATACACTGTTTGTCAGTAAACAACTTTGTACGTTCAGCTCTGTGAGCATCATTCATTCAACAAATATATACTGAGAACAATAGGAGCTGTTCCAGATTCTGGGTATATCAGTGTTCAAAACTGAGAAAGAAATTATTTTGTATGTTAGAAGGTGATGAATACTATGGGGAAAAAAACAGCAAAGCAAATCAGGACAGGGGGCAAGTTCAGGGATTGGGAAACATGTAGCAGTATTAAGTACAGTGATCAAAGTAGGCCTCGTTGAGAAGACGACATTTGGGCAAAGACTTGCAGTAAATGAAGGTGTTAATTATGCAGCTGTCTTGGGGAAGAGTACTCCAGGCGGAAGGAACACCAAGCTTTAGGGTCCTGAGGCAGGAGTGTATCTGACATCAGTAGCTGAAGCAGAGTGAACAAAAGAGAGTAGTAATGAAGGCAGTGTCATGGAATGTCATATCCGTAGACCACTCTCAGGACTTTGACTTCCGCTCCAAGTGAAAGAAAAGGGCTTTAGAATATTTTGAGAGAGGGCTGGCATGATTTGATACTTGATACCACCAAGGTGATAGCAGTGGGAGTGATGAGAAGTGGTTGGATTCTGGATATAATTTGAAGGTAAAGCGAATCAAATTTCTTGGTGGATTGGGTGTATGATATGAGGGGCATGATGTAATCAAGGGATTTGGTCATAAAAACGGTAAGGATGAAGTTACCATTAGCTGAGATGGAAAAGACTGAGATGAGTGTGAAGGGGATCAAAAGTTCCGTTTTGGTTGTGGTGAGCTTAAGATGCCGATTCAAGAGGGGGTGTTGAATGTGGCAGAGTAGGATATACAAATCTGAGGTTTGGTGAGAAACAGATATGGTAGTCGTTGACTCTTAGGTGGTATTTAAAGCTGCAAAACTAGATAAGATCACTGGGATGGGGTGTGAATTTAAATATAGAAGATCTCGGTTTGTGCTCTGGGGTACGCCAGTGTTAGGAAAGGGAAAGAGGAGGAACCAGCAAAGGACAGACTGAGCAAACACTGAAGTAAGAGAAAATCAGCAGAGTGTGTGTCTTGGAAGACACGGAGGACGGGGTGGACAGCTATGTCAGAAGCTGCCAACGAATCAAGTAAAATGAGAACCAAGAGTCAACCATTACATTTAGGGACAAGGAGGTCCTTGGGAACCATGAAAAGAGCATTCTGAGTGGAGTGGGTGTAAAAGAGAATCAGGAGAAGAAATGAAGGCAGTGGAGACAGACTGTTCTTTGGGGGAGTTTTGTTACAAAGAAGAGTATTATCAGGCAGGAAAGTAGGGCCAAAAGAAGGGTTTATTTAAAAAAAAAAAAAAGATTGAATAGGAGGGAAGGGGGGAAATTACTATATTTTGTTCTAAGCACCTAAGAGGAGATGGGAGCTAGTTGAACATGTTGAGGGGCTGGCTGTTTCAGAGGACAGTATGTCTTAAGTGCAGATGCTAGCAGAGAGGTGGAGATGGTAGTGGACATTCAGAATTAGAATATATTCCCAGAAGTGGCCTTATGCATTTCTTTATATTTTTAATAAATTTTACCAAATTGCCCTCTAGAATGGTTATACTAATTTACATCCCCAGCGATTTTCTTAATTTCCCACATTCTTATCAATACGGCATTATTTTAATCTCTTTCAACCTGAGAGGGAAATATTATATTCCTTTCCAGTCTTCACAGCTTCATTTCTGTCCCAGACCATTTGCAACCCGGGGCCTTGGCTGGTTTGCAGTCAGAGAGGGTTGAGTGACCTGACGTGAAGGGGTGTCAGCAAGCTTGCAGTTCTCTTCCCATAACTGCTCTGATGATGAATGGAGACATTCAGCCTATAAAGCTGTTAGCTGAATATCAAATTTATTTTCAAATTTTAGAGATTAAACAGGGGGGAGGTAAATCAATGTAATGGATTGCTTTGTAAGCCAGGAAATAACATTGTTCATACTGTTAGTTCCTCCTGGTTCAACGTACTATCGTGTATCTTGTTTCTTGCACCTTTTTTTTTACAGTGTTTTTTTGAGGGCACAGAGAACAGGTAGACTGTGGGTCAGAGAACTACATTGTGAGCCACTGCGGCCAATTCTCTTTTGAAAGAACAAAGGGAAAGTGGTCAAAGATGTGGTATTGACCTTTTCTTGAATTATGTATTAGAAGGAAGTGACGTTACTCTGCACCACATGCACCCAGCTTTACCTCCTCCTCTTTTTCAGGCCATAGCTCCCCATGTATGAACTTGCAGGCTATTAGACTGGAGAAAGAAGTGAACCCCTTGTATTATGTATTGTTATAGTTTGTATGAGCACTGTGCCAGTACTGTGGTAAGCACTTTACATACGCTGCCTCCTTTACTTCACATTAAGAGCCTTGTGAGTTATGTATCGTCATTATCCTCATTTTATAGACGAGGGAACTGACTTACAGCGGTTGGTAATCTGCTCAGACACCCAGGTAGTAAGCAAAGATGTAGGACTCAAACCCCAGATCAGTATGACTCAGAAGCCCACCTAGTTCATCACTACGTTTTACACTGTATGTTTATTTTCTGTTAGAATGTTACCATACACACACACACACACACACACACACACACACGTTCTCGGAAGAGGAAACCAAGCAGTGAGGGAAATATATCTAATAAGCAAAATTATATCAGGAATCTTCTGTGCTTATTTCCCAGTTTTTCCGCTTATTATTTAGTGGAATTTCTTTTACTGTTACAGCAGATACAACAGTAAGAACAGCAATTCCATAACATCTGTGCTTGCCTTCCCCAGTCACTGCCTTTGGCCAGGTTAACCATTTGATTCACAGCATTCTTTTCCCGAGCCCCAGCATAGCCTCAGCATCTATCTCACTCGGGTCTAATGTTAAGGTTGTAACAGCACCTCATCCCCCTGCCCCCAGTTATGGCAGATATAGACAGTGGGAAGTAATTAGAGGTTTTTCTTTTGATTCTAAACTTTGAAAGTCTCTTATTTCATTAAAGAAAGTATCATTTTTGTCTTACTGCAATAGTATGAAAGTGGCAACTGTTTGTGGCTTCAGTGGCTACCTGCCTGGCAGGGCCTTCATCTCCCAGCTGTCCATCAGTGTAGTGAAGATCTCTCTCTTAGGAAGGAAGTTCTGGGACAAAAGGAGATGGGCCTTTATAGGTGTACGGGGGAGCAGGGAAGGCAGGGAGGGTTGTCCCACCTAAGAAGAACACCAAAACCAAACCTCAGCCTGGTTTACAGTAATATGAGTCTAACTGCTCAGTTTTAAGCTTTTGAATGAAGCCTTTTTGGAGCGACTACATGAACAGTGTGGCCATGCTTTCTCTTCCATAGTCTTCCATCGCCACCACAGAATGCCAAGCCATGTGAGCACAATGAAATGTAGTTTCCTTTTTCAAAACTATTACTCATTCTACTTTTGCAAGGTCATAATGGTATATCAGTTACTGTTTTAATTAACCAGATGTGCCTGAAACAGTCCAAAAGACAAGACATGTATGTCAGGTTATAACTTTAACACAGAGACAAAAGTTATGATTCTAAATGATTAATCCTTCTCGATGATAGGTTATCCAGTCCTTTACAATCAAAATGTTTTCCGCATCAGAGTTCTTGGTCTGCCTATTCCATCTTTTGCTGGAGAATATAGGGTCTTTACTTCCTCCATAAGGACATCAGCATACAAAGGCCTGAAGAGATGACCGAGTTTTCTCCACTGACCCTGGGCTCTGCAGAAAATCCAAAATGTGTCAGCCACCACCACCACCACCACTATCACCAAATGACCATAGTTTTTCCCATCACATGTAAGCAGTGCTTTTCTTTCCTGGGAAAGGAAAGGAGCAGAAGTATCTACCCTGATTTATGTTGAAGTTGAAGCCAAGACAGAGAGGCAGTGGTTCAGAACTGTCCTGTCCTACAGTACTCTGCTTTTTCAGACCGTCATGCCTGTGCATGTAACCTACCTGGAATGCTCCCCTCTCCCGTCAAGTCTACCTGGGAAACTGGTTGATTCTTGAGACATAGCCTGTTCTGTGAAGCCTTTCCCTCACTGCTCTTCTACACAAGCTAAGTCAGTCTCTTTTTCTATTCCCATAAAATCTTTTTTTTTTTTACAAATTAGAACTTATAAATGAATCAAAGACATGTAATTTATAGCATTCCTATATATGACATGAAAACACTTTAAGATAAAAGTCACAAATGTGAAGATTCTTAGAGACTTTGATCAACTCAATTCCTTTTTCCATAAAATCTTGACATACCTTTCTGATAGTGTTTGTCACATTGTATGGAATTATTTATTTACAAATCTATTTCTCCCACCAGACTGCAGTCCTTCAGAACAGAGATTTTATTTCATTCATTTGTTTGTCCCAGCCTCACACATAGTAGCTATTAAATGCTATCATATTGAATTGAAAGTTTATGAAACTTACAATATCTTTCTAAGGTAAGTTAGGATGAGGTCATGAGAAAGGGTATAGAATGTGGTATAATTCCAGGATATGCCTCAGCCTTCTAGACAATGGTGTTATCATTCAAATGTATAAATTATAAGCAAAGCCACAGAAGAAAACCTGTATACAGAAATGTTTTATTAAGGCAGATAAAGAGGAGAAAACCTTCACCCTGGGCTGAACCTGTGTTTCATGCTCTGCTAGAATTATTGGTCCTTAATCTCTTAGTAAACATGTGGTTACCATAATATGCATATCAGTCGGGATTCAAACAGGGAAAAACACTGTCACTTATGGAATAGGGGATTTATTTTAGGTATTAAACCTTATATAACCTTGGGCAAAGATGGGGAAATAGAGTTAGAAGTTCAGGAAAAAAAAAAATCCTCAGTCAGCCCTCCTGAAACAATGGCACGGATGGACAAGTTGGAGCTTGCAGGGAAACCTGAAAGCTAGAGACATCCACCTGCTGGAGTGGGACCATGAAAGGATGCAGGGTGAGAGGAGGGAGTGGTGTGGAAGCATAGAAGTCAGTGGAAGACTGTTGCCTCTGCACAGCTGCTGCTCTCTTTTTGCTGCCAAGCACTTGGTGATAGACTTGGGGTTATTGGTCAACAGGACTTGTAGTTCTAGGCACAGAGCAGGAAAGAACAAGGACAAACAGAAACCTAAAAATATTTCTACATCTTTTTCTCACACCTCTAATCACAACTACCTTCAGAAAGTCATGGCTGCTACTTCACTTCCACCTTCCAAATCTCATACAGATTTCTCTTTTGTTCAATTCTAGCCCACAACCGCACAGCAAAATGAGTTCTGGGAAATGTAATTTTTGTTTAGCCCAATTGACACAGTACAAAACCACAATATACTTCTGAATTTTGTAAATTGAATTTAGATGCAGTTTTAGAAGCAGTACTCAGGCTTGAACAGGGAGAAGCAGAGCTAAGAAACATGTACGACGTTATAATTTTTTAAAAAGCATCCTTGGGTATTGCCTGGTAACGTGCCTTATTAGCACACATTTCAGGAAGAGAAATTGTTGGTTATAAATGCTAACTACAAAAAAATTGTAAGGTGATTACATAAACATTTCTTTGTCTTTTGATGGTCAAACATAGAATTTAAATACAGTTTGTAAACAATCATCTCTTTAGATTTTCTGAAAAAGGATCTAAGGAGAAAAAGAAGTAACAGTTACTGTGCACTGTACCAAGAACTTCTTATGTGTCTTATTTCATTTAATTCATGTATGAAATCTGTGAGACTCCTAAGAGTGAAGTAACTCAATATGAATTTCATGTGAAAAGGCTGAAAATTCACCCCACAACTTAGAGTAACTTATTATCTCTGCCTAAGTTATCTTTTTTCCTCAATTTAGTTATTTACTCCTACTTTTTTTTAAACGTCTTATTGAAAAGGAGATAATATATGTATTAAAGTACATAAAGTGAACTAATCTTAAGAGTACAACTCACTGAATTTCCATGTATATACATATATATTCATGTAATTACCATTCAGATAAAAATATAAAAGTTTTCCAGTACCGTTGACTGGTTTTCCTTGGGCCATTTGTACTCCCAGGTAAACTGGCTTATGTGTTTATATTTTTCATTACATGGATAGTCTAATTCTTGGAACACCGTTAGGAGGAAGTGACCATTAGCAGTGAAGTGAAAATGTTAAATAATGTGCCTCATAACTGCTTTGAATTACATCTGCTTATACCGCTTTGTCTTTCTGCTTTTACCCTAACACAGGTAATCAGATCCTATCCCTTGGGAGCCTCTCAAAAGATCAGATTTATCCAATGAAACTCAAGGGCATCTCCATCTGCTATTCAGCTCTCAAATCTGCCTTGTGTGGAAATTATGTCAGCTTTGGCGTCTTCAAGTTGTATGGGGACAACCATTTTGACAATGTACTCCAGGCCTTTGTCAAAATGCTGCTGTCAGTGTCCCACAGTGACTTGCTAGTAAGCAATCATGCATCATGGGAGTCTTTGCGTGAAATGTGAAGTAACACCACCACAAGCTTGGAATTGTTATAACAAAGCCCGGGGAGTTAGAACAGCACCAGAATATTTTATGTTTTAGGACGGCATCTTGATTTAACTTAAAGAATTTGAACAACTGTAGTGGTATTAAATGTGCAGTTTTTAAAACTGCAGCTACCACCTTTGACAAATCGGTCATCTAGAGTGTTCCAGGCTCTCTATCTAGAGAACATATAATTAGCCATTTCAACACATTGCTTACAGCTGTGCTCATAATTCAAAAAAAGGTCTGTGTTTCCTAAGGCAAAACATGCAGAATGGGCTGTGGGATCTTCTGGCTTCATTTCGGCTCTACTTCCCAAGCTGTTTGGCCTTCCTTTCCATTAGAATTGTGGTGTGGTGGACAGAGTGCTAACCTGAAGGTTGAGCAGCCTGGTGTACGGTCTCTGCTCTGCCACTCACCAGTCATTTACCTTGAATAAATCACCTTCTCTATTTCTCCAGGCTTCAATTTCCTCACCTTTAAAATGAGTAAATTAAACAAAGTGATCTCCAGGTCCCTTTTCTACTCTGCCATCTAGTTTCTATGATTTATGTCAATGGTTTCAGACTTTGAAGCCCATCAGAATCACCTGGGCTGCTTGTTGGAAATTCAAATTTCCAGGCTCCTCCAGTGAGCTGTGTCATTATCAGACTTTTTTAAAAACATCTCCGCCTGATTACACAAAAGCTAATATATGCCCAATGTGGTTACAGTAATTACTTCAGTAACACAGCCAAATTCATGCTCAGGATTGGTTCGGGCTTTCTCACCCCCTCCCAGCCCAAGGTTACAAGTCAGATCTGGGGGGCCTTCATTAGTCAGCCTGTTAGAAATGCTCCTTGACATTCCAACAGACTAATGGCACCCTCTTCCAACTTTCTAAGCTGGTCTTAATAGAACCACATCTCAAGCCAAAGTTGTCAAGCCTCTGCAATAGAATGGAATGCACATTGAAGGCTGCCTGTACGACAGAAATTACAAAGAAGAAACTTGAGTCGATCAGCCATGTGTTTTAGACACCTCATTGAGGGAGCTCTTCATTACTGTTGAGGTCCACCCAAAACAAACCTGGGTTCTAGGAATTTCTCTTCTTCTAACAGACAAGCAAACCTCTAACTCAGTAATCTCAAAATAGAGAGTGCTTAGGACTCCCTTAGTGTGCATTTTTTAAATGCACATTTCAAGAACTCATTGCAGAGGCTTTTGTTTTCTGAGTCTGGAGTGGAGATCAGAAAACCACATTTTTAACAAGCACCCCATGTGATTCTTACGGAGGTAGTCTTAATCTCACTTTAATAAATACTGCTCTGGTTTACTGTACTTCTTTGGTATTGGTTTGAGTTTCATTTGAGGTTTTCCAGGTATCTTCCTCATGCACTTACCTTTTACCTATAATGTATGGTAAATACTAAACTATTTACCAAGTTATGATTTAGTTAGATTGGTTGACATTGCATAAATACGGCAGACTGCAATGCCAAATCCTATTATAATAATCAGCAAATTTCTTTGTGTTAAAAAAAAAGGTTGCCTAACCACTATTAAATACAGTTCAGTGTTACCATATTCCAGTTCAGAAAAGTAATTCAGTCTTCTAAATTCCACACTACAGAGATTTTACTTGCATTTTGATTGTTAACCGTATAAGGCAAAATTGAAATTACATACTATGCTGTGCTGTAGCTTCAAATTAGGATTTCTAGAGATCAAGAGATTCTTATTAAAACCCTTTTAAATACTGAATTGAGAATCATTATGTCATTTGTTCCATATATTTATTTTATGTATCTGTGATTATGTATTTATGTTTATTTCATGTATGTTTAAGTAAGGCTATAATATCCAGTATTATAAATAGCAATTTTCACTGGACTTTAACTGTCTTTTACTTTCCTGTGGCCTGACACTTAGTATTTCTGTTACAGCAATATAGGAAACTGAGCCAGTCTTATTATCCACTCCTGGAATGTCTCACCCAGGACCACATGAGCTTCATCACCAACTTAGAGCCTCCCGTTCTCCTGTATGTTCTCACATCCATCTCAGAGGGACTCACGACTCTTGGTCAGTATCATGGAGAACATTGTTTTCAGAGGAAAAACTTGATTGTGGTCTCTCAATGTATGTGTTTGTTGAGATGATTGTCCTACAAAGCGGGGAGAGATTTGTGTACCCAAACCGAAAGATTATTTTTTGACTATTACTTGCAAGAGAGGAAATGCTCTTTTTTCATATTTAGATAGTTTATTTTTTAATCAACTTTATTAAGGTATGATTTACACACTGTAAAAATCATTGATTTTAAGTGAACAGTTCAATGAGTCCTGACAAATGTATGTACACAGTCATGAACCACCTCAGCAAGATACAGAACATTTTCATCACCACAGAAAGCTCCCTTGTGACCCCTATGAATCAATCCCTTCCCCCAGTCTCAGCCCCAAGGAACTACTGTCTACTTTCTCTCACTATACTTTGCCTTTTCCAGAATTTCATATAAGTGGAATCATATAACTTATAGCCGTTTGTGTCTGGCCTTTTTCATTTAGCATAATACCTTTGAGATTAATCCATGCTGTTTTGCAAATCAGTTAAAGTTTTTTTCTTTCTATTGCTGAGTATTATTCCATTGTATGGATTTCCACATTTGTTTATATATTCACCAGCTGATAGATAACATTTTGGTGGTTTCCATTATTTGGTTATTTTGAATAATGCTACTGTGAACATTCATGTACAAGTCTTTCTGTGGACAAATATTATTTCTCTTAGGTAAATACCAGCATGGAATTTCTGGGTTGTATGCTAAGTGTATATTTTAAATTATAAAAAACTGCCAAACTGGTTCCCAAAGTGATTGTACCATTTTGCTCCCCCCAACAATGTATGAGGGCCCCAGTTGCCCCATATCTTCTCTAACACTTGCTATTATGAGTCTTTTAAATATTAGCCATCCTCGTGAGGGGGAAATGGAATCTTCTTATGGTTTAATTTGCATTTCACTAATGAATGATGATTTGAGCATCTTTTCATGCTTATTTGCCATTCAAGTATCTTCTTCATGAAGTATTTTTTCAAACCTTCTACCCGTTTTTTTTTTTTTAGCTGGGTTCTTTATCTTAGAAGAGTTTGTTGTTTATTCTAGATACAGCTCTTTTATCAGGTATATGTTCTACAACTATTTTTTCAGCCTTGGCTTGTCTTTTTTATTTTCTTGATAGTATCTTCTGAAGAGCGAAAGTTTTCAATTTTTAGGAAGCCCAACTTATTATTATTTTTTCCTACAGTTCATGTCTTTTGGGTCCTATCCTAAGAAATCTTTGCTTTTTAACCCAAGACCATAAAGGTTTTTTCTATATTTTCTTCTAAAAGTTTTATAGTTTCATTTCTCACGTTTAGGTCTATGATCCATTTCAATATATTTTTTGTATTATGAGATAAAAGCCAGGATTCTTTTTTCTTTTTAACATGAGTATTCAGTTGTTCTAGCTTCTTTTGTTGAAGAACATCCTTTATCTAGTAGATTACTTTGTGCCACTTCTATACTGTCCTAACTTTATAGTAAGTCTTAAAGTCAGGTAGTGTAGCCCTCTAGTTTTGTTTTTCTCTTTTAAAATTGTCTTGGCTATTCTGGGTCCTCTGCATTTTTTACAAGTATTAGTCACCTTGTCAGTTTCTCTTGTTAGGAAAAAAAAATGAGCAAAGAAATATATATTAGGTTGCATTGAATCTGTAGTCCAATTTGGGGAGACTTGACGTCTTAGCAATACTGAGTGTTCAGTTCCTGAAAATGCCATACCTGTCCATTTATTTAGATCTTCTTTAACTTTTCTCAAGCGCACTTTTGTAGTTTTAAATGTATAAGCCTTAACCATATGTTGTTATATTTATACATATTTTGTTTTTATGCTATTGTAAATTATATTGAATTTCAATTTCTATTGTTTTTGCTGCCATGTAGAGTTGCGGTTGATTTTTTAGTATGTTGACCGTGTAACCTGTAACCTGGCTAAATTTGCTTATTACTCCTGATAGCCTTTTGTTAATTTCTTAAGATTTTCTACATAGATGTGTCTGCAAATGTAGTTTTACCTCTTCCTTTCCAATCTGTGACTTCTTTTTTTTTCTTCTTTATCACACTGGCTAGGACCTACAGGGCAATGTTAATTGGAAGTGATAGTAGCAAACGTTCTTTCCTTGTCTCCAGAGTTACGCAGGAAGTATTCATTCTTTCACCATTCAGCGTAATGTTAATTCTAGGTTTTTCATAGATATTCTTTATCTTGTTAAGGAAATTCACTTCTCTTGTAGTTTTCTGAGAGTGTTATCATGAATGGGTGTTGAATTTTATCGAATTCTTTTTCAACATATACTGAGGTGATCATGTGGTTTACCTTTTTTGGTCTATTAATGCATTACACAATGTTAATCATCACATTGATGGATAGTTGAATGTTAAAACAACCTTGCATTCCACACTTGGTTACAATGGATCATTCTTCTTACATATTACTGGATTCAACTTTCTAAAACTTTAGTACATATTTTTTACATTTATGTTCATGACAGCTATTGACGTGTTCTTCTGTAGTCCTTCCTTTATAGTTTTCTGTTCTTCTTATCTCTTTGCCTTTTCTTAATGTTGGACTGGGGCCTTTATAAAATGAGTTTGAAAATGTTCCCTCCTCTCCTATTTTCTTAAAAAGTTTGTGTAGAATTGTTATCATTTCTTCCTTAAATGTTTGATAGAATTCCCTAGTGAAGCCATTAGGCCTAGATTTTGCTTTATTAGAAGGTTATTAACTACAAATTAAATTTCCATAGTGGACATAGGACTATTCCAGTTACCTATTACATCTTGAGTAGTATTTGCGTCTTTAAAGGAACTTGCCCATTTCATCTAAAGTTCATCTGACATTAGTGACATAAAATCATCCATAATATCTTCTTGCTATACAATGTGAGTTCTGTAGAATCTCTAGTGATGTTCCCTCTTTCATCCCTGATGTTGGCAAGGTCTTCTTTTTCTTTTCTTTTTTTTTTTTTTTTTTTTTTCTTTTGATCATTCTGGCTCTAGGTTTATCAGTTTTATGCAAAGAACCAGCTTTCAGTTTTCAGTGATTTCTCTATTATTTTTCCGTTTCTTGTTTCATTGATTTCATGTATGATCATTATAATTTCCTTCCTTCAGTTTATTTGCTTTTCCTTTTGTAGCTTTTTCAGGTAGACTACAGCTTAGATTGCTGATCTTGGACTTTTTTTTGCTTTTCTAATATACACATTTAATGCTTTAAGCACTACAGTGGCTGCAATTCACAAAATTTTTGTATATTTGGGGATTCTTTTCCATTCAGTTTAAAAATATTTTCTAATTGCTGAGATAATTTCTTCTTTCACCAATGAGTTCTTACGTAGAAACACAAGGTTTAACTTTTAATCTTTTTTTATTAATTCTAGTTTAATTCCATTGTAGTCACAGAATATACTCAGTGACTATTAGAACTTTTTTATTTATTGAATCTTTTTTTGGTTCATTATATTTGGCGAATGTTCCATGGGGAATTTGAAATGAATGTGTATTCTACTGTTGTTGGAAAGAGCATTCTCTAAATGTCAGGTCTAAATTAATTGATAATGTTCAGATTTTCTGTATTTTTATTGGTTTTTGTCTGTTTGTTTTCTTCTTGTCCTATGAATTACCAAGGGAGAAGTGCTGAAGCCTCTGACTTTAATTATAGATTGGCCCATTCCTCCTTTCAGCTCTGTCAGTTTTTGTATAAAGTATTTTGAAGCTCTGTTATTAAATGCATAAATATTTAGGAATGTTATGTTCCCTTGATTAACTTACCCCTTTATCATTATGAAATGACCTTGTTTATCTCTGGTACTATTCCTTCCTCTGAAATCTACTTTGTCTGATATTACTAGCCTCTCCAGATTTCTTTTGATTAGAGTTAGCCTCTTTCCCACCATTTCACTTTTAATCTTTCTGTGTCTCTGTATTTAAAGTTCATTTTGGGTAGACAGCAGATATTTTCTGTTGCTGTTGTAACAAATGTTTATGAGCTTGGTGGCTTAAAACAATGTAAATGTACTGTCCTGTAGTTCTTTAGATCATAGATCTGACATGGGTCTCATCAGGCCGAAATCAAGGTGTGAGCAGAGCTGTGCTCCTTTCTAAGAGCAAGTCTGTTTCCTTGCCTCCTCCAGCCTCTGGAGACCAGCTCCTGTCCTCTATCTTCAAATCATAGCAACGCCGAATATCTCTGACCATTCTTAGAAACATCTCCCGTTGATTCTGACGTCTCCTGCCTCTCTCTTACACTCACCTTGGGCCCCCCAGATAATCCAGGTTAATGTCCCTATTTTTAGTTCAACTGATTAGCAACCTTAATTCGTCTGCAAACTTAATTATTCTTTGCTGTGTAACCTAACTCCTTTATGGGTTCTGGGTATTAGGATGTGGATATATTTGCCTAACATACAGCATATAATTGGGTCATATTTTTATGTCAAATCCGATTATCTCTGCCTTCTAAACAGTGTTTCAGCCATTTACATTTAATGTAACTATCTGTATATTTGAGTTTAAATCTACAATATTGCTGTTTGTTTTTTCTTTATCCTATTTGGGCTTTGGTCCTTTTTTTCTGCCTTCTTTTGGTTTGGATTAATTTAATGTCTTTTATGTTTTTTATATCCCCTATGAGTTTATTTGCCATACTTATTTATTTTTAGTGGTTTTTCTAGGGCTTACAATCTACACCTTCAAATAGTATAATCATATATTGCATTCAAATAATTGCAGTCTACCTCTCTCCCTCTGTCTCCCTTCCTTCTGGAAATCCCCTGTTACATTGTTCAAAGACTGGAGGTGCAGATCTCCGGAACTCTCTCCTTGTATAGTTCCACTCACTGGTACTCTGTCCCACAAGTTCTAGCTGCTGCCTTGTTCTCCCCAAATCCCAGCTGTTTCTCTTCAACTCAGTGAGACCACGTGGCTTTCCTTGTGTTCTCCCTTCCTGGACTGTAGCCTAGAAACTGCGATGAGCAGTGAGCTTGAGCAGTTACCTCATTTGTTTCCCTCCTCTCTGGTTTAATAGTCCTGTACTGCTTCTTGTGCAGTAATTGAAAAACGTTTCATATATTTTGTCCTGTTTTCTGGTTGTTTATGGGAGAAGGAAAAATTCTCATGGCAGTTAATCCTTCATGGACAAAACCTGAAGTCTTGTCTTTGATTATTAGTTTGTCTTGACATTCTTCCATCTCATATCATAGTAATACCTGAAGAATTTGAATTAGTTGCAGATGGCTATGTTGTTCTCGAAGTGTGATCTTAGGCCTGGAATCTGCATTTTAACAAGGCTCTCAAAGGAGTCTTGACAAAGTGGCATTATAGAGGGAACACTGAACTTGGGCTTAAGTCCAGGGCTGCCACTTATTAAGGGTATGACCATGTACACACGCTCCGCCTGATGCTGTCATAGGTGTTTTCATATGTGTCCTTCACTCATCTCATTCTCAGAACCACTCTGCAAACCAAAACTGGGTTAAATACGCGAATAGCACCGCTTGGCCTTATTTCCTACTTGACTGTACGCTTCCTACTTGACAGGAACAGTGTCTTAATGACCACTTTTTCCCTAGTGCCTAACATGTAGTAAGTACTTAATAAATATTTATTGAATGAATTAATTAGGTAATACTATTTTCATTATACAGATGAGTAAGCTGTTGCCCGGAGAGGTGAAACTGCTTGCCTAAGGTCATACAACTAATAAGTGCCTGATCTAGGAGTCTTTCCAACTCTAAAGCCCATTCCTTTTCACCTCGCCACCCTGCCAGATCCACATCATAAAGGTCACAGGTGAATTGTGCCCTGTGTCTTCAAGGCAGAGGATTATTTAGATTATTGAAAGTAACCACTTGGGTTTCTCCTTTTCCAACGATGATACATTTGCAAAGATACATTTATAGGTAGTATTTGGGTTACAAGCAGGTTTCAGTTCCATTGTAGCCTCAGCAGGAAAAATGAGAGGGAGGTACAAAAAAGTTGAATCAGTGATAGAGTAGTGACTTGCCTAATAGGCTTAACGTGATATTAAATTTTTTTCATTAATCATTCACTACCATTTTTAGTTTCTGGCCCTCTATAATTTGGGAAAACAGACAGGCAAATGAGAAAAGTGATTGTATTCTCCATCATTTTAATCACCCGTCCACCACCACCACCACCTACCGCCATAGTCTTACATACAGAGACCAAACACAGAGCTTACAAAAAAGCTGCTCTTAAGAATGACTCTCAACTCATTCATTTAATAAATATCGGTTATGCACATGCTAGGTACCAGGTACCATTCTAGACCTTGGCAGTACTGAAGAGAACAAGACAGATGAGTTCTCTACTCATGTGAAGGTTTCATTCTAATAAGGAGAGATAAACAGTAAACACACACACACACAGGAAATTGTCCAGTCATGGTAAGTGCTTAACAGAAACGTAAAATAAGATAGTGAATAGGGAATGTTTGTCTGGCTTTTGTAGAAGAAGTGATCAGGGGAGGCTCTGAAGACTGATGTATCAGGGATGGGGGTGCGTTCCAAGAAAGCAAAGGATGGCACAAAAGGCAAAACAAGGAAAGGCGGAGGCAAGTGAAAAACTGAACCAACTGGAAACCACCAGAAATTTCCCCCTCAAGTTGACTATGAGTAAAATGTTCATTATTAATAAAGAGAGTATGTTATTTTGAACACATACTTGAATTGGATAGAATAAATATTATAAATATAATATAGGAGTAAAGCAATCAGGAAATACTTAGAAACTTAGAGACCTTGTACATTAGTTTCTCCCACCAAAAACATGCTAAAGAGAGAAGAGAGCTGTGAGTTAGCTAAATGGGAGGCCAGAGTTGGTGTTTAGGGATTGAAGTAGCCAGGAAAACAAACAGGAAGTGAAAAGAGGGAAACCTAATGTTGGGCACTGTGTTACAGTCTTTACCCACTTTCTCTCATTAATCTCTCAAAACACCTTGCAAAGTAGGTAGTATTAAGCACACTTTACAGAGGTGCAAATTGAATCTTCATATAGTCAAACATCTAGAAAATACAGATTCAAACCTAAATGACCATACCAGCCAAATATGCCTTTTGTTTCTGAAATTGCCTTTCACACTATTTTTCCAAGACCTTCCTCCTCCCCTCTGCTCTGGTAAGAAATTGTGAGTCAAAGCCAAATTTCTTCTCAGCTCCATTATCATTATTCTGACTCTCAGTTGAGCAAATCTTTCCCGTACAGTTAACTTTTCAGAACAGCTCTCTGTGTTGGGTCTTAGTGAGCAAGAAGGCTGTGAATGCTTCCTATGGAGACCAGTTGTAGGAGAAAAGGAGTATTTGGTTGTTTTCAGTGCCAAACAAGTTGCTAAAAAGGACAAAGTGCCTATTAGGCTTAAAAATTCTATCTAAAATTGTCTATCATGAGTGAAAAAATTCTAAACACCAAGAACTAGAGCAAAATATGAAAATTCATGACTTCTGCCCATCCTTCTATATCAGGAGAGTGTTCACTGTTTGAATCTCACACAATTGCTTGAGCTGCAAATAAAGAAAACCAATAATAATACATAATCCTCAGCACTATTCATTCTGTTTTCGATAAAACGGCCCATGATCCTTATGATTCCACACTTTTCAGTCTACCCTGAAATAACATTCATCCTTTTCAAAGCCCCCAACCATAAATCAGCCATAATGGAAGCTCTTCTTCGTGCTTTTATTGCAAGGATGTATGCTCCAACCTTCATGTCTAAAGTGTTTACCTGGCTTTTTCATAGCTGACTCAGTAGATTGGAACCTTTTAATGCAACCTGCGTGGCATGTGGTCACCAAATCTATGTGAAGTCTTTATAATTTTTGTATGATTGATAGCATATTGCTCTCCACTGGTGTGGGGAATCATATCTGTTTCCTACTTGCTTCCTTTTTGTGCATGTTAAGTTACTTAATCCATTTACTTTCATGTTTGGGACTTCAAAGATAGAAATGTGAAGGAAAAGAGAGAAGCAAACAGGCTCAACAAGTCTGTGCCTGACTCTTAAGCCTAAAGATTTTCCACTACATTATATATTACCTTCCAGGATTATAAAACCAAACCATCCTTTTCTGCACAGTAACCCAGTTAGTGGGGGGAGAGAATCAGTCAATCAAGCAAATGCCACAGCTTTAGGAGGAAATAAAAGCTCCTTTCTTAGAAGCCTGTAGCTCCACAATTTCCCAAAACTATCGTCCATGCTCATCTTTTAGACTTCATCCAAACCCTCATGATCCTGCATCAGCTACAATTATCCTCTATTTTAAATGCATTCGTCTGTCTGTGTTTAAAAACTTGCCCCCAAACCTTCCATTTTCTATGTCATTTCTCTCTAAAACAATGTATGCTAAAGTTTTTAAACTATTGTATTATATTGATTCTAGTGTTATTACTAAACAAAACTCAAGGCTTAAAAAAAATTTTTCTCAGATTAGCTTTGCCTACCCATTCTTTAATTAACTCAACTAATACTTCACCTCCATCACAGGCACACCTGTCTCAGAACCTCTGAGATGAGATGAGTAAGAAAGTAACTGTTGCCTTTACAGTGTATAGTCTGCTCCCCAGCCCTACTCTCTCCGTCTCTTCCGAGTCTACTGTATTTGCCATTTCTTAAGTGCCCATCATGTTTTCAGTGGTTTGTCTGTTTCTGTTATTAATCATAAACTCCCCAGAATCATGTCCATATGTTGCCATTAGCCAAAAAATCTGGCCATTGTCATGCTCTGAATCAAAACCATGAACTTTAGATAAGCTAATTATCTCTGAGCTTCATTTTTCTCACCTGAAAAATGCAAATAAGAGCACCCACTATATACAGAAGTGATTAGTAGAAGTAGATGAAATGATTTTTAGCATACAAAGAAATCATGTCACTTACTTGCTGAAAAAAGACATTCAATAACACCTCTGTTGCCTTTCAAATTAAATGTGTATGTCTCAGCCCACCACTGGATGCCCAGGCTTTTTTGTCAGCCTTCTCTCTTATGATTCTTCTACACATTCTTTCACTCAAATGTGAATATGCCCCCTCTTTTCACCTTGAGGGCAAATTGGTAATAACTACCCCCGTTTATTTTTTCCTTTCCAGTTTTATTGAGCTATAATTGACATATAGCACTTTACAAATTTAAGGTGTGCAATGTGATTTGACTCATGAAATGATCGCCACAGTAAGTTTAGTGAACACGCATCATCTCATATAGATACAAAATGTTTTTTAAAAGAAAAGTTTTTTTTTTCCTTTTGATGAGTATTCTTAGGATTTACTCTGAACAACTTTCATATAACATACTGCAGTATTAGTTATATTTATCATGTTGTACATTACATTCCCAATACTTACTTATCTTACAACTGGAACTATAACCTTTTGACTGCCTTCATCCAGTTCCCCTTCCCACTAACCCCTGCCTCTGGTATCCACAAGTCTGATCTCTTTTTTTATGAGTTTCTTTGTTTTTGAAGTATAATTGACCTGCAACACTATGTTGATTCCTGGTGCCCAACATAGTCATTTGATATTTCTATACATTACAAAATGATCACTATGGTAAGTCTAGTTACCATCTGTCACCGTACTAAGATACTATTATTGGCTGTGTTCCCCACACTGCACTTCATACCCATGACTCATATACTTTGCAACTGGAAGTTTGTACCTCTTAATCTTCCTCACCTATTTCTCTCATCCCCCCCTGCTCCTCTGTCCTCTGGCAACCACCTGTTTGTTCTTTGTATCTGTGACTCTGTTTCTCTTTTGTTGTGTTTGTTCCTTTGTTTTATTCTTTAGATTTCACGTACAAGGGAAATCATATGGTATTTATCTTTCTCTGTCTGACTTATTTCACATATTACCCTCTAGGTCATTTGTCTTCTAACCAAACATAAGCTCACAATAACTATCAGTTTTTTTACCATGAGAATTTCTAGTTATTTTCTTATTCCCCTCTGCAAGGTATTTTATAAATGATCAGAAAGGTTAATTGGCTCTATCATAGTAACAACACAGCAAGTAATTGGAAAAGATGGAATTTGAAACCAGATTTTTGTCTGGCTTCAAAATCCATACCTTTTCACCATATTATGTGCGTTGTGCTAATCTCTCTGTGTGAAAAAATGTCCTTCCTTATGTTTAACTGGAATAACTTTTCCAAGCCCATCTCATACGCTGCCTCCTTCACCAAACTCACCTTGATCCTCATCCAAATGCAGTGTCTCCCTCAAAACTCTCACAGCAGCGTGTCACTCATTTTTACACAGCATTGGGCTACAGTGGCTTCCGTACATGAGTTTGTTGACACCAGGGTGGGGGTTTCCACTGAAGCAAAGTACTTTGCACCAAGTTTACGCCCAGTTTCACCTGAAGCAGAGCATTTTGCACCAAGTCAGTATTTAATAAAGTCACTTGAATTGAACAGAGGGTCATTAAGGTCACATAAGAAAAATTCTGTCCAATCCAGTCCAGGAATCATTTAATTCCTGACACGTCTCTATGCCAGATCCTGTTGTGGACGTAAGGTTTTAAGAGATAAACAAGGCAAAAATCCCTGCCGTCAAGGAATTTATAGTTTAATCAACGTGCTTTGAAACCAGAAAGTGTTGTGTTTTGTTTTTTTTTAATTGCGGCATTGTCATCAGATGAAACACTTGACTAATGCAAGTGAATCTTCATTTGTTGTTCACACAGATACAGTTGTCTCCTCCAGCTGCTGTACCAGTTTAGACTACATCGTGACTTACCTCTTCAAGCACATAGCAAAAGAGGGCAAGAAGCCACTTCGATGCCGAGAGGCTACGCAGGCCGGTCAGAGACTGTTACATTTTATGCAGCAAAATCCAGATGTCCTGCAGCAGGTAACTGGTGGTTGGTGATCTGGTTTAACAGATGAGAGTTTCCCAAAAGCCAACCTGGTCTCTGAATATCTCCTAGAGCAACTGGTCTTGCCAAGACTGTACCCGTTAATCTCTAGGAGTATTTTCCCAGAAGGTAGGGTAGTACGCTGGCCTCACAATTACCCACCCTCAAAAAATCTCTGAGTCATTCATCTCACTTCAGTGAAGCTAGAATTCAAAAAGAGGATAGCGCCTCAAGAGACAAAAGAAATAAAAGGCGAAGCTGGGACTAGAAACAGTCAAAACAGTGAACCTCGGATTTCCTTCCTGGAGCCTCTAATGATATCATCTTAGGTTAGCCTTGTGAATACACTGGTATGTTGGGAAACTGCCATTTGCTGGGCTTCTGGTCTGTGCCAGGCAACTTGCTGGGGACTTTCATTTATAATATCATTTTCCCCATTTTCAGATGAGAAATCAAGGTTCAGATAGGTCATACTCCGAAGAGCATTTAAGTAATAAGTAATAAAGGCACAATTTGTTTATTTTTAAATGTGTTTTCTGACTAGCTAATATGAATTATGTCCAAGTTTAATATTGTTTTTTAAATACTCACTTCTGCAAACCACAGTAACAGCATGCATAAAAACAAATATATATGCCAGAAACATTTCAAAGAGAATAATACCATTTTGCTGTGGAGATACCATCACTATGATATTTTCCAATTCTACTAAATTTGGAAAATGATCTCTTTGTACTGCTTCCAGTTGTTTTATTTTGCCAAATTATCTCCACAGTAATCTGTGGTTTGCAAATGTAAACACGTTAGCATGTCATTAGTCAGCAAATAAGTCGCCTGCAATCAGCAGAAAATGTCAGTCTGAGTAAATAAATGAGGAAAATGAATAAGACAGCCATGGAAGAGGTTTTCTTCCTAGCTGCCATTTTTTGCTAATATTTAAATGAAATTAGGTAAACTTTATTTGTGATGATGTTTCAGTTAACCAGTTGTTTTCCTGGCAGAGAAGATTGTGATTAAGATTTTGTATAAATAAGCAAAGGGCTTTGGTATGACCCTGGAATTGTTACAACATGTTGGTGATAAAGAGGAGAAAGGTAACTGACATTTATTGAAGATTTTCTGTGTGCAAGGTGCAAGAACCACTCAGACCCATAGGACATAAATTCTCTCCTTAAAATGTTTCCTGCCGGGTGGGAAAGAGAGACAGATAACTAACAATTATATGATAATTGGATTAATATAGTGGTGACAGAGAGTGTCCCGAGAGGAGAGAACTTTCAGAGAAGTCTCTCGTTTCAATTCCCGCAACAACCCTGAAATGTGGACATCATCATCCCAATTTTACAGATGAATAAACTGAAGCACAGAGAGATCAACTGTCTGGAGTGCAATGTGAACCAAGGTCTGTTTGGCTCAGAAGCCCAAGTCCTTACCACTTACACCATTGAGTCTCAGGGAACTGGTTGGTGGGGAAAAGACCTCAGATTCACCTGGAATGCCTTTTCAAAATACACATTCTTTTGAGATTTGGATGCATCTCTCCTCACCTACCCAACTGCAGTAGCCACTGGTACTGTTGGAAGTGTGTCACAGCCCACAGGTGTTTGATAAAGAAAAGACAGAACTAGCCTTTTCTTAGAGCATACAGCCAGGGAAGAAAATAAATACCCGTGGATTGGCCAGGAATCAGACCCAGCCCCCACCCCACCGTGACAAGTGACAAGTCTGCCACCTGCCAGCACTCAGCCATGATCACAATATTCTCCCATTAACTTTGGCAGAAACTTTTAAGTGGGCAGAAAATTTTAGCAAAAATCAATAGCCGTGACCCTAGACTTATGTACAATCAGACTGTGCAGAATAAGTAATGTGGTTGTGCTGAAGACAATCAAGTTTGTCTTTATTCCGAATTACCATGCGTTTGTTGGTTTAAGTAATTTCTGTGTGTTAATAATACTTGGTAATCCTTTACTTTATTGCATATGACTAAGTAGTGATATATCTTTATTAACGGTGGAATACATTCTATTTATTTGGAATGTAGGCTTTCAGATAGCATTTTAAATATTAATGACTGGTCTCTGGTAGTCAGCATAAATACGATTTGCATTAGCACTAGGTTGTATCATCTTGAGTGCCTCTGATGTCAGCCATTGGGTATAGTAGTATCTGACATCATCTCCTTAGGTCACTGACAACTTTGACCTCTATTCTTATGCACAGTTTATGTCGTCTCAAAAGCTCTTTTGAATTGATTTGAAATTTTGACTCTTCCCTTTATGAGGCAGTAAAATTGATAATTATTCAGATGGGAACTGAGCACTGAGTGAAAAATCAATTCCACCCGCTCTCTGCTGTGTATAAAATTACTTCTGAGTCGGCTGGACTGAACGGATGGCCAGAGTAAAAGCAGCAGGCAGGAGTGGTGGGAAGAATTAGCTGGACAGAGCTAATAGCCTGAAGGGATAGACTTGGAAAAGAGGGAGTGGGCCAGTTGGGGGTTATTATGAGCAAGGATGGGTCCCATTGATCATCTGTTTACATCAGCTTTCCAAGACCTTATAAATCAGCCCTGAAGAGCAGCAGAATCCAAGATTCGGCCTCTTACCGGAGGGAATTTGTATTAGATTGTTCTCATTTTCACACTCCGATGAGAAGTGAGCCATTGATTATCCATTGATTGCCCATTAAATGCTGTTTTTATAGATGATTTGCCTATCACAGAAGGTAATGAACAAGATTGCTGCTTCATACCTCGAGGTTTCAGTTTTCAAGGCATCTGTGTCGGTTAAGTAATGCCTAACCCTATTAAAAGGAATGGGTTACAAATTGCTTAACAGTGCTGAAAAACTAGACCCTAATGACTAATTGTGCTTGGAGTTTAGAGAGGGTTTGTCAGCTCTTTAAACTAAACTGATGCAATGATACTGCAATTATTTACTAGTTTGAACTGTTTTTCCCCCACAACCTGGACCGATAGCTGGACACGTAACTGCATGAAGAGTATCATTTCTAAACTGCGAAAGTGATGTCCTCGAGCTTCCACAGCAGAAGTCTGAACCCACATGAAGGGTTTTCCATTTGTTTGCAGCTGTCTGGGAAAGACATTTTAAGTGCCTTTCACCTGAAAATGTGTTGATTATGTCCTGCTATGTGGCTTTAGATCTTCAGTGTTTTTAAAAACACTCTCCAAATAAGCCATCTACCATATTTTGCAAACAAATCTAACTTTGCAGGCATTAAATTTAGTCCATTTGAAGGTCTATTTTAATTAAGTGAATCTATTTCGAATAAGAATTATTGCCTGACGAGCATTGCTTTAAGTTAACAACTGAGAAAAACCCAGTTGACATATGTTAAGGGAAAAAAAAAGTTCCCATGTTTTTATGTCATTAGAAAGATAAACTAAAATTTTAAGAACAGGACAGTAGTAACAATGATTAGGCATGGATCTGCTACAGTAATCTGGAAGATAACATTTCTGTGTGAAGTTTTTTCAGTTTAATCTTGGTCACGTTAAGTGTTCGCGTCTATAACTCATAGGTCAGTGTTCATTTCATCGTGTCACAGAGTGAAAGAAAGATCTGCCCAAACAGGTAAACGAAAGAGCATGTTTTACAGACTTAGAGGCGCATGTCAAAGACGTGACTCATTCTTTTTCAGATTTTAAGAGTAGGACACTGATGCTGATGCTTCTCAGAATCAGAATTTCTATTAAAACTGTGTAGCAACTTACACAGAAGTAGAACAAGAATTATGTGATGGCCAATATTATTGATTAGATTATTCAATTAACTTATTTATAGAAATTAACTTTAATTAGCAATTATGTTCTCTAAAATCTAAATACATTGAATGGAGGAATTAGAACATTTAGGTTTAAATTTATCTTAGCCTCTTCTATTTAAGTATGCGACTCAAGTCAGCTATACTCAAAACCAAAGAAAGTTCTAATTCTTTCTCTCTCCCCTCCCCTCCCTCCCTCATTCCCTCCTTCCCCCTTGTGCTAACCTAGCATTTAACTACAAATTGTGAAGAGCTGTCAGGAGTTATAAGAATCATACTTCAGATACTTCAGTAGGGATGTAAACTGGAAAGAACATTCACCCTTTTCCTCAATCAGTCAGTCAATCAATGAAAATCGCTTTTGTATGGTGCTCTTCGTGACATGCATCCCAAAGTGAATTACAGCAAAAGGGAAATCATCTGCTCTTTTTTCATTTCTGTGTTTAGATTGAAACAATATTGCTCAACATTTTGACATACTATACAAGACATCTTTCATACTTAGGATTCCATTCCATAATACTAAGTACAGAAAGTGCAATCGCGTATTTAACTGACATAGAACCTCAGCAAGACTCACAGTGGGAAACACTTAAGCAGATGAAATACATTCATGTCTCTTATCCTCTTAAAAAATTAGCCAGATTTTCTAATGATATTACAAGCATTTCTAGTGAACCCTAAAAGAAGAAAGTATGCTCCTGACCCACCAGCTCAGGGTGGTTGATCCGCAACTTTATTACCAGAAGTATGGCAGTAGATCGATGTCAGAAACACAGGCTGGAAGAACATTCACAGCTGGATCAGATGACAGCATGGATTTCAAGGGAAGCCAGGGATATGTCATTAGACGAGGCAAGTAAAAACTAGGAATGATAGAACTGGGTTTTTTGCGCACGCTGCTTGATCTTGGCCTTCTTCACAGCAATATATGCATGCACTTTTTATTTCTAGGAAAAAGATAATTTTGACAAAATACTGCAGACACTAGCTTAATCTGTTTACATATGCGTTTAATCTGATTTAATCATCACGGTATCTGTGAAACTGTAGTGTTACAAGCACCATTTTACAGATACAGAAACTGAAGCATAAAAAGATTAAGTAACTTTCCCAAGTTACTTGTAGTCAATAAGGTCACGTAGTCAATACATGGAGGAACTAAACTTTTAACCTAGGTGTGTTCAACTCCAGAGTTCACATGCTTAACCACAAGGCTGTAGTTTCTTGGTGGCTGCTAATTTGAAGTAGTATGTATGTTTTGAGCACTTACAATGAGGCAAGTTGAGCTTCCAATAGGTCCCACTGGGGCCATCCTTATGATAGAATGATTTAGAGCAGCCATCCTGTACCTCAACTTTTGCTGCAGCTGGAATGAAACAGATGCACAGTGACCCAAAGAGGCAACGGGCAAGGGAGGGGGAGGTTGCTTTGCCAGCTGGTGTGGAAAAGCTCTTGACTCCCCCCATCACTGAGGCAAAGCTAACGGAGCTTCCTCTCTCTTATTCCACACCCGTACCCAGTCACTAATTCTGTAGCCAGACTTTGAAGTAGGGCCTGGATCCTTGAGAAGGTCAGAGCCTGATAGTATAACTGTCTCATGATGTCCCTTTGTGACTTTTCTTCAGTGTCTGAGGTAGCTCTTGAGGTTTACTCTAATCTGATTTTTCTAGGACAGAATCAATACAGCAGGTGTGAAATGAAGTTGGGGAAGCAACAAGTGTTTTGCATCCATCTCCTAGACCCAGCACATCTCTAGGCTTTGTCCTGAGCCACCGCTGTTTCATCAGTATAGAATGTCACTTTTTACCTCTTTCTGATTGTAAACAGCGTCCCTTTTCTAAAGGAAGCATCTACCACTGAGTACCATTGGCTCTATCGAAGGGCATTCTTAAGGGCTTTTGACATGGCGAGTCTGAAGCTGACTGCTCTGAGCACCCCTCTCCCTCTACCTTTCGTTTTCTGAGGTGTCACAAACTAAGGTGCCCACAGAGCCAAGCAGGGAGCATGACTGAGGGAGACAGGAGAGAAAGCTATGCTAAGTGCACATCCCTGTCTAAAGGGGTCAGCCTCCAAGCAGCTCCAGCTAATTGCTGCCCTGTAAGATGGTATAAGGCCCAGTGTTGCCAGATATATTGAGATTCCCCCACAAAGAGAAGCCAGAAATGCAGTTTTGTAAATGTTGGCCACTAATTAAAAATTAAAAATAAAAATACTCTGCAGGCCGGCACTATGTCTGGTTACCAGTTTTCCACCTCTGTATTCTGTAATCCTAGAGAATTTCAGAACTAAAATCTCTTACTTAATGTGTGATCCCTTGTATTTCTCACAGCCATCCCGTGATATTTGCAGTGATATTTGCATTTCTTTCTGCTGTTTTGATAATTTTGGAAGCACACTTTATTTGTTGTTTAAAAAGGATGCCACTGTTTTACTTTTACTTGTGACTGTGTGTTTAGGCCTTTACTGAAACATTTTATCGCATTTGGGTTGTATCTTTACATGTAAAAGGGGTGCAGTAAACAGGCAATGGAAGGCAGTTAACGCCTCCCTAGCATTTTTTTTTTTTTAATTTTCAAAATAACAAGACTTGTGTGAGGCAAAAAGTAAAATTCACTTTGGTCAAGTGAGAGTGTGTGTGTGTGTCTGTGTGTCTGTGTGTCTGTGTCTGTGTCTGTGTCTGTAATCTAATTACTAAGGGTCAAATCAGAGTATCTAAGAAGACCAGGGCCGGACAAAAGTATCCAGCTAAGAGAAGTCCACTAGGGAGTAAAGCTCTTAAAATGATGAATTTGTGACCGCCACCCCTGAAGATCAGTTTACAAAGTTACAGCTTATAACTTTAAAAATAGAAAAACACTAGTTTTTTAAATTAAAATAGCATTTTATCTGTGATATTATAAAATAATTTGTCTGTCCATCTTCGGAAGGATGATTCTAGTCTAGATCCTTTGTTATATACCATGTCTTTGCCATTTTTATTTCATTTTTGTTATAGAAATATTTTGAATGACTATTTCAACTGTAACAAAAAAATGGTGCTTTAAAGCAAAAATCTTAAAATAGAAGCTTATTCTTGATTCATAAATCATCAAATTAGAATTATAATCCTATTACCTGTCTTTACAGAGTACCTTTTTTTCCCCCAAAGATCACCTCCATCTTGATACTTGTCCCAGCACCTAGCAGAGCCTAAAACCTTGTGATGGTCAATGAATGTCTGCAAAACAAGCAAAAAAGTTAATTTTCGGAAGTACAGGCTACAAGTCATGACTTTAGGTACCAAATCTGGCATGATCACAGACTACTGTATGATAAACTAAATGGTAATGCTAAGATAAGATTATATCATTATATGCCATATAATAACCCTGCTGAAACTCCACAAGCAAAGGTCATTCTAAACATGGGCAGAGAATCAGCACTTCAAATATTCTTCCAAATGGTTAACAAAACAGAGAGGGTTTGTGGCTTTTTTTTTTTTTCCCCACTAGGACATGTGTTTTCCTACCTCTAAGCACAGTTTAAAGATGTAATCCATTGATAGCATAACTCGCCTTATTAATTGAAAGAGATGGAATCCACCAGATGTAGCCCAAACCAGCAGAGAGTTAGGTGGCTACGCAACAGCAAAGACACCATATTGAGCGAGCCGGAATTCAGCCTCCAAGTCATTTATTTCAACCAGTGACAATACATTTAAACTCCTGTGCCGCAGCAGTGATTGATGGTTTAATATCATATATAATTTTTTTAATGAAGGCAAACCATTTAAATATGTTACCACTTGCACTGGTATTCTCCTATGTACATAACCGCATTTAATCATTATGGGGATTGTTTTTATACTTGTGTAATTTGTATCCACAAAATAACTGTCAAAACCATCTCGTGCTGTTGCTGGAAATGGTACAGTGTGCCTCATACTTGAATAGATTCATTCTTCCTTGCACATAATTAAGAGTGTTGGAGCTTTCACTGCTACCACATAGGAATTTCATGTTTACATTTCTGAGAATGAAAAATTAGCCACAATGTGCTTTTCCAGGCTCCCATTTTCTGGGGCTATGATATTTAAGTACCTTAGTTCTATACCGGTGTATGATTTGAAGAGTTTGATTTTAAGACTTTTAATATTAAAATACATAATAAAATTTTATTATCTAATTACAAGAGGGTTTAGCCTCTTATTAAAGTTGCTAAATCAGGCCTAGATTAGCATCATAATGGCACAGTTTGACATAGAATACTCAAAAGTCAAGTTCGAGGGAAGGGATGGGGTTTTTCTTGTTGTTTTGGGGGGTTTTCTCTTATGCCCATCCCTTGCACAAAATGACAGGGATGAAATGCACGTATGGAAACAAACAAGGAGCAATTTGGGACGCTGGAGAAGGAGTGGAGGTGTCAGTCTGGCCTGGTACCCTTAGGCGAGGCAGCTGGTATATGTAGCCTTTTGTTTATCTGCTGCTGGTTTATGTAGCCTTTAGGCCGGCACCAGAAACAATCACTCCTACAGGGTCAGCTGCTGGTCAGAAGCAAAGTAAGAACAGATTTTGCGTTCAAATGCGCAGCCATAATTTCTGTACAGCTGGCACCTGCTACTGGTGCACAGCGTGAAGGTGAAAGGTCAAAGAGGCAGTTGTTCAAAACTCAAGAATGGCTTAAAGGGACTTGTAGATTAATCTGCTTTATTAACTTCTGTATATTAGATAGCTATTGCTGTGAATGACAGTACATCTTTTTGAATAAGTCGCATCTCTTTCTCTTTTAAATTAGCTTTTGAGTAATGAATATTAAATAGAAAGCATTTCAGGGGTAATTAAATGAAAACAGAATGATGTCATTTTACAATTATATTTGTATGTTTATAGAATAGGGGAATTATAATATTTTCTAAGGAGCTAAAAAAAAAAAAAGCCAGCTTCATAAAAGAATTTGAAATAAATAAGTTACATGTCCATTAGCCTTTATGTTTAAACTAAAAAATATGATGTAGTTTGTGACTTGGCATAAAGTCATTGGGTGCCAGTGCTTGATTTGGCGTTCCCAGGGGCTCCAAGTGTTTTCTTTATGAATTAAAGTGACTGCAATCTGTCATCGTTCTTTTATCTACAGTTTAGCATAGTCAGTTTTGCTATTATTCTGCAGCAAATGTTCTCAGAATTGCAAAGGAGTTGTAAAAAGTGGACAACAATTTTACCTTTTCCTTTGCACTTATGTAAAGCAGATACAGAACATTTCATTAGGAAAAAACACACAAATCTTACACAGGTTTAGCCCAGTAATAATTAGGCAATCTATAACAGTCTCTCACTCAGTATAGCAAATGGCAAACAAGATGATTTTTAGCCTCTTCATTAATAGTGATTGGCATAATTAGCTACCATTGTAAATTAAGGATAAAAAGAGTTCACTTAAATATATCCTTTTTTAAAGCCTCTGCAAGGAAAATTTCTAATCCATTGGCTAAATACTAACAGAGATTCTGGGGAAGTGTTTAACAATCTATGTTATAAAAGGACTTTTTTTTTTTGCTGTGACTCTCACTGATTTTTGTTTTAATTTTTTTCAAGAATTCTCAGGAAAGAAACCCAGCAGGTGACATTTGCCTTTCTGTGCTAATACAGCACAGGTGTATAGCATAGCCGTGTTTCACATACAGGGTGTTCGGGGTTTCATTTGCACTGATTTTCCCTTTTGGTAGTGTCTTCGGTTGTGTCTTTGTCTGGTTTTTGTATCAGGGTGGTTGTGGCTTCATAGAATGAGTTTGGGAGTACTTCCTCCTTTTCCGTGTTCTGGAAGAGTTTGAGAAGGACTGGTGCAAGTCCTTAAAGAGCTAGACTTTTCCTCCATCCTGTAATAGAAGCCTAAGTTACTGCAGGGTTGCTAGGCCCCAGAAGGTCACTATGGAAGGGCAACCTCAGATTCAAACAGAGAATTTTGATGATGAATGATTATAATGAAAAAGAAATAGAAATAGTTGTCATATGCTAGGCTTGTGTGCTAAGTGCTTTACACACATACACACACACACGCTCTATATGTTTGTATATATACATGTATGTATGTGTGTCTATTTCTGTGTAAGTCTCACTACTCTATAAGGCAGATATTTTTATTTCCATTTTATAATCAAAATACTGTAATTGCAGTTCTAGTAAGTCAGTAACTCACCCAATGTCATATAGCTAATAAGTGGCAGCATCCATGCTCTTAACCAGTGCACAGTACAGCTTTTAAGTGGCCTAGAAACAGGGTTGCAGGAGATGGAGAATAAACAAGGGAAGACACGTACCATTCGCTCATTCATACATCCTTGATTGAGCAAAGGGCCCCTTTCTTTGAGAACTGACTGGACAAGAGGTAAACCCTTGACCCAAGCTGGCTTTTCTTCCCTGGATTTAGAAACTAGCATTTAAAAGACGTTGGTTAGCCTCACCTGAATGGAAGACCTGAAAAATCAAGACCCAGGGGGCAGCCATTCCATGCCACATGCTCAGAGAAGTAGCCAGTCTGCAGCACGAGGAGAAAGCAGCAGACACGGCGAAAGGATCTCCAGAAACCAGGCAGGCCCAGAAGGAGACTGAGAAAGAGCCCGCCAGCGTCCTGATCCCTGGTTCCAAGCCCTCGAGAGGCCTGACTGCACTGCCTAGTGTAGGGGTCCTCAGGTCACCCCTTTTAGGCCTAAGTTTTATCTGCAGTGGTTGTGGTCCTCATAGCCAAAGGATGTTTGACTGAGGGGAGTTGTGAGGACAGAATGAGCCAACGAGGACAGACTCACCCAGCACAGAGAAGATATTCAATTAATGTATGAAAGTCACCTTCACTTTGGAAAACAGTACGCAAGTACCATCTTTCATGTCCCTATCCTGTCCATACCCCTGCCGTTTAAAATTACGAACGTGAGAAGTGTGCTTCCCAGGAAATCCCAGGCCCAAGACTTCATTTCGCAAGAGGATTTGATTGTGAAGGCCGTGACTTCAGCCAGATTGCTTACATCTTCCTGGTGCCAGCCGTGTGTTCTGCCTTTCTTAGAATTCTCTCTGTAACAAGCCTTCTTAAGATTACAAATACGCCCTGGGCTGGATGGCGGCATGGTGTGGTATGGATTTTATTCTTGGCCCCAAGCTGACTTTTTCTCACTTATCCTTCCTGCAGATTCCAAGTATTACCTTGCAATGGCAAGAATCAAAATCAACTCCATAACTCTTCCCATTTGTATAGTGTCTTCATGCCGAATGTCTCTTCCGAATCTTACAATGGCCCTCGTGGGTAGATAGGGCCGATGTGGATATATTCTAATTTGGGAGTATAGGTACATCTATAAATTTAATCCCGCAGTACCCATGTGGGTAAAGTGCACAGAGGTTCAGAGAGGCAAAATGACTTTCCCAAAGACACACAGCCACTGAATAGCAGCGCCTAGACTGTAACCAGGGCTTTCTTGTCTCTAGATTTTACACAATTCTCACCAGACCCAGGCTTCCCAGGGCCTCAACCTACCTCTCCTTCCTGGCCTTTCTCCTTACCATTCATCTCTGTCCAAGGGAAACTGCAGGATAAGTGACACGGTTCCCCTGCCCTCATTTCTCTGAGTGGCATCGTCACTGGCTTGAGAAGCTTTTTGAGTCTTGTGAAAGAATGGCGCGGTATAAAGTGAGGACTGGCTTAATGATGGCATGATGTATTCACTTTACAGTTATTCCTGATTTTTCACATGGTGCTTGAAGGATGAATTATGTGAAATTTTCCCAAAGAGTATCAGTGTGCTGGAGACGGGAATTCAACTCTTGTGTTCACTTGTCTTGACTCTTGGAAATTTTGTCTTAGCAGTAGCCATTGGTGCTGCCATGAGCTCATACAGCATGTTAAGGAAGACTTCTTATTTGGTTGCAGTCTGATCACTTGAAACACAAAATGAAGGTTTCCTTATCCTCTGAATTTCCATGGTTGATGCAGCTTTGTATGCTTTGCAACCCAGAAGAACTCTTGTATCTTAATTTTGTGTCCCTTGTCATGCTTAGGAAAATACAGATGTAAGTGCTTTCAGACTAAAGAAATTCCCTTTTCCTTTGAAAGTTCTTTAATTGCAAATTCCCTGTTTCTGAGGACTCTATACAACAATCAGAGCAGATTTCGCGGTCAACATACTTGGTTTTGAATATTCCGGTTGTGCTGCTTCCTGTGTCCCTGGAATAGTTATTTCACCTCTTTGAGGATAGCAGCTCCTCAGCCAGGGGAATTCTGTGCCTGACTTGAGCTGGCCCCCGGGTCCGGTGGCTGAACTGCACCCGCCTGCGGCCTCATGCCCAGACTCCCCAAGACTTTAGCCAAGACTTAGATGCCTCCCATTCCATCACCCCCTCAGCCAGAGCATTGGTATCATGGAAAATAAAAACGTTCAAGTGCATACTTAGTTGAGGTCACATGAATATAGAACACTCGGAAGGCGCATGGGAAGTGCAAGGCCTAACGAGGAATCTCTCTTGGGCCCCAAAGAGACCCACCAGAAAGAAGACACTAGGCAAGAGCTCTGCGCTAATGCCCGTGCTTAATGTGGCATCTCGTTTTAGACGGGACAAAGAAGTTCCACTCAGGGAGCTAGAAACGTCAATTAGTTAAGTGCATTTAGGGATGACGTGTCTGAGACCCTTAAGATGAGAAGGGCACAACTTGATGGGTGGGCAGCAAGAGATGAAGAAATACTTAGGCTGCGTGAGCTCCTCAAGGCTGCAGGGACCACATTTTATTCAATCCTATGCCACAGCGCCTGACACGTAGTAGGAGTTCAGTAATTCTTTGAACAGCGAATCAGTCTATGAAATGAAGAGGGAGGAGGAAAAGAAGGAAGAGAAGTCCCCAGCACAGTACCTGACACGTAGTAGGTGCTCAGTGCGCACGTGTGCGCCTGGCACGTAAGAGTTCATAACAGAACATTGACTTGGAATGTGTGCAGCTGAGGCAAGTGGGTAACAGGAGGGGCTCACAGCTTTTTCTAGAGGCCTGGCCTGTTTAGGACTCTGTGCTTCAAGGGAAAAGTCCCGCCCTCGGCACATGACGTCCTCCCCCCCCCACCCCGTCCCACAAAGGGACCCAGCCCCCTCCCCAACCCCATCTTTCCCCTGAGCCCCCTGCGTACTGGGAGGCTGGAAACAAATTGACAGAAACCTGGAGGAAAGTGACACAAATGATTTAGGAGAATGGAAGGGCCAGCTTATGGAGCCAGATTAAAGAAGCTAAATATGTATGGCCTGCCTAAGTGACAACTAAATGGGGCGCTTGATGAGTCTATAAATACTTGGAAGATGTAAATGCCAAGGAGGAAAGGGAATTACTTAGCATGGCACAATGGAGTATTGGCATAATGGGATGATATTAAGAAAGGGAAAATGAAGGTTGAACATCAATAAAAAGCTTCCTGACAAAGAGAACCGTTCCTGACGGGGGACTCAAGTTATGTGCTGTGCGCCAAGGGAAGTAATGGCAGTCCCATTTCTGAGGGTGCTGGCAACCGAGCCAGCAAGGCAGGAGCCAAGGTACGTCCTGACTGAGGCGCAGGAGCCAGGCAGGTAACCTTCGGGTCTGCGGCTGTCCAATCCTAGAACAGGAAAAAGGCTGCATCTTTCTGGGAAAACTCGGATGGCTGAGCTGTCCTAAAGGGTCAGACCCTGTGGAGAATGGTTATACCATCCGTTCGCCCATCCCTGCCACTGCCAGAAAGAGTCATTCAATTTAAATGGTACCCGCATTTCCTGCAGGGTGGAGCGCACGTTCTCCAGCACACGGCACAGGGCGCTTCACAAGGGCCGGCCCTGCCAGCCTGATCGGCCTCACCTGCCACCGCCACTCCCCACACAGCCACTCGGCACTCCCCAGACACTGCTCCACGCCTGTCTGCAGGCTTGTTCTCTGCCACAGCCCCAGATGTCACCTGCAAAGCCTTCCCTGCCTGCCCCCCACACCTCGGCAGAGTTAGGTGGCCTCTTCTGGTTTCTCAGAGCCTCCTGCGTGGGCTTCTGTTTGCGGCCCTCACTGTACTGTGTCGTCACCGCAGTAAACAGAGCATCGCCTCTGACTGTGAGCTCGCTGAGGGCTGGGACTGTGCCCTATATCTGTGTGTCCACAGGGTCTGATGCAGAGTCTGCCACAAAGCAGGTGGCAGTAAATGTCTGAACAAATCAAGGAACGAGGTTCTCTTCCAGCACTTTATTTATTTTGGGGAGAGGGAATTAGGTTTATTTACTTATGTATTTCTTAATGGAGATACTGGGGATTGAACCCGGGACCTCATGCATGCTAAGCACGCGCTCTACCATTGAGCGATACCCTCCCAGCTCCCAGCCCTGTTAGTCATTGTCATTCCTTAGGCTCCCTCTGTAATTATTAGGGCAGAAGAGCTTCCAAATCTCAGGAACATCTTTGAATCATCTCCCTAACCTCTTGGCCAGGACTCTCTGTGTCATTTAGACAACTATAAATAAAAATCCTCAAATCTGAAAGGCAACATGCCATCCTCTGTGGTTTAAATGTTAAACTCTAGACTAATCTTTAACAGAAAGTGCTTCTGAGGGCCAAGTGAATTTTCTAAAAACTACTTGTTTCTCTTCACACACAAAAAAAATCATTTGAACCTGTTAACTAAAATAATCCTCCACAGTTGGTTGTGAAGATTTTTAGGTCCATCTAACCAAATCCCTTTGGGAAATCCAGGAGACCGTAGTGACAGATGGCAGGCAGTGCAACTGTGAACCTCCTACTATAAGGATAATATGTTTATTATGAAATACAATATTCATTGCGCTCTGCTTTGATGACTGCACGAGATGCCCTCGTGCCATTATGCCGGGTGCTGTTCTGTTGTGAAATGCGATACTCATTGGGAAGTGTTGTGATGACCGTTCAGTAAAGCAGCATGCCGTGTCCCACTCCCTCCTGTGACTTTTGAATGGCCTCAGCGGTTACTTCATCGCTGAACACAGTGTAAACGTGTGCTTGTAGTCATCTTTGTCGTGCATGTACGTGTATGCTCACTGTGGGAGCATTGGTCTGCTAGACCGGCCACCTCTCCACTACCCGTGGCACCGCAGGGGCAGTCCAGCCTCCAACCCCTTTTCCCCATTGGCAGTCTTTTTTTCTTTTTTTTTAATTGAGTTATAGTCAGTTTACAATGTTGTGTCAGTTTCCGGTGTCCCGTTGGCAGTCTTGAATTTGAGGCCATGTCCTTAAAGTTCTGAATCTGCCTGTGGCTGCAGTATCAGGTGGTTCTTCTTGGAAAGATTTCATTGACTGGGAAGAACTAGGCTATGCAGTCAAGGATTCTGGCCATTTCTCTCTTGTCTCTGCTGCCACAGCCTTGCCAAGGCCCTCATCACTTCTCCACGGGGCTCGTGCGGGAGTGTCTGAACGTGTTGCCTGGACTCCGGTACCTACGTCACTGCCATTCTCCAGTCCCGCATCAGTGACCGTTAGAAATCACGGACTTCATCATTATTCAGAAGTCCTTGGAAAGGCTGCCCTTCATGTACTGGCCCAAATTCATTTCTCCATTTAGCATGACGTGAAAGGCCTTCAATAGCCTGTACTCAGCCCAGTCTTCTCCTCACCCTCAGCTCTGCTTCTTTCCTCTCAAAAGCCTCCTGTCCAGGGAGCTGGTTATTCCTCACACATGCCAGGCCCTGTCTCCTGTGCTTCTTCTCATTTTATTTTCTCTTCCCAATATATCCTTCTTTCCCAGTGATGCTATTTGTATCTTTTAAGATTCAAGTTAAATATTAGCTGTCCTGTGAAGATAGGCTGGTCTTCTAAGACAGAAAACAGCACAGAGACCTTTGTTAGTGTCTCTTGAGCTGACACACACATTTGCTAGTTTGGGGACCCCCAGAGGCTGGTAGAGGCCATCTGAGGTTCTAGGCCTGACTGTGTGGCAGTCATTCAGGCAGTACCGTGAACCAGAAACAGCAGTGTCACTATCAAAATTAGAGGAAAACGGCTTTGGAGTTAAAAGCTACTCTTTTACATAAAAATTTCCCCAACATTCCTACCTAGAGGAAATTTAGATAATGTGTTTTGACAAGTGATGCTTAATTTTTACATCAAATCGAAAAGTGTTCTTCTGTTGGATGCTGGTGAGAGAAGAGTGAGACAGAGTTTCCCAAATAGTGCTGAGTGGCAAGCCCTGCGGCCTCCCGGTGCCCCGGGTTTGCCGGCTTTATTTTAATGCAGCAAGCTGCTTTATGAGATCTGCAGCCACTTGAAATATGATTTACTATTCGTAAAAAGTTTCAAATGGATAATGAAGATTCAAGAATGAGACTCACAGTGTGGTGCAGTCAATTTTGTTGCTGTTGCTCTCCAGTACATCTCTGCCATTGAAATGAATTATTTATTATAATTTATTTCAACCATGGAAAATAAAACTGTTTTCATTGTGATGTTGTGCACTGTAACATTCAGAGTAGACACATCACATGCAGTACTCTCAATTAATTAATCCTCAAGTTTCCTTCCAACTTTATGTTCTTTCTCATAAGCTAGGAGACTGACAGGTAATTCTTTCCCCAATAAACTGTGATTAAAATGAATGCTTTGAGAACTAGGGGTAACGTTGGTAATGGAGAAAATTGAAACAACAGCAAAACTAGGTTGTGTATTTCCTTAGATTTTACAATGGATAGAAGGCTTTTTAAATACGCTAGGCAATTTATCACTTGGAGAAAAAGCATCCCTTAACTTTTTATAAGGAGGGGGTAGAGGAGGAGAGTGCTCTTAGTTTAGATGTGGAAACATGCAGTGTTAACGTATGACCAGAGCCAGCTGAGTTAACCAGCCCTGCAGTACTTTTGTTGGTAAGAATCTCTTTTTTATTTTTTATTTTATTATAATTTTTTTTCAGCAAAGCTAGCATCATACACAAGCCAAAAGACAAAGAGACAAGACTCCCAGATGATTTTTCAGAGGAGAATGGGTCACCTGTAATTGATTGCAATCTTGTTCCTTTTAAAAAGAGGCTCATCTCATCTTGCATTTTGTTTGATTTTTTTTTTTATTTAAAGTGCTAAATACTTGCTTCTGTTATGAGGCTGCAAAGACACTGTGAGAACTTAGGCATGTACTTAAAATGTACAGATATTAGAAGATTTAATATAACTTAGGTGGTGGGACCTAGTTAACCCAGGCAGGAAAAATACATGCTTGTTTGTCCATTTCTTTCATTTTTCATAACATTCCATTAATATTGCATTGGTAGACAGCAGATAAAGAGAACAATTGATTCCTTTTCCCTAAAGATGACTCGTATCTAATTTGAGGAGGGTCACATTTCAATATCTGCTGTGCACGTGGCCTCGGGAACAACGCTTGGCAATGACAGCAGCTCCCTTACTTCCACACGCCCTGAAAACCTGGGAGCTCTTCCTCCTTTGGCAGCATTCAGATGCTTCCAGACCCAGGATCTTCAGCCGGGGCACGGGGCTCTGGAGGAGCTGCTGTGGAGATAGGTAGAAGCTTTCTCTGCTTTTTCAGATTCTACAGCACTATCCAGACAGCATCCTTTTTTGTTTTGTTGTTCCTACCGCTGTTGCTAGGGCGAACCTTCCCCCGCCTCTCTTCACTGGCCTTTCAGAAGGCCAGTCACATGTGCCAAAGGAGTCCCGAGACTCAGAAACAGCTCTTGGGTGTTTGATGCATTGTTTTGATCCTCAAAACATGAGCAACTCATTGCATCAAAATCAAAGGCAATCTAGCTTGGCCAGTGGGACCTATAATTTTGTATCCTACCCCCTGTTCTCCTCAAGGCCCCCACCGAGCTGATTAAGGCGCCCCAGTCTGCAGACACACCCTCTAGGGCACAGCGCTGGTCATCCTTGCTCTGCCCTCCTGTTTCCGTCTCTGTCTGGAGCAAGGCACATCTCTCATCTTTCCTTTGGTCTGTCCTTCTTTTGTCTAAACCAAAGCTTCCTTCTCGGGCCCTCCTTCCGCCACCTTTTGGACAAGACAGGCTACTCTCGCCCCATTCCCATCTTCCATTTCCCTGAGCAGCAGGCAGCGCAGCTGCAGTGTAACTACAATGTCACGCAGCCCTGAACCAAGGGTAGAGAGGGAAGAGCTGAAGTCCTCTAAACACGTTCAGGACTTGATCCCCGTAGACCGGGGTTCCTGCATATCACCACTCAGGTTCAGCTTTGTGTGTGTGAAGCAGATGGGGAGCAAGAGGGAGGAGCTTGAATTTTTTTCACCTACTTCTTCGACTTTGGGGACTATTTCTTGGTTTTATTACTCAATGTGCTCAAAGAACATTAACAATGAAAAGGGTTCACTTTATAGAAAGTATTTCAACCCAAAGGAAGTTAGTTAATTTACCGTTTATGCAGATGTTAATTTAAGTTGCTGTATCCGCGGTACTTTTGGTGGGAGGGAAACCAGTGGTTCAATGGGACATTTTCCAGAGACACTCTATTAATTATGTCTGCTGTTGTCCATCTTGAGAGACTGAAAATATGTTAACCAAATTTATAAAAGCTTAGGTGGGAGGCAAGAAGGTCTGCTGCAAAGTCAGCAGAAACTGCTGCCCCGGATTCTAATCACAGGGATTTCAGTAGCTGTCTGCCTGGGGCAGGTGGCAGACTGGTGGACAGAGGAGATACAGGAGGGCAGCCTATCGGGAGGCCCACTGAAGATGGAAGAGTGAGCCACGCCCGGAAACACGCCTTTCCTCCCGCACCATTAACCTGCCGGAAGTCTGCAGTGGGGGCCAGACAGTGCTGGCAGGCTCGGTCCTCACTCACAGACGGCCTGCGGGGGGCGCAGACCTGCGCATACCCTGCTCCACTTCACGTCGTGGTAGCTCCTGGCTGTGATGCCTTGAGCAAGCTACTTACTTGCTCGGGACTTCAGATCCTTCATCTATGAAGTGGGGGTGGTGTCTTCCTCAGGGTTAGCTGGAGGTTAGAGACGGAGCGTGCACGTGCCTGACAGGGCTGAGCTCCCAAGGCCTCCCCGTGGACAGTGTCTGTTGCTGTCGGGCAGTGAGAACGCGCAGGCGCAGCTTGCTCTGAGGCGGAAGCGCTTGTCCTTGAAAAAGGTGGTGCCTCAGCCCTCGGCCTTGGTGACCTGAAAGCCCCTACGAGGGCCCTTCCTGGGAGCTGCTGGCTAGAGAGGCCGGTGGCTTAGAAGAGTTCCCAGGCTCTGCACACAGAAGCAGGATCCTTGGAAATAAACGGCGGATTAATCGGTCCCCTTTCAGCAACTTGGCCCTTTATACTTTAGCTGGTGTTTGCCTCCTCAGTTCCCGTTCGTGCATTTACGTATTCATTCTGGTCTCCCTTCCCCACCCCACTGCAGCCATCACCCTGCCCTCACTCCAGCCGCACCTCTGCAGCCATCCTTCTCCGTCCAGCTTCTAGACCCCCTGAGCCTCCAGCTTCCTCAGAAGGAGTACGTCCTCACCATTTAGCAGTGAGGCCTCCAATACAAAGCACATCTTTGCTTATTCTATGTCAGCAAAAGATGGAACAGGAGGCATATGAAGGGAGAGCATGTAGTTACCACTGTGCTGTAGAGAGACAGCGACCCAGCATATTTAAGTGGGAAAGCCCACTTTGCTTTGTGCTAGCATTTTATGTCCCATTTTAGGGCAGAGTCATAGGAGAGGAGCCGAAGAGTGAACAGAGATCCATTGTTTTGTTTTGTTTTTCCAGTTCACATATTTGTAGAGTAGCTTCGTATTTTATCTGGAAGGTTACAGATTTTCAGAACAACAGAAACGCTATCATTCAAAACCTACACTAATTCGTGTGCCAGAACAAATAGGAATGTTTTTTGGACTGTTTTCTATTTGAGGGGTTTTTTTTTGGGGGGGGGGGTTCACTGCGACTCCCAATGAAGCTAATGAAACTAGCTAATTGTGAAGAGACCGTCTCATTTATCTGTACATGATCAAGACGTGAAATGGGGCGCCTCCTTGAGCCATGAGACTCCACGGGGTCAGGCCAGGGAGGGGTAACCATAGTCGGAGTAAAGGAACACTATAGTAATGAGTGAGTGCCTTCAAAGGAAGTCGGTCCTCACAGCAGCCCTTCAAAGTGGTGGCCATCATCCCCCAGAGCAGAAGTGAAACAGAGTTATGTGAGGGCAGGGCCGATTTGGCCTCAGTCCTGACTGGCTCCCAAGCCTGCCTCTACTGCACCATGTTAGTTTCGTTTCTTTGAAAGAAAATTTCTATGAACTCATGCCGAAGCCTGTGAGAAAGAGGAAGGAGAACAAGGAAGCGCTCGAGTCAGGGTGCAGTCTGGTTTTCCTGTGTGGACCAAGCCACAAGACTCCCCTTCCCAAGCTGTCTGTTCCCTGGGGCAGGATGGCCGCGTGGGCGGACACAGCGGATAACGTATGTATTCTCCGGACTACGGCTATGGGAAGTGTAGCCTGGGTTGGACAAGTCTGAAATGGCCATGCCGGCCCTGCCTGTAACAGTGCAGGAAGGGAGCAGAGGTGCTGGGAGGGGAGGCCCGGCTCCTGCAGCGGCCTTTGTGCTGAACACTGATGCTGCTCTGTGGCTCAGTGTAGCGGGGGGGGGGGGGGGGGGGGAGGTGCAGAGTCACCAGAAGCTCTCCTTTCAGTCCTGGCTTGTTTGCTTCAATAACCACAGGGAGCCTCCCATCAGAGATTTCACACTACCTGGAACAGGAATTTTGTACTTAAGCATTTCACCCAGTGTTCTTCCATATGGAGCGCCTTTCTCCAAAGGAATTTGCCATATTGGTTGAACTGTTTCCCCATATCCTCTAGGATTATGAGGAAAAAGAACTTTGGAAATGAGTTGCCACGTCAGTACCATTTGAGAGGATTTGCTCAGTAATTTCCATTTTTCCGGAAGAGTAAAAGAGAAAAAAAATCATCCATTTTAGCCAACTTTATTTTTAGAAAAGTATTTTATTCAAACATCTCCTTACTTATTACAGACATAAATACATGCATTCAGACAAATGAATCCACAGGAGAACCGTATAAAGTAATTGGCACATCACTTCAGGATGCTTTGTCAGTTACTGGAGGAGTTTGGTGCCTCTAACTTTAATCTTTTCCATTAAAATATCCATTCTGCCTTCAGATCGTGAAGCCCATAATATTTTAGACTGTCTCCATGGATCTGTTAGTTTTGCTTGTCAATTTAATTTGTGGCTCTATGACTTTGGATGGCTTGTTAGATTGTACATGGAAACGTGATCTGCAAATGATGTTCAACATGCCAGGCTTAAGATCTAGCCTCTCCCCAGGGACACTGGACATACAGCAAATGTGGAACTGGCAGGTTTCATGTGCAGCCAGCCTAACTGTTAGGATGACTGTGATGTATGGGATGGTAGATGTTCAGAGCTCACTACTATTGCATTTATACACCTTAAAGTTTATAACACTTTTTTACTCTTTGCAGCACTTTTTATATCCACCATCTCGTTTGATTCTCAGAGCTTCCTTGTGCTGGATTATCACTCACGTCTTTATAGCTAATGAAACTGAGACACAGCGAGAGAGGTTCAGTAGCTTGCCTGACATCACAGGGTAGATTGGGCTGCAGAAATGCCAGAGGACAAAGCCAGATGTCAGCAGAGCTTAGTCAGGGGTGGTGTGTGCGGTAGCCTTTACCACATAATTGCCAGTTTGCCCCGCCCTCCTTTGGGGAAACGAGTTCTGAAGCAGTGAAAGCAGAAGGGCTGGAGGTGGGAGGTAGAGTCCAAGAAGCTGAAGCTGTAGCATCAGCTCCACACAGACAACCGAAGCTCGCTTCACTGCTCCTTGCCTGGCCTGTCGCAGCAGCCCCGTCTCTGGCCTCCTTCCTTTAGTGTCACCTGCACAGTACACATTCTCCATGTCCCCAGACAGATCTTTCTTAAGTACAAATCTAAGCAAGTGTCTCTTTTGCTGTAAACCCATCACTGGCTCCCACTGCCATCAGGAGGGAGTCCACATTCTTCATTGTGGTCTTCCAGCCTATACTGGGGTCTTGCTTCTGGCCCCTCTGTTTTCTCCCCCACCGCACTAAGTTCCTTACCATGGCAGAACCCACTGCGTTCATTCTCAACCTCCTTTTTGGCTGCTTCCTCTGCTTAGAACACACTTATGATGAACTAAAACACGACCTTCTCTGTGGAGTCTCTCCTGACTTCTCAAGGCCCCAGAGGCATCCTGTCCCGCTGCCTGCCTACAGCCGCTTTGCCAGCCCTGTTTCTGGTCTCTCCTCTGCTGAGCGGTCTGCCTCAGGAAGCTCTTAGCTTCAGGGACAGAGGTTGTGGCAGGCCCCTGTGTTCTCTTACCCTCTCCCAGGTGTCTTGCAGACTTTGAATTCAAGAGGATGGATGAGCATAAAATGTAGGAGTGAAGTGAGTAAGTGAATGAATTAAAGAATGAAGAACGAAGGAGAGGACTCTGCCTGCGCCAGCAGGAAACAGGATTTCCAAGGTTACCTGGAATGTGTCCCTTTTCTCTCTCTCAGGAGGGTTGTGGAGAGATGTCCCCCCGCCATAACTTGACCTTGTTAGTAAAATGAGAGGCAGAAAGGATGGTGACCTGGGCTTTTGCCTGGTGACCAAGCTTAGAGGAAAGCACATCAGGGCTGAGAGGCAGGGACCGGTCCTCTTGAACCTGTGGCCTCTGACTTCTGTGCGCCCAGAAGGTTCTCAGCAGAGCTTTTGGTGGTGGGGGCTTTTCCTCAGGGAGCTGAGCGTCTTTGCCAAGAGCTCCTGCAGGCAGCATTACAGGCCTCCAGAGTCCAAGCTGCTTGAGCAGGAAGAGTCCTCGTGGCTGTGGGCAAGATGTGGGGGTAAAATGTGAGCACATAGAAGGCCTCAGACCGGGGGGACTCTGAGCCAAGGCACCAATGTCTTCATGTGACTCTGTCTTCTAGATGATGTCTGTCCTCATGAACACTATTGTCTTTGAAGACTGTCGGAACCAGTGGTCAGTATCCAGGCCTCTCCTGGGGCTCATCCTGCTCAATGAGAAGGTGAGTGTGATTGCAGGAAACTGAGGCAGAGAGGAAGCGATCCTGGGGAAGAGGGCGCAGCCATATGCCAGGCCAGGCTGTGACAACGACAGACAGGGGAGCCAACTGAGCTTGAGCCGGGGCCTTGAGCCCCCGGGGACAAGGCCATGTTCCCCCAGAAGGCCCTTCCCCAAAGGCCTCAGATCTCCTTCAGTTAAGCCGAGGCCTCAAGACTAGCTCTCCTGGAGCCCAGAGCCCCTGCACTGGGCAGGCGGTGGGCTCAGCATTGCTTCAGACTCACCCTCACTCCCCTCCCTGTTCCCCGAGATTCTGGGCAGCAACCCCCTTTGCTCCTTCCTTGGCCTCCTCTCATTTCTGAGACGCCCATTGCCCTCGCTGGCAGCAATAGCCGCTCACGGTCAACCCCGAAGCGGCACCCTTCGGCAAGAGCACGCGCCACTCTGGGCGGCCTCCCAAGTTCTCCGGCTTGCCCTGTAACCCACCCGTCTCCCCAGCAGTCGGTAGGAACAGTGCATTATTGCTGGGGAGAATGAATTGTCTATACAATAAGATAGTACTGGGGAAAAAGACAGTGAGATTAGAGGCAGCCGCATACATTAAAATTCAAACTGAAATCCCAGCCTTGGAAGGAAACTAATAGAAGAAGAAAATATATCAAAAAGAGGAGAGCTGTCTCATCACTCACCTGTGCTGAAGTATCCAATTTTAGCCACATTCAATAGCGGTGTCATTCATCTTCCCTCGGTGTTATTGTGATTTAAATCCAAGCTCTATAAAAGAGAGCAGTTCTTTTAAAATGATTGAGAGGGAATAAGGGCAAATTCAGTGTTTAGAAAAAGCTTATGACATCACGATATTATACTTTACTGATGGAGGCAATATTTCATGGTTTGGGATGAAAAACTAATAATTTTCTATTTGGTGTGAGTCACTGCATCATTATAAAAGGGAAAAATAAGTAGTTTTGTGCATTCCCAATCTTGTTCAGGAAGACACTGTGGTTTAACTGTAATGCCTCTGATATATCGTATTTAAGTATTAGTCTGACTACATATTAATTATGTGTGTTTTTGATGTGAGCTGTTTTAACGTATGATGGAAATTAAATATCATGCTGTTTGGACTTGGAAGGATAAGCATGTGACCGGCAAAATGTTGTCTCTGTGCTAAAATTAGGCTGTTCTCAATGATTAGGAGCCACTTTTAGCAGAAGAGTTGGTGTTTGTACAAAAGCCCAGGGGCCCTGGCAGAGGGGAAGGGGCTGAGCAGTTCTTGGAGACCAAGTGTGACAGGCATCTCCCTTAGTGCCGGAACGCTCTCCCAGAACGAAGCACGCCCCTCCAGCCCACCTCACCTAGCAGGCCCGTCCTAACCCAGGAGGACGGGGACTTGGGACAGAGCCTGGGATGGTTTGAGGGGTAGTCGTTCACTAAAGCCACGGAAGATGAGGATGCCTGAGGGGGACCCTGGGCCTGGCCTGCAGTCACCAACCTGCTTCCTGGCCATCTTCAGTGAAGTTCCTCCCCTCAGCCTGAGAGGCCCTTCCTCTGTCAGGTGTTCTGTGATTAGAGGGGGTGAGAGTCAGGAAGACATGTATGTTCTTGGTCCCCACAGAGGAGGCGAGGACTCCATCAGCCTACATTGTTCAGTGACAATAAAACAATTAGAGCAAGAGGTTTTTATGGAAAGGGATGGTACAGCTTACACTCAGGAATGTCTCTATTGCTTTGCTTTTCTCTAAAGGCTTTAAGTCCACAGTGGGTCTGAACCAGAGCTCCTTTGAGCGTTAGGAGCCCTGAGCACTTCAGAGCTGGTCTGCCCCCTCCCCAACAGCCCCCCTCAGGCCCAGGTTTGCAGCCCGAGCGCTGATGCTCCTTCTGTCTCCCAACAGTACTTCAGTGAACTGAGGGCAAGTCTGATAAGCAGCCAGCCGCTCCCCAAGCAGGAGGTCCTTGCCCAGTGCTTCAGGAGCCTGATGGAAGGAGTGGAGCAGAATCTGTCTGTCAAGAACAGAGACAGGTAAGCAACACCCAGCAGCTGAGCATCTCTAGGGGAGGCAGATGTTCCAGGTTTGTAGCAAATAGCTGGATTGTGCTTAACACAGCTCCCAGACTGATGCGGCTTTTCTTTACAGCTGGTAATCCTAGATTCGATTTAGTTGCCTCCAATAAATATGCCTGAGTATTTGCTTTCTTCCAAGCATCATGCTAGGCGTTGTGCAGGATGCAGAGATGAATAAAATGCAGCCTTTGCCCTTAAGCGGTTTATAATCCAGCAGGAGAGATATAAAGAAAAAAAAATAATTAAAAAGGCCAAAAGAAGGAGAGCTTAGATCTGCTATGAAGGACAAAGAGAGGCTTCCTGGCATTTGAACAAGCATAGACTTTGAGGTCAAATAGACTCCAATTTTAATTTTACCCCAGCCCTTTATAAGCTGTGTGGCACTGAATAAGGCAATCAGCTTCTCTGATCCTCAGTTTCCTCACAAGTAAAGCAGACATGATGGTAATTGGTTGTGATGTTTAAAAGTGGCTGGTTTTGCAAAAACACAGACAGGTAAGTTGCCAATGAGATCTTGATGAGAGGAACTGGAACTTACCACCTCTGCCTGAATTCATTCATGCATTCATTGATTCATTTAGTTCACAAAATTTTATTGAGATTCTACTATGTGCCAGGCACTGGGGATACCAGTGGGGAACGCATTGTTCAAGGAGTGTCTAATGGAAGAGACAGGCATGATGAATGATGGAGAAAGAAAATGTTTTCAGGGAAAAAAGAAAGCTGCCCGCCTCATCCTTCTATAAAAGCGGCAGCATTCAGATGCTACATTGTTTGAAATACAAATTATTAGTCTCCCTGATGAGAGGCTCCTTTGGTAACACAAGGCCAAGTCGGACGGGCTTTGCGGGCATGTTCTCTTGACTGCTTGTTCTGTGCCAAGACCCTCTATCGGGCAGGAAGGGGCAGCCTCCGAAGCCAGCAGGAGGAGAGACTTAGTGAAGGAAGGAGGGAACCTTCCCTGGGTGCCTCAGGGAGGAAACTGCTTCCCTTGAGGCTTGAGAATGTGAGTACCACCTCGTGAGCCGCTCTGTCAAACGGTGTCAGACAAGCTCCTTGTTTAATGAGAGCACCAGCCTGCCAGGACTAGGCGATCCACGCGCCCGGCACTGTCTCACTGGACTCAGTAAATTCCTCCTTCCCACAACCCTGTAAGGTAACCACTCGTGCGGGCACCAAGACGAGGTTAAGTATTCATCCGAGATCACCCAGCTTAGTCAGGGAGCCAGGATTTGAACCTACGTAGTCTTACCCAGTACACTCTGTTTTTGAAGCATTAAGTTCAATTTTCTTATCTGCAAATGAGGCTGTTAATACCTATTTTGGGGAAGACTTGTGATAATTAAATGAATTTATATGTAAACTTGACCAGTGCCTGGCACATAAGCTTTTGTTCTTTTCATTATATTCCTTACCATCTATGTGTAATTTGACTTTTTAAAATAATTTTTAAATAGCATAACCACAGAATGCACCCCTCAAAATGGTCAGAGTGCATTTGCTGGTAACGCTTGTTTCGCGACAGGGGAAGGAGAAGGGTGCTGCTGGAGGGAAAGTAGTGGCCGAGAAAATGGGAGGAAGGAGCTCAGCCAGGGTCTAGGGCCCTCTCCAGGGTCCTGAACTCCACTGTGGCTTCAGCATCCAGAGGTTCACACAGCCTCGGCCCCACCACTGCCCTCGGCCCGGTCTTCCTCTTTCCACAGGTTCACCCAGAACCTTTCCGTCTTCAGAAGAGATGTGGCAGAGGCCCTGCGCAGCGATGGCAGCCCTGAGTCCTGTGGCCTGGACATGATGAGCTGACCTGACTTCTGACCATGTGCCGAGCAGCCTTTATCAAGAGACTTTTGTGGGTCTGGGTCCCAGGACAGTGATATTGGCTAGGGGAATCTATTTTTCAAAACAAACAAACAAACAATAACAAAAGCCCTACCTTTTTGTAAGTTTAGCCTAGTTAAAAGAATTTATAATAGTGCACAAAAATTATAAATTCAGTCTTCACACTGAAAAAGCGAAAGATGTGTTTTCAGTCTTTCTATGAAACATCATTATCTTTGTTCTTATAATGCTCTGAAAGGATGTAGAAACAGTATTTAACCAAAGAACATAATAAACCAGGTTTGCACCTAACTGTGTACTAGTTAATGGTTCTGCAGTCAAGGCTGTGAGTTTGTTGGAGGTGCAGCCTTCAGCGGGGTCCCAGATTGAGACAAACACCACTTGAACCTGCGAAGTTGGTGGCAGATAGCTATGAGTCTGGAAGCAGCCGCACGGGGGCTCTGAGCTGCGGGCCTTTACCAGGGGCTGGGAGCTGTCCGGCGCATCCCACAGGACTGCACCCGGCCCTCCCCGCCTCCGCGGCATCTGATAAAGTTGAGAGACAGTAACACGATTAAATGTCTTACAAACAACATTTGCTTTTCACTGGCATAAATCTGAAGTGGTTTAGTCTAGAAGAATTAAGCTGTGCAATTACTGCCTGCAGAGCTATTTCCTCAGAAGGCCCAGGTAGCCCCAGCAAGAAGTTCTGGGTGCTGCCAACACCCAGTCCTTCTGCCTCCATTTAACTTCTAAGAGATGCTGAAGCTATCTAATTAAAACACAGACTCAAAGCAGCTCTGCCTTCCTGAGCCACCCAAAACAGTTCTAGGTGCTAAAGCACAGGTTTTCAGAGAATGAGGGTATCAGCTGGTTTCCATACCTCCACAAAAACTCTTATCACTGTGAGGATTGCAGTGCAACCCAAACCGAGGACAAGGACACGGAGGAGGCCTTTACAGTTTGGGATAGACTGTAACGAGGCTATTCACTTGGCATTGCCGCTGTCAAATGGCTTGGCGTCTCACTGCTCTGTCTTCACGGTTCAGGCCTGTAATAACCATTTCTGATAAGACATGAAAGGCTGGCCTTGCTGTTGAAGAAGAAGTGAGTCCACAGGCTCTTGTTACGACCTCGTTTCTCAGACTAGTGTTTTGTGAAGCCTTTCTTGATGGTTGAGTTTCGCAACAGGCTTGTCGCATGAAAGCAAAGTCGCCCAAGTTCATCTCCAAGTGTTTGTCTTCCATGTGTGAACCCAGGAAATCAGGGAAAAGCGGGTTCTAGGGTTACTTCCGGTACTTAATGGAGACGTAAACCTCGGCTTTATGTATTTCATTAGCAGCGGGATATATAATTTTCCTTGAAAAGGCAATTCTGAACTTCATAAAAAAAAACTTCAACTGTTTGGAGGTGTCTGGATTGAGAATTTTCCGTTTCTCAGGGGCTTATTACTGCATACCACGCATCCCCCCTAAATTCCTCATAGAAGGCCTATCCCATTCTGGCACTGTTTTCTTTACAAAGGCCCGAGACCTAAAAGCATCGTGTCACTTACATTAAAATGCTCACGCGAAGATCCCCAAGTGCACTTGCCTTTCTTGACTGCGTTGCCCAAGGCTGCCTGGTGGTTTCACACCAGCCAGAGAAGGCTCCGTCTTGGCGTCTTGGTGTTGGAGAGCTGCTCAGGGAGGAGGTCATCAGGCCTGCTCGTGGCACTGGATTTACAGAGCACACCGTGAGGCACAGCACCCGGCAGGGGACAGACTCAGCAAAGCGGTGGACCAGCCGCCACGCCCTCCCCACTTGTCCCCTCCCTTAGTCCTCACAACAGCCCTGTGAAGGCAGACAGCATCACTCCCACTTTTCAGGTGAGGAAACTGAGGCTCAAAGGTGGTACCTAGCTTACAGGTCTCACAAAGCAGGACTTGAACCCAGATCCTTGTCACCTGAGACGAATTCCTGTTCTCTTCCACGACCTAAATTTGAGAATGGTGGGTTGAAACCAGTTAATATTTACATCCATTTCCACATGTTTTTCAGAACTCTATTGCTATACAGCAAATTACCCCAAAATGTAGTTGGCTTAGAGCAACAACACTGCTCATCCCACGGCTCCTGCGGGTGCTCCGCCCCGGGCTCTCTCCCAGGCCGCAGTCAGCACTGTCCACCAGGGCTGTGACCGTCACAAGGCTCGGCCGTGCAAGGATCTGCTTCCACGTGCACTCGTGGCTGGCGGCAAGAGTCAGCTTCTCACAGACTGGTAGACTGAGCCTCAGCTCCTCCGCGAGTGGCCTCGCCGTAGGGCAGCTCACGACGTGGCATCCTGCTTTATCAGCGAGCAGGGGAGACGAGCCCGGGAGCACAGCAGTCTGGAAGCCACAGCCTTTTACCCCCCAGTCTCAGGGCACCCGTCACTTCTGCTGTATTCCCTTCACTAGAAGGAAAGCACGAGAACCAGGCCGCACCCGAGGGGAGGGGTTATACAAGGGTGGGAGGCAGGATCTTCGGAGCCATGTTCAAAGCCGCTTGCCACAACTCTGATCTGGCCTTTGCTGGAGAGGTTGAGTTTGGCCACAAGCTTCTCCCCTGAAACCTGGAAAGGAATACTGATTTCCCTTAGAGGACCGAGTTCCAGTCTGTGCCCTTTCCGAGGGAGGAAAAGGGAGTGGGGAAGCTGAGATGTTTCCAGAGTACATCAGACTGCACACTGAACCCCCATTCAGCAGGGACCCATTTGGAACGGCACCCTCCCCATCCCCCCACAGCCTTGCCAGAGTCGGCCTTGGGAAGGGGCAATGGGGACTCCTGGGGAAGAGTGGAGTCCCACATGGGAGTTCTTGGGTGGGTCATCCTATCCCAAGGATGAAGCATTCAAGGATGCACCCAATCTTGCGGTGCCTACACAAAAGAGAACTGGTTGGATCTGTTATACGCTCTGATCAGATCACAGGTGTATCTAACTTACACTCAACAACGGGAAGAAACTAATAATCCTGGCAGTTCCACGGGGCCTGCCACTTACCCAGCATCTGGCCTGGAGTGAGGAGCAGAGGAAGGTGTGGGCCACTGCTGATGAGAGCCCACCAGGCAAACGTGTCTCGGCAGTGCAGCCTGGGGCTCTAGGTCAAAGCCAGCAGCTTCAGCTGATAGTCAAGCAGGAAGCAGTCCGGAGGTTTTGTGACTGCTCAGTTTTTGCCGTCTACACTGACTTAAGAACCTGACCTCCTGCTTGTGTTCTCGATGTTTCCATCTTTTCTGTGCTTTCCAGTCAGGCTTCCCTAGGACGGGGGGATGAGGGTGCTGCGCTACGTGATGATCGGAGCGGCCAGAGGAGTCCTCTCGGCCCCCAGACTCCCTTGCACAGGTCCTGCCAACCTAGAACTGCCTTTGGCTTATGTACGGAGGCCCCTTTCAGCGTGCACAGCTGGCCTGGCATTGGCCGTTAGCTGAGATGAGTGACTGAGTGAGTTAATGACCAATAGAGCTGAGCGTAAGAACAAAGAACAGGGTAGGTTTGGTGAGAGAAACTGGGGAAAGTGAAAGATCTGGCATATGGGAGCCTTGTCTAGAAGCAGGCCGGCCCGGCAGTGGGGGAGGGGGGCAGCATCTGAGAGAACTCAGCACCTTCAGGGAAGGAGGGAGGGAGGGAAAACACACCCGGAGAGCAGAGCAGAGAGGGAGAAAGGGGGAGCCTCAAGGTGAACATTAATAGCTGGCACCGCTCTCAGTTAACAGGCACCCATTAAGCACTGCAAATCGCTATCTCATGTGACTTTAATGCTTCCCAATAAGAAGGTTAAGTAAGTAGTGACCCCATTTTAGAGATGAGAAAACTGAGACTAAAAGACTGACCCAAGCCATATAGCCAAAAAGTGGACAAGCCAGGATTCAAAGTCAGGTCAGCTTGACTGCAAAACTCATGGTTCTTTTCCGCTCACACCCCTTAAGCTAGGTGCTTCACCACTGGGCTTTGAGGACAGCTGGGTGGAGAGGTGGACACAGACCCTCTGGGAACCCCAGGTGGGGCTGGGAAACCCCCAAGAAAGGCCAGGCCAGCACCTGGGCCCCTTATGTGCTGTGTCTGTGGCTTCTGCCACCGATTCCTCCTCCACCCTGAACTTTATAAAATCATTCTTGAGACTTTTTAATGTTTTATTGAGGTGCACGTTTACGATGACAGCAAACCTTTCAAACTACAGCAAGAGTAACCTGCCTCCTTGGCATATTAAAAAATAATGTTAGTGTCGGTTTTTACGTCCCATAGTTTGGATTGCTGATAAGAGCGCTTCCTTGACAAGATTCTTTTCGAGGTTTACAGAAAGCGTAATAAAATATGTAAGTTACATTTCCACAAACAAAAGCTATAACATAAGTTATTTATAAGCGTGAGATACAAACAGTATCACGATAAATAAACCATAAAGGGTACCTGCGCCATCCATCTTAATGTAATTTGCCCAACAAAATGTTGAAACAAAGTCAAATTTAGTAGATCTGTCAGGAAGAGAAGAAAGTTGTAAAACACAAAATGGGAAAAATGGCTGATGGGGTGGGAGGAAACGAGGGCACAAGATCAGGTGTTGAGCAGCTCAGAAGGCCACCATGCGCACCTGCCCTGGACGCCTGCCCTTGCCCCTGAAACTGCGTGCTCTCTGTCCTGCCACCACCGCATCCTCCACCAGGCCACACCAGGGAAGGAATCTCTCCTTCCCTCCCCCTGCCTGCCTTACACCCTCTCTCCTAACCCCCTAGCCCCGTGGCAGCTCCCTCCTGCTGCTGCCAGTCTCCCTGCCAGGCTGGGCCCTCCTCAAGGCCAGGGCCAGGGTCTGACTCAGCACAAGGATCCTGGAGATCGTTCATTCGCTCATTCCTTCACCTACCAGTGAACGAGGTGAAGTCTCTGCCTTCAGAGAGCTGGTGAGCAGGACAAATAAGATAGGGTCCAAAGGCAATGAGTGCAATGATGAAAATAAACAGGGACAGAAAATGGCTGGGGGCCGGGGGGCTGCTTTAGAAGACAGGCAGAGAGGTGATAGCTGGCTTGGGTCTTAAAGCAGGCACCTGCTGTGGGCAGAGCTGGGGGTGGCGAGTGCTGAATTTCTGACCCCTTTTTCCTTACCCCCTCGTCTGACCTTGCTGTGTGCTATTCAACTTAATACCACAAATTCCGGACGACCCTCCAGTGAGCCCCGGGCCAGCACCGGGACATGGACTTGAGTGCCACCAACACCTTTTCTGCCCCGGAGACTGTATCGAGGCCAATGCGGAGACAAGTGAACCTACTGCCAGCAGCCCTCACCCAGCTCTGGAGCTCCTTCACCCAGAGCCTCCACAGATTTCCCCTCCCTACTCAGTCCTGTGACTTAGAAGCTTTACTACCTGCTTCCAGAGCAGAAATGGGGGAATGAGGTAAAGGGAAAAGCATGGACTTTGCAGTCAAGGCAGTACTGGGTTCAGACCCCAGCTCTAGCCCTTCCCCACCGCACGCCCCTGGGCAAGGGGCTTCACTTCCTTACGCCAACTGTTTTTTAAGCTCATGCACCGGCACCAGGTGTCTTGGCCTTCCTCCAGCTGGCAGAGTCTCCGAGGCCTTTCAGACCTCCTCAGGAAGGTCCTTCCCCTAGTCCTCCCAGTAGCGGGGAGGCAGTGATGAAAAGCTCAGACTGCATTACTTCCACTATCAGATGGGGAAACTGAGGCCCAAAGTTGGGACACGGCCCAGAAAATCTGAGTAGGTGCTCAGTAAATACCTGAACAAATGAATGAATGAGTGAATAAGTTTGGGCAAGTGTCTTTAGAGCCTTCCGTCGTAAGAAATGGAAGGGCCCCTACAGAACCCTAACCAGGGCATGTGAATTAAGAATGGAGGGTGGGCAGGTGAGCAACCCACAATATGCCAAACTGAGGTGTTTGTGTCTCTGTCTATGGAAGTGGTCCATAATATTTTCGTCAATCTTTCAAATTAGGTTGCTGACCCAAATACGTTCAAGAGCTGTGATTCAAACTCTACCCCATTTATAGGCAGGGAAATTGAGTCCCAGCCTACACACGAAGTCAGTGGCAGAGCGAGCCTGAATTCGGGCCTCCTGCACACAGACAGCTGAAAGTGTCAACATCCTGCCTCTTATCCCTGAAGCCTCCCTTGCTCCTGTATGACACCTGAGGCCTCCACCACCTCTAACCCTTCTCCCAGCTGCTTCATCAGGAAGAGGAGAAGGTATGCTGCATCCTGGAAGTCTTTCTGGCCTCACAAGTCTGGGCCACCATGCCAGCTGCCCAGTCCTTTAGAGATTTTCTAGTGTGTGTGTGTGTGTGTGTGTGTGTGTGTGTGTGTGTGTGTGTGTGTGTGATTGTTCAATTGATAACAGGTTAAAAAGGCACAGCAAAAAATTATAATTTCAGAAACACCAAATATACATCAAATAATATTTGGCCTAAACAGTGCTCAGAAGAAAATGTATGATGTTAAATGTATTTATAACAAAAAAAAGATTGACCAAAATGAACTGAATTTTCACCTCAACAAAGAAGAAATTAAGTAATAAAAATAAGACAAAATATTTCTGAAAGAGATGCTACGTAAAAAGAGAAAGAAATAAAAGTCTTTTCTTTAAGACCAATAAAAGAGACAAACCTTTGGCAAATATGATCAAAAGGCACAACTGAGTAACACTAAGAATGAAACACAGAGAATGTTAACACAGATTCAACACGAGAGTTTCAAAGCAAGAGAGAATCGCCCCACAATGTTATAGCACTGAATTTGAAAACTTGGATGAAATGGACAATATTCTGGGCACCAGCTTCCAAATTCGCATGAGTAGGCATCTGAATCACCTGGAAGGCTTGTTAAACACAGACTGCTGAACCCAACCCCAGGGGTACTGATCTGGGCTGGGATCCAAGAATGCGCATTCCTAACGAATTCCCAGGTGATGCTGATGCTGCTGGTCCGGGAACACACTTCGAAAACACTGTCCCAGGGACTACCTACCACCTGCTCCATTTACTCCTTTTCCTGAGCTGCCCAACAGCCCTGTTCTGTCTGGGCCGGGAAAGAAAGGGGGTTTGTGCTCAGTGGCTCCAAGCGCCTACTGCTGGATGACTGAGAAGCTAGGGTCCCAGGCAGCCAGGAGCTCAGTGAGGCTGAGCCCTCCCGCACACCAGGCACTGTGCCAGATGCTTGCCTGGAAGACCTCATTTAATCCCATGATGTTAGCGTTGGTGATTTACCAGATGAGGAAACTGAAACACAAAGAGGATTCCTTGAGCCCACAGCTGATAAACAACGGTGGGGATTTGATTCTTAAGCACTGGGCCCATTCACCATACTCGGGAAGCAATGTTGCCCACACAACCCACACCTTCTTCCTAACTCTCTGCCCACATACCTTTCGTGCATCCCCTTGAACAGAGCTGGGAGGTGGCAAAGACAGGCCTGGAATCCAGGGCTCTGGAAGCCTGGAAGAAAGTGGAGCTAGTGAGGAGTCTTTGCCAGTCTCTGCGTCAGAATGCTCTGAGCCTCAGTTCCCTCATCACGTGAAAAATGGAATCAATAACAGCCCTTTTGGCATAAGGTTGTTGTGAGGAATAAATAAATAAGTGCCCCTACCCTTGCCTGGCATGTGCTAAGTTCTCAACCCACAGTTGCTCTACTGTTGTCGTTAAAGTTATTATGTAACCGCTAGTTTCTCACAGGCAATTCCACAGACCTTCTCTCATTTACTTCTCACAGCCACCCTGGGGGTAGCTATTACCCTTTCCGTTTTACAAATTAGGAAAATGAGGCTCCAGGAGAGGCAATGAGGGACCCAACAACCCCCAGGCCCCCGGTGACTGAGCCTGAATTAGAAGTGGGAGGCTCCCCGTCCCGAGCAATGGCATCTACTCCATCCGAAGGTTCTGGTCTCCAGAAGCAGTGGAGGAGGGCTGGCCCAGAGCCCAACGGCCTCATTCTCCCCACCCAAAACTGAGGTTCCACTAGGGCCAGACATTTGCCCAAGGTCACAGAGTGGATGGTGACCTGACTCAGGGAGCCAGGCCTTAAGATTGTGAATTCTGAGGACTCCTGTGATTGAGGGCAGGTTGCCTTCCCTGCCCTCTGAGACTTGAGCCCACGGTAGACGAATACACCTTTCTCTCCAAGATACTGAGCCTTCGCAAATAAAATTGCAAACAACCAAACAGGAATGGCGAGAATAATACATCAACTGGTACCCTGGGGGGTAGGTGTGGGGAGGCCCTAACCCGGGCTCTCTCAACAACTCACGACCATCCCGCAGTTCACACAGTCCCGTTTCATAAATGAGAAAACCAAAGCCTAAAGCTTTGCTCAAGGTCACTCAGCTAGGAAGTGACCTGGCCCAAAGGTGAACACCTTTCCGGCCAACAGGGCAACCGAGTTCTCACCACGTCCGCCAGACTGAAAGCAAGAGGTAGAGACCTGGCAACGGGGCAGCAGTCTCAGTTTGCACCTAACGATTTTAGAATTAGCAGGTAGAAAACGATTCTGTAAGCCACCCCCGGGGAAACAGCTGAGGCTGGTGCAGGGATGGGGGCTGCCCTGCACGGGCCTGTCACCGGTGCCCCTCGGCCTGCCTGCACAGTCTCCGAGGGCTTGGGCAGAGCAGGGAGTGGTCCCAGAGCCCTGGCTGGACTAGAGCGGGAAGAGCTCGCTGCTCCGGTTACCCAAAGAAACCCCGCTATTTGCTTTAATTATGAGCCGCCCCCGCCCATGTCCCTCGGGAACCCCAGGTCCCACACCTGATGCGCCATGGGTGGGTCCCCACGTATGACTACAGTCCGGTCCATCCTGCAACGAATTTTGAGGGACCGGATCCCGCTCCCCACGTGGCGACCCAGGGTCCCTAGCTCAGCCAGGCCTGGCACTCGTGGGCACCTGAGAGTCACGCCTCGGTCCTCCCGGCTGGAGCCAGGGAGCGTCTCCAAAGTGGCCGCGACGCCGCGGCCGAAGCCCAGGCAGGGGCGAATTTCTCCCCACGCGGGTTGGGGTTCTCGCGAGCGCGGGACACGCTCCGGTGCCGTCCTCACCCCGCGCACAAGGAGCGCGGAGCTTGCGCCCCGCTGTGCGCCCGTTTCGTTGCTCCCGTGACGGTGGGGTATCCAGAACGCTGCAGCGGTTTCCGCAGGGTCGTTCGGGGGTTGCAACTCCATTGCGATTGAAAGGATTCATACGGTTTGATTTTTGCTCAGATAAAAATTTGGAAGAAAACGAAACCCCCCTCAGCAAGCGACAATTTCACCAGCAGAGCGCCCTGCCCGCCCCGCGCGGCGGCCAGGAAGCGGCCCTGGCCGGGAGGAGCGGGGAGCGTCTGCTAATTGCAGCTTCGTTAGATTTCGGGTTTGGGAGGCTGCGGTTCGGGCGCTAATATCCGCCGCCCATTATCCCGGCTAATAAATTTGACCTATTGTTCGTTTGTTAAAATGATGTCACCTTGGAACAGTCCCTAAGCTCCTATTTCCATGAATTAGGCCTTTATTGAAAGCCGGGAGCCAATGGGAGGAGAGAGGCTTGTTGATAGCAGCCAATGGCTGCGGCAGGAGAGGAATTAGCAGCGGAAACTCCAGGTTCGGTTCAAGAAAGATGACACAGAGCCTGTCGGGCCCGCGCACTCTTGGCAAAGTTTCAGTGCGACGAGAGGCGCCGGGCGCTCCATGGCCGCGCCGTAACGGGGACCCAGCCGCCTCCCCGCCCAGCCCAGCCCAGCCCTTCTGCCCACCCAGGATGGAGGCGCCCGCCAGCGCGCAGACCCCGCACCCGCACGAGCCCATCAGCTTCGGCATCGACCAGATCCTCAACAGCCCGGACCAGGACAGCGCACCAGCCCCGCGGGGCCCCGATGGCGCCAGCTACCTGGGAGGGCCCCCCGGGGGCCGTCCGGGCGCCACGTACCCATCTCTGCCCGCCTCCTTTGCCGGCCTCGGAGCGCCCTTCGAGGATGCAGGATCTTATAGTGTCAACCTAAGCCTGGCGCCCGCCGGCGTGATCCGGGTGCCAGCTCACAGGCCGCTGCCCGGGGCCGTGCCGCCGCCTCTGCCTAGCGCGCTGCCCGCCATGCCCTCCGTGCCCACGGTCTCCAGCCTGGGCGGCCTCAATTTCCCCTGGATGGAGAGCAGCCGCCGCTTCGTGAAAGACCGTTTCACAGGTGAGCAAGGTGGCCAAACAGGCACCGGCCCTCGGCCCTCCTGGGGTCAGAGGCCCCGCGCCCGATGTGCTCCATTTGAGAAACGATTTCGGAGGCCCAAGCTTGGTGGAGGCCTCAGTGCCCAGGGGCCCTGGCAACCACAGAGGGGAGGAAAATCAGGGAGTTTGGGGAAATAAGCCTGTACCCGGGGGAAGAGGGGGGCATCTCCCAAACGGCTTGGGGCCGCTGGGGAAGCGCGGGACCAACGAAATAGCCGAGGACGCTGCGCCCCACCGGGCGGCACCGGGTACGCATGGGGCCTGAATGGCAGTCGAGCCGGGCTGAGCTTCAGGGGGCCTGGTGTGTCTCCGCAGCGGCCGCAGCGCTCACGCCCTTCACCGTGACCCGGCGCATCGGCCACCCTTACCAGAACAGGACGCCGCCCAAGCGTAAGAAGCCGCGCACATCCTTTTCTCGGGTGCAGATCTGCGAGCTAGAAAAGCGCTTCCACCGCCAGAAGTACCTGGCCTCCGCCGAGAGGGCGGCGCTCGCCAAGTCCCTCAAAATGACGGATGCGCAGGTCAAGACCTGGTTCCAAAACAGGAGGACCAAGTGGCGGTGAGAGAGGCCCGGCCCTGCACCTGCCCTTCGCCCGCCCTGCGCCGCTCTCTCCATCCTGTAATACCCACTACCCGCCCTCCTAAGGCTGTGCCTCCCCACTCCTTTCCAGGTTTTATCTCCCTGCTTGACTTCCTGCCCGCCTCTCCCCACTCTCCCGCGCCTCGGCTTCTCCTCCACTGCCATCCCCGTGTCGCGTTCGTGAGCCTCTCCAACTCTCTCGGTGTTTTATTCCGTCTCCTGAGCTCGTTCGGTTTCCTCTCACCAGCCCTCTCCACACCCCACCCCACCGCACCCCAGGCCTCTTGCGCTCCCCTAATCCCTCCCGCTTGCTCTCTGCACTCAGATTTCCGACAATACGCGCGGACTCCGAGTTCCCCCTCTAGCTGCCCAGCCCGACTCCAGCCCAGTTTCTACCCGATCCTTGTTTCGATTTAACCCGTAAACGGCGAAGCGATCGCGTTCTACAAGAGGGGTTTGAGACAGAGCCTGGGAGAACTGGATGAGGCTGAGCGGGCCCGGGGACACCGGGAGGCGCGGAGCCAGCCCGCCCGCCCCACCCGTGGACCACGGTGACCTGGCTGCCCGCATAATCTAGTCAGTTACACACACGCCCTCCTCTCGTTATCCCGCAAAGAAACAATCTTTGTTGTTGGCGAAGTCACAAAACCCAGGCGTGCAGGTGGGCGGCGGGCGGAGTTCCCTCTTGGCGATCTCCGGCGCACGACAAAAACAAACGATCCCAACCCATCCCCCGGACTCGCGAGTCTCCAGCGCACAGCGCGGGTGGGGAGGCAGACGGACCAAGTGCCTCGAGGCTCCCGGCTGGCCTCGGCTCCTCGGCGTGCTGGGGCCCCCGCCGGCAGCCCCGGAGTGCCGGGTGCCTGACGGTGCTGTCCCTCTCCCTCCCCCGGTGCAGGCGGCAGACGGCGGAGGAGCGGGAGGCGGAGCGGCAGCAGGCGAGCCGGCTCATGCTGCAGCTGCAACACGACGCCTTCCAAAAGAGCCTCAACGACTCCATCCAGCCCGACCCGCTCTGTCTGCACAACTCGTCGCTCTTTGCTCTGCAGAATCTGCAGCCCTGGGAGGAGGATAGCTCCAAGGTCCCCGCCGTCACCTCTCTGGTGTGAGCCACCAGCGCGTACCGTCGCCAAGGATCGCCGCCGCGACCCGGCGGGGCGCTCCGAGCCCCCAGCCGGGCTGGGGGGGAACCAAGGCCGAGAGGGGAAGGGGCCGCCAAGCTCGAGTAGGCCCCAGGGCGCGGCCGCATCCCCGCCGGCCGCGGTGGGGGGCTGGGCCCGGGCTCCGAGCGGCTGCACAATCCGAGCCTCCGCCCCGCGCCCAGTCCCGCCCCAGGCCCGGGCCTGACAAAGAAAGCGCCTTACGTTTCTCCGCCCCTCGCCCGCAGCCCCCCGGGCTGGGCGCCTGTATTATACTTTGTACTTTTGCCCAAACGTGTAAATAATAAAAGTTTTGGCTTTTTTCTTTAGAAACCGGCCACCTGCTTCCCCCGCGGGGGCCGCTAGAGGAGGGGCGGCCCACCAGGCGGCTGGGGGAAGCGCCAGGGGCTGGGGCACCCTGCGTTGAGGCTGAGTCCACTCTTCTTTTCCGTTCATTTTATTTAAGTCGTTTTATTTAATAAAAAAGTTAGCTATTTCACTTAACGCCGCTTTTATTTCGTTTTCGTTCCAATAATGCTCGGCGACCCCCGGCCCTGCGCCCTACTCTTGTGGCGGTAGAGGCTGAGCGGCGGTGTGCGGGCGCGCGTCCACTTCTCCGAGCCTCGTGGATATCCGCCTCAGCTCAGCTCGAACCCCGGTCCGGGGCCCCGCGGAGGACCCGCGGTGCAGGTCAGTGCGTGCCGGCCGCCCGTAGTCTGGGTGCCCGCGGGAAGGGGTGGACGTGGGAAGGGCACTCTAGGCCCAGAGGTCGCAGAGCAAGCAGTGTCAGGCTGAGCTGAGGAGTGAAAGACCCCACCTGGACGGGTACTTCGACCGTCCTAGGTCACCCACCCACCTAGGGGGTGGGAGGCGGGGCGACCTCGAATTTCTTGGGACGCAAATCTCACCCCTCTTCCTCTGCTCACAACCCACTGTCTCTCTCCAACGAGGCAGGCCCCAGAGAGGCCTTGAGGCGGCCCCGCCGACTGGCTTCAAGGGATCTGGGCGTACTAAGGGCGGGCTGTGCGCCCAGACCCGGTGCGCATCCCGGGTCTCCAAACGATAGGCGTCTAGGGAGCAAGGGCGGCGCACAACCCCGGGATATCCGCGCCCTTTTGGGTTGTGTGGGACCGCAGGTGGAGCGTGACGTCAAGTGACGTCACTGCAGCCACAGCGTTTTCACAGGAGGGGGGGGGGTGGCGCCCAAACGCCCAGTACCACAGCCCCAGGTTGAGAAGCAGCGTGGCCCCGTCTACCCGCTTTACCTGGGCTCAGAAGCTGGAAGTTTGGGGATTACGAGATCTAGAGCGGGTGCCTCTTCCGACAACGACAAACACACCCGAAGCATCCGTGAACATTTCCGCTTGCTCGTTTATTTTTTTCCCCTTTTATCATTCTCCCTTTCAGTCTTTTAAAAACTTTTATTTTCTGGACTCTCCATCTCTTTCTCTACGACATTCTCTATTTTCCCCTCTATTTGTTACTCTTGGTTTCTGTTACTTTTTTCCCCTTTTCTTTACAATTTTATGTTCTCTATATAGGTTCGTTCTCTGTTGCTTTTAGTTTCTCATCTTTCTTTGTCATACCCTCTCTTCCTCCTCTTCTTTTCTCCATTTCTGACTCTCCAGTCCTCTGGCTCTCTCCTTCCCTCCTCTTATTTTTTTTCTTTTTGTCCTTTTTGTTTTCTGTCTGGTCTTTCAGAATCTCTTTGCCTCTACCTCGCTCCATCTCGCGCGCTCTCTCCCTCCTTTCCCCCCTCCAGGCCGGGCTCCCAGGAGCTCCCTGAGGTAAACCTTTTTGAATGCCATCCCAGAAGCCCTGTAGGAGCCCCGCGCGTCTCATTGCCCTGCACGCCTTGGGCCCACGAGCCACCCTGCGGGCTCCTGTATTTGAACGCCTTCGTTGTAGGCGGGCTGCGGGGAATGTGCATGGCAGGCCTCGAGGAAAGGGAGGGAGTCAGAAAGAACTGGCGCTCCCAGCGTTTCTGCCCTTAGCTCTACCTCCAGCCCTACTGATCTCGGTCGCTGGGGACTTACAGACACCCCAGAGGGGAACTAGGGTGACTCAGAGCTTCGGGTCTCTTCTGTGAGTGTCTTCCTGAAATGCTTCCATTTTCTCCTCTAAAAAAGCCAAATGAACGCCTTTATCAGGATGGGAAAGGTTGGCCCTTCTGCTGAGAACTTGAATATCTAAAAACTAGTGCGACCTTCTTTTGCCTTTGCTGGTCCAGCAGTCCCTTCCTCAGGCGCTGGAGTCGATTTCCAATTTCCCTCACTTTTATTATATTTCCCCATAATAAACTTAGTGGGTTTTGTTTTTCTAAATTATTTTTGTTGTTTCGCTAGGATGACCCTCAATTCTTGGGACTTTTAGGGGTACAGACACACGTCTTTATCTTTCTCTCTGGCGTGGTGCCTTGCTTTGCACAAAAAGGTCTCTGATCGATAGGCCCGCCGGTGTGGGCATTCAGGCAGGCCTGGGGACCGGGACAAAGTCCCACTGGCCCTCAGGAGCGCCAGTTTTTCCCCCACCGGTGCCTCCACGGCGTTCGCCCTCTCTGAGCGCATTGTCCCAACAAAGCCTTGTCCAGTCAGAAACGAGCTAGGAGTCTCTTCGAGTTAGGGGGACTGAGCCCACTTTGTGGGGCCGGGTGGCGATTCTTTTCCCAACCATGCTTGCCCAGGGCAGCGCGGGCGCCCTCAGCGGGTAGGAGCGATTGTGAGCCATGTGAGGCCATTTAGCGACTAACGCCCTCCTTCCGCTGTGTAAAGCCTTTGGCTGCGCTGGATGGGAGCCTGAGGATGCCCTGTTAAGGAACACTACTTCCAGTCTCCCGACCAGGGTACGGAAATATGCGGATCAGGCAGGAGCCCCTGAGGCTGAGTTTAGGATAAAGAGAATCTGGAGTAAGCTGGGAGGCCCACAAGGGCGCCTTCTTCGCGATCCTCTTCCAACATCAGCCCCCACCTAGCCCCGGGAAGCGGCCAAGGCTCCGGAGGCAGGCGGGTAAGTGTGGACGTCCAGCCCAGCCGCGGAGGGAGCTGAGGAAAAGCAGCAGCAGGCCTCTGGGCAAGGGCTAGCGATTTCGCCCTTCCCCGTGGCCTTCCCTCATCTCGTTGAGAGATTCTCTAAAGCCGCGTCCATTTTGCGTAAGCAGGACCAGGAGGCAAGAGGCAGCTTCTCGGCCCAGGCGGGCTGGTAGCAGGAGCTTTCCCCGCGTGCCGGTTTCGGGGCTCCACCCCCAGAAAGGGGAGGAGGAGGACGCTGGGCCCGAGGCTTTCGCAAAGAGCTGCGAGGCTGCCTGGCCCTGGGACTGGGAGGTAGGCTGCGCTCAGCTCTCCCCGGGAGACTCCGCAGCCGGTGGAGTCTGGGGTTGGGCGATGCAGTGAGGACCCAGCCGAATCAGAGCCAGAGAGAGAGAGAAACTCAAGGGCGGGCCGCTCGATTTCCGCAAGCGGATGATTCTTCTAGAGCAGTTCCCTGTACAATGCCGGCTGCGGACCACGCGTTTTGCATGCAGCGTGGTTGACGATTCGCACGTCTCTGCGGGGATTGGATGCCCCTCCCCATTTTGCAGTTGGAAAAACTAAGGCCCAGGGAAGTTCAGAAATTAGTTCTGGGTCTCCCATCGGCGTCGGACCAGCGCTCTCCACCCCCAAACAAAGCCCGCTAATATTTGGGGGGAAAGGGGTACTTTGCCTAATGAAGGATGGGCAGCAGACCCAGGGTACAACGGCAGCAACACTGACATTAGCCCCGGGGCCACAGTGAGGCAGAAGGGCCTTCTTGCTCTGGCTCGGACGGTGGACCCCAAGGATGCTGGGCTCCAAGGGTGCCCAGCTCTTGCCTCTCAGGCTTGCGCGCTGACCTGCATTTGACATTCGGGCAGGGACGGGGAGAGGCGCCGCGCCGCCCCCGGTTTGGCGATAACATCGGAGGCCTGGCTGCGCCCCTGGGCCAGGCAACCTCTGCCAGCCCGTCTGCCTCGTCAGTTCCACAAGCAGTTGGGGCCTGAGGCCCTTCTTGCGAACCTAAGGACGCGGCCTGGTCCAGTAGGGTCCAGCCACTGGCCGCGCCGATTCGGTGGCCGGGGCCCAGGCTGCAGCAGGCGGTACGCGACTGTTTGGAAGCGGTCCAGCTAGGCGCCCCGCGTTAGGGACCTCAGAATGTGGCAACTTCCCGCTGAAACCTCCCGCCCAAGGACCCGGCCTAGGTTGCAACAGTGCTTAAGATTCCTGGGTATCTTCGCCAAAATTCCAGTCTCGGCCACAGCGCAACTCAAACACAGGCAGAGCAATGCCCAAGAAGGGCCAGCATGGTGCAGGCGCCCGCATTCTGGAAACGGAAGGTTTCTCAACACCGAAAGCGGTTTTCCTTGCACGAAATCTGCCGGCTCCCGGAGAGGCTGCCACATTCCCAAGCATCTGCTCACTCGGTTATGAGCGCCTCCTCTCAGCGACGCCCAGACCCAGTCGCACACTTACTTGGTTCCGACAGACACAAAATCCAAGCAGAACTGCCACAATGATCGGTGTCTTCCCAGCCGACGATGGCCCGGAGTTCTCTGCGCACTTCTGTTGCTCCCTTGCTGTGCGGCCCTGTTGGAGTGGCTTTGATTTCTGTATCTGTAAAATTAGGGCTGCATAGTCATTAAAGACTTTCAGGAAAAGTAAAAAACCCACAGCTTATAATACAGCTGCTCTTCAAATTACTATGCGTTTAGAAGCATTTAAAATACATATTTATAGATAAGAAATCTAATTAAACATCTAATAACCTAGGGGTTTAATCAGAGGTATTGCTATTTTGGAGGAAAGGGCAGGAATGGGGCAGTGGCCCCCACTGAGGTCAGTTCTCCAGTCCACTGAAGGTGGACAGTTGGTGGAGAAATCACCTGGGAAACTGGGCCTGGGTTGATCTGGTTAGAGGCTGCAGTGTCCTGGTGTTACCCTGAGATCCGTGGCTGTATCTGCCTCTCACTTTAGTTGAAATGATCTGACAAAAGTTGTTCCTGTAAGTGTCAGACTGGCTGCCAATTAATGAGTTATTAAACCCTTTAAATATGCTCCCAATCAGTGTGGAGAGGAGGTAGGGTAAAAGAACAAAATATATTTGAACAGAACATTTGTATAGTGGTTCTCACACCATCCACCAACCCACTGAATCCTGAAACAGTCTCATGTTTTCATTCTACAAATAAGTTGGGGAGCAGAAAAGGCAGCTGACCCACCCAGGTTCACCCCACACCTTAACTGGGCTCTGACTCAAACTCTGGGTCTGCCGGCTGGGCTGGCTGTGTGGCCCGAGCCAGGCTGTGTTCCCACCCTACCACAGAGCAGAGACTGGAAAAGCTCTGCCGGCTGCTGGATCATTAGATTTGTGCTGACCCAGACTGCCCCAACTTTAAAGAAGCCAAATCTTCAAATGGAAGAATCCTAGCTTGGCTTTAAAAGCCTCTAGACCCCATGTAGCTCCCATGCTGGCCGGCTAGCTGGAATGTACTGGGTTTGTTATCAAGCCCTAGTGATCGATGGATTTATCTGGGACATGTTGAAACTCTCCAAGGCCTGGAACCTGGGTCGGCAGCGCATCCTTTGCCTCCTCCATCCTCCATCCAGGAAAAATCCTCTCCTTCCTGCCAGCACAGAAGCTGCCAACAGAAACTCAGCCAAGAGGAGGGATGTGGAGTGCTCTAGGAATAGACCGACCCTCTTGGGAAGGTGTGCCCTCAGGGGTACTAGTGGGCAAGGCCCACCGAGACCCTGGGGCTAGAGAAGGTGGTGCTGGGCTCAGAGGGGCGCCAGTGAATAGCCAGTATGCTAAACAGCACATGCTTGCATCTGCTGTCTGGGCAGACACAGCTGGGCCACTTTTGTTCTTAGGAAGTGGTGGGACTAAGGAGGAGGGGCATGGGGGAGAACAGGGAGGAAACTTAACCCCAGGAAGTCAGAGGGAGAGGACCTTGGAATGGGGTCCCCCATATTATTGCCTGCAGTTTCAAGTTCGATTGTTGGAGAGGCCCCTCTGAGCAGGGATGGGGCTGTGTGCACCCAGTCCCCAGCTCCCAGTGGATCCGGAGCCCAGACTCTGGCTGCCCAGCAGTTACCATTTGTGGATAATATTTGCACAATCTTATATAATCTTCAGAACAGCCCTCAGAGATAGGTACTATTGCAATTCCCATTTTACAGATGAGGAAACTGAGGCTCTAAGAAGTGACACAACATCCCCAAGGTCACTCTGACTTTAAAGGCCAGGACTTCAACCCAAGGACACTGGCTTCAGCTCATGTGTTTTTACCCAGTGAGGCCCCTCAAACCTCCTTATTATTAAAGCCAATGTTTTTGTGTGACTGCCAGAGAGAATTCCAAATGGTTTGAAGACTATTATCCCTAAACAAATTCATATACAAACCAGAAAACCTTGGGTTGTATTTACAGCAGTATTTTTGTTGCTGCTGCTAATGTTATTTTTCTTTTGAGCCTCTTGAAGGTGGTTGGAAGGTGCTGGGTCTTACACTCCATCTAAGGGATTCAGGGCGCTTCTACTGCCCTTTCCCTCAGCCCACGCTAACGAACAGGCTCTGAGCCCCTGCGGGTGCTGACGAGCCATGGGGTAACCTGCAGCCACTAGGCCCTGAGGATTTTCAGCTCATGGAAAGAAGATGGTATTTAAATGTGACTTGCCTCCTTACCAAAATGCCCACAACATGTACAGAGCATAAAGAAGCCTGTGTTAAAATCCCAGCTTCACCACTCACCAGCTGCATGGCCTCGGAAAAGTCACTTGCCTCTGAGCCTTTGTGTCCTCATGTGTACCCTGTAAGGACAGACCTTTCTTACAGGGTTGTTGGAGAATTAAATGACATAATCCATTGAGCACTTCACCAGGAGCCCAATGCATGATAACCACGATGATACATTTGCTGTTCGTCTTATTAGTGGTGGATTAATTTTCCCAAGATAAATTGTTCTTGTTCTCCTCACAGAGAGAAGGAAGCAAACCCAGAGACGATATCAGTAACTTGCTTACGGTCAGACATTAAGCGATTGAGCAAAAATTCAAACCCATTTATGTCAGAGCTCAGAGTCCTGACCCACCTCAGTCTGCAATGTCTCTTCCACAGAGAACCTTCTAGAAATGGCTGCTGACTGGCTGTGGAGAATCTAGATTATTCTAAGTCAGAGAAGCCAGGTGCTCTGCTGCCTTCTGGGGCTTCCATTTACTTTGGTTGCTGACGTTTGGCACACTGCAACTGCTAAGTATATACTTATTAAATAAAAATAATAGTAAATAGCATTTCTAGAACATCTATGTAAGCCAGACAGTGGACTAAGCATTTTACCCAAATGATTGCATTTAACCCTTAAAATAACCCTAGGAAGTAGATCTCATTTTGAAGATGAGAAATGTGAGGTTTGGGGACGTTAAATAACACAGTGACATCACGCAGGACATGGACTGGAATCTAGCCCTCCAACTCCAGAGAGGGGGAAACCTAACATATGCTGAGCACCGACCATGTACTGTACTGAGCACTGTGCTCTGTACATTATGCATATTTTCTCATTCAATCCTCTTAATAATCTTATTAAACAGTTTTGAAACCCATTTTACAGATGAGAACACTAAGCCCTGGCAACTTTAAAGTATATTTGCCCAAGGTTGCATAGCTGCCTGAATGCAACAGTTTTCTATCAGCCCAGGCTGCTCCAATCTGTCTCCAAAGCTGAGCTCTTCAACCAAAGTTGGGGTGCTCTACAGAGATGCGGCAGACACGGTTATGAGAGGTGAGTTCTCATACAAAATGTGACTTCTCCCACGAGGAGGCCAGGCAACCCTGCTATCTCCTGGATTCTCTCTGAGGGAAGGAAGTCAGTGATATTTAGTGAGAGGATAATGATGTGTCTCGAGGTAAGATGAACACAAAAGGATAAACTAAAGTTAAGGTGTACAGAAGGCCTGCAGGCCTGCTCTCTGCCTGCAAGCATGCAGGAAAGAGCCTTGCCTCCCTCCCTCAGAAAGAGTCCAGGCAATATCTCCTCTCCTTGCCTCCCTACCCACTGTACTCTTGGAGTCCATGCCCACCTACCTCCAGAAGGAGCTGCTTTCAATAAAGACCCCATATCTGTTATACATTCATATTCAAAAGCAGGGGAGAGTGGACATCTGTGTTACTCAGTTGGATCTGAGACTTAAAGATCAAGTAAGGTGGATTGTTTTGTTTGTCCTCAAATCCATTCGGTGAAAAGCAAAGGACCTTGAAGCTGGAGGTGTTACTGAATCCGGAAGGGCAGGGTGCGGGCTGACATCTTGGATTTGTTTCCCCCACAGAAGCCAGGGTTTGCCAGCCTGGCCATGCGCTGCACCAGACAGGCTTCTGCTGGGCCCCGTGATGCTCAGCGCACTGGGTGCTTAGTAGGTGGCTCGGTGAGTCCTGGCGACCGTCCGACCCACAGCTTGCGCTGCTCGGCTTGAGCTGTGTGACTGCCAGCAACCCCCCCCCCAACCCCCGTCGGGCCATGCTTGGTAAGTACAGGTCAGAGTCTGAAGGCTTCTCTGAAGACGGGTTGCTTGGGCACCCTGAAGAGAAGACTAAACCTGCACTCTGAATAGTTTAAAAATGATTTGTCAATGGCGACAATTTACAAAAATGTACTTCTGTTGCGGCATCTTCCAGTCTTTGGGATTTATGGCTTCATCTCTGCGACTTGAAAGCACACTCGCGTGCTCTGGCAAATGAGAAAATGTATGAACAATTTGTTGGTTTTTTTTTTTTATCAAGTTTCCCCAAATATGTAAACTCTGAGAGTGCCTTATTCTTTTTAAATGATCATTCATTTGTCTCCAGACTGTATCTTTTGGCACAATTTATTATTCTCTATTTCAAAAAACTTAAATGCATTTTGCATATTAGCACGTAACTCTTGTTCCTGTCTCCTCAGTTGTGGAAAGGGCTGGATTGCTTTTATAAAGAAAAAAATGGCTAATAAAATTGGCCTCAGCACCATTGCTCTGCAATTCTTATGAACAGTAAAGTGGTACTTACCGTCATTGATGTTAAAAGCTATTTCTAAATTATGGTGCCATTTATTATCTCTAGTGTCCAAAGTAAGTTTAAATGATGCTTATAATTCATGTTTTACCAAATTTCCTTTTCCCCCCGAGGATACCTCTGATTAACTTATGCACATTAAAGCGCTTTTTAAATTCTTCTTTTATTGCCATTATGCTCTGAAAATCTCAGCGATTCTCAAAAATGGGTAATAAACTTGAGATAAAATGCTGCAGTTTTAGATCAATGCTGACATATCACTGTGGTGATTTCTACAGAGCTAAAGTGATAATGCTTCATATTTACGGAATATATACTAGGTTATTACTACAGTATTACCATTTTGTTCTAAGATGAAATGAGTAATTTACCAATTTATTAAACAGTTACATTTAAGTATTGCTTAGGACATTACCACCCCAATCTGTTTACTTAGCTTGAAGAGTTACCATTAAGATACCCTGTTTATTTAGGTAAAATTTGTAATCATCATGCCTTCCATTAACCAACTTATTTTTCTGCAAGGCTAATTGTCTGGAAATGAGTTGCTTCTTATTTACTGTGCTACATTCTGCTTAGCTGGCTGAAAACGTCACCCCGGCAAGGAGTGCTAGGGAAATTAATAATACATACAGAGAACAGTTTTAATTAGTATAATACCAAATGTTAATAAAAGATTTATGACACCGTTAAAAAGTTCTAACAGAAGAGATCTTCACAGCTTCAGGCTCAATTTGTCAGGAGAGGACAACCATGGCTGCATCCTTTTGTGGGAGGCCAGATTTGGGTGATTCTCAGGAGCTTCTGGGGCTCCTGAGAGCACAGGCTGGAGGTGAGAGGCTCTGTGTCCAGAAGAGGTTTTCTGGGAGCTGTAAAGAGAGAGTTCACACCAAGGAAGGAGAATTTGGAACATGGACGTAGAATGCCGATTCTAACTAGAAAGATACCAAGTTTTCTGCAAAGTAGGAGAGGAACACAGCCCAACCTGAGGCCCCTCCTGAGATATTTCTAGGGGCACCACTGGTCTTTAGTCCCAGTGGAGAATAGGACTTTGAGAGGCTGAACTGCTGTTAGCTCAAAAGCTATGGGGAAAATGGATTGACACAGAACTGGGAAAAGGATGCATATTTACTGAATATCTATAATGTTCCATTTGCTTACACACATCTATCTTCATCTTCACAGCTGAGAGCTAGCACTGTCCTCATTTGGTGGGTCAGGAAGTGAAGCCCTGGGAAGGGTAAGGCCCTTGCCTGAGGTTGGGCAGCTAGTCAGTGGAGCAGAGTTTGAATCCAGGTCTGTGGAAACCTCACAGCACTGACCCCTGCAAGGCAGTACTGATGTGAGGAGAAAGCAAGCAACCCCATTATAGACCCGGACATTTTGTCCCGTGATGTCAGCCAAGTAGGCATCCGGACAAGTAGTTGTATGCTTCCATTTTCATATGGATGGGTTGGTGCATTCCCATCCCTCCACTTTCCTGCTTGCCCCAAAGGGGCAGCATTCTTTCTTCATGTGTCCATCTTCTCTCTTTGACATGAGCTCACCAGGGCAGGGCCATTTCTTTCCGTCTTTAGATCCTGGCACATAGGGGGCCCCTTTAAAAAGATTTAAGGGACCAAAGAAAAAGGAAGTGAAAAAGAAAGACAAATACGGCTCCCATTTGCAGTGTTCAGAAGAAATACTGACCCCAGCTGGATATATTTTGTTGGATTATAGGGAGCTATTCCCCTCCCCACCACCGAGCCCACACAACCCTGGCTGTAGTATAAGGGTTATTATTGTTGCCATCTTTTCTAGTCCCCAAGGGCCAGGATTTAGGAGCAGTGGGAATACTTTGTACGATGAACTGATTATTTCCTAGCATGTGTAATAAAAACTGACCAAGCCAGTAACTTTTTCAAATTTCTCTCCAGTTTGAGAAACTCCATATCATGAGACACTTGAGGGCCGATGACTCTTTTACCCTACTCTTGATTAAAGAGAAAAAAAGAAAACAACAACCAAAACAAACAAAAGTTCTTGGACAGAAGGTCTCCAGGATACGAGGCACAATGGCCTGGGCTGCTTCTAGGAAAGGACGTGTAATGCCTGAGACCAGGGCCACCTGTGAGGCCCACTGAACACCTTGCTCTCCTTGGCTGTTCCCTCTGAGAAGGAATTTTAATCCTTCAGCGGATGAACAGATAAGCAAATTGGTGTCTACAATGGAATAGTATTCAGCCATAAAAAAGGAAGTATCCATATGTACTACAGCTTGGATGAGCCTCAAAAATATTATGCTAAGTGAAAGAAACCAGGCACAAAAGGCCATATATTGTATGATTCCATTTATATGAAATGTCCAGAAAGGGCAAATCCATAGAGACAGAGGAGAGATTAATGGTCACTGGGGACAGAGGAAGGGGAGAATTAGGACTGATTACTTAATGGGTACAGGGAGTTTTTCTGCAGTGATGAAGAAGTTCTGGAACTAGAGATCTGGTGGTTGCACAACATTGTGAATACACAAAATGCCATGGAATTGTGTGTGTTAAAACAGTTAATTATACGCTATGTGAATTTCACCTCAGTTTTTTTAAAAAAAGGCATTTAAGGATACTAGCATAATTGTCCAAAACTACACGTACCTGGGTGTTCACTGCAGTGGACATAAGAAGGAAAAATTGGAAATAGCCATCTGTCTATCGTTTAGAGACTGGTCACATAAAGTAAAACCAAACCATTCATACTGCGGCATAAAAGACAACCATCAAAAAGAATGGGGGAAATTGATAGATAATGACATGGACAGATGTCCACGATGCATTATTGAGTGAAACAATTCACTTGCAAAGTCATATATATGTTCTATCTCTTCAAAAAACATATATACAGGTGTGCCCCAGTCTATCATAGGACAAGAAATGTAACCAACAGACATCAACCAAAATACGGGCTGAGGAAAGAATGCTGTAAGGAGTGGAGGCTTTTGCTTTTTACTGTATCCCGTTGTCATTTGCGAAAATTTTAAGGTTTTTTGAAAATAAATGAGTATGTTTTGAATTAAGTCAAAAATTTTAATAATGCTTAAGATGTAGAAGAGGAGTGACAGGGAGAAAGAAAGTGACCCATAGTCCTGCCACCAATTTAGTTTACAAGGCTCAATGTTTTGTTTTGTTTTGTTTCTTAAACACGTTGGACACCACGATTAAAAACAACAACACTAAAAATCTCTGTCAGACAACAAAAGATGAAACTTTAGACTAAGCAGGGCCTCCTTAACCTGCTCTGTGTTTCTTCTGATGCCCAGCACCAGGCCTTGAAGATGGTAGGAACTCACTAAGTTCTCAGCCCCTACTTTCTTAAAGGTTTCAAAACTCACTGCGTTTTCCTACAGTTTTCAGTATCCAGCACAGAGACGTTGAACCTAAAACGTTTATGAGACAAAATGGCTGTTCAATGTGCAAAAAAGCAACTCTAGAGGACAAATGCCCAAGGAAGCCTTTTGATCTCCGTCACTGGGATGCTTCAGAAGGTGTTTTTACCCTGAATGATTTGGATACTTCTCTCAACCTTTCACTTTGCTTTGTTTAGCTCTGCAGACTGGTTTGAGTTCAGAAGGGGTATCAGTTACTTCAACTAAATATTCCTTCAAACGCATAATGCCAGCTTGGGAGGTTGGTTTGTTTGTTTCTCAATGGCTTTTCTCAAACACAGCCAACATTTAAATTTCTGCTGTTTTATCCCTTTTCAAAAGGTGGCATTCTTAGAAGCTGTAAGAATGGAATCAAAGTGATGAGTGGACCTCAGTGTGTGTGTGTTTCTGCATGTGTGGGTGTGATTTTCTGTGTGTGCGTGAGTGTATGTGCTCTCTGTGTCAAATTTTCAAGGCAGAAGACAGAGCTAATTTTTCTCTTTTATTTTCAGTGGGTTATTTTCTGTGGGTTTTAAATAATTGATAAGGAGGTCCCTTTCCATAATTAAAATGGATGTCCCGACATGTCAACACTGATAGCTCTTCCAGTAATGAGTGAATTTAGACATACGTTAAGTATAGGCTATATTTACGCCCCCCTGGACAGGCTGAAGTGCAGCATGTGTGGGTAAGGACTTGGGGGCTGGCGGGAGACACAGGCCAGTTTCAACAGAGATGATAAGAGATCAGAAAAGACAGAAGCCTGGGCAATTACCAGGATAAAAGCCCCTGCCTGGCCCCAAGATGCGTCTCGGACACATAAGTGAGCCTGGCGCAGAAAGGCAACATCAGGCAAGAAGTTTGAAGACGTACTTGGTGCCATTTGGAATCTGTTGAGGATTTTTTGTTTGTTTTTGGGGTTTTGTTTTGTTTTGTTTTTTGTCTTTTCTTCCAACCCTAATGCCCTCCCAGTCTTTCACCTTCTTAGTGACATCTCCCAATTGCATCTCCTGGATGAAAACCTACTATCAAAACCTTCCCCAGCAAGGGGAGAAGGGTCATCGGAACACTTCCAGGGGTGGTTACCTTCTTATAAACATCAAAGACAGTTCATTCACCTTTGGGCTCAACAAACTCTTCCTCATCACCCACCATGGGCCCTACTCTGTGGCTGGTGCTAGGGACACTACAATAAAAGGCTCCTTGTCCTGGAGGAACTCCCATAGAGGGTTGGACAGATGGATGTCTACCAGCGGGGAGGCAGGTACAGGGCTTGGGCGCAGAGGAATGTGGGTGAGGAATGGTCCACCTCAGCTCTACCTGCAGACTGTGCAGGTGGGGCTGGGGTCGGGAGTCCTCCCTGTAGAGAAGTCACCCCAAGAATGGGGAGAGGGACAGGCGCTGGGGTAGGAGGGCAGCATGTGTGAGGGAGAGATGGACGGCAGAGCAGCCGTGTGGATGAGGACCCACTCCCTGGGGGCTGAATTCCTTGTCTAGGAGCTCAGCCATCATCCTGTGTGTGAAGCCGAGGCACTGGAAGGCTTGCTGCAAGCCTGTGAGTGCTGAGGGTGTAATTTTAGGGAAATTCCCCTGGTGGCCACTGAGGAGGAGGGTCTGGAAGTGAGACTGGAAGCAGGACTTAAGATTCAGGCTGTAAAAGTGGGGTTCCAGAAGGGAGAAGGGGGATGGCACTGTGCTCTAGAAACCTCGTCCAAAGTGAGGAGGGAGAAGAGAGTTGTGGTGGGCCTGAGTGAGAGACCAGGGGGCTGAAACAGCTGTGTGCAGCCCAGAATGCTCGTCACTCCGACAGGGAGGCAGGGCTGAGAATGGGAGCTGGCAAGTTCAAGTCCCACTGCTCCCCGACTGGTAGCTCTGTGAGCTGGGGTAATTTGGGCACAATGATACCTGCTTTGCTCATATCTACCCACCACATCAGCTGCTCAATAAATAGCGGGGTTGATGATTAGCTGAGGGTGGAATGGGCTGTTCCGCAAATAGACTTGCAGGGGAGCCCGCCCAGAGGTGCACTGACAAGCAGTCCTGGTGCAGGAGCTGAGTGCGGATGGGGCCGTGGAGAGCTCGTCACCGAGCCCTGCTGAGTGAGGAGACCTTTGAACAAGGGGAAGAGAGAGCCACAGACTGGTGTGGGTGCGTTCACTTCCCAGCAGACTCTTGTCAAGAAAAAAAAAAAAAAAAAAAAAGGGCAACAGAGTGTCGGTTCTGGCAGAAATACCCGAGACCACAGATGCATGTGCCCGCCCGCCCGCCCCGCTGTTCCCTCTGTCTGTCTCCCTCTGGCCTCCTTCATACGGTCTTGGCTTTGATACCACCAGCTGACTCCAGAGAGGCGACAGGCAACTGGGAGCAGATCGCCACCAGGGAAGAAGCCATTGGATAACTCTGGAAAAGGGGGCCCATTCTGGAAAGATAGCAAGTTCTCACCTCCCAAGAACAAACAGGGATAATGCTGATCCAAACTTAAAAAAGAAAAAAAAAAAAAAACCTTTAAAGCAGCCTTGCTGACATGTTAAAGATGCATATCTATTTGATTCACTTAAATGCGCTCAATGTTCAAAGGTCCTTAGAAAGATTTTTTCCAATTAAAAAAATTTAATCAAATTCCAGGATCCAATATTTCCTTTAAGGGAAAAAACCAAAGACTTTCTTGCTTCCCCACAAAAAGTGGGGAATAGCGGGGCTTGTGGAAGGATGACCCACGACCTCTGCAGGTACCCTGGAGAGCACAGAAAGGCTGTTATTATGGGCAGTTACTCACTGAGAAGTCAGTTGACCAACACTCAGAAACAGAGGATTTGAGTGAGTGGGGGACTACAGCATTTTGTTCTAACTTAACAGTTAGAAAAGGGGAAATCTTCATGCCTGCACCTCCTAAGCTGTGTGTAATGCATGGCCTCCTTGCAAAATACCACACAAGAAATCTGGCAGAGCCTCCTGGAAGCCCCAGTCCCCAGGCTGCTCCGTCCTCCCTTGGCCCTGTGTACAGGCTCCCCCAGCACAGGCACCACTGCCTCAGCCGGCAGCGGCCACGTCCCGAGTCTCCCTTCCATAAGGCAGAGCCGACTGTGTTAACCATAAACTTAGCTCTCGGAGCAGCCAAGCCAGAGGATGCTCTTATGACTTAGAACCCTGCACTTCTGTCCCTTGTGTTAGTGCTGACGTGGATGCTGCCACCTGTGTGAGCTTATCCGTACCCATCCATGGCGGCTGACCCTTTCACGTGACTGTGGTTGTGGGCGCAGGGAGGTGACTACCTGGGGGAGTAGATATGGCATGGAGACTCCAACAACTCTGTGACAGCATCCTTCTCCTTGGGGTCCACACCTGTGCCTCTCAGCCTTTGGGCTTTTTCCCCAGACATGGGAGCTCGTGCTCTGTTGCCTGTGCTCCACGGAGAGAGGTATTGCTTATTGCCCTCAACCAATGATGGGCAAGGAGCTGGCGGATTAGTACCCCCGCTGCCCGGCCCTAGGTGAAGAGGTGTATTCTCCCATCTCCTAGACAATGAACTCCAGCTGCCCACAGTGGGAACTAGCTTGAAAACACACCTTTTATTGGCCGCCTTCTTTTCCCGTCTCTCTTACCTACTCTCATGCCATTGCCTCCTAGGATCACTGCCAAATAACTACTCCCACCGCAGCCCTTGTCTCAGTGTCTGCTTTTGGGGAAGCCTGAACAGAGCAAGGTGGGGTTAGCTACACAGAGCCCTGTGAAATTGCCAGCTCTAACCGGAGCAAGTTCATATGGTTTAACTAATAATTCTTGGTGCCTCAGCTCTATCTTCTGAGATGCCAAAACAACACATCTGGTCTCTGTTACCTCAAGCATATCCATGTCTGTGAAGCTACAGGCTGTGGGCAACAACAGTTTGATGGGTTTTTTTCATGTGTGTTTTCCTGTCCTGATGCATGTCTCAGGCTTGTCATGTTTAATGATGACCTGATATTCCATTGTTCTGTTCTATCCACTTGCAGGAGCAGCTTTGTGGGTGTGTAATCTGTGTGGTCGCACCGGGCCCCGAGTTTGGAAGAGGCCTGCACTTGGTTTAATGCTCTGCTGTTGCCACCAAGGTAATTCATTGCAGCACCACTTAAAAAAGCAACCCATTTTAAACAACCTAAATGAATATCAACAGGAGACATTCAATAGCATACAGAATAATTACGCCATGGAATACTATGCAACCATTTAAAAAACAGACCAAAGCATAAAGGTACCTCACAAGACTGCAAAGAGAAAAAAAAAGGAACAGAATGGTGTTCACAGTAACTTACATTTCTATTTAAAAAAAAAAGATGAGAGATAGGCTAAATACTGTAAACTCATGCACAGATCAGCTCTGGATGGAAGGATGGAGGAAATGGCTTCAAGACTGCGGTGGGGAGGGGAGTTGGAGGCTGGGAGATAAGAATGGAGAATGACAGACTTTTCACCACTGCGCTCCTTCTTGGTGTTTGAATTTTCTTTTTTTTCTTCCCCTGTGTGTATTTTTTAAAAATCAGTTCCAAAATTTAATACTTTAAAATGTTTTTTTTTAAGGGAATAAATAGAAAGAAAGAGGGAGGGAGGGAGGGAGGGAGGGAGGAAGGAAGGAAGAAGCAAGCTAGCTAATACGATGCCAAGCCAGCCAAGCAGCCCTTCTGCTCCGACTCAAGCTTCTGGTCTGGAGTAACCAGAGCTACAGAAAAGCCTGCAGCTCATTTCTGCATTGCCCTGATGTCAACTTCCTCATATTTCCCTGGGGCTGCCATTGCAAGGTCCCAAGTAACAGTTCTTTTGAAATCCGGAGCAAAATAAAACCTCTTTATTTCTCTTGATGAATTTGTACATTTTCTGTTTTGAAAATAGGAATATATAACTGACTGTATCTCCCTTTTTTTTTCCCCCTTTGGCTGCCAGGAAGCTCAGAGACAAATTTTAAGCTCAGTTATATGTTTTCCACATGAGCTGTAGGTTAAATTCTTTTCTTTCCTCTGGGCTTGACTTTCTACTTCTATTGCATTTTCTTTGTCTCTGATTCTCTATTTATATTTTAATTTATGATTGATTTTAATGTATATGGGCTAAAAGAATAATTTGAATTTTTCAACTGAGGTTTTTCTCTTCCTGTAATTCCTTGTACCCTGCCTTCCCCCCAACTCTTCCCTTCATTCAGTTAATAAGACCAGGTGGCATCCTCGCCTCAGGGAAGGGATGTCACAGTAGGAGGATGAAGAAAAATCTTTTGAGTTTCAAAGTCCAGGCTCTGTGGGACTATGAGCCTGAGCAGTACGTCTGGGAGAGGAGGTAAGAAGTCACACAGAGCAAAGCTGGCTGAAGCTTCTCAGGCTGGAGAAGGGAGCAAAATGAAGTTGCGAGTAAGGGGACAGCAGAAAATCCAGATTTCTGGGAGAAGTCTGTCCCAGGGAAGCCTGTGCCCTGCTTCCCGTTCAAAGTACTGTGGCACAAATGGCTGTGTAGTAGACAGATGGGCCTGAGGCCACCTTCCAGAGTGTCCTGCACCCCAGGCAGCAGAGGAGCTATGTAAGATGACTCCCATATGCCACAGGAGGAGGGGTGTCTGGATGAGCTCAGAGGGATATCCAGAGGGGCCTTGTGGTCAAGAATGATACTATGACAGCATCCTTCATGGGCCCAAGACCAAAGTTAGATAATGGTCATCACCCCAGATGCAGCATGCTAGGACAGTGGCTGAGGACAAGTGTCTGGCTTGCCCTGATGCTCCGTAGCCTCCCCAAATTGAGAGCAACCCATTGAAATCAAGACTTGATTGAGATGAACTTCCTGCCCTTTGGCAAAATGGTACCCATAAAAGAAACTGACTTGCTGTGGAGCGAAACAGTTAAATGTATCTTATAAACCTGAGTTTGCAAAATGTCACACTCTAAGCCCCTCAATGAAATGCAAAGGAGAATCAAACGAAGAAAGCAGCAAAGAGCCTTATCCTAAAATTAATCCTTTCCAGACTCTTCTCTAAGAGAAAGCCCAGGACAGAGGCCTGGCAGGGCCCCTCTGATAAGGACAGAATTTTCATGCTCAGGACACAGCTAGATCCAGCTCCCACATTTTGACAGGCCAGGAAGCGATGTGACTCACTTCCTATGTCTTCCTCCGTAAAAAATGTTTTCAGAATAAACTGAAGCTGCCACTGAGCACGGTTAATGGCCTGGAAGCTTCCCAGGTGCTTCAGGAAAGAAGCGGCCTTTTAACCATGGTTTTTGGCCACCATAACTAAAGTCAGCCTTAAATGCTATTTGGAATAACAAATGAATGCTTGTCTGACACTGAAAGCCTTTGCTAACTGCACTCCCATGCTTTATCATTTCACTGATGGAGTCTGCTTTTGTCATCTGGAGCAAGTTGCCTTGGCAGTCTGACTGTTAGTTTACCTGTCTTTCAAATGAACATAAGAATAATTTCTTCGTAGGGGACTGATACTGAGCAGATGTTCACAAAACCCCTTAAGATCGCCGGCACAGGGCCCTCCGTAGGATTGAGGTTGTTGTTGTACAATACTTTTTCTTCCAGTTTTGATTAAAAATGATCCATATGGGTTTATGTCCACGAATGCGTAGACGCTAAAGGGACGTGCGCACCAGAACCACCTCCATGCAGATCGGAATACAAGGAGGGCGTCCTCCAGCCAGTCTCCCTAACAGCAAGCTTGCACAAACAAAATGATTGGAGGATAAAAATCTCTTTAAAAAAAAAAATCGCGATGTTCCTGACCTTTAGATGCCGCACATTCGTGGTGAAAGGACGTTAACATAGAGCCTTACTTGGCCTTGTGGTAGACTCTGGTGCCCTCTGCTGTCATCTGAGAGATGAACATTTCTTCAGGGAGCCATCAAGGTCGGCCACAAGGAAGGCAAACCAGCTACTCAAGTTTCCACCTGAACTGGGCTCTGTTTTGAGCTACCTGGGTTGGAAGCTAGGTGTCCCCCATGGAGCCCGGGGTGTCCTGTCACACTCACTGTTCATCCCATAGATGACACTGAGATGTCTTGCAACAAAAAAGCAAACTCACTGAACACAAGGATTCCCAGGGATTGAAACAGCGCCAAAGTGTTTTGGAAAGCTCAGTGAGAGGCTAACGCGGGCCGGGTTTGATGCAGCCCCGAGACGTTGTGTTCTGAGGGTTGCTTATTCATTTTGAAATTTGTTTTAATTTTATTTGGGTCCATCAAGCAAGAAAAGGGCTTGAATTTGGCCTGAAGTGTGGCATTCTTCATTGGACGTGCCCCCTCTGTCTGAGCCTGTCTGTAACACCTGGGAATGGCCCAAAGATGGAGTGCTCATTTACTCTGTAAGTGAGAAGGATATTTGCCCATTAATTTCAACTCCAGTGCTCCAAGCCCCATGTAAGTCTCAGTTAATATCATCTCACTTTAGATGACACTCAGAGGAGCTGGAAGACAATTTGTGGGGGGAAAGGAATAAGAGTTAGCGCACATTTAACCAGAATGTTAATATTTACTCGTTGCCGCACTTGGTATCTGGGAGGCTACACAGTCACTAAGTGGGGATTACATCTTCAATTAAGTAGCGGTAGCAGGGGAGTTGGTGATGTTTCACAGAGGGAAACTGCCGAAATCAAACTTTAAGGAGAATAATTTTTTTAAAAGCTACAAAAAAAATTGAAATAAAAGCCCGAGGGGAAAAAATAGAGGGAACATTTCTGTTTAGGGAATCCTAATATTTTGGCTGAACACATTATGCAAAATTAAATACTATTTTAAACCAAGGAGATATAATATCTAATTAAGTTTTTGTGGTTGATGGGCTTAGAGAGGGCTGTGAATGTTGTATCCATTGAACTGAAAGAAGTAGAAAAATTAAATAACACTGCTTTACGGTTGAGTTTCACCCAGACATACAAGCAGTCTTCCATAGCCTGCTTTTACTCGGCCCGCTTCCTAGGCCTCACTGAAGGCATGAAAGAGAAATGAGAATGTGCACGATGAGCTCATTAAGCCTTCTAATGACCCCAAGGAGCAGGAATCAAGAGTTGTTAGCCTCATTTCCAAGCTGTGACCAGAGGCTGAGGGGCCATGGGACTCTCACAGGGTCATCTCATGAGTCCAGGGGTGGAGAACAAACAGAACCACCATCTTCCAAATGCATCTGGAACTTCTTCTGCCCCAGAATGCTCTTTGCTCTACAGTAAGAAGAATATCAAACTTTGGGATGTGAAGCTTTCTGTTACTGAGCAGAATTACCAGGAAGCACTACGACTTTAAGGCTACTTGAAGTTTTAGGAGAATGTCCATGTAAGGTGTGGCGAAACCAGACACAGAAGGTTAGTTTTAAAAGAGATGTTGATTTCTAATTGTTACATGAAGGCATTTTCAAGTCACTGAATAAAATAATTTTTAAAGATAGGAAATAAAAAGATTACTATGTGAGTTTTGGTAGGCAATTTTTAAAAACTTAACTTGAATAGTAGGCTTTCTTAAACTGAGTAAAATCAAAATAGCTGCAAATATAATCCAGACAGAGACAATACTAACAGGGCAAAGACTGAGTATTTCTATCGTATATCATTAGTTTTTCCTTTAAATTTACCATCACAGAGGTACAATAAAAGAATTAACTCACCACTTTAAAAAGTTTAAACTTTGGTAATATTTTGTCTATAGTTCCTGAGATAAATTAAGCAGGGTCACATTTAATATTTAGGGGGAAAAAGAACTCTCAGGACATCTTCATACTGAGGTAAAAGAAATTTGGTCAGCAGGCTATTCTAGAAAGTAGGATATTCAGATAATAATTTGGCAATAAGGAAGCAGTTTAAATAATTGAAAATGAGGAATTGAGCTGGGAGAAGTCGCTCTTCGGTGGTCGTTTTTGTTTCAATTGCCACAAGCGAGAAGTAGGTGTTAAAAATAGATCACCAGGGCAGGGCAAGTGTCTCTGACAGGCACTTGCAGGCAGGATTCTAGAAATTACAATCATTTAACAAATTGCACCATTAAAAGTCATAATAGGTCTAAAAGCCATTCTAAAAAGAACTTACTAAGTAATTTGATCTACATAATCATCTTGTTAAATTCATTTGATATCATGAGACAGTTAGTGAAATATGCATAGTCCATTATATTAAAGAGAAAAGCACCCTGCGATGGGTATCTGATGTGCACTTTGCAATCAGAGCTATTAGTTGTCTATAAAACTCCTAGACATGATTTGATTTGATTTGATTACTGTTATATCATTTTACTTTGTAACATATAGGGGTGGAGATTACAGGTCTGCTATTGCTTACTAGGAAATATTTAACGAAGGATGTTTTATTTATTAGCATAAAGAGACACAGTGGATTATTGGGTGATTAAAGTGATGATGTGGCTGCCGTACTTGTCAAAAATATCGCTCTAATTCAATAACAAGGCGACAGTCAGTCTCTGAGTTGATCTATGCCTGAGCAAACTGACTCTGAAAGCAGGACATGGCCCGCTTAAAAGGATCTTGGTAAATTTCTGCAATTGCACATTATCAGAAACAAACAGCAACAACAGCAAACCCACAGAATGATTTCTCAATTGAAAGTTTGCTTTTTCTCTGCCAGGAGCCCCTGCATCTTATCTTTTGCGTTCCTAACGTGCCAAATCAATAACAGAGAGTGAGATTTAATGTTACTAATCTACGTGGGAAATACAATATTTTTTATAAGAAGTAAATTGAGAAGAGAATCAATGAAGAGAGCAAAGGAGCTAGCATTTCTTGAGTGGCTGCTGTGTGCCGGGCTCTGTGCTAAGTATTTCACGAGTAATAGGCAAGCTATCTCATTTAATCCTGTGGGAAGCTGCAAGTGAATGCATAAATAAATTTATTTTTAAATTTTGAATTGCACATATATTTACTACTTTGTCCTTTGTTATCCTTTGGTTTAATGTCATTCAAGCCCTACGAGTAATTTGTGTCATCAGAACGACTTCATACCATGTTGGGAGGGAAAAGTTATTAATATCACTTGTCAATGAAGATGTTTACTGCCATGAATGTCCATATTTTATTCTCAACTCTTGCTCAGAGAATACTTGGTCAGAATTTTACTCTGCATCTAGTTAAGCATAAAATAGATCCTTCCTGAAATACCAGCTCTTTGCTAATCGCTGCAAATTTAAAGAAGTCTTCAAAGATAAACTCCATCATGTAAATCGGTTTGTTCTTTAATATTTGCTAACTGTATTTATATGCGTTTCAGGACAAAGCTAGTGCTGTTTCAAGTTAACTATTAAAGATTCTGATTTATTTTAGGTTACAAGCCAAGAAATGGTAGAGACTTTCAATTATTTTAATATGTCAGTGAGCTAAAACTGATCTGGTACATCATAAATGTTTACTGGGCTTTAGGAGCAGTTTAGTTTCACAGCGCCCTCTGCTGTTACTACATAAGTTTTTCACTCTTCTAACTCGCCAAGAGAGCAGAACCCAGCGAGGAGAGGAATCTACTCCTCAGGGAAGGGTCATCGCAAGACAGAGGCAGATCCTCAGGCTTTCAGAACTTGAATACTGACAGTGAACCTAGCTCAGGACACTGATGTTCGCTGACCAAACCCCCAGGAATTCTCTTTCTATCCCTGTCCTCTCCCCCAACCCCCAAGGCTCCTACCTCCAGCCGCCTCCAGACAACAACTAATGGGCATTATACAATTTGCACCTCCAGAACAGACCTCTTGTCTTATCACTCCCAGTCCAAACATGACTTACCCCAGGTCTTCTCATCTCTATTTGTGGACCATTAGTCATGCAGCCCTCAAACCTAGGAGTTGTCTGTGATTTCTCTCTCCTCTCACCTGGCACACAGTAAGACTTCATAAATATCTGCTGGATTAACTGGACAAAGAAGCAGAATTTCAGTGAATTAATTCATAGAAAAGCATCTGTGAAAACAGGAATAAGATCAACACATTATTTCCAGACAGGCAGCCCTACATGGAGAGAGGCCAGCGCCGTTTATACATCCCTGGCCATCCCTATCCAGGCAGGATAGAATCCCTTTTGATTCCCATCAGGCGGCGCAGAGAACAAAGGGTCTGGCTTTAGGCTTCTAAGTTATGAGCACATTCCTTCCTCACTCTCTGAGACTGTGCACTGCTTCTAGTTACTTGGAGTATAACTGGATTGCTGCTAAACCCGCCAATCTGTAAACAAGCCATCTCATGTGCTTCTTGTCCCCAGAAAGCTCATCTGCAACATTGTGTGTGGAAGCTTACTCTTGTCACTGGCTGAGAATAACTTTTTCCTTGTTCTAGGAGACCCTTATGTGGCTCCTTCAACCACTGATCTTTATTGGTCAAACTTTACTAACCAAAATGTGGCATTCTTGCAGGTCAAAGTAATTTCTAAATTATCTTGGTTAGTTTGATTTAAACTAATGCCCTTTGATTTAATACTTATAATACACAATTTGATAACATACATAATTCAAAATATCAACATTAGGCTAATCCCACAACCCAGAGATAAATTCTGTTAGCATTTTGATGTATTTTTTAATAGTGTATTTTTTAGACAAGTTTTAGTTTTACAGCAAAGTTGAGTGAGATACAGAGATTTCCCATATATGCCCTGCCCCTACATACCACAGCCTCCCTCATCATCATGCCCACTGTGGGGCATTTCTTACAATTGATGGGCCTATACCAACCCATCATCACCCACAGTCTGCAGTTGACATATGGTTCCCTCTTGAGTGTTACACATTCTGTAAGTTTGGACAACTGTATAAAGTCAAGTATCTACCATTATAGTGTCACATACAGAATGATTCCACTACCCTAAAAGCCCTCTGTGCTCTATCTGGTCATCCCTCCCTGCTCCCCAACACTTAGCAGCCACTGATCTTTTCTCATTGACATATTTTTTAGTCTCTTTTCTGTGTATATGTGTGTATGTATATACACATACATATGTGTATATACAGATATAAAATTGGGCACATACTATATATATAATTTTATTTTCTGCTTTGTTTTCTCCTTAAACTTTAAAAACTTCATGTTATGGAAAGTCTCAAACATACAAAAGAGGTAAAGGGGAAACTATAATGAATCTCCATGTGCCCAGCACCTGGCTTCAGTAATTATCAACAGTTTGACAATTGTGTTTCATCTATCTCCCTCAACTGCTTTTATTTATTTATTTATTTTTTGCTGAAGTATCTTCAACACATTCAAGCATCATGTCATTTCATCCATAATACTGAAATATGTATGCATATAGACTGCCTTTTTCATTTAACATGACATCTTGAATACTTCCCATATCATTCACTATGGTTTGAAACATTGTTTTGAACAACTGCCAAATACTGTCATTGTTTATATACATTACAAACCTTCCAGTGCATCTCTGATTATTTTCTTAGGATACAGCTCTAGAATTAATTACAGGATCAAAGGATAAGAATTTTAAAGACACGAGAAATACTATAATGATTAATCAATTTATATTCCAATCACTGGAATATGAAAGGGTTTGTTTCCTTGAACCCACACTAACTCTGGGTATTACCAATCATATGGGTCAAGATTCCATTGCAGATAACAGAATCCACTCTAGCTGGAAACAGATTTATTACCAGTTATTATAAAATCACTAGAAGATTTGGAAAGCTATTGAGCTCCCAGAAATGAATTCAGAACCACACTACAGAACTGGCTCACCGAGGGAGCCAGCCACCTCTGTCATACTGGGAAGCTGGGAATAAGAAATTCATCATCACAATTGCAGGTTCTAGGCTCACAGTGCCTTTGTCCTGATTTTCACTGTCAAAATGAATGCCTCTAAACACCTGTAAAACGAATTGGACCTTGGTCTTCTACTACAAATGCCATAGAAACTCTAAATGCCTCTAGGACTGCGCTTGCTGGCAAAAACAGTAGAATTATGGCTTGTGCCACAGAATATTGCTACTGTCATAACTTCACATGGGCACACTGCTCAACAAAAGGTAGGTCATCTGAAAAATTCTAGCTGTAAGGGAGTCTGGGAAATGTAGTGTTTTGCTTTCCAGCTTTTAGCAGGCAGCAAGACATAATACAAAGTGGTTGGAATGGAGCTAAATGAGCCAATCTGCACTGTCTGCTACAATCCACCCTTTTGGCAATGCAGCATCCATATATAGTCTTCTGTCAATAAATCTTGCAAACAAAAATAACAGCCAAAACCAACATACTTTCTTAATGGACTCATACCTCATACAAACAAAAATGAGCTTATCCTAGAAAGGAGGCGCAAATCTCACTACATGCATCTCTAAGTGATATTCATTCCTCTTCCAGTATAATCACCTATTGATGCCTTGAAACCTATGTGCTAACTAATAAAACTTACTACAATGCTGTATTAAGTATCTTAACTTACTCTATATAATACAGGAGGTGAGAGAGGACGAAAAAAAAAAAGAAACAGTATTATGTATAAAACTTGTAATCATGGATCTCATTTCTTCGATTAGTCATAAGGTATTCAACACCAGTCAATGGTCAAAGATGCTGTTTACAGTTGGTTTATTTGATTCAGAATCCAAACAAGGCCCACATGTTTGGTTGTTTGGTCTCATAAGTCTCTTTTATCCAACATAGCCTCCACCTTTCTTTTTCATGCTTTGATTTGTTAGAGAAACCAAATTATTTTTAAAGTGTAGAATGTTTCATGTTTTGGATTTGGTTGATTGTGTTCTCTTGATATCATCTAACTTGTTCCACTATTCCCTATTATTTCCTGAAAGCTGGTGGTTATTCTCAAGACCTGATTAGATTCAGGTTCCATTTGTCTGTTGGCAGTGGAGCTCACAGGCACCTTTGTGTGCTTCCTGTTGCATCACACTGTGATGCATATACTGTCTATTACCTACTTTCGGAGAGTCTAAGATTGAGCATTGGGTTCAAGTGATGTGGCCTTGGTCCCCGCGTTATAAAGAGTCTCACCAATACTCCACCTAATGAGTGTCCCTTGTGATTATGATCTGGATCTATTATTTCATTAGGGATCAAAATAGATGATTTTTCTAATTCTACCAAACAGTTAGCTACCCATGAATCACTGTAGGTCTGCACCTCTGGCTATCTCTTTCGCTAAGCAGAACAAATGACCAGGTACTTCTGTAGTAATTCTATATGTAATACCAGACATCATTGTTTGTTGTTCCTCAATTAAAACTGCCAAATTTAGCAAATAAAAATACCGGACATCCAGTTAAATTTGAATTGCAGAAATAATAAATAATTTTAAATATAAGTGTGTTTGAAATGCTAAAAGATAAACTGAGACATATGGAAAATTTTAAGAGTGTTTTTGAGCAAAAATCAATTTGAATCGGGCAACATCCGCTCTAGCACATAGAAAGGAGCTCCAAGGAGCTGTACAAAATGAAACACTTTTATAGACAGAAGGGAGCAGGAACAAAGAAGTTATATCAGGCAAAAGAGTGGGTTGGTTATTGCAAGGTTACTTTCCTTTAGGGGATGGCAGGGGTCTATCAGGCAGATTACCCAACTAGTGCTGATCAGACAATTCCTGATTGACTGGTTTGAGATTCCATTTCTGGGAAAGCTGAAACTATAACGAAGTCTAGTCTTGGTTTGGTGACATGGGGCTTAGCATAAGCAACTCCACTGTTGTCTTGTTTTTCAGAGAAATTTTCAGAGGCAGGGGCAGGTTAGGGTTAGCTGGGACAGAGAGAAGTCTGGAAGGGGACAGTGAGAGGATCAGAAAGAAGTCATTAGCCAAGGACCACAAAGGGGACCCAGTGAAGACAGCTTCCTACGGAAGGTTTTGTGTCTAATTGTTGGACTAAAGTCGTTGTGGGTCCACAGGGCTAGATGTTGGGAATAAAAAATGAATGTGAAGCAGAAGAGAGAAGGGACAAACTGGAAGCCATGAAGACATACTAGAACTCACATCTGTTTTTCAGAGCCTCCACCCTTGATGCCATGAGTGACATGCAGAAGAAGCTGCACATGCACCTCGCTCAGGACCCAGAACTGAAGGAGAAGATGCAAAGAGCCAAGGAACCAGCCAATGAGGGACAACATAAGCCAACAGCAGCAGCACCTGGAACCCTCTACTCATCTTTAGGCCTTGATGGCGACTGTTTCACTCTCATCGTCCAAACCTCATGCACATTTTTCTTATGGCTGCCCTTAACATAAGAGTTAAGGGAAGGGAATTCCAAGTAACATAGTTCCAGTTAACCAGGTTAGCACCCTACAAAACCACCACAGTTCACCTCATGTCTATTAACCATAGTTATCTTCTAAATAAAGGCAGCAGTAGAATCATACCTCTGGCTAACATGTGGCCACTATCCCCCATACAATAAAAACATGCTAACCCTCTATCAAAAAGAAAGTATGAAAGCCCGTCTTTTGGATTATTAGCTAAGTCACACTCTATCTTTGACACCCTGTAATTTTAATACTGAGCTATTGAGTTGTGGTAGTTTTTCATTACATTTTATCATAGGTCATGGGAGAACTAAGATGCTTCCCAGGGGAATGACTGCATTCCAGACGTAGTCCTCCTGACTCCATTGTGTACTAGCAACCCAATTTCCCTTTGATAGTCAAGATCAATCGCCCTAGCCAGTACAGAAACTGTTTTTGCCTGAGGAGACTTCAGTGGCCGGGCACAAGCCTCAGTTTCCAGTTTAATGGAATCATTGCTATGTCCCCTGGTGGAAGCATTCCTTCCTTAGGAACTAAGACCTCTAGACCAACAAAACCCAAAGATAAGGGAATGGGAAGCAAAAATTGTATTAGGGATCACTAGGGGTAGAAATGGGAGTGGCTTTTCTCGTGATTACCATTCCATTTCACTCCTAGATTTCCATGGATCCTGGCTATATACTAACCCTTGATTTCGCACATTTACTGCAACATGGAGGACATTACTCCAGCCCAAAAAGATGTTGCCATCTGGCTGAGAATGTAACTGAATCTTCACAAGGCCACTATACCATTCCATGAGGCCAGATGACAGGAAACAAGGGACCAGTGGGTTCCATGGGCGTGGATTTATCACCACACTTCATTTGCTGTAATGTAAGTCACTTGGTCTTGTAAGTTCATTGGTTGATGCATTATGGAATGCTATGACAGTTAAAAGTCTATTAATTCCATGGAGGTTGGTTTTGGCAGAAGCAAGTGGGCAGGGAAAGCAAATCTACATACAAAGTTAAGTATATAATCTAGTGAGAACAAAGTGCTATCCCTTCCAATACAGAAGAGACCCACTGAAAACAAGATAAACTTACTTCTAACACCACATGACTGGCTCATCCCCCTGGGGAATGGGGCCACATCAGAAGCTCATTGCGGGTCTTTGCTGTTGGCAGGTTGGGCTGTGGAAATCCGTGTTGCTAAGCCCATGCATAACCTGTCTCTGCCACTTTGGCCTTTTTTTTTTCCCATGAGCTTTTTGGCCAGGGATAGGGGTCACTGGAGAAAGAGGCTGACTGATGGTAGCAGAACAGCTCACCTTGCCTGTATGATAATTAAGATTCTTCTTTGCTTAGGTTACTCTTTGCTAAGCATTCACTTAAAATACTAAAATCTTCATATCCTGTGCCCTTCAGAGAGGTCTGTCCACAAACCTATTCCCCAGACCTCCTTGGCACTAATTTTCTAATAATTCTCCCTCCAAATCCCTGACCATCCAGCCAGACAATTATCCATGAATCACTGTAGATCTGTGCCTCTGGCCGTATCTTTTCCAGGCAGAATGAACAACCAATCAGGTACATTGCTCAGAGTTCTGCCTGCTGAGAGGATGTCCCTTCTCCATGGTCTTTCAGGGACATAAATGAGTATACCAGTTATCTATCGCTATATAACTAACCACTCCAAAACTTAGTGGCCTTAAATAACAACAATCACTTATCTTGCTCATGAATTGGTTCTTTGGGCCAGGCTCAATAGAGATGGCTCGTCTCTATTCCATGTTGGAATAGCCTGTTAAGAAACCTGACTGGGTCCTGGAGGATGGACTTTCAGTTTGGCTCATTCAGTGACGGGTGAACTGGTGCTGGCTGTTGGCTGAAGCATAGCCAGGACTGTGGGCCAGGTCTTTGTTCTTCTCCAGGTAGGTCCCCCCACAGGCTGCCTGAGCTTTCTCATAGTATAGTGGCAAGGTTCCAAGAGTGAGAACCCCAAGACCCTTGGGAGTCACATGACATCACTTCTGCCTTAACTCTACTGGACAAGGTGTAGGTTCAAGGGGAGGGTACACCGACTCTACTTCTTGTTGGGGGAGTGTCAAGGTTATAGAAGAACTGATGGGGCAAGAGATATGACTGTGGCCTTCTTCAGAAATACAGCCTGCCATAATGCAGGTTGAGAGAGAGGAGCAATGAAGTGAGAGTAGGGACCCTAGGCATCTGGGCCCCTTGCCTAAGAAACTTATTGTCTCTTCTGGATTTACCTGGACCTGATCTCATATACCACTTCCACCTGCAGGTGAAGTGCTGCTGTGCATGCCTAACTTTATGACTGGATGAATGGGACAACACTCAGTCTATGATGGGCAGAACAGGTTACATGGTAACTTGATGACTCACAGTCAAGTGTTTAGTTGCCACTAGTGCCCTTTAGCAAACCATTCTCAAAGGAGAGTAGCTTTCTGTAGAGGATGACATAACTTTGGTCCAAAATCCTAAATGTCTGAGCAGAGAATCATCTATGGGGGCTTGCCGAAGTCTCCACATAGATCCCTATGTTCCACAGACACTTCAAGCACCAGGGGATCTTCTGGGTCATGTGAGTCATATGACCCAAATGGTGGAGCAGCATCATAGACTTTCTCTTGTTCCTACTAAAAGCTGGTAGCCTTTTGGGTTACTCAGTAAATATGTTGGAACAGCATGGCCAAATGAGATATATGTTGCCTCCCAAGTCTAAAGAGGCTCACTAAGCATTGTGCTTCTTTCTTGGTAGTAGAAGGGAACAGATATAGAAACTCATCCTTTCTCTTGGAAGGGAAATCTTGAGATATCTCAGACCACTGGACCCCTAGAAATTTTACCAAGGTTGCAGACCCTTGAAATTTGTGGGATTTGTTTCCTACGCTGTGGTATGCAAGTGTCTCTCCAAATATCTAGAGTAGTTGCTACTTCCTGCTCACCAGGTCCAATCAGCACGATATCATCAATGGAACAAACCAGCTTAATATCCTGTGGAAAGGCAATCAAGGTCCTTCCAGACTAGATCATGACAGAGGTTCTGAAGATTGATATAGCCCTGAGGGAGGACACTGAAGGTGCCTTGCCAGCTAAAACGAACTGTGTCTGATGGTCTTAATTAACAGATATAGGCAGGGAAGGCATTCTCCAGGTCAACAGCTTAACAGCAGGTCCTGGGGATGTGTTGATTGACTCCAGATATTAAACTGTATCTGGAAGAGCCGTGCAATAGAAGTCATTACTGAATAAGTTTATGATAATCCACTGCCCTTCTCCAAGATTCATTTGTCTTCCGCACAAGCCAAAGAGGCAAGTTGAAGGGGGAATAGGGTAGGAATTACCACCACTTCATCTTCTTCCAAGTCCTTGATAATGGCATTAACCTCTGCAATCTCTCCAGGAACATGGTATTGCCTTTGGTTTACTATTTTCATAGGTAACCATAAATAGAGGCAGTTATGGTGACTTCCATTTGGCCTTTTCTCTCATCATAGCCCTCATTCCACAGGTCAGGGAAACATTGTGGGGATTCTGCTAGCTTATGAATATATCTCTGCCAATTACACATTCTGAAAGAAGAAAATGACAACCTCAGGTTGGCCAATTACTAATTCAGGACATGGTGGGAGTCCTCCACGGTGAGGTTTAAAAGTACCCTCATCCAGAGGGCAAACCATGTGGAAAATTGGGTCTAGGTCTTAGTAGTAACATAACTACTAAGGAATTCAGAGGAGCCTGAATTTGTAGCCTCTGCAAGTCTCTTAGCCATGAGAGGGAAGAAACAGGTCCCAGAGAGCTGGTGTGGCGATACCTAAGGAGAACTTGTTTGACTTCATTGAAATTCCAGCTTCCTCTGAACCTGTGGGCCTGCAGGAGTGGTCCAATGCCCGTTGCTAGAATCCCTCTGCCTGAAGATTACATTTGTTCCAGCTAAGGTTGGATGACTTTCAAGATGATACTTGCCCTCCCCAAGATCTGTTCCCACCTCCCCTATTGGATATTAGACCAGTAACTAAAGTCAAGTCATAGCATGGCCTGAACCTGCTAGGAAAGAAGAGAGATTATTCCCTGAAGAAGAGTACAGGGCCTAGAACTGAGGGAAAATACCCACTGACAGTGGATTTTAAGGAATGAGAGGTGAATATAAAGTCTGATGATAAGGAGGATCTTTTCATAGTTCAGGATTCAGAACCTTAGCAAGGGTTCCTAGATCAGCTCTAGCTGGGATGGCTGCTGAAAGCTTGGGAAAAAATGATAGTGTACAGAATTAAAGGTAGGTGTGCTAGAAGGATGTTGGGAAGTGCTGAGGAAGAGATTACAAAGCTCATTATGTAAGACCCAAGAATTCACCAGATGATCAGGGGAAAGAGAGCCCAGAGGTTCTTCCTTTCATTAAGTGATACTGAATGTCTTAGTGAAGGAGCAATTTTCATCACTGAGAAGCTCAGTATTGGCTGTTATCTGGGGCCAGGAGGTGCTACCAAAGGCAAGGTGGGTGAAATTAACTTAATGGGTAGTAAGTCTGGAGTACCATTGTGGTAAAGGAACGACACCAATGAGAAGTTTCTGTCAAGCCCTATGGGTAAACCACAATGCAGACCCCTAGAGTGCTGGAGCAAGGGCATGATGTCTGCAGTAGAGAACCACTTCTGGAGTGTTACTGTGTCCTGGTAAAGACTGAGTATCCAACCATGGGGCCAAGTCACTGTCAGATGCACTAAATCATAAGGCTGGGGAGACTCAGCAACACTCCACTATACAATGGAAGTAATATACTCAGGGTTGAGCTGAAGCAGCTCCAAAGGGCATAAGCAAGCTGTATGAACAGGTGGCCCAGACCCTACATTACCTACTTCCATTGCACAAATGCTTATACCTATGGCCTCATGGTAGGTTCCTTAAAACCAGCTGATTAAAAGAGAAACCCTGGGCTGCAAGCTGGGAATGGATGAGATGGGCCACTCTGAGGTGGTCCTAAAAGACAATGGGGAGGATTAATCTTCCCAATGGGCAGACCTTTGGATGGTGCCCTTAGTCATTCACTTTGCATGGACAGCAAAGTGGTCTCACATAAAGAAATAGACAGAATCCTGGACAGTGACAAATGGCGAGTTGGCCAGGGACTAGAAGAAATGGGATTGAAAGATCATAGATAAGGAGGTCTGATAAGGGGAACAGGCACTTGATAGACCTATGGAGTAGACGCTAAATGTGCAGATATATGTCATTTCTGTTTTTGGGGGGTGGGTGGGTAATTAGGTTTATTTATTTATTTTTTAATGGAGGTACTGGGGATTTAACCCAGGACCTCATGTATGCTAAGCGTGTGCTCTACCACTGAGCTATACCCCACCCCTTCCCAGATCTTTGAATCACACATTGATGCTCACCAGAGAGCATCCACTGCAGAAGACGAACTAAACAACCTATGAACAGGATGACCCATTCAGGAGATGTCAGCCAGCTTCTGCCCCTACTCCAGTGCTCATGTAGTGGCTCATGAATGGAGAAATCATGGTGGCACAGATGGATACCAATAGCATAGGCTTGCTCTCACTAAGGCTGATGCGGTAGTGTCACCACCAAATGTCCAGTTTGTCAGCAGCAAAAATCAATGTTGAGGGTCAGTTAAAACTCTTAGGTGAATGGAGGACTTTATAAAGGAAGAATCAGGCTGACGATACCTGAACTTAACATCACAAAAAGTGAAGCAATCAGACAATCTGTGTTCATGTACAACAGGAAACATTCAAGCCTCCTATGAAGTATTCTTGCCAAGAAAGTGAACACATCCTGGTGAAGACTCTACATCATAGCTGCAGACAACAGAATTTTCTGCAATGATGGAAATGTTTTTGTGTGCTACCTAATACTATATCCAATACTAGAGCCATTAGTCAATAGCCACATGGGTATTGAGCACTTAACTAATGAGACTGAGGACCTGACTTTTAAATTTTAGTTAATGTTAATTATTTGAAATTTAAGTAGCCACATGTAGTTAGTGGCAACTACATTTGACAGAGCAGCTGCAGATCTACTAATTTACAGAAAAAACAGGGAGTAAAGGAATAGGAATAGGGGTAAATGGTAACACATCTCAGTGTATAATGTGTAGACCTTGTTTGGATCCTTAATTAAGCAAACCAAAGGTAAGAGATAATTGGGTAAATCTGAACTGGATAATTCATGATATTAGGAATTATTTAAAATTTTGATATGTATCATAATGATATGTTTAAGCTTTACAAAATTATCTCTCAAAGATTCATACTGAAGTATAGATAGGTGAAAATATACATATGTGGGATTTACTTTAAAAGAATCCAGCAGAGGTGGAGAGCAAAAGGTGGTAAGAGGGTATATATAAAATAAGATTAGCTGTAGCAACGTACTAACTGTTGAAGCTGGGTGATGGGTATGTGGGTGTTCATCATAATAGTCTTTCTATTTTTGTGCATGTTTGAAAATTTCCATTACAGAATGTGTTAACACATGAAGAGATAAATAAAACCTGGAATTTTAAAAATAGTGTATATTTCATCCTGTGGAATATTATGCAACTCTTAAAAAGAATGCAATGGGCCTCTATACATTAGATATCACAGAACGATAAGGATATGTACAAAGATACTATAGCAGTCTGCTTGGGTTGCCATAACAACATATCACAAACTGGGTGGCTTAAACAACAGAAATTTCTCAGTTTTGGAGGCTGGGAAATCTAAGATGAAAGTGCCAGCCAATTCAACTCCTAGTGAGAGCTTTTTTCTGGCTTGCAGATGGCTGCCTTCATCCCATGTCCTTACAAAGAGGAGAGAGAGAAAGCTTTGGTGTCCCTTGCTTTTCTTATAAGGGTACCAATCCTATCAGATTAGGGCCCATCCTTAAGACCTCATTTAACCTTTATCACCTTTTCACAAGTTCTATCTCCAAACAATCACATTGAGGTTTAGGTTTTGGAGGAACACATATGAATTGGGGGGGAACACAAATATTCAGTCCAAAACACTTACTAAAGCATTATGTCTTACAGTAAAGTTATGAAGAAGATTTTTGCATTTATCTATGGAGAAATGAATAGTTAAATTATAACATATCCATATTATGTACTCGTTTGGACAAATGTCCAAGATGTATTTTTGAATATAAAAAGCAAGTTGAACAATATATGAATCACATACATTAAAAAAAAAATACCAAAAAAATCCCAACTCTATGATCTGCCCCCATTCCACATATATGTATGTATAGCCTGGAAGGATAATCATACAACTAGGGAATAGGAATGGGGATATGGAAAGAGGGGCATTTTACTTTTTCACTTGTATAGGCCTAAATATTATTAATTTATTTTAAAGGTAATGCATATTCATTACATTTGTGTATCTGAAAAATGCAAAGTCTTTTTTTTTCTTTTAACCACTTAATTCCATGAGATCATATATGGACTAGGTACATAAAATACTAAAACAGCAAATGTATTTACATAACATGAGCTATGGCTTCCAATGGTACAGGCTCTGTACAGAGCTGCATTGTCTAGAAATTACAGAGTAGTTACAACTTTTATTTGCATGAGCTCAAAGAACATTAACCCTTTCTCCACTATCCTATAGCTTCTCTCTTGAACTTTTGCCATTCTAAATCCCTAAATCCTCCTTAGCCACAGTCCTCTCCTTCCTTTTATCAGCCTTTCTCAGTTCCATTACACAGATATCCCTCCAAGGCTCAGTTTTCTTCTCTAGTAATTGGGCACACTCTCCATTTTGAAAGATCCAAGAATCAGGCTGGTGAAGACTCTTCAGATGGGGGCAGGGAGAAGTGGGGAACAGCTAAGACCATAAACTGTTCTCATTGATTTCTCCAAATTTAGAATTTTAATTCTATTAAGCAATAATTGGTTCATGTGAACCACAGTTTATCTTCCCAAATAGACTGTTTTTGGAGAAAAGTGGGTAGGGCATCGCAGCCACTATTTTTGTTCTTTACAGTACTTCTTAACTTTGACTTGTTGATGTAAAAAAGATAACTAGGGAGCTCCTCAGCACGAGTTCCCAGAAGCTGCAGTTGGCGGCGGGGCGGGGAGGGAGGGGTCTTCAGTTAAAGTGTAGCTTGTTTAAGATGCTCATTTCCGGGCTCACTCCCAGAGTCTTAAGTAAGGTTTATGCATTTCTTACAAGTTATATGCGTTCTTTACAGGTCAGAACATCCTTAGGAATGTTACAGATTAAGGACTGCAGTGCCTCAGACACTGGACCCTCACATAAATCTCCGAGCCCTTTTACATGCATGTTAGTAAGATTTAGACTTGGAGCTAGAGAACCCTGCCTAAAATCACTTCATCTGTTTGGGCACCTTACTTTCTCTCACACCGTTTCCTTGTCTGCAAAGTGGGAATAGTCACATCTGCCTCACAGGACGTTATGTGGCGACAGAGAGTGGATACACAGCTCTTTTAAAACCTGGGAGAAATCACCCAGGTTTGGTTCATGCCCTGCTTATATGGAAGAGGCCCATTCAGTCCCGTTTTGGCCCCAAAATGACATAATGAAGGATTTCAACTTCGGAGATGTTTCTTCAGAAAGGACAGAGCTATAAAAACACAGCTGAATAAGTCTGGCCAGCAGCTACATCTTTTCTCCTCAACAAACGGAAATCCCTAGTCCACTCTGGCTCCTCAAGCTTTAACTTTGGGAAAATAATGAACTCTGCGCCCAGGCCTTCAGGCAAGTCAGAAAACCTGAAGTGGTTATGCTTGTTTCGAGGTCCGCGAGGCAGAGGATGGAGAAAGGTGAACAGAGCTGCTCTCTGGCTCACTTAACAATCGGCTCGCCCTCCACAGCTAAAAAGCTAAGAGTTACCGTCGCCATTTTGCAGGGTGGGCTGAGCAGGCTCCTGGCGCGAGGCCCGGACGCCAAAGCAGGAGAAGACGTGGACGGCTTGGAAGGGGGAGGAACGCGCGCTACCCTGGGGCAGCACGCGTGCGCACGGCGGCGGCGGCGGGTGGGTGGGGCTAAGGTACGAGTGCGCGTGCTCGGTGGGAGCACATGAAGTACCTGGAGGAGGTGGGGGGCGAAGTAGAAAGGAGTGAGGTTGAAGAGCGCTTGCGCGGGAGGGCGACCGTGAGGGGAGGGGGGCTCCCGAGCACGCGCGGGGAGACGGGACTTGATGAGTTCTCGCGAGATCTCCACGGTGCTATATATGTGCGCAGGGAGCCCGCGTCCTTTCCCTGGTGTGATTCCGTCCTGCGCGGCTGTTCTCCGGAACAGTGGTGGTTTATCTCCGTCCGTCTTCTCTCCCACCTAAGTGCGTGCCACCAACTCATGGAAGATTCGATGGACATGGACATGAGCCCCCTGAGGCCTCAGAACTACCTTTTCGGTAACTGCTAGGGGGTGGAGGAGGCCGAGCAGGGCCTGTTGGTTTTGAGGTGGTGGTGGGGGGGTCCCACCGAGGCTTGGGCTGGTGGAGAAAGCTAAGCAGACAGGTGGCTCGAGGGAGTGGGAAGCGAGCTGCCAGCGTCTTGAAATCTAAGGATGGGGAGCAGGCGGGGAGGAGGGGCGGCTTGAAGCCTGGGGCGTGAGCGGTCGGAGGCCCAGGGCCTGAGGTAACGTGGAACCGGCGGACTGAGGGTTCGGCGTTGCCTGAGGCACACGGTAGAACTCCAGGCACAATTATTTTCTGAGGTGTGAGTCGGTAGGCTTCTGATGCCGGGTTCCGCGTTGGTGGTCCATGAGGTTGTGTGGGTTCGAGATATGAAGCTTGGCCCTCCTTTCTGGAGGAGAGTATGGATAGCGCCTGGCGTTGTCCTGCGGCCCTCAGGCCTCAGGGTCGGGCGCTCTCGGGCCGAGACTCGGCTTCAGTGCCTCGGCGGGTTACGGGGGGAGGGGAGGCGCGGCCCGGCGTGAGGAGGCCGCAACCGCTGGGAGCACGTGGTTGCCACGTGGTTGGGGGAAGGAGGGGGTGTGGGCGCTACATCCGGGGCTCACTGGTGTCTTGTCACCCCCGAGCCTGGGGGTCCTGGGGCTTAATTGAGGCTGTTGGGCGGGAAATGTTAGGAGAGTTGGTAGGCAGCGCCAGGATGCTGGAGGTCTTTGTTCAGTGCTAACCATCTCTGCTGGTAGTTCTCGTTTAGAGTCTTTTTTTTTTTTAATCGTCGCGCCTACTTTGCAGATGACGATACTGATGCTCAGGGGAAAGTGACTTAACGAAGGTTGCACTTGTAGGGAGAAATTAGACCTAACCCCATCACCCTTGGCTCCACAATAAATGATTTTGTCGGGGAGGAAGACTTGCGGAGGCAGCTTTCTGTTAAAGGTGTCGTTGTATATAGAGAGAGGTTTTGGGGTTTCCCCCTCAGGCACCATGCTAAGAGGCCTGCGTTGGTTTTTCAGTCTCACTATACTTAATTTTTGAAGCCATTTCTTTGTGCCAGATAAGCTTTGAATTAAGTGCAAGCCCTGCACCCAATTTTTTCTTTATATACCATACTGAGATTAGTTAATTGAGCAATAACATTTGAGCATCTATTCTAGTAACTATCAGATGGCAATTAAGTGGGATTATTTAAGTTAAGTTTAATTCTGATGGTATTTAAAACAATTTGCCTGTTGTGAATGGTAGTAACATGCAGTATACACTAGGCTTTTCTTATTATTATTAGTTTTGAAAAGTTGGAGTTTCTGATGAATTTATATGATAATTTCTGTTAACTCTTTGTATTGGGAATATTCCTAGGCTATCTCTGTTCCTGCCTTAAAACAATTTCCGAACAGAATTTAATATATATCATTTCTTTTACTTCAAAGATGGAATGTTGACCTCTGTAACGTGTTTTTGTTTTTTGACGTTTGTAGTTTTTCTGTTGTAGATATAAGCTGTTGATGTAGATGTTTACTTTTAGTGGGAGTTTTGGTAGGTAATACTGGGATTCTATCAACATTGTAGGTTAGGTTTGGTTTCAGTTCGTTTTACTAAGTATTTGAGCCTGTTTCTACCTGAGAATAGTAGTGTAGTTGAGGATAAAATAGTACATTGGGAAAGTGGAATTTATAAAGCTCTGTATGGATGTTATTTGGTGTTTATGAACTTCTGTGTTTAAGAAATCCGGAGAGGTACTTTTGCCTTGCCTTTTGGTAGAATAGTAAAAACTAGTTCAGAAGTTAACTTTTTGGTTACCAGCACTGAAGTTTTGTGTTATTTTCTCTTTATTATAGTTGGTTTTTTTCTTCATTTACAGGTTGTGAACTAAAGGCCGACAAAGATTATCACTTTAAGGTGGATAATGATGAAAATGAGCACCAATTATCTTTAAGAACGGTACTTAAAACTTTTCAAAATAAACTATATCTCTTGTTTTGAACCTCTTAGTTCCTATTTGTATGGCCTAGTATTTATTTTATAATAGTATTTTTATAACTGAATATTGTATATACCTAATTTTCTTTATGTATGTGATACAAAGCTTGGCATCTTTACCACTCATTTGGTAATTGTAATGAAAGTCCAGTCACACTATGTTCAGCTTTTTTTATGTACTTTCCTTCAGTTATAAAGCCTTTGAGGGTAGTGATAAATAAAAATCTACTTGTTCCCCACAGACACTAGGCTTTATCCTACTACTCAACCTTTAGGTGGCCAACAAATGTTAGGTAATTTATACTATGAACAGGTGATGACATAAATATTTATGTCATCAAATGTATTTTTATTCAGATTTACTGAATATGAGGAATTGTCGCAGTCACATAAAACTTGAAGACAACATTGTGCTCAAATCAGTTTTTTATCGGTAATAATGAAAGGTTTATAGCTGTCCTGCTTTTTAAAAAACAACTAATTGGGGGGCATTGTAAAATAGTGGAAGCTCAAGTTGAATTACTGTTTTTCTATTCACAGGTCAGTTTAGGGGCTGGTGCAAAGGATGAATTGCACATTGTTGAAGCAGAGGCAATGAATTACGAAGGCAGTCCAATTAAAGTAACACTGGCGACTTTGAAAATGTCTGTACAGCCAACAGTAAGGACACTTTCATACTTTGGATTTTATGTCAAAGTCTAATTTTGTTAATTGTTAATTAAGGTGGGTGTCATTTAGATTACACCAAGGAAATAAAATTTGGTTTGGTTTTTCTAGTAGTCACTTGTTGCATCTTCTGTCACTATGGGTTGACTGATCAACTCCTGAACATGGTGGTAGCTGCTTGTTTATCAGAGGTGGAAAAACAAGTTCACTAGGTTATTTGGCTGATGAGTTTTCTTGTTCAGAGACATTTTAAAATTATGAACAGGTTTTTTACCAAACTTAACCTTTTATTTTCTTCACAATATTTAGTGATTTAAAATTTTTTTTCTTTTTTTTTTTTTTCAGGTTTCTCTTGGGGGCTTTGAAATAACACCACCTGTGGTCTTACGGTTGAAGTGTGGTTCAGGGCCTGTGCATATTAGTGGACAGCACTTAGTAGGTATGTTACTTTTATGTGTTATGCTGTTTATTCTTCATGCAGTTTCTCTGTTCCCAATTTGTACTTTATAAAATATGCTTAGTTCTAGTACAACTGTCTGTAATAGATTAAAATGGGCATCTAGTAAATTATAACTAAAAAAGCTGGGTGTTTTGCATGTAAAACCTAGTATTAGCTCCCAAAATTCTTCTTAAAAATTTTTGTTTTCTATTTTCTGATTCTAATAGAATCTCAGTTTTTAAGTGCTCATCACTGTATGTTAACAATGCCCTTTTCTTCTGAGTTCTTGCTATTGGTTGAGTTTTAGTTTTGGCTGATAAAGGATTTTATTTTAGCTGTGGAGGAAGATGCAGAGTCAGAAGATGAAGAAGAGGAGGATGTGAAACTCCTTAGTATATCTGGAAAGCGTTCTGCCCCTGGAAGTGGTAGCAAGGTTCCACAGGTATAGATGTAATTTAATACCCATAACTTACTCTTGGCTTTAGTTTGGTAGTTTGGATTAGCACTTGCTTATCAATGTGTGTTCATTTTTTTTTTAATAAGAAAAAAGTAAAACTTGCTGCTGATGAAGATGAAGATGATGATGACGATGACGATGATGATGACGAGTAAGTAATGTGCCCTTAGAAACCTGACATAGTTGTATGGGGCGGAGTTGCATGAAAATTATTTACCAAAATTATCTTGTGGAATTAAGTAATTTTTATTAAATGTTAGGTGAATGGTCAATGGTTGTGAGTTTTTGTTAAATGAGCTGAGTTAAAGGATGGAGTATGCAGCATTTCCCAAAACGTTTTGACTAGGTGCTTTATTTTTGAGGGAAATTTAGTAGAAAAATTACTAAATGTGCTAACAAGTTAACAAGTCTGGTGTATCTTACGCTCACAAGTCTGGTGTATCTTATGCTGAAGAGTTTGTAATAAAATGGATTGAGCAGAAAGAATCTGAATAGCTCCAGCTGTATTTTGTAAGTTTTCCCTTGATTTTCTTTCCCCCCACAAAAGATTTTGGTCTGTGGTTATATGGTCCTTAGAAGAAAAGTTTCTAAAAGAGAATAGGATTTTCTTGGAGAATTTTAAATTTGGTTGTAAACAAGTTTTGATGTGTTTTTTGAACTAGGTCAGGCTATGGTGAAGTCACAGACACTGCAATAAAATGCTGTTTGTGATTAGTCTTTGCTATGTGAAGCAGTATCAACTTCATTTTTTTGATTGTGAATATCCAGTCCACATTTGTGAAAGACTTCTTTCCCTACTTTTTAGTCTTCATCCTTTTGTTGAAAATAGTTACCATAAATATGGATTTATGTCTAGACTTTGCATTTCCATTCTACTGGTGTATGATCACTATTCTAATTTCTTTTGCTTTGCAGTTTTTATAGATTTCAGTTTGAAGTCACTTAATGGGAATGCTTCAACTTTGTTCTTTTTCAAGATTTCTTTTGGCTACTTTGGGTTCCTTGAATTTCAATGAATTTTAGGATCAGTTTCTATGGAGAAGCCAGCTAGGGTTCTTTTAGGGATTGGGTTAAATCTGTAGATTAATTTGGAGAGTTGCCACCCTAATATATACTGGCCCCTGAATGTGGGATATGTTTATCTTTTAAATTTCTTTCAGTAACCCCATTTTTATTTAAAAAATTAATCTTTTTAGTTATTAAAAAATTACACATTTACCATCTGAACTATTTTAAATGTTGTTTAGTAGTGTTAATTATGTTCTATTGTTAGACCTCAGATTCAACTAGTAATACTGAAAACCGTAACTATTGAAGAAAAAGCCCCCATTTGCACCTCTCCCCAGCTGCTGACAACCACCAATCTTTTAGTTTCTGTAAAGACTGATTGTTTTAGATACTTGATATAAGAGGAATCATACAGGATTTGTCTTTTTGTGACTGTCTAGACTGTCTTCTTTCTCTTAGCATAATGTCCTTAAGCTTCATCTGTGTGCTGCATTTGACAGGATTTCCCTAAAGACTGAGTATTCCCTGATGTGTATATGTATGGCATTTTCCTTATTTAACTATTGATGAACATTTGGGTTGTTTCTACCTCTTGGTAATGGTGAACAATGCTGCAATGAAGATGAATGTGCAGATATCTCTTAAAGATCATGCTTTCGGTTCTTCTGTCAACCCCCAAAATTGTGAAAGTTCTTCATGCTTTAATTGACTAAACTTGTAGGTTCCTTCACTTTTTCTAGATTTGTTGAGTGCATTGAATCAGTAATAAGGACTTATTTCTTTTGTAGTGATGATGATGATGATTTTGATGATGAGGAAGCTGAAGAAAAAGCTCCAGTAAAGAAAGTAAGATGCAGTACTTTAAAATAGTCAGAAATAGCTAATAACAAGAAATAATGGGCATTTTTTAGTGCTGTTGACTTGTTTTGTACTTAACAAAAGTTGGCTTAGGAAACGATGATCTCATAATTAAAATTGGTCCTGAGTAGTGCTGTCCTGGAAACTTGCCTAATAGTGGGGAATAATCTATTTTCTTTCTCCATGTGGGCTTCTCCCTGTTTGTTAGCCCTTTTGCAAGCTTTTGTCAGAATGATTGTTTTCATCTTAACCTGGCTGCTTTTACACAGTTTGGGGCAGTTTTATTTGCGCTGATACATCTGTTATGTAGAGAGGGGCATTGATTAAGATTAATTTCTAATTGCAGTCTATACGAGATACTCCAGCCAAAAATGCACAAAAATCAAACCAGAATGGAAAAGACTCAAAACCATCAACACCAAGATCAAAAGTAAGTGGTAACATAACGCACAAATACAGACTCCATTGAAGTTGGTAGTTTCCATAGAAGTGGAAGAATCTACTGTCTAAAATTTGGTAGGCCTTTGGAGAATACCTATAGTTGGTGTTGAAGAGCTAAAATGTGCTTGTTGGTAATCAGTGTCATAGACGGTTGACCCTTGAACAGCATAGGTTTGAACTGTATGGGTTCATTTATACATGGGCTTTTTCAAGTGGTAAATACTACAGTACTGCATATTCATAGTTGGTTGGATCTGGATGCAGAGGAACGACAGATGGGGAGGGTTAACCATAAGTTACACACAGATTGTTGACCACTTAACATTGGTTGGTGTTCAGGTTGGTGAGAGAGCTAACAGAAGGATTGTCATCGTGATATAAATAGTTGTGTTACGTATGGGTATTTGCTTATTGAAAGATATATTTATCGTATAGTGTAGAGTTTCTCAATGCTGGTTGTATATTGGGAGATTATCATTTAAATGCTATGGTTGTGGGCCCCAGGCCTCAAGCTGCATTAACTTTCTTACCTTCTGGTTTCATTTTTGAAAATACCCTTTTTACAAGAAAAAAAACACCCTTTAAGTGTAGAACTGACCTAGTGTTGAATGTAAGTGCAGGCTCAAACTATTTTCTATTACTTTTCCAAAGTAATTTAAGAACAAAAAATTATTGTTCAGACATGAATTCGTTTATAATGGCAACTTAACTGGTATACAATCGTTTTTACAAGGAAGGGTTGTAAGAATAATTTATTGAGAAAATCCAGGTAGGTTAGATCTTAAGAGCTGTGTGTACTCTTACGGTGTTGAAATTAGCCCTTTTTTCCAGGGTCAAGAATCCTTCAAAAAACAGGAAAAGACTCCTAAAACACCAAAAGGACCTAGTTCTGTAGAAGACATTAAAGCAAAAATGCAAGCAAGTATAGAAAAAGTGAGTAAAATTGTTCAAAAACTAGATTGACTTATTTCTCCCTCAAATTAAACTTTTCTGGGATTTGGGTAGAACAGGACTCTTCCTCATTTTTTATCCTACCCCTTTTGTGGTGTGAAATTTTTTTAAAAAATGGATTCCTAGTTACTTATGTTAATTCACGATCTCTGCTGATTCTTTGCGTATTTGAAGTTACATATGCTTTATTTTCAGTTACAAAAGGAATACAGCTGTTAAGATATATTCTGACCCTAGGTGTTAAAATGAGATCAATGAAAACATTTCCCTTGCCTGGTTGTATGATGCTACAGAGCCAGCAGGGGGCGTATGAGTCTTCTAAAATTGCAAACAGCTGGAAAAGTATAGTCTTTTGCTGCTTGGTGTTAGTTTTTTTAAAAAAAATTTTACTCTAGTGAGAAACATTTTCCAACAAACTGAGTCATTTGTTTGCCTTGTGCACCAAGGTGTCACCAGTCAAAACGTTTGGTAATATCTTGAATTTTTGAGTGACTAATAGGTTTACATTAATCTTCCTTTTAAGTACTAGAAATGTGAGAGGAGGATTTAGCTTTTGTCCTACTTGTTTGTTTTGGGGTGAGGGCTCCCCTTACTAGAGAACTCTATACTGGAATAATTGGTTTAGATTCCTTGAAACACATTTGAGAGAAACTTTGGGTAATATTCTTAGACCCCAGTTATTGAGAATAAATATGGTATGGTGAGGAAGTTACTGACCCCCTTTCCCGTATTTTTTTCCTGTGCTCTCTAGGTTCTACATGGCTTCAGTAGGTTTCTTTTCCTTGTGCAATTATGAATCAATTGGAAAAGTAGCATTTTAAAACCAGAATGTATCTTGCTTTAGTACTACTGTAAAACTTTTAGCCTTTGTGGTATCAGTCACTGCTCTATTTTTATCCCTTGCATACAGTGCTAAAATGACATATTTTAGGTACCCCTCCCCCCAATTTTAATATGGTCCTATCTCCTTGGTTTAATTGCAGGCACATTGAACAATCCTGGGCACTACTGGTAAATTAAGCCCAAAGATGGGGAGAGAGGAAAAGGAGAGAAATATAGTCCATACTGAGTATCATCAACAATCCAGACTGAAGTCTTCTATTTTAATACCAATCCCCTTTCCTGATTTGCCACCTGCCCACGCCCCCTTCCAGGCTGGAAGCAATCTCTTGATCTCTCTCCTAAAGCACTTTCTTTTGACTGCTGTGATTCAGTGAACCTTACACTTTGCTTTTTATTACTTGTGCATCTGCCTCACCTCTTTGACCATGTTTTAATCACCTTTGTATCTCCCTAGTTGGCTCAATAAATCTTTGAATCAAATAAGAATGTATGTGACGGTAATTTAAAAGTGTAAACTATAGTGAGGTTTATTTTCTAGGTGATAGAGGCAGTTAAGTATACCATACCTAAAGTGTTCTTGATCTTTTTAAAATACATAGAAGATTCAGGTTACAAGGAAAATAAAGTACCTTGACATTCCAAAGCAGTGATAAACATTTTGAGATCTTTGAAAATATTTGGTGACAAAATACTTTGAAAATAATTTGATGCTAATGAAATTGTGGTTTCTTCCCTGTGCCCGTAATTGAAAGGAATGCCAAATTTTAGAGTTTAATGAAATGTAATACAATTTTTCCCCCCATTTTGTTCATATACCCCCTGAATTGACTCCTAGATTAGCACTGTGCTGGACCTATGGTCTTGGTACATGTTAAGTGATTTTCTTTTTCTAGCAATTTTGGTTGCTTTTATATTACATGATACTTAGAGGGGCTGTATGTTTTGTATTTAGTCCTGGGTGGTAGAGGGTGATGATAAAGCTGACTTGTTACATAATATAGTAGGCAGTCAAGTTGACATGAATGCCTAAAGAATCTCAAGCATAGCTTACAATTTTTTTTTTCCAGAGTGACTGGGGGGGATTTGAAGCTTTGACAGACCTTATCAGTGTGAGAATACTGTGGAATACCGTTACTACATTTTTCCCTAATATGTTGCACAACAGGTCTTTCTAGGCCTAAAAAGGGATTTACTAAGTATTTTTTAAGAGTTGAAGGGGCAAGGAATGAATCACAGTGATCCGTATAATAAACAGCATGCAAATCTTTGAGGAATTTCATAAAGTTACCTCCCCAAAATAGTGTTTCTATACTTAGCCTTAATAATGCTTTTGTTTCAATAGGGTGGTTCTCTTCCCAAAGTGGAAGCCAAGTTCATCAATTACGTGAAGAATTGTTTCCGGATGACTGACCAAGAGGTAACTAAATTTTCTGGGGACATGGCCAAATCCAAAATTTTTATTGTGATTTATTATAGTTATTTGTTTAGTCTTTTTAGGCATTGGCTTCTTTTAAAAGGTTACTAACCACAGGTAATACTTGACATTAAATACATGGAAACTCTTAAGAATTTAGTTGGGATAGACTGAGAAGATTAATTTTAGTACATTTTTCCCAGCTTTTGTATAGCTGGTAAATTATCTCTTGGTTACTGAATTCAGTTTTGCTTTTGGTACTATATTGGCCATGGAAATGAGCTGTGGTTTTCTGTGCTGCTCCATTTGGCTTCTTGAGCAGTCTGGTCTTTGCTTTCTTGTGAGTTGGCAGGGATGATTTTCTCCATAGATCTTATGGGAAGCACATTTTGCTGAAATCAACCTACGTGTAAAATTTGGAAGCAAGAAGCCAAATTATCATACTCAATGTATAAAGTCACCTATTAGATTTTGTGAAGAAATACCTTATTAATGGGAACGTTTTGTCAATAGAAGAGTCATTTATTTTTACTGTCTTATTTACAGTTGACTCAGGCTGTAAAGGAAAATGTAAAAGCAGTTAACAGGGTTGCTTTGCATCATGTACATATAGGACATGCCCTTTGTATAATGGTTGTTTTCAGGACTCCCTGAATCTCCTGTATTCAGCTTTTTTCAGTAAAGAAATATATTACTTAGAGCTGTTTAGTATTTAAATCATTTAAATGGCAACACTATTTTTCTCAGCGATTTAATACTCTATACAGTTACTTGTGAGTTAGCCTTCATGGCCATAGCTGTGAGATGACCAGATTGAATCTTTTGTTTCTTTTAGTTGGTATTCTTTTTGTGTGTGTGTATATTTGAATCCCAAATTGCCAGTGTAAATTGGATGAATTTTCTGAGTAGTGGGCATTTAGTAAATATAAAAGTCCTTTTGAAACTACACAGTATGCAGTTGTTAATTCAGTATTGAAAATGGTGAAAAGTCAGATATAACCCAACATCTATTAACAGGGAAGCGTAAGAGGTGTATTATTTCTACAACTAATACCAAAGAAAGTGGTAAAATTTTTGACTAAGAAAATTTCAAGTGAAGATAAAGTAATAACCAAAGTTGCAAGGCCTTCCAGACAGTGTAACATCAGCCATACAGCTGAAATGATTGAACTCCCGCTGTCAGAAGTGTTTTCTGACTCCAAAACTGAAAGCATATTTTCAGGTGCCAGGATGAAATTTCTTCAATAATAAAGAATATGACAGCTCAGTTTACTGTTAAGGAGACACTAAAAACGCATCACATTTTTATAGCATAACTGCAAATGTATATGATCACAATGTATAAAATATCTTCTCGTTGCTTATACAATTTTTCTTCTGAAAAAAGTTGCTTATGAGGATATGGCCAGTAAAATATCTTCGAGATGAGACCTAGGAAGGTGTTTGCCACCCCATTCAGTATTTTATATATTACGTAGGTCAAGCAGCATCTGGTATTTTTTGACATTGGAGTGTCATGAAATTGTTCTTTAGCATTTGTATTTAACTGAAAGATTAGAGAATGATATTTATTGACATGGTATTCATTCAGTTCCCTTGCACTTTAAATCCGATGGCTGTGTTTAACAACAGTATTTGTGAGAATTCATCTTTATTTGAAGCACTGAAATCATATTTTTTTAAAGGCCCCTGAAGTTCTTGGTGACATTTTAAGTAATACATTGAGTAGAACCTACTTATTTCTTGTTCATAGTTTTAAATGTCTTCAGCAGTAGGATCATGTAAATTAATAGAAGAACAGTCACTGAAGTTCTCCATTGCTTTGAAGGAACTTGTTGAATCCTTTAAAGAGTTGACCAAAAAAATCAAAACTTTTTCTCTTAAAGAGGCATTATTTATGAATAGGAAAAGAGACCACCAGCTTGAGATAGATAATACTGTACTTAAATGATTGTCTTTTGAAATGGCTTTTTATCACTTGAAGAATTTGGTTCTTTTACATGGATGTTACTAAATACAAGCATCAGAACAAGCAGAATGAATTACAAGTTGAAGAAGGACATAGGAATTGACAAGGGTGCTCCTTTTTTTTGTCATTAGTATTTTAAATCATTAGATTTCAAGAATGGAAAAGTAAATTAGTCATGGAAGACGGTGTTAATGTGTTTTAACAAAGCAGAAGAGCTTGTTTGAGTAATTTGGCAGAACATGCTCTATATATATGATGGTAGTGCTAGCATGTATTCTCATTAATGAATGCTCAGTGGATAAAATGAAATAACTTGGATGTGACCACTATAGAAACTGTTAAACAGTGTAAACAAAACATAGACTATAAGGGATTTTTATAAGGAAATCATGCAAAACAAGGAACCGTTGATCCCATGTCATCAGGGAAATATAATTTGAGAGGTAAAGAGATGTGTATCTTTGGTGTATCTGGTTTATTTCAGGTATATATATTTATGTGGTCCTTGTACAGGTGCATGTTTTTCTCTAAATCCTGGCAGCCCTAAAGCTGATGGCATTGAGGCAACGTTGGCCAAAGTGGTTTTGAATTCCTTAACTAAATACACCTAAGCTGTTAAATACGTATTAGTATAAAATTAGTAAAAACTCTTGCTTAGAAGAATCGCATGATTTTATGTCTGAATTGAAGTACTTGAAATTAAATTATGTTTAAGTGTAATTTTTCTTAATCAGTTAATTATCTAAAGTGAACCTTTTTGGTGTTAGATGAAAAATAGATGCATTGAACTGAACTGTACAAAGACACGTTTAATTTATTGGTGTCTATGAAGTGTTGTGGTTTTTAAACCACATTTCTTTTTTTTCTTTTCAGGCTATTCAAGATCTCTGGCAGTGGAGGAAGTCTCTTTAAGAAAATAGTTTAAACAGTTTGTTAAATTTTTCCGTCTTATTTCATTTCTGTAACAGTTGATATCTGGCTGTCCTTTTTATAACGCAGAGTGAGAACTTTCCCTACCGTGTCTGATAAATGTTGTCCAGGTTTCATTGCCAAGAATGTGTTGTCCAAAATGCCTGTTTAGTTTTTAAAAGATGGAACTCCACCCTTTGCTTGGTTTTAAGTATGTATGGAATGTTATGATAGGACATAGTAGTAGTGGTGGTCAGACAAATGGAAATGGTGGGGAGACAAAAATATACATGTGAAATAAACTCAGTATTTTAATAAAGTAGCACTGTTTCTCTTATTATTTACTCTCAATACTTTGTCAAAGAAATACATGTACATAGTTAAAAGTCTAAATAGTATCCTCAAATCTCTAAAATAGTAAATAGTTCTGCTTCTCAAGAGTTAACCAACCTATTTTTCAGAGGATTTAGTGCTTTTACCTTCCCACCTCTTGGTAACAGTTAATTATTACCAGATGTTCATCAGACCTTCCTATCAACCTGTCCTGGCCTTTTCATTCCCAAAGAAAATCTGGCGTTTTAAACAGCCTGCAGCAGCCTTTCTCAACTAGGGTTCTTCATCTGAACCAGAACAGAATGATTTCTATTTTCTCAGTTTACCCAAAATAGTACTTAACATTTGAGATCTGTAGGGGAAGTTAATTGCATGCAATGGTTATTCGATGAATCATTGGGACCCCCATTATCTGTTTTACCAAGATTTGGTTGCATGATGGTCAGGGCTGGATTTCTATTCCTCTTGTTTTGCTGTAGTGTATCCTCCAATAGTTTCCTAATACATGGCGGGTCTTTTCTGAGTTTTTGCATATCTGAAAAGAACTTGATTTTTGACATCAAATTGTATACTGCCTTGTTGGCTGAATGTTTTTCTCAGAATTTTAAATGTGAGTCTCGGCCTAGTCCATTCCATGTTTGTGTATGCTTTTGTATATGACCAGTTTTTCTGAGAGCTAAGTAAGATTGCTTTACTGCTGGTGGTCTGGGATTTCATAATATCTTATAGTCTTGTTCTGGGCCCTTGGTGGACTGTGGATCTATTCTCCAGAGACTGTTCTTGGTCTGGGACATTGTCTTGGGAGATTTTAGCCTCCTACTTAACATTCATTCTTAGGCTGTCTGTTTGATTCTCTTGGATGGTTTTCCTTGTTCCTTTTTGTTTAAACTTAGGAAAGAGACTTCACAAGTTTGTGCTGGTTTTATTTTTTTTTAACTTCCAAATGCTCTGGTTATGTTCTCTGGGGGATGTGGTATCTAAAGTCTTAAACTTCTCATACCATGCATTGTTTACTTGTTACCCTGCCCCCAGCCTGTCTATGTATTGATTGGGGGGTGGTATTTGTTGACCAGGCCCTAGTTCCAAGTATTTTAACGGAGGTCTGCAGATATTAGCCTTTTCATCTCTGAGATGGTTTTCCAAAGTAAACTTATTTTGGAGGGTGGGGGAAAATGTTGGGACAGTACTGTCTCGTCTAACCTGTTCTCAGGTGCCTCTTCTAGTCATTTACTTCAGGTTGTGGTTTTCTTCATTGATAATTGAGTTTCTTCTCTTCAGTCCATCTCTGCCCTTGTAGCTTCTTTCTTTTTATATATTTAATGGAGGCTCAGATTTGTTCTTTGTTTCACTGCAGAGTACATCCATTTTAGAGGATGTTTATGTACTGCAGATTTAAAAGATGATTACTTTAAATTGATAGGACAATCCCAAATGACTTAACCATCCTACACGTTAATTTGAAAAGTTGCTGGTGTTCAGCCACAGAGAACAACGTTAAAGTTGAGCTATCTTCCCTAGATAGTGTTTTACATTATAGTATGTGATGTAGGAGTGTGGTAAGTAAGTATTAGTATCAGTTGCTTAACGTGTTCAAAACTAGAAATACAGTGTATGCCGTATAATATCTTAAAATGTAAGTCTGAAATTTTTAGTATTTGAGTTGCTGCAAGTTAAACCTTGACTTTGGTTTAGCTGATGACACTTTTATGTAGCAGGAAACCCAAAAGGACTTGTCACCATTCTGAGGGAAAGCAATTGGCCTTACTAGTCCTGTTCTTAGCTCATTAAAAAGGGCTATAATAAGGTCCAGGTAGGGCTTGTGTGTTTTTTTGTTTTTGTTTTGTTTTTTGAAGGGTAAGAATTAAAGATTTCCCTGTGCCTCAGAAGTCACTAATAGTGCTAGTTACTAGACATCACATCAGCCAACTAAATACAGTAATCTGAAAAGTGAACTACTGCTCCTGGACTTCTGACATATGAAATCCCTCCTTTAAAGTCACTGACTTACCTTTGTATGGTACAAACTGCTTAGTGAGATTGGCTATAGTTGGATCAATATTGGCTTAATTGCTAAAAACAAATATACTTGGGTAACCTACTATGGGGAACATTGAAATGTTTTAGTCAAAGCATTTTCAAAGTTTTCTAAGACCAATAAAAAAAGATTGCTTTTTCATTGTTCCTGCTATTAATCTTGATTTATAGTGGAGGAAGCTGTAAGAAAAGCTGGTTTATTCTATTTCTGGAATTTTTAGTACATTTACCAGGAATAATACTTGGTTAAGGTGCATCTGGGGCTTAGTTGCTTGCTGATGGAATAACTTCCCTTAAGCTAGTCTGCTGAATATGAGTGTTTTCTTAATGGCTTAGTCCCTCAACAATACCATTTGTTACTCTGTAGTCATTTTCTTTAAAATCCCCACTTTATTGCCTTTAGTTTGTACCTAACTTTGAATAGTACCTGTAATGCTTTATTTTCATTTACCGATTTTCTGAATGATGGATTGATGTCTTAGCAGCCCCTGAAAGTAACTAGTTTAAGTATCCTGAACTCAGATTTTTATAGACTTGGATTTCAATCCACTGTGTTGTCTATCTTCTTTTTGGCCAGTGGAATCCCCTTCAAGCTTGCCCCTACCACCACTGACTCCAGTAAGTAGTCTTTGACTTAAACTTCTTGCTTTCTAGTGTGACAGAATGTTCCAGGTTTATCTTCATTTCTTTCTCAGTCCTAGAATTGTCCGTTTCCCTTAGGAGCTTTGGTTCCTTTTTTAAGAAGAATGGCATTTAGAGACCATAGCCTGGGTGGGAGAAATGGCCAGTAGTGAACTCAGTATTCTGTAGCTGACTTAGATGCAGATGATCGGATCAGACCCTTTGGAAAAGCAAGGGGAAAACTAAGCACTAGGAGGGCAGGGAAGCACTTGTCAGCTGTCTGGAGGAAGCTTCTCTTCATTCGATACCTTAATCACATATGGCTAGGTTATGAGTGAGGAAACCCTACAGTTACCTTCAGTCTGAACCAGAGGACAAAATCAGTTAATGAAATAAGGCCATTTGGGGAAAGCAGATCAGGCTGTCTAAATTAGTGGGTCCTGCAGATGATAGAATGAGGTTTATAGTGGTGTATAAAGCTTGCAGAGCTACTAGCTTGGCAATGAGGGGGGATTATGTTTACATGGTCTAGGGGGTGGTTTTGTTTGAAATTATCCAAGAAAAAAGATTGAGGGTCACAAAAAGTACTGACCCTATTAAAGGTTAGTGATCTGGCCTGTGTAGGTACAGGATTAAAGTTGTTTCAGAAAGTCTTAAGGCTACCTTCCAGCCATATCTTACCAAAGAGCCAGTTGCTCCTCTTCTCATGAACTTGGCAGTAGACATCCTATTTTAATGCTGTGAAAGTTCCAAGAGCTGGTTTTGAGGAAATTTTAGAGCCACATTTGTGCTAAGGGTCTTCTTATTAAACTACTTGATCCTACTGAAGGCTTTAGGCTGTTTTTGTCCTATGTTCTCAGGCTGGAAGTTCATCCTTCTGTCTCCAAAATATTTGTATCCTACAGGCTCCCTGAATTTTGTGATTCTTAAGATTAGAAAGAGGTGGAAAACAAGTGTTAGATTGTGGTGCTGTTAGTTACTTTCACTTAAGATGAGATGGGAAGAATAAACATTTAAATTCATACTGTGTCCCAAAGTTAAGGATTAATCAGCAAGCAAAACAGTTAATTGCGCTCCAGGGCTGGCATTCCATTGGACAAGCAGTCAACGTACATTCTTCACTCCCCTTAAGACAGCCAGGGATTTTACATATGAGAATCTGCTTAGAAAACTGAATTTGCTAGCCGAGCTGGGAATTGAATGTAGGTGTGTCTTGACTCCAATACGAAACTAACACAGTCAGCTGGCCCCAACTACTGTACTTTTTGCCTGGACACAGCTTTTTTTGTTGGCCTCCCAACTGCCACTGCTGCTCCCTTCCAATGTATTCTTATCACCTGCAGTACGCTTTTTAAAAAAAAACTAGATTTTGACCCTTAGTGTCAAAAGTCTTTGATAAGTTGTCAAATAAATGGATATATCCACACTGTTGAATACTCTTTGGCAATAAAAAGGAGTAATACTGATAAAAAGCAACAAGGGGTGAGGATGAATCTCAAACATGCTGAGCAAAAGAAGCTAGACACAAAAGAGCACATACTACATGGTTCTGTTCATGTGAATCTGGTCCAGCAGATGAAAAGCGACTTGAGACTAGTGATAGGGGGAGGATGCTTAAGAGGTGTTTACATAAGTATAAACATTAGTCAAACTCCAAGCACACTTGAGATGAATTTAAAAACACCTTGAAGGTGCCTTTGAGAGCTGCCACCTATTAGCTTCTGACAGGTACCTATTGCCTGTTTTCACCCTCTTGCCTGTCACCTAGCCTTCACCTGCAGGGAAGTGACATCTTTTGCCTGGAATATTTCTTTGCCTGGCTGGCTCTTCCGCCTTTGGGTCTTAGCCTAAGTTTCAGTAATAGGTTTTCTCTATCCCATTGGTTTCCTTCAAGGCACTGATAAGTTTGAATTTCTCTCGGCTTATTTGCTCATTGTCCATCTTGTTTAGTAGAAGTAAGGTGCTTTTTTTTAACGCAGGAACTGTCTTCACCTAGGGCCTGACACAATAAATAGTGACTGAACTGATGAGAAGTGACTACCAAATTAGTGACCCTTACTAACTGCTCTATGAACGTCATTCAAATAGAGAAGTCTCATTTAAGATTCATCTGTATGGTAAATTGATAGGTTTGAAGGTATGAATGATGGGGAAAAGGAAGTTGTCATAAGTTCTTAAGGCTTTTGTGTGCACCTGGATCATGAAAAAGATGGAGTAACTTGTGGACTCAGTGGTTTCAGAAATGTATAATCACCCAGAAGAAAATAATGGTGTGATTTTTTTTTTTTTTTTGCAAGGGGCAATGGTTGTTTTCTTTTCTCCTTGGCCATGCATTTGAAAATTCTGGTGTTTTAAGTATGCTTGTACTTGTACAGAATGTATGCATACCACTTTGTTCTTTGTTTGTAAATTAACTGTTATGAACTGTACCTTTTTTATAATAAACCAAACCAACTTTCTTGAGGCTACCTTTGTAATCTCCTGTACGTCTTGAGCCTTGAACTTTGACCTCTGCAGCAATAAAGCAGCGTTTCTCTGACACACCTAAGGTTTTTTTTTTTAAAGAAAAGAGTGCAGAGTTGTTACATTTTTAAGTGCTGCGTTTAAAAGATAGTTACTCAGAATTCTCTAGTTTCCGTAAGTTCTTGCAGAGTATCCCTCTGTAATTTGTGATATGCTGTGCCTGTAAGTGTACTTTTTTTTTTTTCACTAATAGTTTACTGCAGCGCCTCAGCACGGTTTCTGTCTAGGTAACACATCACTATATTTTGTTTCTCAGTCATTAGGTGTGACTGAATTTCTTTTGCAGTTGTTAAAAAAATCTCAAATTTCTAAAGCTGCAGAATACAACTTTTTAAAAATAAAGAAAAAAAATGTGGTAAAGTAGGATATGGAGTCAAAAGACAGATTCTCTTCAGCAGTAAATTGAGAATGATTCTGTCTCCCTACTTCATGAAATGGTGAAGAAAAAAGTGGTGTGATACTAACCTGAAAACCGTAACTAGGATTATTAATAATAGCTAAAACCTTGGGAGCCTCATTGTGTGCCAGGCTGAATGATTTCATTTGGTAACTCACAACAACTCTTAGCTGCTGCTGTTCTTAGCCATGGTTTGCAGATGAAGAAGCAGATTCTCACTGCTGCTTTCTGGAACTTAAAGAAGTCAATGTTGGAGGCAATATTCAGATCCAGGACCTCTGACTCGAGTTTATGCTCATACTCAGAACTTCTCTTGACTGACTTTTGGGTCAATCTTATTTTGGGTGATAGTTTTATTGTGAAATCAACAAACACTATCTGAGACTTGAAAACAACTGCAAGCATTTTAGAACATAAATAATTATATACCCAGTCCATTCAAAACTAATAGAAACCAGGAATAGTATAGAATACTGGAAGTATGATCTTTAGCTGGGAGATGCTTCAAACACCCCACGTTAGCAAATAAGCCAAAACCACCTCTTGACCGATCTATCAGGTCTTTATACAGTAAGATTAAGGATGGTGGCAATGACTCAGGCCCCAAGGGGAGCATTTCTGTCCAACTCTGTCTTGTGGTTGGTCATTGCATCCTATCTTGGGATTACCAGTTCTGGTAATGAGAATGCCTAAGTAAATTCAGCCTGGTGATTCACGCAAGAACTTTCCCCATAATTCAGTACCTAGTTTTGAAAAAATTTCCTGCGCTTGTGTCCAATGCTGAAACAGGGGCTATCTGTTTAAGAGATCCTCACCTTCAAAAGGGAACTTAAAATAGCGTGTTAGAGAGGTTTGATAATCAGAACAGTTGCTGATATTTCATTTTTCATGACTCTAGGAAGCAGCACTGTGACAGCACCTACCTCACTTTCTCTAGAAGTGAAATGGGAGTATCAACCGTAGCCAATGACACAGGAAGTTTTTAACCAAATAGTCTGGATTCCTGACTTTTGCTTTTTGAGCTTCTTCAGTTTTTTCCCCCACTATGACTTTCCCCTTAACATCAGTCCAAAGCAGAGCCTGGCTGTCTGGGGCTCTAGACAGAGTGAGGCTGTTGTGCGTGTGACAAGAACACCTACGTTTTGAGATTGGTGGGAAGGATAGGAGTGATACCTCTGAAGAGGCAGAGGCTGTTAGAAGAGATGTCCTCAGAAGGGAGCTAGTTAAAAGCGTCAACTGCCTAGTAAGCAAAGAGTAGCAAATCTCAGCCAGGAGGCCGGAAGAGGGCCTAGAGTGGTCGCTGACCAGAGTCCTGCTGGCTCCTCCCTGGCCTGTATATTCCGACCAGCCTGGGCTGCAGCGAAGCCTCGGAGCCACTAGGTGGCAGCCGTGCGTTTCTAAAGCTGGCTCGCCTACCGGAGAGCCGAGCTGGGATCTCCAGAATCGACGGGGGTGGGAGGCGGTGGTGAATGAGAGACGCCCTGGAGACCCCTCCCCCTCAATGGCAGCGACGAAGATTGGAAAGGGGCTCACTTAGAGTGGCCAGCAGTCGGAGAGGGCGTCTGGGACACGCCACGGTCCAGCGTGGATTCACGCGGCGGGTTAAAAGCGCCCCCTCTTTAAGTGGAGCCGCCCCGAGGGCTGGGCCTGACCCGCCCCCTCCCTGCTCCCCACTCGAGCGCTGGTGGGTGTCAGTGAGTGCAAGTAGGCGAGTAGCGAATGTAGGCGAGTAAGGACGTTCCGCACCTAACTGCATTCTTGGGGACCGGTGCCTGCCCAATTCCGGCAGCGTTTGCGCCGTGGCGCGGGTCAGTGCGCCCAGGAACAGAGTTCCGACGGCTTCCAGAGGTCACCAGCTCCAGCCTCGCGGGCTCTGCCCCTTCGGAGCTGCCGGTCCCGTCGCCGAGAGTCTGAGCACCTCCCTCCAACCCAGAGCCGCCAGGAGGAGGAGGAGGAGGCGGTGAAGAGGCCGCGACAGGCAGGCAAGCAGGCAGAGCCGCCTTTGATGTGGGCGCGGCGCACCCAAGCGAGCTGAGCGCCCGTCCGGCCGCGCCCCGAGGGGGGAGCCCCCAGGCCCCGCATCCTCATTGTGCCGGCTCGGGCCCGGGCCCGCCCCCGGCCCCCCGCCCCCTCGCCGCCCGCGCGTAGAAAACGCCCCGGCCGCCGCCAGTGGTGGGAGGCGGCGATGCGCACAGCCGGAGAGACGCGGAGGAGGAGACATGAACCGGCGGGCGCCCAGACGGAGCGGCCGTGACGCGTTCGTGCTGCAGCCGCGCGCCCCGGCCCCGGAGCGCTGACCCCTGGCCCCGTACAGACCCGCGCTCTGTCCGGAGAGCGCGTCCCAGCTTCCAGCCCCGCCGCGCATGCTGTCCTCGAAGTGAGCCAGGCAGCCAGCCTCCCGCGGACGCCTGGACGGACGGACGGCCAGCAGTGAGCAAGCTTCCTCGCACCGGCCGGTGCCTCCTGCACAGCGGCGGCCGCCCCGCAGCCCCCGCGCCAGCCCGGAGGGCGCAGCGCTCGGGAGGAGCCGCGCGGGGCGCTGATGCCGCAGGGCGCGCCGCGGAGCGCCCCGGAGCAGCAGAGTCTGCAGCAGCAGCAGCCGGCGAGGAGGGAGCAGCAGCAGCAGCGGCGGCGGCGGCGGCGGCGGCGGCGGAGGCGCCCGGTCCCGGCCGCGCGAAGCGGACATGTGCAGGCTGGGCTAGGAGCCGCCGCCTCCCCCCCGCCCAGCGATGTATTCAGCGCCCTCCGCCTGCACTTGCCTGTAAGCGCCCGCGCGCGCGGCTGCCCACCCCTCCTGGCCGTCTGTCCTTGTGCCTGTGGCTCTGTCTGCCCGCCGGGCCATTCTTCTGACTTTCTAACTGCGTATCTGTCTGTCTCTACGGGGGTTCCCCTCCCTCCAGTTCCACTGACCCTCTCCATCTCTCTCCCGCAGGTGTTTACACTTCCTGCTGCTGTGCTTCCAGGTACAGGTACGTGGGCTCCTGACTCTGACCTCCCCCGGCCCCTGCCTCGCGGTACATGCCGACCCCCCTCCGCCGGGCCGCGCCCCCTCCCCGTGCCCCACCCCTCCTGGGCTCCGAGCCCAGTGCACCTGTTCCCAGGGCGCGGAAGGGCGACTCCGCACGCGCCCAGCGCGGGCTGGGGACCAGCCAAGGGCAAGGGGCTCAGCTTCGAGACTCAGTCTGGCGCAGGCTGGCTCGGCCCCTGTCGGCTTCGGCTGGAAGGAGATCTCCGGAGCCGGCGGGCTCAGCCGCTATAATGTCCCGGGCTCCAAGCCCCCCGGCCCGCAGCCGGTGAGGAGTTGGGACGTAGGAATTTTCTCTGCCAACCGTCCCTTAACATCTCCGCTCGCTCTTCCAAACAAAAAGACTCCTTTCAGCCGAGCGGATTTCGAGTCCAGGGAGAAAGCTTGAGTTGTAAATTACTCTGTGGTTTCAAAGGCGTTTGCAGCATTGAGAGAGAAAGAGAGAGTGAAAGAAGGAGAGAGAGAGAGTGGGAGAGAAAGAGAGAGATGCGGGACTAGGAAGGGAGACTGGGGTGAGAGGGAGTAGAGGGGCTCCTGGGCCGAGGGACCATTGCCTGTGAGGCGGCTCCCGAAGAACGGGCCGCGCTCCGCACACCCTTGCCCAAGGTGGTGCAGCCCTCGGCTGGTTCCCCGCCTCGCTCCCCGCTCACTCGCTCTCCTGAATCAGAAGAGGGCTTGGCGCTCAGCCTGGAAAGCACTTGCTAAAATCTGATCTGTTACTTCAGCAGCTTTCAGACTCGGGAAGGTCTTGGCACGCAGACAGTTGGAACGCTGGGGCTTCCAAAGCCGTGGAAATGAAGGAAAAGGGTTGGGGGGGTGTGGAGAAGAGGGACTGAGGGAGCGACTTCAGCCCCGATTAGAACCAGACCAGTCTGCCTCAGCTTGGGGAGCGGGGTTTGTAAAGGGAAAGGGAATAGGAAGTGCCAGCTACCCTAGCCCCCCACCCACCTAGAGCTCTGAGGGAGGGGCCCTCCGAGCAGCTGGACTGGGGCCAATAGAGATTATTTGCCCCCTCCCCCCGGGTTGAAGGCAGGTGTCCTTATAGGGTTAGAGAGGATGCTTAGGCCTTAGCTTTCTGGATTCCGGAGATGCCCAGGGAGAGCCCTGAGTTCTCCCAGGTATGTGTGTTGATGGCTGTTGACACTCAGCATCTCTTGCAGTGGGGCGCGGTGGCGGTGTTGGTGGGTCTGCTTATCTCTCCTGCCACTCCTGGGAGAGAACTGTTACCATCAGGATGGGCGTTGAGCTGGGGGCAGCTAGCTGGGGCTGGGGACTGGAAGGGTGGATGGACAGACTGATAGGTTCTTTCCTTCTGTTGGCCAGGCTGGGGTCCCCAGTGACTCCTTGAATCAATACAACTGGAGTCAGTAACTTAAGACTGGCTGTTTGCCAAAGCAGATGTGACCCTGTGTGGTGGTGGGGGTGGGGTAGGGAATGGCTGGTGTCAGAGAGAGAGGCCAGTGCCAGGCATGTTCTGCCTGGTTTGCAGCTGAGTCCCCAAGCAGAGGGCAGGCCCCAGGGTCACCCTGGGGGACTGCTTGTCTGACCTGGGTGAGTGCTCCTTTCCTGAGTGCTGAGTCGGGGGTGGGGACGATGAAATGGGCATGAAGTGGAGAGATGGCTTCGGACCTTGTTGCCCAAGCCTCTTACTGCCTGCTGCCTCTTGGTCCTTGAAGCGGGGGCCCAAGGGAGGCTGCTGTGTGGTCTTTGTATTCTCTGCGGGAATGCAAGGGAGGGAACCTAAACTCTGCTTCCCACCATCCCACCTCCGTATCCTGGCCAGAGCTAGAGCCAGCCTCTTGGGGAAAGAGCTGGGTGGTCCATCTGGGTTAGGTCCATCTGGATTAGGCCTTCAAGCAGGTGAGGGAGCCTCCTCTCTCCCCTCTCCTACCTCCCTGCTTCCTTTACAGCCTTTCCCCTTCCAAACTGCCTTAGGACTGACATGTTTTTAACCCATGGTCCATGCACCCTTAGAATACCTAAGGATGGGATTATGGGGGAGGGGTGGTCCCTGAAACATTGTGTGCAAAACAGTTCCCAAAAGTGCTGTGTCTGGGAGAGGATTCTCAGCTCCCCACAGATTTTTGAAAGCACCCATGATTGCTGAAAGATAAAGCTACACTACCCTAGGGAGGTGTGGGCAAAGTTGGCAGGCCAAGTCCTCCTTTATGCTCTAGGGACAAGGTGAAGTGGTTATTAAAGATGAGGGGTGGGCCCCAGGTGATAGTTGCCTGGAGTCTGGAGTCTGCTCCCCACTGAACCATTGGGTGGATTCCGGGAGAGCAGCTACTTCCCAGGCAGAGTGCCTTTGGAGGGTGGTAGTGAGAGCACACTTGGTGAGCAGGACCCAGTGGGGGGGCCTCCTTGCACAGTGGGAAGGGCTCAGGGCTTTGCCATCCTGTGGTCTGGGCCTGAATGCAAGCTCCGTCTTTCCCTATCTGTAGACCTCTGCGATCTGTGAAGCTTAGCTTCAGCATTTGTGACATGGGTGGCCCTGAGGCTGAAATGGTATATGATGGGTGTGGAAGAGATTTTTCAAATTCTCATCCTCCAGGAGGACACATCCCTCTGCTGGGAACTCTACACACCTATGCCCTTCCTTCCCCTACCTCCAGGTTTTGGGTAACTGGTCCAGTCTTAGCAGTGGAGTTTCTGGGCTTCTGCCCTCTTCCCATCCATCAGCCACCAAGCCCCAAATGGGCCCCCTGCCCCCAGCCACATTTCCGTGAGCACATCCAAAGCCAGACACTGCCCCCCACAATGTGGTGTGCCCCGCCCTCCCCAGCCGGCAACCCCGGGAACGGGAAGCTGGGAATTTAATAAAATCCCTTCTCCACACGACTTGGGACACCATGGGTAGCTCAAATCGGAAGAATTTTAAAAATTTCCAAGGGGAGCAAGCGGCGTGACCAGTAAATTGCTTTTCTGCACTTGGCTGAGCGCTGACAATGACACCGGGCTGGGCCTTTCTCGTAGCTCGGCCGGCACCTGCCTGACATTGTTCCTGCCGCCAGGCTCGGCTAGGTCCTGGCCTTCCCCAGACAGGCCTGGCGTGAGGCGGCTGGGGGGCAGGGGGGCTTCTGCTGGCCCCTCAGCCCTCCCTCCCGGAGTGCTGCTTCCTCCCTCACCGCAGGACTTGTTCAAGTTTGGAAGTTTCCTTCCACGCCCCCTCTAGGCCTGACCTCCCTGACACCTGGCCTCCTCAGTCAGGTTTAGACCCTTTCTTCAGCTGGCCAGGACAGGGAAGCCAGAGACAAGAGTCCTCAGAGACTCGAGGAGGATGGGAAGCTGTCGTTGGATAGCACTTTTAATTTCTTAAAGCAGCGACCTCATTCATCCATCCGTCCATCTGTCCAGTCAGGTGTTCATTCAGTAAATGCTGGGAGCCTGCTTCTTGCTGATTCTGGAGCAAGACTGGTCCACTCCTGGCCTCAAGGGGCTCCCAGTCTAGAGAGGGAGAGTGCCCAGTAAACAGGAGTTCTTCAGTCCCGCCCTTCCTCTCCCGCGCTGTGCCGTGAAGGGTTGGGAGGCAAGGAGCCCCCTCCTCCCGTCTGACAGAGGAGGAAGTCGAGGCTGGAGACGCGTGACCTGCTTTTGGTGGAAAAGTGCTGCATGTCAGAATTTCAAGGCGGCTCTTGCATCAGGAAGGTCCTTTCATCCTTCCTACCATTTTACAAGGGAGGCTGGAGTAGGAGGGAATAACGTGCCTACTTCGCAGGCAGAGAAACTGGGGCACAGAGCAGGGAAGGGATTTGTCCAAGGCCACAGCTAAGACTCAAGACTCTAGAACTAAGATCTTGTGTTCTTTCCACCACACCAGGCAGACTTTTTCAGAAATTCTGAAATTATTGGGGAAGAATACTGATGAGAAAGTGGAATCTCCAAAGACATGCTGGGGGTCCTCAGTGAGAGAGTCAGCTGGACCCCCATGACAGGATCCCTGTGGTTGGGGATGATCCGAGGCTAGGTGGGTGTCTCTGTGTCTTGGTGTCTGCAGGCCCTGATCATTCTAGAATGTTCTGGTCTGAAAGGGTTTCAAAACAAGAGGTGGGTGTTTGGGAGGTGGGGCCTGGGGTATTCAGCATTCTCTTCGCACCTTCTTTTCCAGCCTGGTGGTGGGAGGGCACCCTGCCAGCCTTCCTGCAACCCAGGAGTGTCACCTGCTCTGAGACAAGGAGATGGATTTTAAAAATTTCTTTTGGTTGTCATGGCCAGTGTCCAGCAGGCTCTGGGGAGCATGTTAGGACCGCAGTGCAGTCTCTTCCCAACCCTGAGTGGCTGTGAGGGCACATTGGGCCCGCAAAGGGAGATGGAGGGGGATAGAGAGGAGACTTTCTGTCCCCAGCAGGACCTTTTGGTTCTGACCTCGTCCTATAGCAGGTGTGGGAAATCAGGGTGCAGCAGTGTCAGGCTAACAACTATACCAGTAGCTGCCACCAGGTATTGTGGGCTCGTTATGTGACCAGTGCTTTCTCACAGCGTCTAGGCAGTGCCTCACAACCAACCTGGAATTATGGAATTCTACAGACGAAGAAAGTTAGGCTCAGAGGCGTGAAATAATCTGCCTTTGGCCACACAGCAAGAGAGAGGAAGAGTGGGATTCAACTCCAGGTCACCCTTTCTAGGTCTCAGGCTTATTACACAGCACTTTAAAGGCTCTGGAGTCTGCCAGCTTGGTTCAGAAAGACTCTCTGCGTTGTCTTTGCTGTGTGACCTTGGACAAGTTACTTAACCTCTCTGGTCTCAGCTTCTGCACATATGAAATGGGAAGAAAACAACCAACAAAACAGTTCCTACTTGCTAAGGGTATGGAGCAGGGGAGAGTGTGGAGCCCAGTGATCTGGAAATCTTGACTGTGTTTCAAGACCTAGTCTCTGTGGCTCTTGCTCTGGGAGGGCTCCCTGGCCTCTGCCCCCCTGTCAGTGGAGTGAGCTCCCCTTGCCCATGGCACTGCCACCTCCTGGTGACAGGGGAGAGGGGAGGTGTTGATTGTTTCCTATCTGAGGTCAGGAGTTGTCTGATGAACATCTGTATGCCCCATGCTGGGTTGGGTTTGCCCCCCACTCACAAGGACCCGTGGCCAAACACTTAGGGAAGGGTAATGCCAAGGGCCCTGCTAGCGTGACTTAGGCTGGAGGAGAGTCACTGGGCCTCAAGAAGGGCCGAGGCCTGCTGTTGGCACCTTGGGTCTGGGTAGAGAGGCATTTGTTCTGGAACATCAGTGGGTGAGCAGGCCCCTTGGGCTTCAGTCAATCTTGCTGGTGGTGGCTAGGAGATGTTTGGGGTTTGTTTGCTTTCATATCTAAATGGCATAAGGCCTCAGGCCCATTTAAAATGCTGCTGTGCCAAGGATGGGGCTGAAGACAAGCCTCCCATGGGCCACAGGGCAGAAGGACGCTCAGGATGCCTGGGTTGGTGTCTGGCTCTATCACTGACTCGTTAGATGACCTCCCTCTCTGTGCCTCAGTTTATCCATCTGGGTATCAGTGAGAGGAGCCAGGTGGCTTCTGTGGTGCTTGAATGCAAGGACTTTGGCATAGGAGAGACCTTGGTCTGAATCCTGTATGTGCTGCTGAGCAGCTGTTCAGCACATTCTTTAACCTTCAACCCTCAGTACCTCACTTTTCCCCATCTGTATAATGGGATGATGAAAGATACCTACTTCTTAAGGTAGGATAATGCACACAGGATAGCTATCACTGTGGCTGACACTCAGTAAATAATTGAGTAGTAGTAATTACTGGATCAGTGATACGCTCTGTGCGTGTTAGGTATTGAACATGCTGCAGGGTGCTGAAGAAAGCTGGGAAGTATGCGCTCCTTGCATTGGTGACATCAGGTCCCCTCTAGTCTGAGCACAGGCCTTGGATTTAGGTCTGGATTTAATTCTCATTGCGCACGCTCAGGCTGTGTGGCCTTGGTCAAGATCCTTAACCTCTCTGAGTCTCTGCCTCTTCATCAGCTGAGAAATAGGTCTAATAATACCACTCCTTGGGCCTAATGGGAGAAGGAACTGAAGCCGTATCTTGGACTTGGCATGCAGTAGGTACTGCATTATGGTGCTGCAACTCATCAGCAATCAGAAAACATTTGTGGGACGCCTGCTGCATGTCTGGCCCTGGACTGGGTTTTGAGCAGGATGGAGACATCCAAGGCTTCAGCTTCTCCCCTCATGTTTCCTGTAAGAGCTGGCCAGCACTTTGGGCAGCTTTATTTACCACTCTCCCCATCCCACCTCGGCCTTGGAACCCCTTCACACTTTGCCGCTGCGTTCCCTGCTGAGGCTCACAGGGATGTACAGGAGCTCATGCTCGGGACCCAACCCACCTGGGTCGTACCCTGCCTCGGCCACTGGGTAACTGCATGACTGACCAAATTCTTGGCTTCTCTGTGGCTCATCCTTAATATGGGCATCAGGATAGAGCCTCCCTCTTGGGGGTTGCTCAAGGATGAGCTGTGGTCACTTGGGGGAGGCACTTGGCCCAGCGCCCGGCTCATTATAAGTGTTAAGTAAATGTGAGCTGCAGTTACGCATTTGACTCCGGTGTGCCTAGAGGCCTGCCCGTCCGCCAGCTGCTGGTTCCTGGAAATCAAGGGAGGCCCAGCCCATCCCAAGGGCCCTATGGCGCCTGGCACAGACCTGGTGTGCAGCATGAATGTTGGGTCAGCGAGTGGAGGAGTCGGGGGAGCAGCTTCTCTGAGGGCCGGGCACCTCAACTGAGCCCCCTCTCCCCTGACCCAGACCCCATACCAGGTGTGGGGCCCAGGGTGCTCAGGACCTGTCCCAACCCTTGGGAACTTGAGAGAAGTCTGAGGGATCTGTGCAGGGGGACAGGGGCTCAAGGGCACATAGGTTTCTCTGATGAAGGGCCCTGAAACCAGACTCAGGGCAAGAAGATCTGGCCAAGGAAAGTGCTGCATTTGAATGTTGAAATAGAAGCAAGCCAGGTGAAGTCTCTGAGCCTATGTGTGTGTTTGTGTGTGTGTGTGAATGTGTTTGTATAGAAAAGCCTTTGTAGGGCTGTGGACCACTTCTCCTGAAGCAGGGAACAGCCTGATGTGCTCAGGGGACTCCAAGCCAGTTGGGGTAGCTGGTGCATGGAGTTAAGGAGTGGGGATCATGTAAAAGGCCACGGTGGGCACTGAATGCCAGGATAAAGGGCTTGTTTATTCCCTCTTTGACATGCATGACCACTCTTTCCACCCAAGGGCCTCAAGGCAGAGGAATTGGAAGGAAGGAGAAAGGGAGGGAAGAAGGGAGCGTGGACCTTTAGGGGTCCTGCCCCCTTCCCCAGGCTGGCTCCAGGGTTGACTGGCCGCGGCACCCATATTGACGATCTGTTCAGAGAAGGCTGATGTATGGGCAGAAGGAGCTCTCGGTCAGTGCCTTGGGTGGCAGCAGCCCCCTCCTGTGCTGATGGCTCAGCCCTGCCAATCAATACATTGATAGCCCCGGGAGCTTAATGGACAGGCTGGGGATGGGGAAGGGGCCTTTGGAGCATCACTCTGTCCTGGCTGGACAGTGGGGAGTGTGACAGAAGAGAGGGGAGAAGCCTGGGGTGGAGGGGTGGGTGGGGGCATCAGTCCGAGTGAGCCAAGCTCAGATTCAGGGCTGGGCGGGCCTTCGTCTTCCCCTTTCTGTCCAGGGGGGCCAGCTAGGGGAAACTGATGGGCTCTAGAGCCAGAGATGCGTTCCATTCTTGGCTCTGTCAGTTTCTGTACCACTTGGGCAAATCCCTTGGCTTCTCTGTGTCTCCTTTATCGCAGGGATGGTAATCGTTCTGACCTGCCTTGGTCCCGTGAAGATCAAGGAGCCGGTGCCTGAAAAGTGCTTAGCTCAGCCCTGGCACCGAGGAAGTGCCCACTAAGTGGGAGCCAGCGTTAGTTTCACTCTCAACGACAGTAATACTCTTCGGAGCGCTGACTGTGGCTGGCACCACCTCCTGGGCCTGAGTCCAGGCTCGCTCTCGAGGAAGTTTGGGAGCTGCATTTCAGGGTGGAGGGGGTGCTGACTCTACAGGGGACCACTCCTAGAGCCGCATGCAGGTCTCAGGTTTGAATCCAGAGTTAGGAAAAGCTCTGAAAACCCTCAGCATGGCTGGCCCCAATGCTGCTGCCGGAGGAGGAGGCAGGCGTTGGTGGAATGTGGCCGGAAGTCTGTGGGCTGCCTCTCCTGGGACCAAGGAGAACCTCCCTTTCTGGGCAGGCTGCCTGGAGACAGGGGCATGGATTGTATGAGGCCTCAAGGATGGGGACCTGGGTGGGAGGGGGTAGTCTGACCCCATCCTCCTCTCTTGGTTTGGGGTCGGGGGTGAGTTTAAGGCCTTCAGTCCTTTCATGTTTAATCCTCCACCTTAGTCCCTGCCCCATCTATGGTCTGTGGACAGAGCCAGTTGCTTTCCTGAATGGGGGAATGGAGGTGGGTGACAGAGAGAAGGGAGAATGAAGCAGGTGAGGGTAAAGAGGTGGGGTGCGTGGGTTCTGGGCTAAGCTGGATTCGAATCTTAATTCTTTTTTACACCAATTCCACGCTTTTGGATGAGCCATGTAACCTCTCTGAGCCTCAGTTTCCTCATCTGTAAAATGGGGATAATAATTGTACTAACTCATAGGGCTGCTCTGGGGATGACATAAGATAATTTACTTAGAGTGCTTCTTAGCATGGAGGACATGCTTCATAAGTAGTGGCTGTTTAGAAAACAAAAGAAGAAAGCAAAGGAAAAAAAGTGGCTATTGTTAGTAATATAATGTTTTTCTAAGATAAATAATTGTAAACAATCTCATCCTGCTGATGAGAAAACTAAAGGGTAAAGAAGTCAAATCAGTTGGTGATAAGAGGTGGCGCCAGGTCACACCTGAGGTCCGTGAGTGCTAGTTATCTTGTTGAATGTGTGGGGTGTGAGTGTACTTGTGCAACGTGTGTACGCAGGTATTGTGTGATACGACATATGTTGGTGGGAGGTGGGCCCAGGAAGAAATGGGAAGCAGCCCAAGTGTGCCTTCAGAGCCATGAGTAGATCGGTGAGGCTGAGACCTTTGATCAGAAGGAGAAACGGTGGCTCTTGGATGCTACAGTGGTTTGGGGTGGGGGGACGACCTAGGCTGATGTCTGGAGGCTGGCCCTGGGGTCGGGAGCTCACCTCAACCTCTTTTAATCCCCGAGAGATTCCCCGCAAGGTGCCTGGGAAAGCAAGGTTGGAAGGTAGGCAGGGGCCGGGTGGTAAAGGACCGCACATGGGCACTGTGCTGTGGGTAGTGGGGAGCCAGGCAGAGTTTGGAGCAGGGAAACCCCTCACCTCTGCACCCACAAGGCTGACTGCAGGCAGAAGGCAGTGGGCTCTGTCTCACTGACCACCACGTCAGTGCTGGAGTCTAGGGGGCAGACCTGGGGGCACCGTTGGACCTAGTGGGCCCTTGTGCCCTTTGCAGTTCCTGGATCAGGGACTGAATATTTCCACCAGAGCTCAAGCCCTCAGGGCAAAGATGGGGCTAACTGGAGGGTAATTGGGGTCCGGCTGCAGGGGAACCCAACTGTATGCCTCCCAGCTGTGAGAAAAGCTACCTTGAACCAAAAGATAATCTGTGGCATGAGGTAGGGGAAGGAGGGCCTTTTGTAAGGCACCTTGCTGTGCCCCAGGAGACACCCCATAGGTGCCAGCCCTGCTGGCCTTGCAAGAGCTGCAGCATTGTGATTTTTTGTCACACTGCAGCTTTTCAGCGCCCAGGCACCTGGATGGGTGTTAGCCAGGTAAAGAGCAGTTCTGACTGTTCTAGGAAGGCCTGGAAGACAGGCCCCCTCTTGGGCAGTGAGGCCAAGTGACCTGGTACCCAGCTAACAGGAAAGGAGGAGGGCGAGGATGTTCCTGAACACGGCACTTTGCATGAGCTCTGCAGGCAGACCCTGGAGGTCTGTGGGCCCAGAGAGGAGCCTATTTGGTCCAGTCTGTGAAACGGACTCTAACTGGTACCTACCTCCAAGGGTGGTTAAGGGAATTTGACGAGGTACCATGCCTTGAGGGTTTCTTAGCAGAGTGCCTGGAACAGAGGAAAGCTTAGCAATTGATATCTTTAAAAGCCCTCTGGTGGGCACTCTGCCTGTCTAGGTAGTAAGTGGGGTGGCTGCCAGGTTTCCCTCGTCCTAGCCACAGTTACGTAGGAAACATTGGCCAGGTGCCTCCTGGAGGCAGAGCTGGAGATTCAAGGATGAGCCAGACAGACTGGACTCTGGGGACACTAAGCCATTACAGTGGTGTCCAGACGCTGTAACCCAGCCTGAGGCCGGAGGGTAGGAAACACTTCCGAAAGAGGTACCTGAGAGCGGGTGTCAGAAGGTGCCCATGGCAGAGGACTCAGCCTGTGCAAAGGCCTGGAGCCCCCCAGAGGGCTGGCCCAGGATGCCCGGGGGTCTCCCTGTCCTCTCAAAAGGACAGACCCTGTTTCCACCTCCCTCGAGGTTGATGTGGCCACGGAGTGTGGCTTAAATGGTGGAAGCTGGGCAAGATGGATTGTCTCCCACGTCCTGGGGAAGGGCCACCGGATACCCCCGCTGACCCTGGGTCACCCATGCTGCCTCTGTCCAGTGGGCCAGGGAGAAAATCGTTAATGAGAGGCTGGCTTCTGGGGCAAGGCAGCTCCCCTCGGGGGCCTGGGGTGAGGAGATTGGTTTGACCTCTGGTCGATAAGGTCTCCTGTGAGCAGGAGGAGATCTAGAGAACGGGGGGGGGGGGGGGGTTGGAGGTTGGAGGCCCACCCTTGGGGGAGGGGACAGGGCTGGGCCACCTCGGGGAGTTATTCCAGGAGGGTTGAGAGCCATGGGTGGTGGGGGGGTCTTCAGGACACATGCCCACCAGGTGTGGGCCTCAGGGGCACTGGAGTTCTACCCTCCCTCAGCCTCAGGATGTGAAATGAGGTGGGTCCCAGGTATCAGATTGGGCCGTGGATGGCGACGGGGCTGGCCATCGAAGGTAGTGTAAGTGAAATATGTTCACGCTTAGTGGGCCAGGCCCTGCGCCTCCAGGCTGGACAGCTCAGAGCAACCGACTTAACTTCTGTGAGTCTCAGTTTGTACATCTGTTAAATGGGAGTGATAAGCATTTCCACGCCCCAGGGTTGTCAGGACAATCAAAAGCAGTAACATCTTCCCAAACTGTAATCGGCGCTGCAGAAGTGCCTGGTCTCTCAGGACAGGAGAGTGTGATTCGCTTGTGTCCTGGGAAGGCTTCTATTTTCAGGGCTTCACTGAGAGCCTCTTAAAGGGGCTCCCTTGTATCCTCTCAGTAGTTATCTACGCCTGCTGAGCACTTACTCTGTACCAGGAAACTGTTCTAAGACTTTATATGTTTAATCTTCATAGAAACCCACAAGGTGGATGCCATGTCACCCCTCTCATTTTATAGGGGAGGAAACTGAGGCACAGAGAGGTTAGTAACTTGCCCAGGGACCTGATCTAGGGAGTAGCTCACCCTGGGTTTTGAACGTCGGTGCTACTCCTGATTGCCCAGCTGGGGCAGTCACAGCACAGAGAGGTGGGGCTGAAAGCGGAGCTTTGGGGCCACATGGCCTGAGGCTGACTCTGCCATTGCCTGGCAGTTTGGCTTCGGAGCCTCAGTTTCCTCATCTGTAATGTGGGATAATGCATCTACCCTGAGGCTGATAGTGAAGGTTAAATAATGTGGTCTGGCTGATGCACCTGTGGGGCCCAGGCTGGGCTGGGAGGACATGTGCAGGTCAGCTGGGAGACAGAGACCCCTGGCCTGGGCCTGGGGTGTAGCAACGAGGAAAACATGGGCCCTGCCCTGGGGAGCTCACAGCTGAGGGGTGAGATGGATTCTTGTGCAGCCTTGATTCCAAGAGCTCCATCGTGGACTGAGTGGGGCTGTGCTCGCATGGGAACAGGGTCCTGCATGCCTAGCATGACTAGAACAAACCTGGAACGCTGTCTGGACTTCAAGAATTGTTCAGCTTTACGGTTAAGATGGGATGGCACAGGCATGCAATTAGCAGGGCATAGGAGAACCTAATTTAATGCTAAGTGGTATGAGAGGACTCCAGAGCTTTTCAATGTTCAGTTGTTCATTCATTCATTCGACAAGTGTTTGAATTTCTACTATGCTATGTGCTGGGGATATACTATGCTATGTGCTGGGGATATAGCAACAAACAAGTTGGGGAGACAGACAAAAACCGGATAAATAGATATTATGTCAGGCTGATAAATGCTAGAAAGAAAAACAAAGCATGGTAAAGAAATGGAGAATGACAGAAGTGAGGGCTGCCTCAGAAAAGCAGTGGAGGAAGTCCTCTCTCAGGATGTGACGTTTGAGCAGAGAACCAAATGAATTAGAGAAGCTAGAGTGTGAAAATCTGGGAAGGAGCACTGAAGGAGCGGGAAGGGCAAGTGTAAAGGCCCTGAGGCACGCACACGTTTTGTGTTTGGAATGCTTAGCAGCATAATAAGGCAGACGGTGTCATCGGTGGGGAGGGAGTAGTTGGAGATGAATGCGGAAAGGCAGTCGGGGGCTCATCTTAGTGGGGTCCCTAGTGGGGACCTTTATCTAAATGTGATGGGAAGCCCTGGAGAATTTGGAGAGGGAAGTTTACACAAGGTGATTGAGTTTGGTGGAAGACGGACTACCAGAGGGAAAGAGTGGAAGCAGGAGGCTGGTGAGGAGGTGGGTGCAAGTTGCCCAGCCGAGAGGCCATGTTCTGGGAAGGGAGACTGGAGAGATACATGTTGGTGTAGCCAGAGGTGGCTTCCTGGAAAACATAGTCAGACATGAGCTAACCTCTAGGGATATAGGGAATTTTGATGGGAGATGCAGAGCAGAGGCTTCTCCATGAAGGGCTGGGGGATGGTCAAATGCTTGGTGGTGGGGCGAGCATGAGGACCCTTGGGGCATGGAGAGGAGACCACCCCAGCATCAGCTCCTTGGGGCATGGAGAGGAGACCACCCCAGCATCAGCTCCTGGGGGAGAAGACAGTGGGCTCTGGCCCATTTGTTCCCAGGAAGAAATTTGCCAGGCTTCGCTCCTTCCCACTAGACAGCATCATATCCCCTCATCCCTCTTCAATCTCTGTATCGATTTGGGTGCTTTTCTTCCCAGTTGCTCACTTTATCCTCAGAGCCACCTTGGGTTGTAATCAGGGCAGGGATCTGCTCGCTGTTTCACTGGAAAGGAATCTAAGGCTGAACAAACCAGGCACCCAAGGTCACAGGGGAAATTTCCACTCCATGTTTCTTGCTTTAATTTGGGGCTATGGTGGGAAGACAGCAAATTTTGTTGCCAAATAGACCTAGACCTGATTCTAAGCTTTGCTGCCTCCTGCCTTGGCCACCCTGGGCAGCTTGCCTCACCTCTCTGGGCCTCAGGTGCCTCATCTGTGAAATGGTGTGTGTTGGGGGGGTAACAGGGCCATTATGAGTCTGTGTTGATGCCTGGCCCAGAGCTGGCGGAGAGGAGGCCCCAGCTTTTCGTTGTGAATGTGGTGCCTGCACGCAGGGACTCTGGCTCACCGTCACCCCTTTGCCTGCCCAGGTGCTGGTGGCCGAGGAGAACGTGGACTTCCGCATCCACGTGGAGAACCAGACGCGGGCTCGGGACGATGTGAGCCGTAAGCAGCTGCGGCTGTACCAGCTCTACAGCCGGACCAGCGGGAAGCACATCCAGGTCCTGGGCCGCAGGATCAGCGCCCGCGGCGAGGACGGGGACAAGTATGGTAGGTGCCAATCCCCTCCTCCCAGATGGTGTGCACATTCTTCCTGTCCTCTGAGACCTCGGGTTCAAACCCCAGCTCTGCTGTGTCCTGGCTGTGTGATCTTGGGGCTGAACCTTTCTGGGCCTCAGTTTTCTCATCTATAATATGGGGATGCAGGAGTGCATCCCTGAGAGCCTTGCTGGGAGTAGGAGCTGAAGACATGAATAAAGCATGCTCTTGCTGGTAAACGCCCCATAAATGCCAGTTGTTATGGGTGTGGGTGGGGATGGCCTAAAACAGGTTGCTGCTCCCCATGGCGTTGCTTTATCCCAGGTTCAGACGCTTAGAGGGATGGGAGCCTCTGGGGGATGCTTTTTGGATGCTGCTAGTGGTGGTGGAAATTGGCCTGGTGTGAGTGTGTGCACATGTGTACATATGTGTGTAAACGTATGTGCATGTGCACGTGCACGTGGACACACATGTGCGCTGTGCTGTGCGAGCTTGAGCTTGTGCACCTGTGAGGTATGGGCACTCACAGCACCTTGTGAGTCTCCTTGACCTGCCCTGACCATGGAACGGCCCCGTTCTCCTCCGGGGTGTTTAGGAACCATCACCTGCCCCAAGCTGCCTCTGTAAGGGGGCTGGGAGGAGTGAGACACCCTGGCTCCCTTCCCTCCCCAAGCCCTCAACCCACAAAGACCCTCAACAGTGGATGAATCAGACAGGACTTCTCCTTCCCAGCGCTTGGAGGGGGTTTGGGGCCAGACCCTGACTGCTCATGCCCCCACCGCTTCCTGCCCTTTGAGGCCCAAGTTCTGGGAGGTGTCCTAGGCCCCAGACTTGGGCAGGAGAAGCCGGGGCTGTGGGTGGCCAAGTCAGGCTGAGGCCCGGGTCCTACGTGTGTGTGTCTGGGGGGCGAAGCCTGCCAGCCTGGGCTTTTCTGAGATGATGCCCCGCCAGCCCGCCAGCCCCTGCCTGTTGCAGTCAAGACACGACAACAAGACAAATAATTTCCTGGACCTTTTATCTTGGACACCATTTATTTTCTCCCAGCCCCGGGGCAGGACTGACCTCGTGGTAGGGCCCAAGTGTGGCAGCTGCACCGTCACTGGGGGCTGGGCCAGGCCGGGCTGGGCAGGGCCGGGCCATGCTGGGCTCCTGCTTCTCCAGGCCAGCTGCCTCCCCTCCCTTCTCCTGCCCCATCAGTCTTCACTGCCTCCATTCCCTCCCTCCCTCTTCCCCCTTCTCCCGTTCTCAACTGGCTGCTTCTCCTTTTATCTGGGCTTCCCTCTCTCTCCGAGTCCTTCTCCCCTCCTTCTGGTTGTTCCTGGTTGTCCATCTCTCTGCCCCCTACCTTCCCCACCATCTCTGTCTTTCTCCTTGCTTCCCTCCCTCTGACCACAGCTTTCTCGGCCCTGCTCCCCACCTCTCCCAGGCCCTCTGCTGGCCGCCTCTCTGGGGCCTCGTGCCTCCTGCCCCACCCCCTCCGCGGACGCCTGGCGGTGCTGGGCAGACCCAGGTGCTGGCTTTCCCTGGGATCTGCTGTCCAGTTGCTGCCAGGGAAGGGGCAGCTGGCCGGCTGGGGCGGGAGGGAGGTGCCCTCCTGGGGAGTCCCTGGAGCTCTCGCTGGCCCCTCCAGGCTGGGAGAGTACAGGGGGGTCAGACTCTGGTCTGAACCATCTGTCCAGGCTCCGAAATAGGAGTCAGGAGCTTGGGAGGGAGAGAAGGCTGGAAATGGCCAGGCCCTCACTCCAGAAGCCGCTTGCCCTCCCATTTCCTCTGCCTGGGCTGGAGACTCAGGGGATCTCACCTGCTGTGTGACCTTGCCTTCTCTGGGACTCAGTTTCCCTTCTGTACATTACAAGGGGCGGACTAGAAAAGTGCTTCTTAAACATTAACGTGCGTCTGAATCACTGAGGGATGACGTTAAAATGCGGGTGTTGATCCGGAGGGCCTGGGGTGGGGCCTGGCTCCTCACCTCCAGCAAGCACCCTGGTCATGCTGCGAGGCAACGCTTTGCGTGTGCGGGGACTCGCCCATCTCGACTTTTCCTCCAGCTCCACAAACTCTAGATTTAATGATTCTCTGTCAGGGAATCTGTTTATCACTCCTCCAACCCCTCCAACACCCAGGGAAGCAAGGGGCCTGGCTGGCCTGGGAGGCCGCTCCATTTAAATGTCGAATTAGAAACGCAGATGAGGTGAAGGGACCCCATCTGTGAGTCCTGGGAGAGGAAGTGAGACAATGGAGCCAATTGAGGCTTCCAATCTAGATAATCAATACAAATATTATTGGGAGGGTGATTTATGTGACCAAGCCGGCCAGGAGGATGGGGTTGCATTAAAGGCCTGCCCCGCCTGTGGGGGAGGGGTGGCCAGCAGTCCTCAGTCAGGCCAGGGGCCCAGGATGGTCCAGGAACCTGCTCCCTCCTTCTCAGGCAGGGCTCCATCCAGCTGAAAGGATGGTGTAATCTGAGACTTGCCTTCACACACAGTTAGAACGCAGTCTGCGAATTTCAGCAAACACCAAGTATAAACAGAATCCCTATAAACGCCTGGAATTTGGAATCCTCACAAACCCTCGGAGTCTCAGATTTAAGTTCGTAAAACATGCTGAACCTCAGATTCGACGGCACACAGCGGCAGCAGACTCCACGGGCAGGTGCAAGGTGCGGGCCCACGTCTGTCCGGCGCCTTGCGCAGGCCTGCTTTAGAGCAGTGAGCAGTCTTTGGTGAAATCTGCATAGATGTCAGCTGGGCTTCTATTCTGCAAGAGGGTCTCCCCATGGCTCCCTGAAGCTTTTCCAGATCACTCTGAGGGCCCTGAGTGTGGCTGTTCCAGGAGTGAAGGACTTCTTTGCTTTGAGTTGGGCTCCGGAGGGGCAGGTATGCTGGCCGGGGGTTAGAGGCTTAGGTAGTGGGCCACCTGGCAGGCTGGGGACTGGAGGAGGGCCATCCTGCCCACCTGGAATTATTATATCAGCCCTTCCCCTTCCTGCCCTTGGTCCTGGTCACCTCAGTCCTGTAGGTAGTTGCCACCTTGAAGAAACAGCACTGATGCGGGAGGCAGGACCCCTGGGTTCCAATAGCAGCTCTACCACTGAGAAGCCCCCAGTGCCTGGGGCAAGCATGTCTGGCTCTGGGCTCAGCTTCTTGACCTGCCAACTGAGGATGAGAAGGTCCCACTCCATCTGCCTCTGAGATTGATGCCCTTAAGCCGGAACGTGGAGGTGTTAACGCTCCCATGGCTGCAGGAAGCAGGGCTGCTGGGTGATAGGACTTGAGTCTTAGCAGAGGAGAGCCTGGGGTCAGCTAAGCCAGTCCTCAGGGAGGGGTGGGGGCCCCAGCATTGGGAATGGTGGTGTGGGGGCAACTCTGCTTTTATAAGCCTTGTGATTGGGTATTCCTACCTGCTTTCATTTAAAAACATGGCTTCTCTACTTGATTAAAAAACAACAACAAAACCCCAAGGTTTTGCAGTGGGTCACCTCTCAGGACCGACATTGCCCAGAATGGCCCCGAGCAGGCCACGGGGGGGCCTGTGATAGCCAGGGAGGTGGTCTTCTGAGAGGTGGAACATGTGGCCTCTGGAGTAGGATGGGATTTGAGTTTCAGCTCCACCACTTACAAGCTGGAGACAGATGTGAGTTAGCCTTTCTGATCCTGTTTACTCTTTTGTAAAATGGGGTAATTGAAAGAAGAGAATTTCTTATGCTCAAAGATTATATGATTATTAAAGCAGGAATGTTAATAATAACCACCTGAATTCACTGCTGTTGTAGGGGGGCAGGGGGATACCGTCATGGGGTCCGGTCAATGTTCCCTTCTTGGGAACTGATTCCCAGAGCTTCCAGAAGGGACACTGCCCCTCTCCTATCAGGGGGGCCCTGGCATGTCAGCTGCTGGTAGAAAAGGCTTCTTCAGCATGATTTTAAGCAGCAGGGTTGGCTGGCCATGCTCTGGCTGCTCCCCCTCATCCTATGAGGCCAGATGGGGAGGGGTCTTTGGACCCACACCAGGAACCCTCCCTCACTTGGTGATACGGCAGTGAGTGAGACACATCTGGTCCCAGCCCTCAAGGAGCTCCCAGACCAGCCCCTGCTCCTTCCTAGGGGCTGACTCAGTAGGAAGAGCCTGGACCCTTCACTCTCTGTCCCCTTGGGCCCTTCCCATTCCCGCCCTGTGCATGGGTTTCCTCACTGTTGTTGGGGGTAGGGGGCAGGGCACGGAGCCAGACCTCTGTGGGCTTCCTCCCCCTTGGCATGGATCAGTCTGGGATGCCAGCCGTGTCGCCGCTGCTCGGGGTCACGGGAAGTCAGTCTGCCCCACTAGGCAGCCTTCCTGAGCCCACCCCTCCACCAACTCGCCCTTGCCCCCCTGAGAACATGAGCTCCTAGAAAGCAGTGAACTTTCTGCTTGTCCCCTTGTCTGGTACAGGGCCTGGCAGAAAGCAGCCCCCAGTTAAATGTGACTAGATGAATGAATAAAGTAATTAATCAGGGGCTGGCTTGCACGGCTCACCTAGGAAAGTATGTGAGATCTTCCAGGGCTTTGGCTGAGCTGGTGATGGAAGTGGGACAGGGCCCTATAAGTCCCCATTCCCTGCATCCTGGTACCTGCTGGAGGGCTGTGCGTGAGCAAGGAGCCAGGTCCTTTGGGCCGGCCAGGGTGGCTGAGGCAGTAGAGACCGCCCCTCGCCACCCTGCCCCCGAGCCTGATGCGCCATTGTCTGTTCTCCATACAGCAGTCAAAACGTGAGACTGTGTCACTCGGTTAGTCAAAGGCTCTCATCTCATTTAGGATGAAATCCGAGCCCTTGGATCAGCAGGAAGGCCTGGCGTGTCCTGGCTTCTGACTACCACCAGTCTAGCCTCAGGCTCCACCGCCCTCATCCTTGCCCGCTCTGCTCCGGCCCGAGCGAGCTTCCTGCCATCCCTCAAACACACCTGCTCAGGGCCTTTGCATTTGCTGCGCCTTCAACCGGAGGATGCCCTTCTCCCAGATGCCCTCGTGGCTTTTGCTCCCTCGTTTCACTCAGACTACTGTTCAGTTGTGTCCTTACTAGAGAGTTCCGTATCTTGTCCCCTTGTGGGTCTAATTCTCTTCCTAGCACTTACTGCTACCTGACAATAAATTTTCTATTTAGTTGCTCACTCTCTGTGTCTCCTGTTATAATGCAGACTCTAAGGCTAGGCGGCTTTTGTCTGTTGTGTTCACTGCTGTACGTGTATCACCATGCACAAGAGCCAGCCACAAACAAGCGCTCAATATATGCTTGAGCAAGTGAATGCACGGGCGACCCATGTGCACGTCCGGGAGTGTGGACGGGACCACTCCCCTGAGGCAAGTGCCTGGCACAGAGCTCAGCACACAGTAGGTACTTGGCAAATCAGTGCTCCCTCCTTCCTCCTCCCCTGTCCTCCTCTCCTGTCCCCACTTCCAGCCAGCCTTGCATCTTACAATGAGGATACAGCGAGCCACAGACCCAGCTTCCCTGAGGGGCTCTCCCAGCTGGGAAGAGGCAGCAATATCTCCATCTAAACCCCCTGCCCTCTGAGCTCATGTCCCACACTTCTGTCCCCAGTGAGGAGTGGCCACCCATACCTTGCTGACTCTGCCGCTGAAACGGCCACATAAGAGCTACAGCGAGGATTAAATATAGCCCCTGATCAATCCTATTGATTCTTTCCCTCTTCCTTTCCAGCAAGCCCACGTGGCCTGTGAACCTCCTTGGGGGACTTTAGGAGAAAGGGGACCATGGGCACCTTTGGAGAAAGGCCATAGTGTGTGGGGGGTGTGTGGGGGTGTATAAACAGTGATGCTGACATACCTGCAGGAAAGAGTACTTCTCACCCGCCCCCGCCCCACGTCTCTCCCTTCCCCTCGACCCGGTCCACCTTCGGAGGGGAGGTGGAAGGGAGTACTGATTCGGTCTGACCTCCCAGAGCCTTTCGTGGCAAGAACATTTCGTTGCTGGAGGATGACGCCTGGAGAGCGGCCAGCAGCAGTGTCAGCACTGGAATTGTAGCAGCCAGCCGGCTGCAGGGCCCAGGTGCGGGCCGGCTCTGTCCAGCCTCGTACTGGCTCCCAGCTTCCCCACTGCTCTCTCAGGTTGTGGGGGTTCTACCCCAGGGCTTGGGTGGAAAAGAAATCAATTCTCCAGTGTAGTTTTCTCCAGTTCCTTTTCTCAGGGTCCTGTCTCCTGTGTCCCTCTGTGTATGAATCTCTCTGGGTCTCTGGCTGCCTCTCTGTCTTTCCCTGCAGTTTCCTACCCTTCAAACCAAAAGTCTTCAAAGTGAGGCCCTGGATTATCCGCAGGGAAGCCCAGCTAGGGAATCACACTGGAATCAATCAGCCAATCCATGAAAGTCACTTCTCTTTCCTCTGCCATCACTGGCCTGCCTGATGCCTGTCCCACTCTGCCTACCTCTGACCGAATCTCTCTGTCTCAGACTAGCTCTGGAGTTACTCTGCCAGTGTCCAAACCCTGGTCCTACTGTGTGACTCTGGCAAGTAATTTAACTTTCAGTGCCTCAGTTTCATCATCTGTAAAATGGGTGTAATAGTTCCTACCTCATAGGGTTGTTGTGAAGCTATAATGAGACATTCCGTGTTCAGACTCTAAGCACACTGCCTGACAGATGATAAATGCTCAAATAGGTATTAGCAGTTATTTTTTAATTGTCATGGTTACTCCATGCATTTAAGAGAAATGGGAAAAAAGACAGTGTGAATTTTTATAGAAAGGACTTTCTTTCCAGCTTTTTCTTCCACTCTTTTCCCTTTTCTGCTTTCCTCTCTGGATGCTGGAGAAGGGACTGGGTCCTTTCTCATGGGCAGCCCTGGGCTCCTGCTCTCAGCTGGGTCCTGGTGAGACCGGCTCTGTGGGCTTTCCCTTCAGGCGAGCTGTGTTGTGGGGACCCCTCATCCTGCACTCACTCACCCTCCAGTGCATGCAGCCTTTCCTTCCTTTGGCCAGATCTGAAACCATTTCCTGCCTCTCTGGCTATGGTTTGAACCCAGACTTGGGTGCTCCTATGGGCTCCCCCACTACCCAGAATTAGCTCGAAGGTATTTTCCTCAGGGTGACCATAGGCACTCCTTCCTCCCTCATTTGGAAGTGGATTGGGGAGGGATGGGCCCCAGCCTTTGGCTTATCCCCACCCACAGACCTCTGCCCCAAGAAGGTGAGGTCAAAGCGAAGACCTTCCCTGCCCACCTTAGGTGTTCGTCCACTCACTTATGCCCCCAAGAAAGGGACTGGCATGGAGGAGATGTGACTGGTGTGAGAGACTGGCTAAGACCCAGACTTCTGAGTTAGCCTGCCTCGGTTTTAACTCCATCACTGTGTGACCTTGGGAACTCAGTTTTCTTATCTGTAAAATGGGGATAATAAAAATAGTTCTAATCTCCTGGGATTGTTGTAAGGATTAAGTGAGATAATGCGTATAAGGTAAAATGGTGCTCAGCATCACCATTTAAGACCTAAATAATGTAAGTTATGATACTTCCTAGAGGGGCGGTACTGAAAGAAGTTCACCTAGTCCTGGCCCAGAGAAGGACAGGGGTTTTTCCCCTTGTCACACAGCAAGTCAGAATATGTGATAGTAACCTTGAGGCTGGGGCTGGGTGTGAGGGAGAGCAGAGTTCTAGTGTGAGTCAGGAGTAACAGTGCAGGTAGAGGGTGGGAAGAGCAGAGTTGCTAAGGGCACTGACCATGGGATCAGAGAATGGGTTTGAACTTTATGTGCCCGTGGGCAATCCTTTTACCTCCCTGAATCTCATTGTCTTTAACTTTTAAATAGCATTACTCATAACTAACTCACCAGTCCCTTTATGCATTTACTAAAATTTCCTTGTCGGTCATTTACTATGAGCCAGGTACGGACTAGGTGCTGGAAATCTCAGTGGTGAATGAGACAGTTAAGGTCCTGCCCTCATGGAGCTTACCTTCCGGTGGGTAGAGACAGACAATAGAAAAGGTAGCAAATAAGACAACTTAGAGAAGAGCTCTGAGGAAAATGGAGCCGGGGATGGGTAGAGCTAGACTGGGAGTGTGGTATGACATTGGATAGCGTGGCCAGGGGAGGCCTCTTTGAGGAGGTGACATTTGAGTTGAGATGTCAACCGAGGAGATGAGAAGCCACTATGGGATGGTCTGGGCAAAGCAGTCTCCAGGCTGAGGGAAAGTGCAAAGGCCCTGAGGTAGGAGTGTGCTTGGCGCACTAAAGGAGGAACAGCAAAGAGGCTTGTGTGAGTGAGGGTGGGAAGTTGGGGCAGGCAGCAGGGGCCAGATCACGTGCCCCTTATGGGTCCCCATAAAGAGCCTGGATTTTTGGTGGGTCGGAGATCCCCAGGAGGCTTTAGCAGGGAAGAGACACAATCAATTTTATATTTTAAGAGGATCTTCTGGCCAATGTGTAGAGGAGAGACTTCTGAGGCCAAATGTAGCAGAGAGAGGAGGCCGCTGAATTGTGCGGACTGAAGGGGAGGCCAGGGTGGTGAGAGGCGAGATAATGTCATCAGCCCCTCCTGCCTGGCCTGGTACAGACATGAGGGCGGAACTGAGCAGAGATGGGGTTTCTAGCTCCTGAGAGCTGCATCTTGGGGGCTTGGGTCATAAGACGCGGGGTTGGGGGGGGAGCATGATGCTGAGGACCAGGCAGGCTCTGGGCAAACCTGCTCTGGGTGGGCGGAGTCTCTCTTTCTGAGAACTGCTGCGGCTATGACTCCCCAAAGACTTGACATAATTCTGGCCCGGCTCCCTCCTCATTATGTCATGCGCTGAGTGGAGTCTAGGTCACTCCATGGCTTGTTGTGGTCGAGTGGGGGAGAACAGACTTCTGGCTCCCCTGGCGCAGTGGCTGATGCAGACCCTCCCACACTGGGGTGGGGGCGGCTAGGTTTGCGAGGGTGAGGTGCAGTCCAGCCCCGGCCCCAGGCCCTTTGGATGGCTCCGGCGAACGCCCACGGCTCCTTGAGATGGGCTGTGGTTAATGAGAGATGAAGGGTGTGCTTTGAGCTGTGTCCCCAGAGCTGGGGGCCCTCGCCTGGGACCCAGGCACCAGCAGGAGGAGCCAGGCTGACCTGATGTCAGCCTCTCCTGCTGGGTTGCTTCTCTGAACCTCACTTTCCCACACGGTAAAAAGGGGACAAAGATACCCAACCTCGTGGGGATATGTGACTTCAGCAGCCTCACAGGGGAGCCAGATCCAGCCTGTAGTTGGAGCTATTCTGAGGAGAGAGGCCCAGGTGCTGGGAGAGGGCAGACAGAGCAGTTTCCCCCTTGGACTCACTTAGGGTTGCCTGAGCCCCAACCCTGGGGCCTCACCCTCTTCTCAGCTCCCCATCTCTGCCAATCTCCAACCCCAGAGATGATCAGAATAGGGTCAAGCCCCCTTCCCGTTGTATGGGTAAGGAGACTGAGGCTCAGAGCGGGAGGTGGCGTACTCAAGGTCACACACCCAGGATGGCAATGCCAGAAATGGGATCAGACCCCTGAATCCCACCCTAAGGCATTTTCTGATGCACTCACAGTGTGGGATACCTGCAACCCCGGAGGATGCTGAGGAAGTTCAGGACAGAGGGCATGTCTCAGGGAGGCAAGTTCTGCTCCACTTCTGCCCTTACACACATCTGGTTTATTTTTCCCCCCACTATTTTTTTTTTTTTTTTCCTAGGAAAGCAGTTTTATTTTGCAGTTGTTAGGAAAGTTAAAAACAGTTCCTGAGTTTCACCTACCCAACCTCTGAGAGCAGGATGCTAGGCCCTTTACAGCATCATTGTATGCAATCCTCACAGTAAGTGCTGGAGATTAGGGATGACTGTCCCCATTTTACAGATGAAGAAACTCAGGCCCAAGGTCATATGGTTTGGTCGGCAAGTGGGGCCAGGGATTCATAGCCATCTCCGTGCGTCCCAAAGCTCTCACCTTTCCCCTTACACGTGCTGCTTTGGTCAGAAGCTCCTGGGAGCTGGGGACCCTCCCGACCCCCAACAACCCCCATTCCCATGTGGGGCCTAAGCTTTGTGAGGAGATACAGAAAGTAAGTCCCAGAACTGCTGCGATGTTTGGCCCTCGGTTCCCAGGGACCAAGCTAACAGGAGAGTTAAGAGAATCTGAATTAAGGGGAGCAGGGAGCGCGAAGGGCTTATAACACCCTATCACAGGGTTGGTTAATATTCTCAACTCAGTGTTTACTAGGGATGGGGGAAGGTGGAGAGAAGAATGTGCCCCCTCCCTTGTTCCTAGAATTACTAAATTCTTGTTAGATCTTTAAATTTTATGTAAATTCTTCTTTTTTTTTTTTCCCCCTTGGAAAGGGATATCATATTTTAATTAGTAGTGGTGTCAAAGGAGGGCTAGATTAATTATTGGAAATCCTGAGTTCCAGATGGTTTTAATTTTCACAGCAGGCACCAGGGTATATATTTAAAAAATTTTTTTTATTAAAATCATACCTAGTGTATTTTAGGGGCACTGTGGTACACTCTTCGTGGCCCCAAGGATACTGTATTTAGGGTTGTGATTTTTGTTATGGAGAAGCAAGTCCCTTGTCACTGAAATTAAAATTTTGTGGGTGAGGGAGGGGCAGGTGCTGGGAAGCAAAGGGTCAGGGGAGGGAGGGTGAGAATGGGGGGGTCATAGGCAAATAAGTCAGTATAAGGGGGTGGGGGGAATCAGGCACAGGGATTCAAGCTCAGAGAGGGCACATGGCCCACCAAAGTCACACAGCACCCTACTGGTGAGAAAATGTGGAATGGCAGAGGGCCAGGGAGGGGTCTGGACACAGTAAGCCTAATCAAGAGATAGTCACCCTTTGGCCACTTGATGTCCTTGTTCATTCAGGACTTTGAGGATCAGCTCTGGACACCTCCCTCCCCCTGATCCTGAGGGAGGCTCCGTGGAGCATTGATGGTTAGCATGGGGCCTCCCACTCTGGACCAGGGGGTATTGGGTCCTGATTGGGACTTTCGGGCTTCTAGGAGTTAGTTACCCTGCAGCCTTGGTGGCCTCAATTGAGGAAAATGAAATATTATGCAGACAGCCTCCTTTCCCCAGGATCTGAACCAACCCTCCCCAGCCCTTCCCCACTTCAAGTGGCCAGGGCACTCCCTTACCCCCATACCCTCAGGGAGGAGGGGACACTCCAGATATTTGCCCTGGAGGAAGGGACCTCTGACTTAAATTTTGGAGGAAGTAGCTTGACATCCCCCAAGGCAGGATTGTGTGTGTGCGTGTGTGTGTGTGTGCACACGCGCTACCTGTGTGAGCTCACATGCATCTGTCCGTCTGACTCCTTATTCCAGAGACTGCTGCTTCTCTGAGGCTGTGCGGCTTTGTATTCTGCCTTGGGCAAGGGAGCTGAGGGATAAAGGAAGGTGGGTGATGAGGGGAGAAGGCACACTGCTCTTAAGCCACAAGGGGCAGAACTCCCTTCCAGCTGGAGCGCTCTGGGTTTCAAGTGTAGTCAAGAGACGCTGGGGTCAGGGAACAGGTGTCAGACAGCTCCTCTCCCTGCCTAAGGGGCAGGGCGCTCCAGGGGTCCCGGTCGGAGGTACCCACCATACCTGATGTGGGGGCAGCAGGGGGTCGATGGACAGGGTCAGGGATCATGTTGCTCAGCCTTTAGGCGAAGCTGTTGCCCCCGGTGAAAAAAAAACGTGTGTTGTTCTCCTTCTGCCTTTCGAAGCCCAGCTCCTAGTGGAGACAGATACCTTCGGTAGTCAAGTCCGGATCAAGGGCAAGGAGACGGAGTTCTACCTGTGTATGAACCGGAAAGGCAAGCTCGTGGGGAAGGTGAGTGATGGTCTGGAACTTGGGTGCCCCCTCCTCCCCACCACCTGCACACACAGCTCTGGGCAGCTGGAACCATGTGTCCCGGGCCCCGTTATCCTCAAATGGAAAACAGTCCCCATGAGTGTGTGGGGCCCGGGACACTGTGTTTGTGTGTGTGTGTGTGTGTGTGTGTGTGTGTGATTCCCACTATGCTCTCTTTCTTTCACTACCCTCACTTCATCTCTGCCCCAGCACCTACTGCCAGCCAGGCCCAGGTATCCATGGGTGTGACTTTGGGGAGCACGCAGGACCCTGATCTCTCTTGGAGGATGTGGAGCCCTGGCTTATTCAGTAGTGGGAGGATCCTTGAGGGGTTCTGGGGCTCCCTGCCTGATGTCTGGGATCAGGGAACCAAAAGGCCAAGGGCTGGGGCTGTAGCATTGTTTTAACAATCACCAGGGGTTTACAAGGCCTCGCAGCAGCGCCTCCAGAACCCAGCCACCTTGGCAGTGCTGGGCCTCATGAATCTAGCATTTCAGGAAGATTTTATTACTTTGGAAAAGGCAAGAGAGCTGCATGTAACAAATTAGGGCAGGGGTGGGGTGTGGCAGGGGTGGGGTGTGGCCGGGGTGGACCCATATGCGGGGGGGTCTGAGCCTCCACTGATACTGCTTTTTGATGCTGCCCCCCTTTTTTCTTGGGTATCCTTGTTTGTGACGTTCACATTCTTGCTTCCTTTGGATGTTCCAGTGGAAGATGTTACTGCCAGTAGCTCTATGGTGAAGTCACGCTCCATGGTCCTTTCTCTCGGTAGGGACTGTACTCACACCCTATCCAACTTGCATAATGGGGAGGTGGCTTCTGCTGGACAGGTGGTGTAGGGGGTGGAGGGCAGACCCAGATTCCAGGGTGATGGCTTCTCCTGCTTGGGGGCAAGGTCCTAGGTGACGATTTGCATTTATTACGCTTTATTGTGGGGGAAGGAAGCATGACCTCGATTCCAGTTTAAGCCAAGATTTTGGTTTTCTAAATCCCCCAACTCTTATCCCTCTACCCCTTCCACATACCCAAGTGCCTGGAAAGAGTATTACAGGCCAGGGACCTGAGCCAGGGTATTGTGGCTTATTGTTAATAGCAACAATACCAAGAGCCTCCGTTAATTGAGTACCTACTTCCTACCCAGTACTAAGCAAAAATGCTCCCAAACAATCCGATGAGGTTGGTACCTCCACCATCCCCATTTCACAGATGAGAAAGCTGAGGGTTGGCCGCTTCCCGGCACTTGTCCCAGGTCCCACACTAGCGCTAGGCGGGCTTCAAAGCCTGGCTTGGAAGGCAAAGATTCCAGCCGCACTGCCCACGCCAACTGAAGCTCCTCAAAGAGCAAAATAATAGTAATCCGCGTAGCGCGGCCCCGGGATGCCGAGGAGTGGTTTTAATTAGTGATTCACTTTCCGCGTCCCGAGGCCGGCCGGCCGGCCTGCGAGGGGGTCTGGGGCAGGGGCGGCGCGCGGGCCGGGCGCCGGGTCCCCTGGCCTGGCCGCGCGTCTCGGGGGCAGCGCGGCCAGCCCCGCGCCAGGCGCTTTGTTCTCCTGCCCGCCTGGGCCGCCTCCCAGGCCCAACCTGCCTGCAGTCGTGGGCTCGGCTTTCTTCTTTCTTTTCTTTTTTTTCTGTTTAAAGGAGGGGGCGCGCGGCAGCCCGCCGTGCCCAGTGCCCGCGCGCCCCTCCCTCCCCGTCTGCGCGGTTCCCGGCATCTTGACCCCAGGAGGGCCGTCCTGGGGTCAAAAGAACAGCCCCGTCCCCTCGGGCCGCTCCCCGCCGCCCGGCCGCCCTCCGCCCGCCCGCCGGCTGGCCGCTGAGTCACCGCTTCCACAGGAGCCGGCTCCGATTTCCTGCCCCCTCGCCCTCTCTCCCGTCATTAATATTGGGGACGGTTCAGCTGGCGGCGAGGCTCGGCGCAGCCCAGGGAGGCCCGCCCTCCGCCCCCTCCCCTCTCTCCCCCTCCTTCCCGCCCCCCTGGCTGCAGCTCCGCCCCCCCCCCCCCCCCATCATCCCCTTCCTGTCTTCCAGGCTGGCCTGGGAGGCTCCAAGGGCGTCCCTCGACCCTTAAGTCCACCTGTCCCGACTTTGCCCCGGGCAGGTCCCCCTGTTGGCCTCTGCCTAGCCCAGCGCCCCTCACTCTTTCTGGCTCCTACAGCTGGAAGCCCCAGGCCTCTGGGTTGCTATTCTGTCACAGGCTCCCCAGCCAGTCAGGCCCCCACCCTGGGATTACCTCTCCTTGATAGCTGGTGCGTGCCTCTCCTTCCCTAACTCCTGCCTCTGTTCTGGCCTCCTACCTTCTCAGGAATTGTTCCTCAGCTCCTCAGGCTCCATCTCCAGGCCCTTCTCCTTTAGAAAGTCCAGCCTCAGCTTTCTAAAGCACAAAAGGGATCAGGTCTCCCCTGCCCTCCACCTTCAATCCAGCTCACGGCCAGTCCCTGGGTCCTCACCACCTACCCAAGAAAGGCCACATTCCCTGGGGAGAACCTCCTTGCCCTCTTGTTCCTTATGTCGCAGACACAGGGCGCTGCCAAGCTCTACCCCCCGATGGGGTCTTCAGGCTTTGTGCATACTGCATCCTCTGCCAGGGCTGCCCTTCCCTCATCCATCCACCCCTAGTCCTGATTCATCCTTCCACAGCCTCTAGCTTCACTGACTGCCCAGTCGGGCTGGCCCACCCTGGAGTCCACAGCCCCTCACACAGCCCTCTCTTTCCTGTCTGCTAACTTGGGTTGTCACTGTCTGTCTTCCTGCCTGCGTCTGCCAATAGACTGGGAGATCCCTGAGGGCCCATGCTGGATCCATCCATCATGCTTCTTGTACCTGCTTAAAGAGCCACAGGGACACCAAAGAAATAGAAATGTGATGCTTGCTTTCTGAGGATTGACTCTTAACCTACAGCCAGGATTAGCCATGTCAGGCCCCGGACTCAAAGTGCCCTGACCTCACTGAGCCTCAGTGTCCTGGCCTGTAAAATGGGAAGATAATGCTGGCACTTAGTAGGCACTTAATTGTTAAACATCAGTTGCCCTCCCCTTTGAAGCCAGGTTCTTCACCTGTGGGAACCCTGAACCTCAGCTCAGGCTCTGGCCCCTTTGGAGTGGCTCAACAGGACAGCTTTCTTGGCTGGCCTGGACCCTGCGTGTCAGTTGTCTACACATCTGGCCACAGCTGGACACGTCATTGAGCCCCTAACAGAGCCTCTTCTGATGCTCCAGACCCTTGGCTGGGCTACTTCCTCTGATGCACGGTACCAATCCTATGCCAGAGCTCTTCTCCAGAGCCCCTGAGAGACACATGACCCCTTTTCTCCTTGACGCCTCTCTGGACCCCACATCCATCTGGTCCAGAAGGAAATACTTCCTTTCATTCCATAAATAGGTGTTGAATATCGAGCACCATGTACTAGGCAGTTTTTCCCCATCTCTGGAGATTCAGCCCAGAAGGATTTTTCTTATCGGGTCCCTCCTATGTGATCACTGGTGTGTCCTCACTGGGGCAACATAGGGCCCCAGACTTTCAGGGCAGGGGACACCCTGCCCACCACTACATTGTTGTGAAGACCGCTTTGGTTGTAAGTGACTGAAACCCAATTCAAAATGCCTTTAAGCGAAAGAAGAATTTTTTGCCTATGTAACTAAAAACGTCCAGGGGGTAGTTCTGTTTCAAGTAAGACTGGATCTAGGTGCCAAATGATGTCATCAGGATTCAGTCTTCAGATCAAATAGAAGGAACAGGACTCCAGTTTGGAAAGAAGGAGGTTGGAGGTGGGAGATGGGGAGAGATGATCAAATTCTACTAAATCACCAAGGTTCTGGGATGGCCTATTCACTTACTCTCTAAATATTGATGATCTGCCTTGCCTGAACCAATTGAGTCAGCATTTGGGGGGTGAGGCCCGAGCACATGTGTTTTTTAAATCTTTGTGAGCCATGAGCCCGCATAGAGACAGTCAGGAGCAGAGGCAAGGGTCAAGCCCCAGGGGCAGCCTACCATTAACTTCTTATCCACTGGGTCTGAGTTCATGGTGGGGAACTTGTAACCACCTTAGGCACCATGGCTTCTCTCCTGACCTCTGGGGTGTTGGAAACTTCAGGCCAAAGCCCAGCCCCTCAACCCAGACATATACGAGCTCGTGTGCCAGGCACTATGCTGGTCCTTGAACCTCCAAGTCCTTGCTTCATGCTGACGGTGGCTCTGTGGGCCTGGGGGAGGTGAGGGGTGTCGGTGGGCAGCACCCACTCTCCCACACCCTTTCTCCTCTTGGGCCTGCCTGCAACGAGACAGCAGAGGAGTGAGCTGCAGGGGCAAATGCAGGTTCAGATCCTGGCTCTCCCACTTAACAAGTCCATGACCTTGGGCAAGCCATTTCTGCCTCTTTGAGCTGCTTTCTTCTACCAGCTTGAGTCTAGATCAGCAATTTAAGAGGATTAAATGAAATAACGGATGTGAAAGTGTCTGGCCTGTAGTTGGCAATCAGTAAATTCTGAATGAATGAGTGAACAGATGAGTAAGGAGACCAAGACAGACAGGCAGAGAGCTGCATCCCTCTGCTCACTCTGTCCCCTTCTCAGCACACCCCCCAGGTGGGGCCCCTCACAGCTCACGGCTGTCTCTGGGGCATTAGTAAGGGCTCCAGGAGGTGAAGTCTGTTTTCTTTCGGAGGCAAATTCATTCATATGTCACGCCCACCATGTCTATCCCAGCTGAACCCTCATCCATACAACAACAGGTGCTGTGGGCATCCTTGTCTTGGGCTAAGACCTGGGCTGAGCCATGAGAGCAACTGAGAGGCAGCCCCGACCTCATGAATCTCTTGGACTGATGAGGCAGGCAGGCAGATACAGAATACTCTGTGGGGGGTGGGAGGAGGCATGGGTGTTGAGGGTGTTCAGAAGATGGAGCTATGTGAATCCAATAAAATCTGATGCCTGAATGGAGTCTTAAAAGAAGAGAAGGAAGTACACAGGAAGCTAGATGGCAGTCAGGGAAGGCTTCCCAGAGGAGGTGGTTAGTGAACTGAGCTTGAAGGTTGAAAGCAGTTTTCCAAGCAGACATTCTAGGGTGGGGAACCAGCCATGGTGTAGCCTTTTTTCAGTTTGGTCTGACTGTTCCACTGAGATCAGCCAAGGGACCTGGACTCAGGTTGGATAGGCAGCTTCCAGAATTATCCATGGGGGGCCCAGTGCCCAGAGACCACTCCTTTCTGTCCCCCTTGCACATATGCCCTGGCTTCCCTCACTGTAGTTCCTCACTGCTCACCCAGCCCATAATGTCGTCTGGGTCCTGGTGTGTCTTCCAGGCCCCCTGCCCACTCTGCAGCCTCCTCGAAAGATCTCTCGTCCAGGCAATGTTTTCTTACCCTGCCTGTCCCTTTCTGCAAAGTTCAGCACTTTGTCTGCAGGGCTCAAGCTTGCCCTCCGCTCAAAGGTGAACGTTCCTGGAAGCTCCAGCCCGTTTTCCACTTCAAACAAAAGGCTGGAACTCGCACCTCAGTCTCCACGCACAGCCAGACCGCTGGGCTTCCAACTTGGCTGGGCATCCGTCCGTAACGAGGAGTGGGCCCGGCCTAAATCTGGAGATGTTAGTTGGAAACTCGAGTGCTGCTAATTCAGGCCTTCCAACTTTGTATGTTTCCCACTCTTCCACATCGAGCAATCCGGCTTTCTCAAGGAGGAGATTCAAAGCCTGCTTCCCACCACCTTTTGTCTAGATCAGATCCAGGGAGGGAGGCCAGACCATCCGAACCACCTGCTCTTCAGAAATAATTTAGCAAGTTCCTACTGTGTGCCAGGCTTATTTAAAAGCGTCATTCCTCATAACATCTCTCTGACGCAGGAGTTGTTGCCACTGCTTGGTCCAGGAGAGGAATCAGAGGTTTAGAGGGTGGAATTAACTAGCCTGAGGTCACATAAGGAAGTGTTAGAGCTGATTCACTTCTGACTCTGAATCTAGTGCTCCTTGCCCGGCATTGTCTCCCAGGGAATTCACCTCAGACCCTGAAATTTCAGAACCATGGGTACAGGCTTTGGAGTTAGGCCACGCTAAAACTCTTATTTTTAGAGGCTTCCGTTCCTCTTTGCATCAAACATTAAAATGTACCACATCCCACATTAAATGTAGTTTATGTTTAACTACATAACAGTGGAGTTGAGTGGCAGCTGAGTAGTTGACTTCATGTCAGGTTTAGTGCACATAAGTTGGGACTCCTTTCTGTTAAAAGTGACAGAACACAGTCTAAACTGTCTTAAAGGAAATGAGGTATTATTGGCCCATGTAACAATGAGGTAACTTGAGCTTCAGGTGCGGCTTGGTCCAGAAGCTAAAAGAAGTGATGAGGACTTGGTTTCTCTCATTCTCTTCCTCTTGGCTTTGCTTCCTCCATGTTGGCTTTGCTGTCAGACAGAATTTCCCCTCCTGGTGGTACAATGGCTGCCTTCGCTTCAGCCTTACATGTTCCCCAAGTTTAAATCGGCCTATGTGTTTGGGCATTACTTATGCAAGGGTCTCGAGGAACACTGATTGGATGGCTCAGGCCACCCGTCATGGGAAATAGTGTTCTGATTGGTCAGGTCTAGGTCTGTTGTTCTAGTAGAGCTGAGGTAGAAGGGTGGAGAGTGGAGAAGAGATGGATCCCTGAATGGTAATAGGAGTCTGCTAGCTAACTGGTGAGTAGGGAAGGATGCAGGGGCCAATACCGCAGGTGCCCTCCACAGATCTAGGGAGTGAAATTACTGAGGCCAAAGCTTGGGTCAGGCCCTCTCTACTCTGCTACCCCAAGCCCTCGCCACCTGCTCATACCCTCTCTGTGTAGCTCTGTCCCCTTGCACCTGCCCTCTCCCTTCTCACCCTCCCCCCTTCTCTCTCTTCCCACAGCCTGATGGCACCAGCAAAGAGTGTGTGTTCATCGAGAAGGTCCTGGAGAATAACTACACAGCCCTGATGTCGGCCAAGTACTCTGGCTGGTATGTGGGCTTCACCAAAAAGGGGCGGCCGCGGAAGGGCCCCAAGACCCGGGAGAACCAGCAAGATGTGCACTTCATGAAGCGCTACCCCAAGGGGCAGGCAGAGCTGCAGAAGCCCTTCAAGTACACCACGGTGACCAAGCGGTCCCGGCGGATCCGCCCCACGCACCCCGGCTAGGCTGGCCCCGCCGTGGCCCCACCGGGCTGTCCCAGCCCACACTCACACTCACAGAGAACTGCAATCAGAGGAATATTTTTACATGAAAAATAAGGAAGAATTTCTATTTTTGTACATTGTGTTTAAAAGAAGACAAAAACTGAACCAAAATTCCTGGGGGAGGGGGAGCGATAAGGATTTTACTGTCGACTTGAAACCCCCTACGACAAAAGACTCACACAAGGGACCGTTGTCAACGCACAGGTGCTTGTGTCTCTCTAGGAACAGACAACTCTAAACTCGTCCCCAGAGGAGGACTTGAATGAGGAAAACGACACTCTGAGAAACCAAAGTCCTTTTTCCCAAAGGTTCTGAAAGCTAAAAAAAAAAAGAGAGAGAGAAACAAAGAGAAAATAGTGTCCCTTCTCCCCCAGCAAACTCCCCCTCTTCCCCAGTCCCCTGCCCCTGCCCCAAACTCCAACAAAAATCGCTCTCTGGTTTGCAGTCATTTATTTATTGTCCGCTGCAAGCTGCCCCGAGACACCGCGCAGGGAAGGTGTGCCCCCCGGAATTCTCGGCGCCTCGACCCCCGACGACAGACGGCCTCGTCCAATCATGGTGACCCTGCATTGCTCACAGTTCTGGAGGATGCTGCTATCAACCTTCCGTGACTCACGTGACCTAGTACACCAATGAATAAGGGAATATTTTAAAACCAGCTATATTATATATATTATATATATATAAGCTATTTATTTCACCTCTCTGTATATTGCAGTTTCATGAACCAAGTATTACTGCCTCAACAATTAAAAACAATCGACAAATTATTTAAAAAACCATGAGGCGCGTGGTGGCCGGGGGCAGGGCTCAGACGCCCTTTGTGTTTCATTCTTCTTGGTCTGAGGTCCTCACACTGAGAGCTGGGGGGGGCCTTGCTCATTCATTCATTCCTCATTCATTCATTCATTCATTCCTTCGACACCGGCTATGCACCAGGCACTGCTCTAGGCACTGAGAATGCAGCCTTAAACAAAGCAGGTGGAAACCCTTACCTCCAGAAAGATTAAATTCTAATGAGTCATTGATTCGATGGTTGACTCAGTCCTCCGTTCACGTGTGCTGTCACACCCGTTTACTTGGCACCTCCTCTGTGCCAAGGCTCTATTCGAGGCACTGGGGATTTATCAAACAAAGGGAAAACCAATCCCAGCCCGCAGGGAACTTCACTTAGAGCAGTTCTCTTGATGGCAATGATTCATTGCTTCATTCATTGATGTATTAATGGAATCACTTATTCAACATATATTTATCAAGCACTTGCTAAGTGCCGGGCACTCTTTTAGGTACTGAGACTTTATCAAAGAACAAAATAGACCAAAAAAAAAAAAAAAAAAAAAAAAAAGGTCATGCCTTGTGGAGTTTGCAGTTTAGGGACTGCTGATTGAGTCATTTGTGGAGTCCACACCTAGGTTTTGCCGGACAGAGGCTGAACAAGGCAGTGGTGGTCCCCACCCTCCTTCTTCGGAATTCTCGGCGGAGGGGTCAGAGGGCCCAGGTCAGAAAGGGGCCTGATGTTTCTCTCCTCAGACTTTCATGGGCTGGAGCACTAAGAGAGTGTCTGGCTCGTGAACTTCCAGGCCTTCTCTTCTAGGGCTTTTTTTCCCTTTTTCCCAGGAGGTGGGGAGAGGCTAGGTTAGTCTTGAGGTGGAAAGTAGATTGGACAGGAGGTTGACTGAGGCAGGAGGCTGACTGAAGTTGCCTCTTCTAGGGTCCTCCTGCCATCACCTGCCTCCCTTGAAAAGGGCACCTGCCTCCCTTGAAAAGGGCCCCTGCCGAGAATGGCCTTTCTTGAGGTTCCCCAATGAGGCGCTAAGGAGGAGAGAGGGCAGGGGCAGGGCCTCCTTCTCTGCAGAGGGCTCCTGGGCAGGGAGGGGGCTTGGCTTCTTCCGAGGTGTGTTCTCCGTCTGAGACCTGCCTCGGGGCTCAGGCCAAGCACAGCTCTGGGTTCTGTCCTTCATCCCTGGGCCCTGTCCTGCCCGTCTGTGGTCTGCCCTTCTGCCTGTCGCAGCACATATCCTTAGGGCTCTGTGAAGCCCCTTCAGGGGCACAGTCTCACTGTGACCTCTGGGTAACTTCGGAGGAAGGTATTACCATTATCCTCATTTTATGGACGAGGAGACTCAGAAAAGTTTAGCTGCCTCCCCACGGTCACAGGATAAGTGGTGGGGCTGGTATCCAAATCCTAGACTCGCCAGGACTACAGTGGCTACCGCTTGGTGAGTGCCTACAGGGTGTCAGACCCCCTGCTAGGTGCTCATGTCCACCACCCAGGCATCCAGCAGACGTCCTGTGTGTGGGGCAGAGATGCTCCTAACTTCCACGTGCAGCAGATGAACAGACCGAGGCTCAGAGAGCTCACCGACGGGCCCAAGGCCTCAGTGAGCAGGTGACAGAGTCCGAGACCCTTGGTGATAATAATCATGAGAGTGGCTGTCATTTATTGAGCACCTATTATGTGTCAGTTCTCTTCACCCTCTATTATTTAATTTAAACAATAACCTTATGAGAAGAACATGTATTACGGTTTGCATTGGAAGTTTCAGAGAAGTGAAATGACCTGCCCAAAGCCATCCAAGCTAGAAAATCATGGCACCAGAATTCAATTATTCATTCATTCAAGCAATAAAGGTGTATTGTTTACTTTGTGCCAGATGCTGTTCCAGGGCCTGGAGATACCCCAGTGAACTCAGCAGAGCCCCTGCCCTCATGGAGCTCACATTTCATTGGAGAAGATACATTATAAAATACAATGTCAGATAGTGGTAAATCATGAGGAAAAATCACAAAGAGTGAGGGGATAGAGGTGATGGGGCTGCTGTTTTAGGTAGAGTGGTCAGGGAGGGCCTCTGGAGGAGGATTCAGGGAAACACTGAAGGGAAGAGCATTCCAGGCAGAGGGAATAGAGAGTGCTAAGGCCTGGAGGTCTGTCACAGAACAAGGAGGGACCAGTGGGGCTGTTACATAATGAATGGGGCAGCGAGGCAGAGTTTTGGAGGGGGCCACACCACAACTTGAACTTTTATTTGGAGTGAGATGGGGAGCCACATGTGATGCGCCTTATACTTTAAAGGGACTGCTCTGGCTACTGTGTGGAGAAGGATGAGCGGACTCCAGCCTGGGGCTGAGGCCACAATGACCCTGCACTGCCTCCTGCTGCTGGCTTTGCCAGCATCCTGCCCTAGCACATTCTTGGGCCTCCCTTCTCATCCCGCAGGCTGCCAGCACCTCCAGCACCCAACACCTTGCCTTTGCTCCATCCCAGGGGCCACAGCGCCAGTGGTGATTTCCTTTTCTTGGCCCTCTAGAGACTTGCTAGGTGCCCTGGAGCAAGTCACTAACCCTGTCTGGGTCTGACTTTGGAAGATGTGGACAGAGCTTTCTGGACATTTCCCGAGCTATGAGAAATATGTTCATGATAAGCACAGTGGACCGGCGGGAAGATTTCCCAGCCAAGGATGATGTCTTAGGATGCTCGCCTGAGGGAGGACCAGAGTGAGTGTTTCCACAGTCCAGCCGAGTGGAACCCCAGTAATAACAGCCACCACTTTTGAAGCACCTACTGAGTACCATGCACGATCTTACTGAATCCACCCAACCAGCCTTTGGGGTGGGCATTTTTAGCCTCACTTCATAGAGCGGGCTCTGAGAGGTGGAGTCACTTCTCTGAGGTTACATAAGAGCTGGGATGTGAACCCACATCCGTCCGACCCTAGACCTGTGGCTCGATGCCAGCCTGGATGCTTGGAGCCCTCAGTACCTGTGCAGAGTTTCAGTCTTTCCCTGCAGCCCTCTGATGCTGCCCCAGTACCCATCATCTCCTAGCCTTCCAGAGGGAGGAGGTAGAAATAAACCACATTTCCAGGTGCCTAATGATAGCCCGTCCCCGACCCTCTGGATCCAGGGTCCCCGAGGTCACTGGGATCTGGGACCTAAAGCACATGAGTTTGTTGTCCACTTGGCCATTTTGCCAGCTGTGTGACCTCGGGCACGTCGTGTCTTTTCTGTGAGCGGCATCCCTCGTCAACCCAATTGTTTTTACCTTGCAAGGCCCATGTAATGTTCAAAAGAGGTAGCAGAGCAGATAACTGGGGGCTATTCCTGCCCAGTAAGAGCCGGAAGTCAGGTGTTCTGTCTTCAGTTTTTTCTCTCCATCTCCTTTCAACCTCATTACTTTAGAGAGGAAGGAACCACAACCCAGACGGTGGAAGTGACTCTCACGAGGGTACCAGGCGAGTTAATAACAAAGCCCATTTAGATGATAATAAACACAGTGGGGTACAGCAAAGAGGGGAGTCAGGGCTCTTCCAGGGAGGTCAAAACGTCCCATCCAGCAGCCAGCCAGGTCACTCTTAGCATCCTTCCCATGTTCACTTCTCTGACCCAGAAAAGTAGAGGTCTCTTGATCCTGGACCCTCACCTTCTGCCCCCCGACCCCCACAGGGGGGCCATGTGCCTGAGTGCACGAAGTGAATAAAGACGGACCCTTGCCTAGCATTTCAAGGAGCCAGCAGGCAAGAACGGTAGGATCAGTACCCCCATCAGGGAGAGAAGTGGGTTTGGGGACGGGTGTGCTCTCTACCCACCTGCCCCATCCTTGGGCATTGTTTGGATTCAATCTCCTTCCTCTACAGCCACCCATTCCCCCAAGAACTAGGGTAGAAGAGGAAAGTGAAATCTATCAAGCACCTACGGACCCTTGTGATCACAGTGACGTGCACAGGTCTTGTGCAGGATGGTTCCTGGTGCAGAGTAAGCTCCTGGTACCTTGGCTATTGCTGTGATCATATTACTACGGTCTCACAAGAACCTTGCAAGATAGTTGTCAGGAGGCCCATTTTGTAGATGGGGAAACTGGGCCCACAGAAGAGCGCAGTTGGCCCTGGGTCTCATGGTCGAAGGTGGCGGAGCCAGCTTTGAATCCAGGATGGCATCCCACGTTCCACTTCCCCACCATTCCTCTTCATCTCTGCTTTTGCTGGGGTGGAGAGGGGACTAAAGCACTAAAACTTGGGGTGAGAGAAGTAAAGTGTCTTTACCAGGTGGGTGGGTAGGGAGGACCTGACAACCAGGAGAGGCTGGGTCTAGAGGTGTTCCTGCCAACCAGGTGAGCTGAGGGGCTGGGCGGGGCTTGAGGGGGCAGCGTGTAAAGTCCCAGGCTGAGTGCATGAATGAGATGCTCTCCTGGCTGCCTCCCCTGCTGGAGCCTAACAAGGCTGGGCTGGGATGCCCAGGGCTTGAAAGCCCCATAAACGGGCAGAGCCCTCCCTCTGCAGCCACAGGATGGGGGCTTCCAAAGAAACAGTAGTGAATTAAGTGCTAAAGATGTGAAGGCTGCCCCCCAACCATGCAATTAGGTAGTGGGTCTGTTACAAACATTAGGCGGGGAGTCGGGGACCAGATGGCCGTGAGGCTCACCCTTGCCGTCCTGTCCCGGAACCGCCAGGCCCCTGGCTGAGGTTTTCAGCTCTGGCAAGGAGAGCAGGCGGCAGGTAGCCCCGGTGTGTGGCCCCCCTGCAGAGCAGGCCAGTAATTAGCCAGGCATTCCTCCCCTCCCTCGGGCAGCTTCACGGACCTAATTAGCACTTGCTAGAATTTCTACCCAGCTCCTCAGCTTGCTTGCGGAAGGAGCAACTCTTTGAATGTTACAGACTGCTAGGCTGACCACTGCAGCTGCAGGCCTCCTTGTGGCCTCTGGGGCGAGTCAGAGGTGCTGGCTGATTTTAAAAGATTGTCACAGACTGAAGTTTCATTCGCCCAAGCCGCACAGGGCGAATTGTCTCCTATTGAGTACCAGCTTTGTGTGGGCACTTTACCCAATTCTCTTATTTAACTCTCACCACAATCCTCTAAGATAGTTATTTTTGTCTGCCTCTTACCAATGAGGAAAACGAGGCTCCAAGAAGGTCAAGGCTTGGTCAAGGTCACCTGTCAGACTCCCTGAATCCTGCACATTACTCTCATGACTACAAAGCAGCCCTCCAGGGAGCTAGTATTACACTGTTCTATCCAAGGACAGAGAATCAGAGAGGCAAAGTGACATGTTCAAAGTCACTCAGTAAGTAGGGAAGTCAGGATTTGAAACTAGATCCACTGGGTTCTAGAATTTTACCTCTCCACTCCTCCTGACCCTCCACTTCTGTCTCTGTGTCATTCCAGGTTCTTTGGCTACCACTGACAAACACATGAAAACGGGCTTAAGCTAATAAGGAAATGTATTGACTTGTGTAACAGAAAAGTGCACAGGCCTCTGACTTCAGGCAAAGCTGGATCCAGGTGCTCAGTCTCTTCTCCCAGCTTTCTGCTTTGTTGGCTTCCTTCTCAGGAAGATTTTCCCGGTAGCTCTTACATCCTACTGGCTTCACAACTTCAGAGAAAAAGGAACATACATTTTTCACAGGCTTTAGTAAAATTCCCAAGGCTGATTCTGATTGGATCAATTCTCTCTCCTGCATATCTTTAAACCGATCACTGTGCTCAGGAAGATAGAATATTTCAGTGACAAGGCCTAGGTCATGGGCAAGTCCTTGCAGCTGGGGTGGGGAGCTACAGGCCGGTTCCACCCACTATAAGGTTTGAAAGGGGCGGAGGGTTGGTTTTTCCAAAGGAATATGGAAGTGTTATTCCCAGAAGAAAGGGGTAAAAGCAAAAAAATCTGCACCAGTGTTGTCCACTTGGGTATGCATCAAAGTCGCCGGAAGGGCTTGTTAATGTGCAGACTGCCAGGCCTCACCCCTACAGGTTCTGCTCCGATAGGTCTTGGGTGAGCCCAAGAATGTGCAAGATCCCAGTGGATATACCGATGCTGCTGGCCTGGGGACTGCCCTGAGAGAACCACTGGTCTGCACCGTTCTTCTCCTCTCATTCTCCTCCCTACCCATCTTATCCTACTGTGTGAGGGCATGTGTTCCCACCGAGGGCCTTCAGACTGGGGATGCACACACTGCGGGCTACACGAGAGCTTTCCGAGAGGCCCATGGGTACAATAATGTCACAGGAATTGATTTGCAGGTCCTCAGCTTTCCAGTGCTCTTCCCTAAACTGATCTGCTGGAGCATCTCCTTGTGGTTTCCTTGATCCCTTTCCTGCTGCCCTTCCCACAAAGTTCCTCCTCCTCTTTACAGTAAAAAGGCACACCTCTCACCCTCCCTGTGTCTCACTGCAGCCGTTTCCTGGGTTCAGAAAACTCCAGAGGGTGGAATGAAGGGACGGCATCCGTGTGAGGAGCCCCCTTGAATCCTGGTGCCTTGAGTGTGTGGTTGGGTCAACCTTGACATTGATGCAGTTTGTAACGGCAAAGTGGGGATCCTGTTTTAGTGCAGGTGGGGTTGTCCTAAACTCAGGCATATCGCGCTGTGGGGTGGAGTGAGAGCACTGACAATTTTTCTTTAATTCCCTTGCCTCTTTTATTCCCCCGATATTGTCTGGAATGTGTTCACTACTGAGGGATGGTCTTGTGAAAACAAAAGAAATATTAATGTGGCAGAAACTTATTTTATTTAGGGGACACACACTCATGGCTAAATCCCATGATTGACCTCTCCATCCATCCATCTATTTACCCACCAAACCATCTTGGAGTGACAACATTCAAGATTTGGAAAAGGCATTCTTTGAATTGCCAGGCTGGGTGGACTGGGTCCGGCTGTGTCACCATTCTCAGTGATAAGAAAGAGCCTCCTGTGTTTCTCTTCATCCCTTCCTTGGTCCTTTGTCTTTGGGGGGAATATTTTGCCCGATTCCAAAAGGGAAATGTTCCAAAATGATTTCCTATAGGTCGTCTTTGAGTAAAACATCTCGTATCAGAGGAAAATTCGTGTTTTGGCTTTTCTTGAACTTGTATTAAGGCTTGTAGGGGAAATGTTTTAAATATTTTCATTTAACTTCTGCAAAAAGATTACTGGTTACCATAAATCCACGTTCCTTTTCCACCTGGGTGTCAAATCTCTTATTTGCTGTCACTTGTTGCTGTTCATTTATTCATTCTTAGCATGTATTTATTAGATTTAGAAAAAATTAATTGCATATGACATGGTTTCTACTGAAAAGATAGACTTTATTTAAGGGGATTCATGAGAAAACAGTGTGAAGACTCCAATCTAGTCCAACCCACGCACCTCTAAGCGCTACACTCATGCACAAATACATAGTCTCAATCCAAAAACATTCCCGGAACGCTGGCCGCAAGCCTGCCTTCCACAGCGGGCAGCACAGAGGTGCCCCAACATGGTCCCATGGGGGCACCGCAAGAGGTTGAATGCTGTGAGCAGGGGGACTATAAAACAGTAAGAGAAGAGCGTGCAGTAGCCCCCAGAAGCCCTGAGTGCACAGGGGACTGGGCGACTAACTGGGAAAGAAGTGAGGGGTCAGGCAACTCTGGAAGGCTGAATGGAGACTTAACTGCAAGGAGAAAGCGGAAAAGGGCAATCCAGGTAGAAGGAACAGCAGGTGCAAAGGCGGAGGGAAGCAAAAAGGTATGGAGGCTTACGGAATATGGCATGGCAGGAGCCAGGAGGGGCAAGGTGGAGTGATGGGAGGTACAGCTGGGAGGGGAGACAGGCGGGACAATCAAAGCTGGGGCTTTCATAGCCCCCATTTTTGCACGGCACTCCTACACTGTGCACTTGGGTCCCTGTGGACACGCACCCCACTCTGTACACACAGGAACAGTCAGTCACACACAATCCGATGCTCAGCCAAGTGCATACACCAGTGCTAAGAAAGCACAAGGTCATGCCTCCTTTCTGCCCTCCTTCCTCCTCCCTTCCTGCTTGCAACATTTTGAGTGCCTGCTCTATACTGGACTCCTTGGAGATAAAGCAGTAAATCTGCAGTCTCTGCCCCCAAGAGTCTTATTGAGAAGAACGACTGTTAACAATGACCACACACTGTGATGAGTGACACAACGGGCAAAGATGGTACAAAGCGGGAGTCAGTGAGGACTTCCTGGAGGAAGAGTCCTGGAAGCTGAGACCCAAAAGAATGAGGAAGTATTGGCAGGAATAGAAGGGGGTGGAAGAGGTGAAATCTTCTGGGTAGAAGAAGCAGCACGTGGAAAGGCCTAGCTAAGAGTGCACAACCTCTGGGAAAACAGAAAAGAGCCAGGAGGGATTTATGACTTCAGCACAGAAATGGCAACTTGGTTGGCCAAAGTCGGGGGCCCAGGCTGAGGGACATGGATGATGGCGCTGGGTACCACACCTTCCACAAGCACCTCTGGTTTTCACCTCATGGTTTTAGCAGCCGCTGAGGACCATGACCGGCATCAGTGCTTCCCAACCAGCATGATTTCATCTCCCAGGTTCACTTGGCTGTGTGTCTTAAGTGGAATGAAAGTTCAGCTTAGCCAGAGACGGCTGCAAACAGTGGCTTTGTTGGGCAGAGGGACCTGCCAACCAAGAGAGCACATCCATTAGAAGCCAGGGTAAGCCGGCAGAAGAGAGGGGGCAAATTAGCTAATTCAAGAGTCAAGGCCTTGCTTCTGTTTCCTCTGTCAATTTTAATCCCTCAGTAACCTTTGACCTAAGCCTTGGGGGTAATTAGTTCCTGCAATTTCGAGTGGTGGTGGGTTTGAACTTCTGCCTTCCTCCCCAGGCTGAGTCAATAACTTTGTGTTCTATTACATGTAATTGAGGCAAAAGGGTTTATTTAAGCTAACAAATGATTATTTCCCACAATAGAACCTCCATCCCAGTTAGTGAATTGGCTCTTCAGGCATCCTATGTTTTGTCTGCAACCAAAGCCTGTACTTCACCGACTGCTTTGTCCCCTTCCCTCCTTCCTCCTTGCTCCTCTCTCCATCCTTCTGCCCCTTCATCAGCTGATCAATACATAACCTTGTTTTGCCCGTGTTTCTGTTTAAAGACACCTTATTTAAAATACATTGTTGATTCATTAACATTAAACTCGCAGCCAGCAGCGCTATAACTCACACCCGAACGAAACTTATCTAACACACGTCTTCTCCATCAGGCACATCACGGCCTTCTCGCACTTAGGATCACTAGACAGCCCTTCAGCACTCTGCTTGGGGACCATTTTCAACAGTAAAGTCACCAACAAAATGAGAAAAAATGCGGAATTAAATAGATGTACAAAAAGGACACTTTTTTTTTTCACAATGCAGAAGCTGAGACCAGGAAGCAGAGTGTCATCAAGTTGTTTTTTTTTAAACACTTTTTATTGAGTTATAGTCATTTTACAATGTTGTATCAAATTCCTGTGTAGAGCACAATTTTTCAGTTATACATGAACATACATATATTCATTGTCACATTTTTTTTTCGCTGTGAGCTACCGCAAGATCTTGTATATATTTCCCTGTGCTACACAGTATAATCTTGTTCATCTATTCTGCATATAGAGTGTCACCAAGTTTGACCTTAGCTGGTAATGTGTGCATCAGAAAACCCCAAATTTTCACCACTCTATGCATGTCCACAAATGACTGTGAAATGCCACAAATATTGATTTGGGGATTGCAAATGAATTTCCCTAAGTAGTCAAATTCACAAAAACAGAATCTGTGAAAAATGAGAGTTGATTGTAAGATAGAGAGAGATGAGAGAGAGAGGGAGGGAGTGCTTTCTCAGCTCTGCTGGGATTTGAGTTAGTGGCTCTAGCTTCTTCTCTGTACTTCTTATGGTTTAAATATTTGATTTTTGTTTGATCATAAAATTATGAGATATTTCAAGGTCCTTTCTACATCCCACCCCCTTTTGTTTTACCCTAAGCTGATTCAACTGGAGTTCTGTTGCTTGCAACCAAGAGTTCAGACTTAGTGTATAAAGCCCTTGGCACATAGTAGGTCCTCAGTGAATGTAGGTCCCTTCCTTCATGGAATGCAGGGTTGGATAAAGGTAACCAATGAATGTATGTCCTAGGGAGAGACAGCGGTGATGAAAAGAGGGCTTTATAATGATAAAAATAGGGAGCAACATATTTCTAACTCTTCCGTTTATGCTTAGAAGCAGCAATCACTTCTTGCCATGTTCCAGTACAGATGGAAAAGTCACTGAATTACAAACCCAGTTGCAAGCTATTTTTGGTGGAGTTGTGGTGTGTGTGTGTATGTGTGTGTGTGGTGTGTGTGTAATGTACGCATTGGGATTCTTGGCCACCGCCTCTGTTTGTATCAGCTGTCAGCAAATCAGAGGCGCCATACACGTTTGTCATAATTCATTACATTAATTAACCACGTTTGAGGACTGGGCACAGGCCAGCGGGAATGCGGGGGAGGGAAGCCTCCACATTGTTGTGTCTGAACCTCTCGGGTCAGAATTTCCACGGTTTGATGGGCTGCCATCGCCTACACATGTGTCCCCTGACACGCGGACCTTGATGAAATCATTATGTTTACATCTTTGAATATTCTCTGCAGATGATGCCCATGGCGGGAAGCCAGAGGCAGAGAGCATCCCAGAACTTGGCTCTGGAGGCCCATCTCTGTACCCAAAAAGAGTTTGGAATTACCCTGACGTCCGATACAAAACTGGGCACCCTCTGCTAGTCCATCCCTCTCTGGCCAGTTCCCTGGGCAGGCTGCCTGGGCTGAGCCTTCTGCAGGACAAATGGCGCCGGTCATACCACCCCTACTCAAGGCAGTGGGGTGAAGCTGTCCTCTCTCCACTTCAGTGAATGCCAGCTGCCAGGCTCAGACCTGGCAGATAATTCTTGACTCTTTTGCCATACGCTAGCTCCCTCCACATCTTATCGATTCCCCTTTATTACTGTTTCTCAGATCTTTGGACTTCAGGAAATCAGTCTTCTGTGCCAATTCCTCCATGCTTCCCATTGACCTTGGGATTCTTTACATTGGCTGACATGACACTTCCTGACCTGACCGTGCCGATCATTGATTCCTGTCCACTTTCAAGCCTTATTCTCCAGCCTGCTTAAAGTTCTTCCCATAAGTTTCTTTTGCCTAAGTTAGTTTCTGTTGTATGCAACCACACATCTTGACTTCTGAATCATCAAAGTTTATACTTGTTCTGTATGTCAGATTAAGGGCAATTTTTTTTCCAATAAAAATGTCTTATGTTCTTACCATGTGCTCAGTAACTGGACTACTCACTGGTGTTTAGCCACTGAGTCTTTGGTTCTTAGAAACTAAATCCTTAATGACACATTTAAACTACTGGATCGAACCTTACCTGAAGTCAGTATCAAACATTTCCCAGTTTTGTTTTTTTTTTTTCAGTCAATAGGTTCCCCTTATGTTTGAATTAAATTTTCTGTGACTTTCAACTTGTAACAGACATTGAATTACAAATTTTTTTTGGACAAGAACAATGCCTGCTTCATCCTGATCTTAGTTATCTGCTAGGGTGAACTTTTTATTTGTATTATCCAGGCGTGCTACCAGCCTCCTCCTTTCCTTGGTGTAATTGCCCTCTGCACATCACTTATAGTTTATAAAACACTTTCACGTCCATTATATCATTTAAACCTGCCAACAATCCTGAGAGGTATGTATAACTGTATCCATTTAATAGATGAGAGAACTGAGGTTCAGAGAAGTAACAGGTTTGTCTGCTCAAGCTCACATGGCTAGTGAGAAGCAAGGATAGCTTTTAAATCCTGTCCTCTGATTCAGAACTTGTATGTTTTCTAACACTTGTGCATTCATTAATTCATTCAAGAACCTCAAAAAATGACTGAATGCTAACTATGTCAGAGATTTGCTAGGCTTTGGAAATAAACCAGTGAACAAGACAGAGTCCCTGTCCTTGAGGAAATTGCCAACTAGCAAGAGACACAGACCACAGCAGTGATCTGTGATGGGGGTGTCTCTTCATTCTGAGTCTGAATGGCCAACAAGGCACCACTGGAGGGGAAAAGTCCCCACCATTTCCAGTCTTTTTGTCTCCTTGTGTAAGATTCTAATTCTAGGCTTGGTGGGAGGCAGGTTAGAACAGATGGAATAGACCATGTGCGATGGGGAACAGGCAATTCCATGTGAGGAAATTGAGACACTATTAGGAAAGGAAATAGGAACAACAAATACTCACTATAATTTGGGACACTTGAGTCACTCACTGGATTCCAAGGTTATTGTGCCTGGGTGATGGTCAAGAGTTACAATTGCTACACCCTGGCTTTTACTAAGTGATTTCCCAATTTGGGATATTAGGTTTTTTCCCCCTAAAGTCCTTTAGATTTATTTTGGAACCATTGCCTACGAGAATAAAAATATTGCTAAACTTTTTAGGGAGAAGGTAGAAGTTGGTGAGCAGGGCCAAAGCATTTTTTCATCTTCTGCAGTAATGTAAGTACTTCGTCTGTACCCTTTCAACCCAAGGCAGACATGACTAATTGAGCCTGACATTCTTTTCCACTGAGCCCAAATAAAGCCCCAGAAATCTTGTTACAGCCACAACCAGTTGACCAGAGTTGGCACATGGGGTGACCCCTATTTGCCAGCCCTGTTTTGGGATTGTGGGACCTTGGGAAAATTCCTTTCTTTCTCTGGGCCTCCCCATCTGTTAAATAGTGGCCGAATGACCTGAAGGTGCCTCCCGGGGGTGCCTGCGTGACTACGTGGGAATGGAAGATCTTTAAGTTGGGAAGACACTTCACACAGTAGGCTTTTAGACTGTAGGTGGAGTTCACCCCCTCTCTTTCCCCATCCTCCTGGGAAGTGGGGTGGTAATCAGACCGTGTGCTGGGACACAGACTAAATATTTCCCTCACGGCTGGTGCAAATTGGCAAGGATGTCACCATTTATTGAGTGCCTACTGTGTATGCCTGGCCCCACCTCTAATCTTCAGCACTACCCTCCAAGTTAATATTCTCATTCTCTTTTTTTTTTTATTAAAGTATAGTTGATTTATAATACTGTATTAATTTCAGGTATACAGCAAAACAAAAAATCAGTGTTTTCAGATTATTTTACACTATAGGTTATTATAAGACATTGAATATTGTTCCCTGTGCTAGACAGTAAATCCTTGTTACTTGTCTATTTTATGTACAGTAGTTTGTGTCTGTTAATCCCATATTCCTAATTTATCCCCTCCTCACTCCCTTTCCTCTTTGGTAACCATAAGATTCTTTCCTATGTCTGTGAGTCTGTTTTATATGTAGATTCATTTGTATTGTTTTTCAGATTCCACATATAAGTGATATCATATAATATTTGTCTTTCTCTGACTTCACTAAATACAATATTCTCTAGGTCCACCCATTATGCTGCAAATGGCAATTTGCACCTTTTTTATGACTGAATAATATTTCATTGTATAGATATGTATATGTGTGTGTATACATATATATGTGTATATGTGTGTATGTGTGTGTGTACACACCTTATCTTCTTAAGCCAATCATCTGTTGATGGGCACTTGGGTTATTGCCATGTCTTGGCTATTATAAATAGTCCTGCTATGAACATTGGGGTGCATGTATCTTTCTAAATTAGAGTTTTCATCTTTTCCAGATATATACTCAGGAGTGAGATTGCTGGATCATACGGTAACTCTATTTTTGGCTTTTTAAGGAAACTCTATGCCATTTTCCATAGTGGCTGCACCAATTTACATTCCCACCAACAGTGTAGGAGGGTTCCCCTTTCTCCACACCCTCCCCAGCATTTGTTTGTAGACTTTTTGATGATGACCATTCTGACTGGTGTGAAGTGATACCTTACCGTGGTTTTGATCTGCATTTCCTTAATAATAAGCAATGCTGAGCATTTTTTCAGGTGCCTGTTGGCCATCTGTATGTCTTCTGTGGAGAAATGTCTGTTTAGGTCTTCTGCTCAGTTTTGATTGGGTTATTTGTTTTTTCAATATGCTCTCATTCTTATTTTACAGACGAGGGTGCTGCCCTCTGAGGGTTACCCACACACTCACCCAGTGGCAGAGTCAGGATCAGAGCTCAGGTTCTGTGTCCATAGCTCTTCCCCTAGTTCTGCCTGCTTCCAGCTAGAGAGGCCCTAAGGGTACAGTCTTCAGAACTTATAGGAATTTGCCAGGCCCAGTGTTACTGGTCCCCCTCCCCCTGGGGTGCTTCTCTGTCTCTGCACCCAACACTGTCACACTCTTGTTGCTCTCCCCGGCTCCCCCATCTTTCCTGGCATCTGTGTTCTCTGTGTCTATCAGCCTGTACCTGCACTGTATTTGCAAGGTTGCCCGGGACTGGAGATGCTTTACCCAGAGGCCAAGAGAGGGCCGTGCCTGAGAACTTGCATTCTCCTTCCACTCTGCACCTTGGCCAGTGACTGGCTGGTACTGCAGTCTGAAAGCCCAGAGCTGGTGTCCAGAATCAGCGCAAACTCTGAGGGTAACGTCCGCCCCAGTCTCCCTGCGGGATCAGGCCGAGGCTGGGCCTTTGCCCCAGTGTGCACCCTTACTTGGCTTCCTTCCCTTCTCTGTTGTCCTTCCCTCGCTCTCTTACTGAAAACAGCTCCTTAATAAATCACACGCCCGCAAATACTCAGCTCAGAGTCTGCTCTGGGCACCCTGACCTCAGATACCTTCCTTCCCTCTACTTCTCAGGAAATTACTCAATCATAATAACTGAGATTTGTAGAATTCATTGCAAAGCATTTTTGGATAAGTGATCTTACGTAGTTCTTTGCAGGGGCGGTTCTCTCTGCCTGGAATGCCCTCCCACTGCCCGCCTCACTGCTGGACCCAGTTCCGTCCTCACTTCCTCTGGGAAGCTTCTCTGCTCGGTCAGGTAGAGCGACATTCTCCTTTGTCTCCCCCACTGTGGCAGAGATGTGCAACATATACAGCAGTCCTGGCTCCTCAATTTCCAGCTCCCGCACAGTGGGGCAGTGTAACCAGTTCTAGCCAATGGAACATGGGCAAGTGAGGTACATGACTTGTGGGCCAGGCCGTAAAATGTTCCATGTAGTCCTCCATGACGCCTCACTCCTGCTTGCTGGCTGACATCCAGTAGAGGATTCCAGTCAGAGGACTCTGAGGAGGCCTGGCTCTCATAATGATTTCACTGAGCAGAAACCCCTGCCAATGAATTGGATCGTGGGATGTCTTTATAAGTCACTGAAATGCTGGGGTTATTTGTTAAGGCAGCTTGCACTGAATGCCCTGACTAATACACTCAACACCTTGTAATTTATCTGTTATAACAGCAATCACACTACATTATAATTGGTTACTTGTCTGCCTCACTCAGTATGCTGGAAGCTTCTTGAGAGCAGATGCAAGATTTACTTTCTCATCCCTAGTGCCTGGTACAGGAAGATGTTGCATATTTGTTTGCTCAACAAATGCATGAAAACATTGTGAGATGCAACGTAACAGTCTGGTGTGCAGAATCTAGAGTTGCAATGGCTAGGCTGCAATCCTTGTTCTCCCTTTTTTTGCTTGGATCACCTTGGGCAAGCTACTTACCCTCTCTGGGCTTAGTTTCCTAATTTAAAAAGTGGTGATAATAGAAGTACCTACTTCATAGAATTGTCGTTGAGGATTAAATGAGATCTGTGTTTAGCCAGAGTCGAGCAAGCAGTAAGCGCTCTGTAAATACAACTCATTATTATCTTAGCCATTATCATCCCCAGTGACACCGACAGTCTGAGAGGTGGCTTGACTGACCCAAGATCACTCCTGGGGTAAGGGGTGAAAATGGCCCTCGCATGCAGAATTTCCTCTTTCTGCTGGGCTTTGAGGAATAAGCAGAGCTTGTCTGTCATCTTAGGGCTTTCTCCTGGAGTTCTGGGTGACAGCCAGTGACCCCAGCAGGAGTGGTGACCTGGGAGTTTTTAACGCCTTCAGGCGCCGCGCTGAGGCAAAGGGCTTGAGTGACTTCCCTGGGGAGCATTATGCACTTGGTTGAAAGACCCCTCAGGGTGGAGATGAGGCCTGGAACCAGGGCCCCCACCCTGTAGGAGCCTGGCCGCACCCTGGGGTCTCCCCTGGACGACGCTCGTGGGAGATGGGCATTGGCTCCTGCAGGAGCCACCGGAACCTGCGGCCAGCTTCCTCCATTTTCCAGGCCTTCTTTCCTTCCCCTCTCAACTTCTATCTCTCCTCCTCCTCCTCCTTCAGAGAAACACTCAGCAGTTTTCGAGCTGCTTTGGCAGACCCATGGCCTCTGAGGACCGGGAGCCCAGAGGAAGGTTTTTAGCTCTGTGAGACCCAGACGGCAGGAAGCGCGGGGGTTTCCTGAGGGGGGTGCACAGGGTTTCCCCAGGCTGCATGGGAGGGGCCCCTGCTGCGGGCCAACTTCTGTCCCCAGCTGGGGAGACAAGGCCCACATGGAATGCTAAGGAATTCCAGGGGATCTTGGCCTTCTCGGTGGTGAGGGGCCCTAGCAGTCCTGGGGGACCCTGCAAAGTGCCCTGCTGGGGCCCCGGGATGGCCTGCTCGATGGGTGATGAGCTCGGCGCCTTTCCTGGTCTCCTCTCCCGTTTCTGAAACACCTCCTCTTGCCCACCTCTCTGCCGTCTTCCCTGGCTTGCCCTCTCCCCGCCTTCACCACCTGGCGCCCTCCACTCACCTTTCCAGATCCCTCCCGGGCTGTGAGCCCCTTGCAGTTAAACCACTGGCCTCCTGCAACCTCAGGTGACTGTCTCTCCCTCAGAGACTGTCTGTGGGGAGCATGCCTGTCCTAACCGAGACTGCCTTGAGGTCAGGATTCGTGACTGTTCACCTCAGAGCGAATACGTCAGTGAATGAATGAATGAACAAGCCAGTGAGAAGGAATGAATGAGTGAACGAATGAATGGAAAAGTGGCATCTGTGCAACCGAATAAAAGAGTCAATGAGAGCAGGAGGGGGTGAATGAACTTGCCCCTGGGGGAGGGAGTGGGGAGCTGGGGGATTCTGGGGTGACCCCTGGGGGAAGAGGCCGTAGAAGCAGGAAAGGAAGCCTTGAGGGCCTGGGTGCCGCTGCTCATTACCCAGGGGGCACCCAGCGGGCCGAGGGGTCCCTTCCGCAGGCACAGACCTCCGGTCTTCTCTCCAGGCTCCGGGCTCCCGTCCTGGGCCATGCTCAGAGGAGAACCCTCCTGGCCCCCGCCCTTGGGTTTTCTTGGCAGGATCTTCCTCGGAGGCTGTTTCTCTTGGATGAAGCCTCTCTCTGACCCCTCCTCCCCTCCCCAAGTCCCCATAAAATGTTCAAAGTATTTTCTTTTACTCAATAAAGCAAACAAAGGCGAGGGCAGCCTTGAGGGCTGAATCTGCAGCCCTTGGCTTCCCTGGGCGGGTGCTCGTAAACCACCTCCCGGCTGGAGCCTCTGGGGACCCTCCCGTGGGCTCCACTTCCCAGATGTCAAAGCCAAGCTTGGAAGGGTGAAGGTTATTCTGCTAAAAATGGCAGGTGGAGACTTGACCTGGGACCTTCTGACTCAGCTCTGGGGAGAGCCATCCTCCCTCTCGGTGGCCCATCTCCACGTCACTTTGATTCCAGTGGGTGACAGTGGGCTGGGTCCTAGGTGGCCTCTGCAGTGAGGGTCTGCACTTCTCTCTGCAAGAGGCTGCCACGTGGCTCTTCGCATCCCTGCTGAACATCCTCTGTACGCGGGCAGGAGGACAGTAGAGCTGACTGCTGCATGGGGTGGGAATCCCATTCCCTGGGGATGGATGAGGCCTGGGTGTGTGTTGGGAGGGCAGGCAGACCCACAGAGAGGAATGCAAGTTGACAGAGCGCGCTCTACACGCCAGGCTTTTATTACAATGGCCCCCCTGTGCTGGGAATCAGTATCATTTTACAGAAGAGGAAACCGAGGCTGGAGAGGTGACATGACTTGTGCCAGATCATGCAGGTGGAAATGGTGGAGCCAGGATTTGAACCTAGCATTTGTCCGACCCCAAAGCCCAGGTTCTAACATGTTCTCTGAGTTGGGAGAGAACGTGAGGTGGGGAGGGAGGCAGGGACAGGTGTAAGTTGCCAGGCCCAGAGTCGGTGCTCACCCACCTCCTGGTTTCACGCCTCCTGTCATCAAAGGCCAAGGCTGCCCAGAACAGAAAGATGGGGTCTTTCTGTTCTTGCACGAGTCTGGACACTCCTTGCTCAATCAGTTCTTCTAGAAGCCTGACTGCTTGCTTTGGTCTTCCGTGGTGATAGATGCTCTCCAGCCCTCAAGTATGGGCTGGTCTCCTTTCTGCCTGCCCTAACCCCACAGCCCTGTGGTGGGTGGAGCCAGCTCCTCAGGAAAGGGGGTTCCCTCTAGACATCCCTGCCCTCCATCCCCCACTCCATCGCTGGCCCTGGCCAGCCCCCTGGGCCCCGGCTCGAGAACAGACACCCCTTTGCCAAGCACGGAATGGGAAGGGCCGGGCTACAGCAGCCCCAGCCAGGAGTCCCAGCCAGGGAACAGAATCAAGAGCGGATGGGATGACTGGGGCTGCAGAGGGGCCAGGACCAAGGCACTGGGACCTGGAGCTGCGGCCGGCTGGGGGTGGCCTAAAGGTCAAGGCAGGAGCAGGGGGCTCCCTATCCCTAGCTCTGCCTGGGTGTGAAAGCCAGGAGTCTTACAGCTGCAGCTGGAGGGGGCACACGGTGGGAAATGGTCCTGCCCCCATCCCCTTCTTAAAGGGGCCAGATCTCTTAAAGGGGTGTGCTGGGCTGGGAAGGGGCCAGGGGGGTTGTCAGCCTCTCAGCTCTGGAGTCAGAGCTCGGGCACAGGCAGCGGGGTCACCCCCTCTTAGGGATGCCTTGGTTTCCTGCTTCCTCATTATTAAGGTGTCCAGCTGGTCCTGTTCCTACTCGAGGGGCCATAGGGCTGGGGCCCTCATTTACCTTCTTCTTTGGAGGCGGTCTTGGGCCAGACCCAGGGAAGCACACCAGGCGTTACTAAGGAGCAGATGACTTGGTGAGGGGACCAGGTTGGAGCTGTGAGTTGGGATCCCAAACGCCAACCACAGCCCTTCCCTGACTCAGTTTCCTCTTGGTCTCCCAGACCCAGCACATCCAAGGGCTCAGAACAGATCCTGGCAGGGACGGGCACTCCCTAGTTGGGAGCTGTTCTCTGAGATCCCCCAGCCCCTTAAGGGCACCTTCCCTTCTGGTGACATCACCTCCACTCAACACAAAGTTCCCAGCCCCGCAGCCCATCTAACTTCCATGATGTGATTTTCATGCCTCATAAGTGGACACTGTAGCAATTAAGGGGCCAGACAGGCTGATGCAAGCCCCCAGTCTGCCCATTCCCAGCTGTCTCAGTTTCCTCATCCATAAATGGAGCCATCAGTAATACTGAATCAGAGGACTGTTGAAAAGATTTGCTCAGTTAACGCAGCTGAAGTGAACAGACGAGTACAATAGATGCTAGTTAGGGTTTGAACTCAGGTCCATCTGATGCCAAAGTCTGCTTTCTTCCTGTCACCATGTGCCCTGGGATTGCACGCTCACTGGGAGCTGGGGTGGGGGATAGAGCTGGCATCTCACCAGGGTCCTGGAGGCCAGTGGCCTTCTCCAGCTGAACAGAATCTGCTCCTCCCTCCCTCCAGCCTAATTTCATGGACTCCAAGAATGATGGACAGTCACGCAGGGTAGAAATGGCCCTGGAGCCCTAAAGTCCCTTTCTTTTCCTGGGCCTCAGCTTTCCCGTCTGTAGATTGGGAAGATGGTCAAAGACAGTATGAGTCTCAGCTGAGCTATAATGCGTGAGAAAGCTTTTAGGACACACGGTAGGTGAGGCCTCCCAGGTTGGAAGACAGGAAGGGGGCCTTCAGAGTGGGGAAAGTGAGCTGGCTGTGTCCACAGCCTCGGACCTTGGCCTCAGCCGGCAGCTGGGCCTGGATTCCTGCTCGTGGCCGCCCCCTCTCATGGGTCTTCCGGGATTTCCCTCCTCCAGGCTGACCCCTTCCCCACTAAGGAGGCTTCTGCTGCCCACCCAGGAACCGCCGTGCCTGGGTGCTTCTGTGTGTGTGACTGTGGGCGGGGTTCTCGCAGGCGCTAAGATGGGGTGGGGGTCCAGAGCTCACGCTGTGCCCCACGCACGGAGCCCCTGAGGAGTCAGCCGAGGCTCAGCCATCATTCCCGGAGCCTCTGCAGTCCTCTGGCTGCCGCCGCAGGCAGATTCCCGGCGAATGGTGCTCCTGAGACTGCCACGGGCCCAGGCTGCGTCATTCCCACCCTCCCTGAGCCTTGGGACCGGCTGGGCAGGACTCCAGCCCTGGGAACTTCGCCTGCTGCTGCTTCTTTTTTTTATTCTCCTTCGAAACTTCACTCTGATTCAGTGAAAATGTCCTCTGCTCCCCATTGCCTGGGTTGGCCAAGCTGACCTTGTAATGGTAGGGAGCACTGGACCTGGAGTCCAGGCTCTGGTCTGTGTTCTGCCTTGAGTGCCCTGTGTGACCTTGGGAGAGTCACTTCCCCTTTGTGGGTCTCAGTTTCTCCATCTGTAAAATGGAGCTGGAGGATGAGGTGACGGTGCATAGAAGAAGGAGAAATGCCTTCATACCCTCCCAGGCCTGTCTCTTAGCTCCGTGGTGTGTACTGTTCTTACTTTGCAGAGAAGTTTACCCAGGGATCCAAGCTGGACCTCTCCACTCTTCCCTTCCCACCAGGCCCAGCTGTGGTGGCTTTGAGTTGAGACTCATCCCCAGTCCCAAGAAAGTCCACCTCTAAGGTCTAGGCCCCAACTGTCCCCCTCTTCCCTCTCCTTCTGCCCCCAGGCTACAGAATAAGGCACCCCTCCATGTGGGGCTCCACCACTAGAGGGCGCCCACCACTCCCCAAAACGTGATTAAAAAACAAAACCAAAATGCTCACCCCAACTGAACCTAATGATAACAGCCACCATTCATTGAGTATTTATATGTGTCAGGTGCTGTACCAGCCCCCACAGCACCCCTAGGAGGTGGAGAGCGCCATTATTTGCATCTAACAGACAATAAACCGAGGTCTGGAGAAGTAAAATGACTGACGCAAGGTCACCCAGCTGGTGAGCGATGGCTCTGGGACTGGCATCCATGTCCAACTAGGGGTCAATCTCAGGCCCAGAACTGAAGGCTCAGGGGACCCCAGAGTCAGTCATCAGGGGCGATATGATGGCTGGGAGGGGAACTAGAGATGGGAGCCCAGACAAAATGATCAGAGACCACCAGACCAAACTTAAAAAAAAACAAACCACTCAGCAGGTCTTTTAATAATTACACTGGCAGGTTACATCCATGAAGCACTCCATGTGTCAGGTGTACGTGAGTTTGCCTAATATTTGAAACTACCCATGGGATATGTTCTAGTTATTCCCACTTTACAGATGGGGAAACTGAGGCTCAGCAAAGCCAACTGTCTTGCCCAAGCTTAGTCATTTGAACTCAGGCCCATTTGCCTACAGAACTTGTGACTCTTAACTTCTACACTGTGCTTCCTGTCTTGTTTTAGATGAATCTTACCCAGAGTCCCAATATTTAAGAGAGATACGTGTGTGAAAGCAGAGGAGATGGAAACCCAGAAGCCTGAGGCTCTCTGGGCCACAGCTGGAAGATCCTTGGCAAGATGCACCCCTCTCTGCAACCCAGAGAGGAACAGGGACTTGGCCGAGGGCGCAGAGCTGGTTAAGGGCAGGAGAAGCGCCCAGGCCTCCTGGCCCCTCATCCGCTGCCTGCTCGCTCTATGTGCTGCCCTGACTTCTAGACAAGTACAAGATTCTGTCTGGGTCCAGGCCTGGGCTGACTGGGGCAGGTGCTTTAGTCCTCGGCTTTAACGACTAGATGGTGAACGTCTTTCCCCTGGCAAGGAGACCTCAGCCCTGACTGGAGACCTATGGGACACGTGGGTTGTCATAGACAGTGGCAGCCAAGAGGTGGCTTAGGGGATAGACATCTGGGCCCTCATAATCTCTAACAATACTTTCCCTAAGCCATTCCAAACAAGCAGCCCCTGTCCCATCTCTCACCCCTGTGCAGCCCCAGAGTTCTCCTGGGTAAGACGCTGGAGCAGCCTGAGGCCATGTGAGTTGGCTCCATGGTCTCACGGCAGCTTGTTTAGCCCACGAGCCCTAGGGTGGGATACAGTCCCTGCAGTGTGTGAGGCTCTCTTTTGCTGTAGTGGGATAACTTCCCCATCCCAGGCCCTGCCTTGGGTTCACCTTATTCTTTTGTAAGAGTTGAATCTTTGGAATTTTCTGTCCTCTGTGGTGATGCTAGAGGAACCAAGTTCGCTGCAAAATAGACAACACATCCCTGCAGCTGGGGGAGACTTGTTTGGTGGGTCAGCCAGGGGCTGTGGGGATCAGAGCTGAGTATGTATGCACTCCTGGGGACCATGCTGGTGCTAAGTATGACCACAGTGAACCTTTACAGCAACCTGGTGAGGTAGGAACACTTTTGCATTCACCCTTTTTCTGCAGATGATTAAGTAGAACTCATTGTCCAGTTAGAGAGACGAAGGCAGACTAGGGACACACAACGCAATCAGCATAACGGTCACAAGCCCTCATAATGTGGTCCAGATGGGCAAGGTAAATGAAGGGGCCAAGTGTGAGGCAATAGAGAATGGTGAGGATTGTGGTGAACCTCGGAGACACACCTTAGGGTGGGGCGGTGGTGGCTGCTCTCAGTGCTAATCACTTGTTGCCATGTGGGCCCAATGTCGTCAGAGCCTCTAGCTTCTTAAGCCAAAGCAGAAATTTTGATATTTGTCTGAACTCCTCCATTTTCCAAAACTTGGAAAACTAAAACTAATTTTTAAAAATCTGGGAGGAAAAAGTGTGAAGTTAAAGATTATTTTTAAAAAAAGAAAAAAAGAAAAATCTGGGCAGAACAAACTTGTAAACCAAACCCAACCTGATAATATGTTGTAAGGGTCCTATGGGATCCTTGAGGCCGGACCCCTAACAGCCTAGGAAGTTCCCCCAGAGAAAGAAAACCTAACCTGAGGGTAAGACGAGATTGGGAAAGGGAAGCAGCGGAAGAGGAGGGGGTGAATCAGGCCGTGGGGATGTGTCAGGTGCTGAGCAGAGGATGGGGGAGGGGAGCTGCAGAGAGTGTGGTTTTGTGAGCCTACCGGCTGGCTGTATCATGATGCCCGCACTGCCTTCATCCCTCCCAAGGGAAGCTGCCATTTTTGGTGGCCCTAAAGTAGGGGTTTGGGTTTTGGGGGATAAAACTACTCCCCAGGAATATGTAAGAGATTCCCTTTGTTGGGGTAAAGGGCCAAGAAACTCTAGGGACAGAGTATATTCTTTTGCAGGGATATTGCAGGAACATCCCTCAGTCATGGGCAGAAGCCCTGTATTCGAGATGCTTTGGGGAATGAAGGAGAAAGGGCTGTGTCCATGCTTAGGGGGAAAGTGAGCTGGAGAGGGGCCAGCAGCCGGCAGCCGAGGTGACCAGATAGGCAAGTGACCACAGGACTGCCGGCAGTGGGCTTCTGGAGGAGCAGACAGAAAACACTGAGAGGTGGGCAGGCAGGTACTCTGGATCTCAGAAGTGTTCAGGAGGGCACTGCGTTTCCTGCAGCCACCTGTGGGGTGGGGCTGGAGTGACTGTGTCTGGAGATGGTGGGAAAGGGGGGCCCCCCTGACACATGATGAGATGGTATTTGGTTGAACTGTTGCGAGGGCTCCAGCCCCACTCCGCACCCAAGTCCATCATTTGCAAGGGAAGGTGGTTTGACCCAGATTAAGATGGCAAATATTTTCATTTCATGAGTCAATCCCCACTAATTGACTGCAGTTTTGCATTAATAAGAATTTCAAGCAGTGTTGGTTCAGCCAGAAAAAGTGCAGAGATGGATCAATGACGCCTGCCAAGGGTGCAGAAAGGAAGACCGTTTCTATTCTCATTGCTTGTGCACCTCCAAAGGAGAAGTTCTTGTCTTTATTCTCAAGTTCTCTTGATTCAGGTTCCTCTCCCTTTGTGACTTTAGACATTTCCCCCTCAGAGGGCCAGATTGTCTCATGTGACTTCCTCCCTTCTGGGACCTGGATTCCACGTCTGTAAAAGGCAGTGTGAAGCCTATGAGATTAGAGTCAATTCCCCAATTGTAAGTACTGTGACTTTAGAATGCATTTTAACATCTGGTAGGGCAAGACCTCCCCCATCCCGATCATTCTTTCTTCCCAAATATTTCATGGCTTTTCTCTCACAGTTATCCTTCCATACAAACTGTAGGATCATTTCATAAAGCTGGGACAGGAAATAAGATTTTCTTTGGTTATTCTATAATTTTATGGAGTCTGATGCTTAGGAGTGTAGGCTGTGAAGTCAAACAGCTAGGGTACAAATCCCGACCCCATCCTCCCCACTTGGGTGATTTGGGGCAAAGACTTAAGCTTTCCATCATCTGTGATTGGGGCTCATAATGGCACCAACTTTATAAAGTTCTTAATGAAGATTAAATAATTCACGGGCAGTGTTCAGAAACTTGCCAGGCACATGGCAAGCAGGTGGCAACTGAGAGCAAGTTTAGTGTCATTTGATGTGTCCTCTCTCCTCTCTGCTACCTGCTCGAGCCTGGGGTCCACATGTGGTTGGTGGGGCTTGCAGTGAAGGGTACATGGAGGAGCCAGGGTTTGATGAGCAACTGCAAACCATGCAGCACATGTCTGTGGCACAGGCTGCCATCAGGGACATCAGAATAAATGCCGTATGGTCCCTGGCTTCAGGGGCCACAGTAGAAGGAGGAGGCAGACACAATGCCAATCACTGCAGAGGGTGGTAGAAGGTGCTGTCTGTCCAGACAGATGGATAGTACCCCACAGGGTGTCCAGGGTGTCCGGAACGCTTCTAGGCAGAGGGAACTGATGAAAGTGGATTCAAGAGCAGCTGCATCAGGAGACTCTGGCCCCACCATGAGCACTTTGAGGGTCGGGTTAGGTGGTTTTTTCCAAGGGCAATGAGGAGTCAGTAAAGTCTTAAAATGGGTGGAGGGAGGTGGAGACCTGGTGAGAGCCCCAAGTTTGGGAAATGAGAACTTTGGGGAGGCACTTGCAGGGATTTCCTTGGTACATCTTCTGATGCTCCCTGACTGTGGCCCAAATCATTGTGTGATGTTATAGCTCATCTAAATATCTGCTAAGTGTTCAGCACAGCATTTAAGGCATAGCAAGTGAGTAAGTGAATGAATGAATGGACAAGCACGACCACTCCAGGTCTCTGAGGTGGTACATGGTGTGGAGAAATCCCTCATTTGGTTTCACGGTTCAAAAATGAATCTCTTTCTGCATCTGGCCAGAGGAGGGCTTGGCAGAGGGAAGTGCCCTATTGCGAGGAGAACTGGAGGCTCCTTACATGAGCAAGGGCCTGGCACCAGGACCAGGAACACCCACCCGCCTAACATGAGAATGTAGAACTCAGCATCCTTGCACGCAAGCACGTTACCACTTCAGTCATCCAAGTGCCCACTGGCGTAAATAACGCAACATTTATGCACTTTTTAAGTGAGATGTGTTTTGGAGGAATTCATCTGCAAAAAATCATAGAGCTGGACACTGGTAAGATTTACTGAGAAAAAGAGAAAGAACAGCAACCCAGGTAAATTCACCACTGAACATCACTCTCCAACAACTATTGCTGAATGTGCTCTGGAGAATGGGCCACACCCACTAGTGTTCTAGCCAATCAGAACGTTCAGAATCCAAGCAAATTCAACCAACCAGAGCTCCGCATTCTTTGATGCAGAGTCTGGCTGGCCCAGCTAGCAACTGATTTCTGCCAGTGACAGCACTTAGGGACTCAGCTGGAGAAGTGGTTTTCAAGAATTACAAGTCAATTGAAAAAATAAAGTCCACACAATTACAACATAATAATTAACATTTACTGGACACTTGCACATTAGTCATGTTTGACATGGCCTCAGAGAGGTTAAGTGGCCTGCCCGAGGTCACAAAGCGGTGCGGAGCCCGTGCCCCTGCCTGCTCTACCGCTGTGTGAAATAATAATTGTCACCAGTGATACTTAAAGATTATTTCCTGTGTGCCAGCTACTGTGCCTTTAGGCGTGAACCACACACAAGAACTCCATGAGGTGGGTGCTATTACCACTTCGTTTTGTGTAATGACTGATCAAATAATAATAAAAAATCTGAAACCTATCCTAAATGGGTCTCCTATTGGGAGAGACTTTGACAAAGGTGGGAATTGTGAATCTTGAGCCTTCATGCAAAAACCAAACCAAACCAAAAAACCGAAAACCCAATCCTGAAGTCTAGCCAGTAATTATTTAACAAATGTTCACTGATGGAGTGAATAAATGGGGGAGTGAGATGGTACATGAATGAGACCCAGTGGAGAGCCACCAAGAGCAGTCGATGACAAGGCACAGTAGGACCCAATAAACGGTGGCCAAAAGCCTGAAATGACAGGACAAAGAAAAGACTGTACCTCACTGTGATCCAAGGCAGAAGACGTGAGAAATGAATTGCAGGACAGTGCGACTTGGGTGCTCCACATCCTTTGCCCCGTCCCAACCTCCCACATGGTCATCAGAGCGTTCAGGGTCAGTTCTGGTACCCTCCGGGTGGCCCCGAGACACGTGGAGCCCTCAAACCTACATCTGGGGGCTCCAGCACTGTCAGGTGGACACAAACAGCCCTCGAATCACAAGCAGAGATGGCTGTGTTGGTTGTCGTGGATACACCCATGTGTCACCTGCAGGTGAACACACACACACACACACACACACTTCTCTGAGGACCTTGTGGAATTCCTAAAAAAGAAACTCCCTCCCTACGTGCCTTTGGTTACTGCTGATGGTTTGATGGCTCAATTGCCCACCCACATTTATTGGGCGCCTACAGCATGCCCAGCATGCTGCTGAGCCACAGGGCCTGTCCTCAGGGGGCCAGGAGAGAGATGCCCCAACTCAGGGATCAGGAGGACTCGGGTTAAGAGGGGGGTAAAAAAGTGTTGGTAAACCCATGGTGGTGCTGGTGGGCCTGTTTGGAAGAGCGTGTCAGAAAAGCTCCAGGGAGCTGGCCCCAGTTCAGACATCTTCCAGGAACACAGCAAACAACCACATTTTACTAATTATAGAGAAGGAAAACACACAGCGATTATAGCTAAATTGCATTAAGACACAACTGGCTGGCTCGGCCAGGGCTCTATCTCTCGGGCTCACGTTTCAGCCAGGCTGGGTGGTGACGCAGGCTGGCATGAGGGCAGGCCAGCGAGGCCTTGGCCGGGGAGTGCCCCACAGCCCCGTTCTCTGCGGGGTCGTGACCCTGGCATGACTCTGGGGAGTCCCAGGGCCAGTCACTGTTTGTACGACCAACATCGTCCCCTCCCGAAAAGGGCTTCCCTGGGCCCCTAGGTTGGAACAGAGTGCTGAGAGGGCCGCTGAGGCATCCAGCCCCACTCTCCTTCCCTCTCAGGGCTGAGGGTCAGAGAATTTAGGGCTGCAAGGAAGCTCAGGGCCAAAGCTTTAGTCATTTAGAAGGTAACTCGAGTGGGTTGTTTTTCTAAACTTTCTCTTCTGTTGTAGCCACTGACTCTGTCTTTGCCTTCCAGGCCCCGTGGTCTGCACCTGCCAAGAAGGGCTTGGCACCTGTTTGGGGAATGAGGTGGACCCTCTACCCCTATTCTCCACGTGATTATTCCCAGAGGGCCAATGTCTGATTCATTCCTCACTGGTAGGAAGGAGGGAAAGAGCGAAGGACAGAAGGAAGGAGGGAGGGAGGACGAGAGGGAGGGAGGAGGAGTCATCAAGGAATAGAGGGAAGCAGGAAGGATGGGAAGAAGGGAGAGGGAGGCAGGGAGGAAGGAGGACGGGAGAGGCAGACAGTAATCAACGTGCGACAGACGACCTACTGGTTACTCGCCAAACACCAGGCATCGTCCACACAGTACCTCCCTGAATCGTTACAACAGCCTTGAGGAAGGAACCCAGCCTGATGCTTCCATGGGTGGTAGAGCTGCACACATTGTAGATACTCAAGAATCACTTCAATAATTTCTTCAGTGAGTAAATGAAGCCAGGCAGCGAGGCCATATCTGGGGCTCAGCTAGGGCAGTGACAACTGGACATCACAGGCTTGGGGTTCCAATCTAGCTGTTTGGCTCCAAAGCCCACTCACTCACCCCTTCCCCCCAGGCTGCTCCTCTTCGAGTGCTAACAAAATTGGTGACTCCAGTGATCATGTGGTCCCCAGTTATGATGGGACCTTGGTCTCCAGCCTCAATCTCGTGGAGCTTGGGGCTGAACCAAGGGTATGCTTTTATTCTGCCAGACACTGTGTGGTGAAATGAATTATCTCATTTAACCCTCACACCACAATTTGGGGAGGGGGTGACCCTTAAAATTCTCGTCTTTTAGGTGAGCACCCTGGGGCTCAGAGAAGTAAAGCGACTTGCCTGAGCTCACACAGCAGCTACCTGGGGATGCTGGTGCTCCCATCTGGGTCTGTGTGCTGCACCAAGCGCCACGTTGCCAGAGCAGAGTCCCTGTGGGGCCTGGCGTCTGGCTACCTCCTTAGGGCTTGTCTGATGGCCAAGAGCAGGGGGTGGGTTGAGTGAGAGGCCCTTGCCCCTCTGAGGACAGACCCCGTAGCTGTTCCCCAGGCCTTCTGACTATGAGGACAGTGTTTGGCCAGGGCCCCTGGGCTCAGCTCTGGGAAAACACACCAGCCTGTGCCCGGTGCCTGTGGCGCTGGGCCCATCCCAGGTCCAGGGGCAGCAGGAGGTGTGGCCCTGGGCATGAGGAGCAGCTGGGCTGTGGTCTAGTGGCCACTGTGTTCTGGCCGGTTATGCTGGTGTTTACAATCCACATTTTTAATAATCTGATGTTATGCTTGGCCCTAGATCCCTTCTGCAGGGCCTACGGCTTGCCTCCAAGATGGGCTTCTAGTGCCTTCCAACTCCTGCCCTGAAATGAGCGGGGAAGAGAGGGAGACCTGGAGGGAGATGGGGACCGGGAGACAGATGTAGGAGCAGAGGGGGAGGGAACTCCACCTGACGTTGGTGGAGCACCTAGTGTGTGCTGGCTGCCTTTCTTACATTAGTTTCATTTGATTCCCACAGCAACCCGGTATGGTGTGTTTTCTGTACTCATTCTGTGGCTCAGACTGAGGCCCAAACGGGAGGGTATAGCTCAAGCGTAGAGCGCGTGCTTAGCATGCACAAGATCCTGGGTTCAATCCCCAGTACCTCCGTTAAAAAAAAAATTAAATAAATAAACCTAATTACATGCCCCTACCCCCCAAAAAGGAACTGAGGCCCAAGGTCTGAAGCTGCCTGCCCAAGGTCACACGTCCATGTGGACCAGCCTGGGTTTGACCTCAGGTGGGTCCTGCCCCAGAACCGGGGTCTTTCCCACAATGCTTGTTGAGCTAGATGTGCTCCTGGAAACGGGGCTCCCTTGGGACGACTCAGCCACCCTGAGTCCTACACCTTTTCCGGGAGGCAAGAAGCTTTCATTCCAGGTTTAGGGGAGAACAGAGATGAATGGCTATTCAGAGGGGCAGAAAAGCCCAGACCCTGCGCTACCCTTTTCCTTTCCTCTCCCATTCAATCCTTAGCACGGCCTGCCCCCGCCCCAGCCTGGGGTGGTGGGGTAACTCGGTCCGCTGAGTCAGGAATGGCAAAGCCAGACCTTTCTTTTTAGGAAAAGGTCCAGTGATCTCCAGCCCCCCCTCCCTTTTCTTGTCTTGCTTCCCTCTGATGCAGCGCCACACTTACTAGCTGCGTGAATCAGAACCCTAATAATTACACGGTTTTAATTGTGTTAATAATTCATAAAATTCTTAACTTTAATAACTTCAACTTTAACTTTAATAAGCTGAATACTTTCTATCATTCTCTATAATGACAGAAGTAGGTAAGGTGATTGTTCCCATAAAACAGATTTGGAATTTGCCTGTAATTACACAGCCAGCAAGTGGCAGAGCCCACATTCTTACTGCCCTGTCATGGTGCTTTCTGTGACTATGGCCGTGAACCTCAGTTTCCTCATCTGTAAAATGGGAGTGCTAGTTCTAACCTCAAAGAACTGGTATGATGATGCAATGAGGAAAAGAAGATAAATGAGCCAGGACATAGAATGTGCCTGAAAGATATTAGTTGCCTCAGTTTGTCAGTCATTCAGCAAGTTTAGGGGGTTCCACTGGTGCCAGGCTCTGGGATGGAGAAGGATCACACAGACGAAGTCTCAACCCCCACGGAGCTTGGTGGTGAAGACAAGCACTAAGCAAATCATGACACATCATTGATGGGATGATTTCAAGCCTGCCCTGGGCTGCCAGAGAGACGTTCAGGGTCAGGTAAGGACTGGAAATGGATAAAGATGACGTGCAGGGAAAAATACAAGGAAAGACTCCTGTCTAGGGCACTGCGAGGGGTCCTCAGCGTTGAGGAAGGAAGATATTTGAAAGACAAAAGGATTCTCCCCATCTTCTCTGCAGCAGCTGGGAAAACCCTGGCAGTTCAACCTGACCCAGGGGAAAATGTGCCTGTTCTCCAGGCAAGTGTCCCCTGCCGGGCAGCTGGGAGCTTGCTTAGCACATAGGGGTGTGGGGATGGGGGACTTGTGTCTGAGATCTGTGGAGGGCACGCCGCAGCCTGCACGCCGCAGCCTGGCCTGCCTTTTATGGCCCGGCTGTATGGAGCTGGCCCAGCCCTGCCCGTCACTGAGGTGACTGTAGCCAGGCCGCAGGGTCAAATCCCATCATTGCTGCTTATTTCTTGTGAGTGACCTCGCTTCTTGGAGCCTCAGTTTATCTGATCTGTCAAATGGGGATCTTAATGGCCACCTCTCTGATTGTTTTGAGGACTTAGTGGAAGCATGAATGAGTTATTATTATGCTTTTACTAAAAATCACAGGGAGCATGTTAATTGCCAGCTTGCACCATGCTAAGTATTTGACAAGCATTGGTTCATACCACAACCCCCTGAAAGAGGTTCTTCCTTTGTTATCCCCATTTTACAGATGGGAAAACTAAGGCTCAGGAGAAGTCAGGGAACTTGGTCAAGATCACAGAACTGGTGATAGAATTTACAAAAGGAGTGTAAAACATATCAGGACACAAACGAATGGAAACCCAAACTAAAATTTATGGGGCTCCTGCTAAGTGCCAAGCAATTGATGTATGAACCTAGGTCTGCCCACTTCAGGGGTGACTTCTCTACTTTGGCCCCGGGGTCTTTGTGGGGTCGGGGTGGACTCTGGGGACACCAGTTCCATTTGGCCCTGGCCTCACAACTGTGCAACGCCATAGGTATAGACAGACATTCAACAGTTTCTTCTAATGAGATTATACATACTGTTAAGATTGCCAGATTTAGCAAATAAAAGTGTTTCCAGAAACACAACAATTTATTTTTAGTGTATGTTCCAAATTTTCTAGTTCCTTCTAACTATTAAGCATGAACATACATTTATTAAAACATTATTTGTCATTTACCTGAAATTTAAATTTCCCTGGGCACCCTGTGTACTATCTGGCCACTCCACGTGCTGCCCCAGAACCACCCTGATGGGGTTAACAAATTTCCCTTTACAACATACTACCCTACCCTGCCTGCGGTGCTATATGAATTGATACTCTTAAAAGGTCCTGAAATTATCTTGGGACTATCTTGTATTTCATGGGTTGAAAAGTCCTTTAATTTGTTCAATGCTAATATTTAAAATAGGCTACAGTGTTTTATAACGTTAAGTCTGTATTGGGGTGAGCAAACTATGGCCCGTGGGTCAAATCCTGTTCAAAATAAAAAATTTTATTTATACAAATAAAGTTTTATTGGCACACAGCTGCATGCATTTGTTGACAGATTGTCTGTGACTATTTTCACACCACAATGGCCGAGTGGGATTGGATTGTTGGACAAGAGGCCACATGGCTCACAAACCCAGGCTATTTACTATCTGGCCCTTTTTTATAGAAAGTTTGCTGCCCTCACTGCTGTTATGATTCCTACTGATGGGAGCTTGAGTTCTTATCAGTAGCAACATACAGGTGGTCCTTGCACGTGGAGGTGGTGGAGGGGTGACTGGAGTTTGGAGCTGCCATTTCTAAGCCTCTCAGCATCTTACCTGACACGCGGTGGGTGTGTGGGAGGGGTGAGTCCTCCCCCACCTTTTTTCTCCACTTTCCTCCACCCTCTCTCTTGGAAAGGGAGCTCTCCAGTCAGCCCCCCTCCACTCTCATGGAGGTCTGCTTTGTAAATTCAAAGCAGGTTTCTGCTGCATTTTGAGCCCTGTCTGCTTTTCACAGATTTCACCTGGCCAAAAACAGTCATGTGCATAATCCCTCGATTAAAGCCTTCAGCCGAGGGGGGAAGTCTGTGCCCTGATCCTGGGCAGCCTTCCCTCTCTGAGTTTGACAACCCCATCTGCCTGTCAATTAGGGGGGCAGAATTTGTGGAGTTCCCATCCCCGGGGTTCAGTGTTCAGCTGGGTTTAATCGCAGCCCTCCTTAGAGAGGGTCAGTGTGCAGACTGGAAACGAGACGTGCTGGGTCAGGCAGCGGCATATGAGAATTCACCCATCATCTGCTGCTTCATACCTGCCTCCCTTCTGCAGGCCTGGGGAGACAATGCACCTCTCCTGCCTGAACCCCCAAGAGGAGTCCTTCCTTTTTTTCTCCATCTGTCCATCCACATATCCATCCACCCCTCCATCCATACATCCATCCATCCAACTTCCAATCTCAGAGCCAGTTTCCCAAGGAACCTGACCTAAGACAAACTCTTTCTTAATATTCAAATAAACTGCTGTCAAGAACTGTAAAGGGTCTGAATGTTACCTACTAATAAGTTAACAAGTTGGCCTGCGCTGCTTCATGGATGCTGGCAGAAGACACAAAACTCCTTGGTCAGAGGCAAAAGACATTTTTACCTACAACAGAGCAGGCAGCATGAATATGACTGATGTGCAGGGACTGGAAGGGCCAGGTGGCTGCTGCGCATGCAGTGGGTTTGTGTCACCGCTGAGGAGCCCAAAGTGGAGGGAACTGGATCCTTAAAATGGGCAGAAATCTCGCCTGACTTTTGCTCTGAAGGGAGACATTTTCTCTGTTATACTGGTTGGGAGACACACTCACTGCTCTGGAGGGAGACACCAAATCTCTCTTCCAGGATGGAAAGGAAAATCAGAACTCGGCTCCTAAGGTATGTAGAAAAATGAGAGACCCACAGGCATGTGTCTTCCAACAGCTGTCAATTTGTTAACTTTAATGAACTATCCGAACTTTCTTAATGATTGTTTTTGTACGTAAAATGAACAGCGTTCACAAGTGTCATGAATTATGAAGGCTTTTCTGCTTGTAATGATGCATCACCCTTTCACTGACTGATAAGGCCTAAATCCTCCAAGGCAATTTCTGTTCAGAGTTACATTGGGCATCATTGCTTCTGTTCGGAAGCAAATATTCAGATATTAACAATGGTGTGTCTTGTCTGTATTACTGATGCTGTTACAGTGATTGGATGTGATGGGAAACCTACGTGATACATGACCAGTTATCACATACAGTTTAGGGATGCTAAAAATGACAGTTAGGTTGGCATTTGGTTATTGGCTTTCCAAGGCGGAAGCCACATAGTGTATTTGGGGTGAATTTTGAAGCTGAACTTGAATGTTGAGGCATCTCAAATTATAAAACAGAGTAGTGTTATAAAACCACTCCATTCATTCAGAATAAACCGGCATGCAGAGTCGGGGAGAGGACAGAGGGCTGCAGGAGTAGATGAAGGGGGTCATGGAACACGAAATCTCCAGCGACCATGAATCTGGTTCCTGGGAGAGATGAAATCTAAGGCTGGGCTCTGCAGGATGAGTGGGAGTTAGCTAGGTGGGGATGGGGAAAGACCATTTCCGGCCAAAGGACCAGCATGTGCCAAGGCTCACAGTGAGAGAGAAAGTGAGTGCCTGCTGAGTTCTGGAAACTGAAAGAAGATCAGAGTTGCTGGAGCATAGAAAGCAGGTGTTCTGTGGGTGCGGTGTGCACTAGGGGGTGGAACGGGCTCAGGGTCAGGGTGAACGGTGCAGACTCTCAAGGACTCCGGCTCCGTCCTGAACATGGTGAGGACCACGGCTTCAGGCAGGGCAGCTAGCCGAGGTTGTGCTTTCGACGGATCCCCCTGGACAGGAAGTGTGGAGAATGGATCAGAGCGGGCTGGCTGGAAGCAGGGCAGCCAGGGAGCAGGCTGGGGTCTTCCAGAGGAAGGAGCGGAGCAAGCCTCCTGGCCCCGTGCCTGGGCGAGCTGAGTGGAGGTCAGGAGGGTGTTCCCTTGAGCCCCTCTGACAGAGAAAGTGATGACCCCAGATCCCTATTTCCCCGCCTGCCTATCAGCTCTGCCTCACGTTCTTTCTAGATCTTCCCATTGCTGGCATTTCTGGGTTAGGCTGACTGACCTGGAATAAAAGTTGGAATAAGACTGATGCTAATTACACGAGTCCTTGCCGTACACCCAGCACTGGGCTGGACATGTATGATCTCATCTTGATTCCACTGAGCTCTGGTCACAGAGCCTGGGTAAACAAGACAAGGTTAAGGTTAAGTGACTTGAGCAAGGTCACCCAGCTAGCAAAGGGCAGAGGCTGGGTTCACCCCAAATTGTCTAATTCCAGCATTCAGATGCTGATGAATGACTAGGGTGAATCTCCACCCCAAATGGGAAGCGTTCTAAGCCAGGGGAGGCAGGGCTGCGTTCAGTACAGTGAGTGCCTGGACAGGCTCTGACCCAGCAGAGCGGCCATGGGCTGTAAACAGCCTCTGTCCTGGGAGTCCCAGCTGCACGTTAGCTCTCCGCGGAGGCAGGCATCTGTGAGGACTTCCAAGTGCTTAGCTGTGGGCCAAGCATAAGGATGGCCTGGAGGAAACATCATTCTGGCCTTCCTGCTCAAAGCCTAGGGCAGACACTGGCGAACTGTGCCCCAAATCTGTTTTCTCTTATTCCCTGGGCTCACAGCTAGTCTACACTTCCCCACCCCCTTGCAGCCAAGTGAGGCCATGACTGAGATCTGCCCCACGGAGGGCGGGTGGCAGTGATGGGGCCACCGCTCAGCCCCAAAGCCTCCTTGCAGGATCCTTTGTGCAATCTCTCCTCTCCCATTTCCTGGCCGTTTGCAAATGCTCCAGCAGACTCTGAGGTGCTGGGAGTTGCTGGAGCCACAGGATGGAAAATCCTGGGTCCCTGAGTGACTTCCTAAAGCAGAGCCACCAACCTCTCACCGTCACGGGACCTGACATGAGTGAGAAGTAAGTTTACCTTTGGTTAAGCCACAGGGTATTTGGGGCTTTTTATTTATAGTTAATATTTTAAATTTTATTTTTTTTAAATTGAAGTATGGGTGCTGTGCGATATAAGTTACAGGTGTATAGTATAGTGATTCACAGTGTTTAAAGATTATACTCCATTTATAGTTATTGTAAAATATTGGCTTTATTCCCCATGTTGTACGATGCATCCTTGCAGCTTATTTTATACCTAATAGTTTGTAACTCTTACCCCCACCCCTGTGTTGTCTGCCTACGTATTATTATTACCAGTGTTACTGTGGTGTCTCGTGTCACCTGCCTTGACTTCTGCAGCCCACCTGGGCCAGCCTAGACTCTGAAAACTCTAATCTGCAGCTCACAAGCTGTGTTTGCTGAAGCCACAGAAGCTGCTTCGCTCTCTCCGCCTGTCTTCCTCCGCTCTGAGCTGCCCCATGACTGCTGCAGCATCCCCATTGCTGTCCCGGGATGGGCAGCTCATGCTTTCCTTGGCTTTAGTGCCATTTGGTCCCATCTCTTGGGTGATGCAGTGGAAAGGACCTTTGGCTTAAGCCTGGGTTTTGATTGCCACTCTGTCATTTATAGTCAGTTAATAAGCATTTACCATGTGCCAGGAACTTTTCTACAAGCTTTAGATGTACTAACTCCCTGCAGCCTCAAGGGAGGCACCGTTACTACCCCCACCGAGGTCACAGAGCCGTAAGTGATGGAAACACAGGTGACCCGTCATCCTGGCTTCAGAGCTCAGGATCGTATTGACTGCCTCCCTTCCTTGCTCGCCTCCCTTCCTTGCTCACCTCCCATGCACAGCCCAGCCTCCATGTCACTTGGTCAATGGATCAGGACAGTGTTGCCAAGTGTGAAATGTACACCAGGCACCATGCTCCCTTCTTCATGGTGGGAGCTGTGAGATGCAGTAAGTTGTTCTTTCCTTTCAAGGGAGTTGACTCAGCATGCCCCAGGACTGCGGGACCCCTAAAAACAGCACCCATAGGGTGGCTCCCTGACTCTTCATGCAGTCTTCCTCCTGCTCTCTGTAAGGCAGGTTTCTTACCAAGGTCTCCAGTATACTCGCCACTTCTCGTTCATCTGGTCTGATGAACACACCATAGCTTTTCTGACGCTTGGCAACAGCCATCTGCTTCCAGGATTGTTGTAATGACCCGTCTCCCCAACCTCTTAAAAAGCTAGTGCAAGTTTTTTAGAGTTGCACCACTGCATCATGGGCAGGGAGTCCTCTGAGGGGGTGAGGGGAGCAGGCCTGGGCAAAGGGAGAAACTGAGCTGCCTTGCAATGGAAACAAAGGCCTCCCCAATCCAATCTGGGGCTGGGGTGGTACTTCCAGGCGGTTGGATTTGAGGCGTGGGGGCCAGTCGTTGGATGTGCGCTGCCCCTGGGAAGGGTGTAGACTCGGGCGAGGCAGCTCGCTTTGACTGAGGGCAGTTCCTGGAGAGGGACTCAGCTCTGCACCATCATCAGGTGACACCGTGGGCAGCTGGGGAGTGAGCGCCTCGGTCCTGAAGGGGGCCATCTCCATGGTGCACCACAGATTCCTCTCCACTTTCTCCACTTGCTTTTGCAGCTCCCTGTGGTCCACATCAGTGACCTCAGTTACTCAGCAGTGTGTTGGCTCCTTCCCTCACCTGTCTACATATATACGTATGTATATAAAGTTTTCTAGAAGAATACACAAAAAGCTGTTAAATACTGGTTGGGAACTACGTAGCTGGGAAACTGGGGTGTGACGATGGCTTGCTTGTCATGTATAAAGTCTTAGTTTTGTACCATGTGCATTCATTTTTATATAATACACACATTTGCAACATAAATTAATAAAAATCCTAGGAAAATGAGGTGCAACAAAACATATCATGTCATTTTCCAGGCAATATACAAAATTATTATGAGTCACATTTTCCCTAGTCATCAAAGTGTTAAATGGCCGTTTGAACATCCTTTAGACATTTTACAAGGGGAAAGGCGTATGTGTGTCTTTCAAAAAGCTTTGCTCTAAAGCTCTGGATTTTGTACTTTGCTTGCAGAACCTCATTTAGTATCTCACTTTACCCACACAACCCTCTTATCAATCTTACAGGTGAGGAAACTGAGGCCCAGAGAGGTTAAATGATGGAGCATGTGAATTAAATTGCCCCTTTTCCTTGACCCCTACAGTCCCCTCCAGAGGCAAGACAGGAATCTCAAAGGCAATTTGCTAATGAGAAACTGAGATATGGATGGGGGACAGTGACCTAACGGGAAACCAGGGCACTGCTGGGTCTTGAACCAGGGCTTCTGACTCCCAGGCTGGGCTGGCGTCCCTCAGTGTTGGGGCCCTGAGCAGGCCTGGGAAGCCTTGAAAGGAGCGACATGGTGGGCTGGGAGGCCAGTGGCCCCAGAGTCAGGAGGTCATCACCCTGCCCTGCCCTGCCCTCAGTTTCTCACACCAGCCAAGGGGTCAGGGGGGAAGGAACTTTATGGCCGAGGGGATTTATGGCAGAGACAACAGTTTGTTCTCTGAGCTGCACCAGCCTGAACCACCCAGGGAGCAGTTTTACACACATCCCCGCAGCCCCCAAATGGGGTTTCCAGCTGGAGCTCTGGGGCCCACCCCTTGGCCGGAGCCCGCGATGGCCCCATTTCCCATCTGTGCTGGAGCCCTACGGGGTCCGTCTGCTCCTGTGAACCCTCCATGAACCCCAGAGAAAGAGGGAACGGCTTGGAGGGCCCCCTGGTAGGGGCCAAACTCCTCCCAGGAGCTCAGAGCAGGGGGAGGTCAGGACCCCAGCTGGGGCAGAAACCAGTCTTCTGGGATCCCCTTGCCGTTCCCCTATAGAAGTCTGTTTATGGCCCTGAAGCCCCTCTGTTCAAATAGGATTGTCACCTACTTATTCCTCTATACTCAGCCTCCATACTCTCTTCTCTGTTCCTTAATCTCCAGCTGATCATATCTCCCCATCTACTGAATGTCCCCCCGACATATTCCCTAGGAACTGCCAACCCAAAGCGGCCCACTGCCTTCCCTTCCTCTCCTACTTCCTCGTTCTCGGCAGTGGTACCTCCACTTGTCTCATCTCTCAAGCCAGAAACACGGGGTTCTCCTTGACACTGTCATCTTTCAGTCACCAAGACCTGAGGATGCTGCTTTAAAATATCTCTTAAATCTATAAGCATCAGAATTCCTTCTTCCTCAGGGAACCTCAACATTTTTTTTCCTCTTAAAGCCTTCAACTCATTGGATGAGGCCCACCCACACTGTGGAAGGTAATCTGCTTTACTCAAAGTCCACTGATTTAAATGTTAATCTCATTTAAAAAAATACCTTCACAGCAGTATCTTGACTACTGTTTGACTAAATATCTGGGTACCACCACCCAGCCAACTTGGCACATGAAATTAAACATTGCAGCATGTATGTGTTTTTGTACACGTGAAAAGTGGATGGCTGGGTGGCTGAAGTGATCAACGAAGGATGAATGGATGATTAGACATGTGGAAGGGATGATGGATAGTGTGTGGTTGGTTATGTGTTTGGATGAGAGGATGAATGAATGAAAAATGGATGAGTGGATGAATCACGGAATGATTGGTTGAACGAACAGGTGGGAGACAGATAGATGGGTGGATATATGTGTGAATGGGTAATTGATTGATGTGTGGGTGGGTGGGCCAATAGGTGGCTGAATGGCTGGTTGGGTAGTTGGACGTTGTCTAGTGAATCTGTGGTTGGATGACGTGCTGACGGATGCATATGTACATGCACTGATGGATGGCAGTGTGAATGCATGTGTGAGTGGATGGTTAGAATAACTGAATGGTTATGCATGTAGATTAGATATAGGCATAGATGGATGGAAGGGTGTATAAATGAGTGGATGGGTGTGTGAATAGATGTGGATTGGGCAGTGACCTTCTTTGGGGAAAATGCTAAACTGGGAAAATCTAAAGATAACAAGACCTTTATTATGGAAGAAAGAGTTGGTAGATGGGACGCAGCATACCACGTAACGTTTATGTGATTTATGCAAGTTCCTGCACTTCTCTGAGCCTCTGAGCCTCTGAGCCTCTGTTTCTTTATCTAAAAAAAAGGAACTAAAATTCTATCTACCTGGCAGGGTGCTGTGAGGCTCAAGTGAGATATGTGTGCAAGTGTCTGGCACAGGGCCCCGAATATTGTTAAGGTTTCAAAAATGTCAGTTTCATGCATTCCTTTGCCTCTCCCCCTCTCTCTCCCTCACACTTGGGTGGTAGATTATGATTTATAGGGCAGAGTCATACCGAGGTCTCCTCTGGATCCCCCACCACAGCTTCAATATACACACATCCCTGGCTTTGCTGATACAACCCCCTGAGCCCCACGCTGAGGCACAGACTAGCTCCCTCAACTGCTCTCAGCCCCAAAGGGACATCACGGGCTGAACCAGTTGCTCCAGCTGGGATGAGGTGCTTGTCCTCAATGCCTGGCTACTGCTTCTCCTTGAATCGTCTCAAACACTCAAAAATGATGAGAAACACATTTCGTCCCCTGGTAGTGGCAACACTTTCTTCAGGCGAGACGAGAGACACGTCCAAAGCCACACACACACACACACACACACACCCCAAGTTACTGTCAGGAGCCTTGGTGGGGAGAAGCTTGAGTGTCTGAGAAACCTAAGTTTGAATCCCGGCTCTGCCATTTCGGGGCTGTATGATTTTGGAGACGTCGCTTTCCTTTACTGAGTCTCGGTACGCTGATCTGTCAAATGGGAATATTTTTGCCCGAGGCTTTGTGAGAAAGAAGTAAAATAATTATGGCCAAAGTGTCTGTCACATACGAGGCACTAAATAGATACCGATTCCCATTCCCACCCTCATTAGAAAAAGTCTGGCTGGGAAAGAAGAGAGCTAAGTTGTGTCAACTGGGTTATATCCGTGTGTTTGGAGCCAGCCGGAGTAGCTGGTTGGTGGAGGGTGTGAATGTAAGAATTGATTCATTCATGCACTAACATTTCTTTTCTTTAAAATCAGCTTAACTGAGTTCTGATTTATGTACCCAAAACTGCATCCGCTCAAAGGGAACAACTTGATGAGATTTAACAAGTGTAGGCACCAGTGAGACCACCACCACACTCAAGATGCAGAACACTTTCATCACCCCCAAGAGACTAGGTGCCCTTTTGCCATCCATCCTTCCTTGTAACCCAACCCCAGGCAACCCCTGATCTGCTCTCGGCCTCTCTGGATTAATCTGCATCTTCTAGAATTTTATGAAATTAAATCACCCAGAGTACCTTCTTTTCTGTCGGACTCCTTGCACTCTGATGAATGATTTGGGGATTCATCCATGTGGTTGCATAGATCAATAATCCATTCCTTTAAATTGCTGACATGTGTTCCTTAGCGTGCCACCATTTATTTGCCATGAACATAATTTTTTATTAATTTAATCACTCATTATTCAAATACATGTGTATTTGTTTATTGTTTACTAATTTGTCCCTTCATTCACTCATCCATTCTACAATTATTTCCCGTGTGTCCACTCCAGGCCAGGCACTGCCCTGGTATAGCATCAGGGCATGTGGCATGTTTATATGTTAAAGATACATGTATTTATAAGTATATGAACTATAATATATATTTATTAGAGGAGCTGGAGCTAAAGCAGGAGACAAAGTAGAGAGGGCCTGTACTGAATGAAGAACATTATATTCTATGAGATATAAGCAAATAAATACATAAAATAACAGGCTATGAAAAATGATACCAAGAGCAATAAAGCAAGTTTTGGGTGGAAGATGTTTATGGTGCGTGCTACTTTGTATAAAGTGGTCGGAGAAGGTGCTTACAGGGCAGCTCTGCAGATACTTGGGGGATAGGTAGACAGAAAGTGCAAGATCTTGGTGTCGGTGCGTATTAGGGATATTCGAAGAGCAGCAAGTCTAAGGGAGGTCCGGACGGAAGACAGGAGTTGGGAGTAGCAGACGTTCAGAGAGCATATCTGAAGGAGTAAGACTGATGGGGTCCACCCAAGGGCAGCTGCAGGGATGGAGGACTGAGCCCTGAGGCTCTCCAACATTCAGGGGCAGCAAATGAAGGGTAATCAGCCAAGGCAGCAGGAAGGGGTGGCCAGAGGGCAGGAAGGGAACAGGAGAGGGTGGGTCCAGAAGCCACATGTCAAGAAGGAGGGAGGGGACTACCCACACCCAGTTCTCCTAGGGGATTGAGAAGGTGGTGGAAGAGGAGGAGGAGAAGGAGGAAAAGGAGGAGGAAGGGCTGCAAATTGATCACCGGAAGTCTTTGGTGTTAGAGAAATGCGGGCATCCTGGAAGGTGGGGATGGTAGACGCGGGGTTGGGAGAAAGGGGAAAAGTGAACACAGACTCTTTTGAGGCATTCTGCTGTTAAGAGGAGAAGAAAAGGAGAGTGATCACTGATGGGGGTGTGGGAGTCAAGGAGTTTATTATTTTAAACTAGGGATGACTTAGGGGGAGGGTATAGCTCAAATGGTAGAGTGCATGCTTAGCATATACAAGGTCCTGGGTTCAAGCCCCCGTACCTGCTCTGAAAATAAATCAGTAAATAAACCCAGCAACTCCCCTAGAAAATTTTAAAAATGAAATATAATTAAGTAAACGAGGGACGATTTGGCATATTTTTATGCTGATGGAATGGAGTCAGTATTTACTGAAAGGCGCCCTCTTTCCAGGCCTATTTATTTACCCTATTCTTTTTTCTCCTTTTTTTTCTGTTTTTTGTTTTAATAGAATTTTGTCCCTCCTTCAGCTTTAATTAACTGCTTTCAGTAAAGGAGGAGGGTGTCTGAGAGGCTGCCGAGGGCCAGAGTGGGCTGGGGAGGAGGAGGAGATGGGCAGAGGAGAGAAACCCTAGCGTGTTGGGATGGCCTTCTCCTCCGTCACCTCGGAAGGGCCAGCTGGCACTGGGAGAAGGCAGGACAGTCCCCCCGGTTCCTGGCTGAACTGAGAAAAGCATCACCTCGGCTGGGCGGAGGGAGACCTGGGGACAGGAGCCGGCCGAGGCGGGAAGTGTGCCCCTCAGTGGGACCTCGGCCTGGCCCTGGGGAGGAGGTGAGCACAGCACCTGCTCTGAGGTCACCTCCCTGGCCCGCAGGCCTCGGGCCGGCCCCTCTTCATGTCCGTTTCCGCCAGCCTGCAGACCTTGGGGACTAGGAGGGCCCGGACGAGCAGCCAGGAGGGGCTTCCCTGCCTCTGGACAGGATCCCACTTGGACACAGATTTTCTTCCCTTTGGAGGCTGCTTGGAGGGTGGGTGTGGACCTGACAGATGTGGGAGTCATCTGGTTCCAGGACATTTCCGAGGGAAGACCAGAGTGACCGACTTGTCCCGGTTTACCTGGGACTTTCCCACGTTTAGCATCGAAAGTCTCAAGTCGTGTGAAACCCCCAGTTCCAGGCAAACCAGGGGGATGGGTCAACCTAGAAATAAGCAGTGAATGTGGCCGAAACTCAAGGGGAAGGACTGACTCATCCAGCCCGTGAGAGGCAGTGTGGTAGAGCCGGTAAGAGCCCAGGCAGCAATCCTGGCTTTGCCACATCCTGGCTGTGAGACCTGGGTAAGTAGCTTAATGTCTCTGTATCTCAGTGTCTCCATCTGTAGAGTGGGGGTAATCATAGCTCCTCTCTTACAGTGTTGTTCTGAAGATTATACATCAAGCATATATTTGTTTTTTAATTTATTTTTAATGGAGGTACTGGGGATTGAACCCAGGACCTCGTGCACACCAAGCAGCCACTACCACTGAGCTATATCCTTTCCCCTATATCAAGCATTTAAAACTGCTTGGCTTATAGCACGTACTCAATAGTTGTTAATGTTTAGGTATGATTTGTAATCTTAGTGCCCAAAGTAGGTATCTAGGTCCTCAGCAAATGTTTGTTGATTGCTCTATCGATCGATCCATCAATCAGTCAATCTGTTGACCTGTCATCTATCTATGCACTGAATTTGTGAATGAATAGGGTTACTTCGGTAAGAGTGTATACAATGTGCTTGGGGTAGCCAGAGGAAAAGGGAGACTGATTCTATTCTGCAGGAATCAGAGGCAGCTTCACAGAGTGGGCAGTACTCAGGCTGGGCGTTCCAGGTTGGGTAGGCGTTTTCCAGTTAGGCCAGGGTGAGGGAGAAGTATCTGAGCAGAGAAGCCTGTGCAAAGGCACAGAGATGTGAGAGCAGGCGCGCTTCACCTCAGGCACAAGCTGGCTTTAGACACAACCCAGCAACTCTGTTACTAAAGCAACCAAACCCCGCAGGGGTTAGTTTTCCTAAGAGATCGTCCTACACCTGTGATTGTAAATGCTCCTCCCCCTGCCCAGCCTATTTTTCCAGTCTGTACCCCTGCACTCAGCTCAGCGCCTGGTAGATAGAAGGTGCTCAGTGAATATCTGTTGCTCATCAGCTCTGCACCTGCTATGGAGTTAAGGGCCTTCTGTGTATTCTTCTCGTTTCACTTTTGCTATGACTAGCCCCCATTTTAAAGATGAGAAAATTGAGGCATGAAATAAATGAGTTGCTTGAGCAAGGTCCAAGAGCTGGGGAGTGAGATGCTGGCATTCAAAACTGAGGAATGTCTGCCTCCAGATTAAGCTTTTAGCCACCCCCTTACATGTTTCTTTAGTATTTGGCTGCAGTTCTAAGAACAGGAAGAGGTTGGTTGAACTCTAGGGTGTCTGCTTCTACTGTGGTGGGGAGGTACCTCCGTTCAACTCAACTCCATTCACAAGTGTAGCTCCGTGCTACACCAGGGGAGCCTCGTACTGGGGAGATCACGCAGGTGAGCTGCAGAGCGGGCTGCTTGGGCTCACATCCTGGCTCCATGCTTCCTAGCAGTGTGGTGCTGGGCATGTCACTGCTCCTCTGTGGCCTCGGTTTCCCCTCCTTTAAAATGGGGAATTAAATGATTCGCTCACATAAGGCACTTCGAGCAGTGCCCGGGCCATGGCAGTTGCTCAATGTGTGCTGGATGCACTTACAGTGACCTTTATCATTACAGAGTCCCAGGCCCTATGTGATCAGACAGTGAGGATGCAGAATGGAGTAACATGTGACCCTGTCCTGCAGGAGCTCAGAGGACAGTGGGATAGAGAGATGCTAGAACCCGTGGATGCATTTGAGAGCTGTTCCAGTCAATGAGGGGCGGGGGTGGTCTGAGGGCAAGTGAACACCAAGACAGAGGGTTGCAGTTGGAGATTGCAATGTTTGAATTCTTGCATTTCTGGTGATGACAAGTTATGAGAACTGATTTGGAGTGGAGGAGGGGGCATTAGTGAAGAGGAAGTCCAAGGCCAAGGAGTTGGTTGGGGTCCAAGTGACCCAGGGCAACGTCAAAAGGCAGGTTGAGAAGGGAGCCCTCAGCGAGTGAGGAATGACGGAGAGGCTGGTAGATGATAGTAGTGGGGGTGAGGTGCAGCCAGTCAGCCCTGCACACCTGGGTGTTTTGAGAAGCAGGTGGAGCAGCAAAGGTCAGAAAGTGGCCATGTGAAGTAAGGTGGCGCCACCTCGCCCTCCTTTCTCTGGGATGTGAGAGAAACCCAGACTCCCGTTGGTAAGGCACGCAGGGAGAAGACCCTCAAGGCAGGGGCAGCTCTGATGGAGGGGTGGAGCAGAGGATCTGAGAAGAGGAGGAAGCTGTGGGTATGTGAGAGAGCGTGCTGTGTATAGACCTGGAGTTCTGGAGGGCAACATGGAAGGTTCTGGAAGAAGGAGAGGTGGGAAGCTGAGCTAGGGGAGAGACCGTGCAGAGTGGATGGGGATGGGCCATCCTTCAAGGATCTCAGGCTTGGCCCTGAGTCCTTCAGGTGACTTGGAGAAGGGTGGACACCTGGGCCAGGTAGGATTCAGCTGAGGCCAGGAAGAGTGACCAGAAGCTACAAGGTGGAGGTGGTGGATGGTTAAGTGGTGCTCCAGGGAGAGGGTGCAGGGGCTTTGGTCCTCCCCCTGGCGTGTGGGCCTGAGCCCCAGGGCTGGGTCCCAGCTGGGTCTGAGAAGGTGCACCCCCTCCTCATCCTATGACCCCTGGGTCAGGGGCCTCTCTCCTCAGGAGCTGGGAGTTTGTGGCCGGCTCAGGCCGGCCACAAACTCCCTGCAATGATCGGCCCTTTTACACCCCAAGGAAAAACAAGGCCCATCTGCAAAAACCTGGAGGTGTGAGGTGGGGGCTTGGCAAACGGAGGCTGTGAGGGAGGAGCCTCCTGGTCAGTCTCCCTGCTGAGAAGGTGTGGGAAGTCCAGCCAGCCAGCTTCTGGCCTGCGATCTAGCCCCCTCTCCCTCCGTGGGGCCTCAGCAGGGTCTCGGGAGAGTAGCATGGAGCTGGGAGAGACTCGGAAGCACCTGGAGGAGAAGGAAGCTCCGGGGACACTTTGCAGCTCAGAGGGCTGCCCGAGAGTGAGCACTGTGCCGGGAGTCAGGAGACTCCAGCCATCCACGCCCCCAGACTTCGGAGCGCCCTGGGGCCTCAGTTTCCCCGGCCGCCCAGCTTCTGGGTCCATGGCCCGGGATGCTCCCTTTGGCTGCTGAGGGTGTTTAGACCCTCCCCCCCAGTTCTGGGCGGAAGGGCCCAGGCAGAGGGCCTGAGTGCCCGCCCGCTCTGGGCACCGGGAGCGGCTCGAGTTCCATTCCTGAATATCAATGAGCAGGCCCAGGAATGTCTGCCCCACAGCTGGCTGCGGGCGCGGGGAGGGAAGGGAGGGGACGGCGGAAATGGCCCGCTGGCCCTCCCAGACCCACCTGCCCCAGGAGCCGCCGGCAGGGCAACCTCGGGCGGGACAGACCCTTCCAAAGCCCCGGTCACCTCGGTCATCCCGGTCACCCCGTGCACTCAGTGCCCTCACCCCTTGAAGTCTCAGACTCCAGAATTATGCCTCGTCACTCCCGTGACTCACTCACTTTCCCACTCTGGGAAGAGGCAGAACTGGGATTCAACCTCGAGCCTCTTCAGCTCCAAACCCGTGATATTTGCACTCAGTTGCCGTAGCGGGTGGGGGAGGCTGCAAATCTGGACAGCTCAGGGTCTGCTGAGCTGAGCCCTGCATTCGTTCATGTCTCCGTTCTGCAAGGATGTATGGGCCAGGCTGGTGCTGGGGACTGAGGAGACAGCCAGGGAGGTGTTAGTGGCCAGAGAAAATAGAATTATTTGATTGGTAAATAAGTACATTTGTGTCACTTTGTTAGATTCCACATATAAGTGATATACGATATTTGTTGTTCCCTGTCTGACTTACTGTATAGCACAGAGAACTATATTCAGTAGCTTGAATAACCTATAATGAAAAATGATAGACAGGTAGATGGATAGACAGATACATGTGAATCACTATGCTGTACAACATTGTAAATCCACTATACTTCAATTTGAAAAAAAAAATCTGATGTGAAACAATGGCCCTTAATCACCCTTGGCGCCTAGTGGGTCATCTGAAAACCCTGATAAAGGCTGCATTTCTCTGCAGTTCAGGGACTCCTCTAAATTGACAAGTGTTCATAAATGAATCACATCTCCAGACTGACCCCTACAACTTCAGGAGAAATAATGCCTTCAGAGGCTTGGGGTACCAGGGCCCGGCTACCAGCTAAATGTGCCAGGTTCTGGGACTGGTGCAGGGAGGGGGTGGGTGTCAAGACTGTCCGACACGGATTCTGCAGCCCCGAGCTCATAGACCAGCCCGGCAGCAGCCCCACAGCCAGGCCATCGTGGAGCAGAGGGCTGGGATGAGAGGCGCCAGGTAGGAGAAAGGCTCAGGGCTGGGGACACCGGAGCAGGTATTGTAGGAAGGAGCAAGAATTCCTCAAGGGATAAAGTAGGGAAGGGGCATTATGGGCAGAAAAGATGGCATTTTCAAAGGCCTTGCAGGGTGCTGTATACCATTGCTGGAATGTGAGCATGGTACCTGAGGCTGGGGTGTGGGCTTAAACCCAGATAAGGAGGCGGGGCTGGGCAGCCAAGGGGATACTCTGCTTGTCCAGAGGAATATTCTGGCCTTGTTCCCTGCCTAGAAAACCCTGCTAGATGTATCTCCTCATGTCTGGTGAGCGGATCAGACCTGCCCACGAAGCAAGAGGTCGTCTTGAAGCTGATGGGCCTGTCTCTCCACAGACACTAGGACTGCATCTGGGCCACAGACGCCACCATCTGTAAAGGGGGGAGCTGTCACAATGTACCCATGGCAAAGGGGCCGGGTAGCTGCCGGGCCCCACCTGCTTGCTCACAAAACAGCGTTTGAAGCCCTTCCCACCCAGACAAGCTCAACCCTGGGACCCAAGACTGAGTAACCTTGACAAGCGTCTCCCCCTCTCTGTGCCTTGGGTCCTCTACAGGCCCGGGGGAGGGGCTTGTCAGCACCCTCATCCTGATGTCTCAAGGACAGATGGGGTTGGGTGGCCATAGGGAGGGTGGCAGGAGAATTCGATTCAATCAGATGTTGGCTGTCATTTCTCATCTCTGGCCCCTCTGGGGATGGGGGTGGGGAGAGTGGGGAGGGTGGGGAGACAGAGCTGCATGGGCTGGTTTCAGTGGTTTTACTGTGGGGCTAGACCTTCAGTTTAAAGCTGGCATCTGGACATCCATGAGGTTTAGACCCTTCTCTCGGCCTGGGATGGAAGGTAGAGGCAGAATGGGGACCCTGGTTTCTGTTATCCAGGGAGATCAAGATTCATATCTGGCTCTGGGATCCATCCATCCATCCATTTAATGACTGAGCACAGTCACATTCTAGCTGTGTGATCAAAAATGGGCACTAAAGGTGCATTCGAAAGCATAGCACAAATGCTAGAAGGATCTCACTCTGGCAATGAGGCCATTCCACTGAGCACCTAGGGCAATCCCTGCTTCCTGTGTGTACCCAGGGAGGCCACGTCATCCGTGTAAGCCTCAGTTTCTTCCTCCATGTAGTGGGGTTTCACGATCACCACCTACAGAGCGGCTGTGAGTTTCACAGGATGATGGATGGAGAACACCTGGCATGGCACAAACAACTCGGTGTGAGAGCTGTCATTGGTGTTTATCATGGCATCGTGCCTGAGCCTCAGCTAACACGGTGTGGTGGCCGGACTGGCCCTGGGGAGCAGAGAAAGAGGGCAGAGGGATTAGGCTGAGCTGGCAGCATCCTAGCTGTGTGACAGCAGGTCAGTCCCTCAGCATCTCAGAATCCTCATTTGCAAATCGGTGATAATCATTCCTACCTTGAAGGGTTGGGATGAAGATGAAAGGGATACGAGAGGTGGTCTTGACGTGTTATGTCAGGGCGTGTGCTGAACATTAGCCTCCTTCCAACTGCCCCTCTCCAGGGTGATGGGCTGGGGGCATTATGACTCCTGAGGGCTGTTGAAGAGAGAATCAGGAAGCATCTCCAGTGGGCCTGGGAGTCCTTGAATTCATCCAAAGCCACTGGGAAATCCCTGCTCGGCGTGGTTAGAACACACTGATGGACAAAACAGACGAGATCCCTGCTCTCGTGGAGCCCCTAGCCTGGGGGCAGGAGAGGGGCGAAGAATACCAAACACCAGATACCAAACACACAGAACAGGTATTGATAAGCGCCCTGAAGGAAAGCTCCAGGGGTATGTGGTAGCAGCTCAAGGGGCTGCTTGAGACGGAGAAGTCAGGGAAAGCCTCTCGGAGGAGGTGGCCTTTGCGTGGCAACCAGAAGTGGGAGAAGGAACCAGGTGTTCAAAAGTTGGGCAAAGAGGGTACAGCAAGTGCCAACGCTCTAAGGTTACGAAGATTTTGGAGGCTCGAGAAAGCAAAGGAGGCCATGCTTGCGGGGAGGGATGGGGGGCAGTTCATGTACGATGGGAAGAGTGTGAGATACTCAGTTGGAAAGTCAGGTCCAGGCCAGATCAGACAGGCGGAGCAGTTTATGGAGAGGGTGATGACTCATATTTCCCATCTGAGGCAACTGAGGACTCAGAAAGGTTAACCCACCTGCCCAAAGTCAAGCTGGCAAGAGACGGAGCCCAGGTGGGTCTCCAGTGTCAAACTCTGTTGAGAGGCAAGGGGCGAAGCCCTCAGGCACTCGGAGGTCCCTCCGCCCCACCCTCCCGAGGGGCGAGGGCGGCGGGGGCCCAGCCTAGGAGAGAGAACATCGTGTCTGTGGGAGAGAGTCAGAAGAGGCAGCAGCCTAAACACACGACAGACCCCGGCCAGCCCCGGCTGCCAGCACAACTGCTTGTGTGCCTGCCAAGGAGCCAGATGCCGCTTCTGGAAAAAATATCTTCCTGGCTTGGCACTCGCTGGCCGGCCTGCCTGCCATGCAAGGGGAGGAGGGGGTGCTGAGTGCGGGCCTGCAGCCGCTTAGCACCCCAGAACGGCACTGCTGTGCCTTTGAAGCCAGGGCAGGAACAGGGAAGGGAGGGGGCAGGGACGATGCAAGCAAAATATTTTCGCTAAAAATATTCTGGTCCAGGAGAAGATCTTTTTTCTTTTTTTCCCCTACTCTTGCTGGAAAACCAAAGTCTTATTAAAACAACACCAGAATATTTCATGTTGATATCAATTAGGCGACGGAGAAGGAATCTTGCATTTCCCTCCCTGCCAGTTTCACATAAAAGGAATATTCTCCCAGAGGCCAAAGGATGAAGGTTTTCAGTTTTTTCCTTTTCTGCAAAAAAATTCCTGCAATGTGGATGGAAAGTTCCTCATGTCTGAGAGCTTCCTGAGAAGTTGAAGCTCTAGCCCCTGAGGCCAAATTCTCCCCCTAAGTCAGATGGGGGCAGGGCAGGTGGCTGGCCCCTTTAAGAAGGCTGCCTGAACCTGTCAGGGAGGGATGCAGCCCGGCCTGCTCTGCATGAGGCAGACCTGTGTACTCCACAAGGCCCCGGCCAGCTGGACCACGGAGCCAGTGGAGATGGGCAGATATAGACAGAGCATTTGGCCTCTGTACCTGGCATCCCGCATCAAAGCTTTTGGGGCAGCATCAAGACCGTCCACCCTGAGGTGCCAGACCTGGCCTGGCCCCTCTCCTTGGTTTAGACCTTTTATAACCACGATGGCAGCACCATTTTTGCTTATCTATTATGCGCCGGGCACTTTAGAATATATCTTGATACACTATCTCATTTAGTCTTCACAGTGACCACAAGAGAGCAGGGGTTATGTTACCCCCCAGTGCCTCTGAGAAAACTGGGGCTTGGTGTCACTCAGGTCTTAAGCTGCGGTGAAAAAATTTGAACCCAGGTCCTTCTAACACTGAAGTCTGTGCTCTCTGCTCTGTCGTAATCTGCCTCTTGATGACCTGTTGGCTCCCATTCCATTGGCCTCCCAAAGTTCGGGCTCCCATCGTGTATTTGGTAAGCAAGTGAGGCTCTCCCAGGTTTGGTATTACCTCAGTCCTCCAACTCCAGATCAGAAAGTCCAGGAAGCAGCTCTTCAGCAATATCTTCTCTCCCTCTTCTCAGCTCTCTGAGTTTCCCTTGTTTATGCATTAATTCATTCATTAGTTTATTCCTTTATTGAACCATCCATTCATCTATCTATCTATTCATCCATTTACCCACCTCCCTTCCATCCATCCATCCATAAATCCATTCACCCTACTCCCAACCTTCCATACACCCACCCACTCTTCATTCATCTATCCATGCATTCATCTACCAACCCACCTTCCATCTATCTATCCATCCATCCCCAACCCACTTTTCCACCCATCTACCCACATTCCATCCATCCATCCATCCTCTACCCACACGTGCATCTCAGGTACCAGAGATGTACAAATGATTAGAACATAGCTCCTGCTTGAGTCCCATTCAGATGCATCGAATACTGGAGGTGGAATGTGATCTTAGAAAGTCTCTAATCCTATCCCCTCCTGTGTCATCCAGGTGGGAGGAAGTATCTTCATTTCAGAGATGAGAAGACTGCAGTCCAGCGAAAGCAATGAGACTTGCTATGAAGTTGTGCTTTGTAAATTGAGAGCCTTGAAGTCAAAGCAGACCTGAGCTCTAGTGTCTGTTCCTTGCCCTGCTCGTTGGCTGGTTTTGTGCTAGTCACAGAAACTGAGTGCAGGGGAGAGCCATAAGTGAGGTCAGAGAGGGCTCTGGGCCACGGAGGGCTTTGTAGGCCATTGTTAAGAACTCTGGCATCAACTCTTGAGTTAGAGTGCGTCATTGCAGGGTTTTGAACAGAGGAGAGAAACGAATCAATTTCAGTTGTAATGGAATTGCTCCGGCTCTTGCGTAAAGAACAGCCTGTCAAGAGGTAAGGGTATGAGCAGGGTGATGGTGAGCCAGGAAGCCACTGCAGTAATCCAGGCAAGAGCTGATGGGTGACGTCATGGCTTTACGACTGAACGGCTGGAAGGACGGAGCTGCCACTACCTGAGAGGAGGAAGGCTACGGGTGGAGCCGTTTGGAGCGGAAGATCAGGAGTTCACTTCTGGACACGCTGAGTCTGAGACGTCCACTAGACAGCTAAGTGGTGTTGCTGAGAAGGCAGTTAGATACGCACTCGGGGGGGCAGGGGCAGGTCTCGGTGGAGTCATTGGTGTATGGAGTTTAAAGCCTTGACACTGGGAAGTTCACAAAGTGAGTGAGTGTAGACAGAGAAGAGAAAAGGACCAGGGACTGAGTCTCAGGGCCTCCGTCACTGGAAGATTTTACTAACGCACAGTGAGCCCACCGGGTACGAGTGGGAAGGAGACACGGCCATAGGCCTCACAGACTGTGCTTTCTAAAGAGGGCAACAAGACGCAGACGGAACAAGCAAGTTCATTAGACCAACAAGCTTTAGGGGAAGGTCAGCCCAAGGGCCGTGAGCCCAGAGGTGGCACCTCACCCAGCCCAGGGGACACCCACAAACCTGGCCTGTTCCGGTTCTGCTCTGACAGGTGCTGTCTGGTCTGGGCCTGAGGGACCACTAGCACCCCTGAACCTATTCTCCACAGAAGGGAGAAGGAGGAGGTGTGTGGGGCCCAAACCCAGAGTCTGGAAGCATATGTAATTCTCTCCATAGCCCTGGCAGTTAGGCAGATGAGCATCCCCATTTTAGAGATGAGGAAACTGAGGCTCTGAAAGGGGAAGCCATGGGCCCCAGGTTTGATTTTAAAGACCATGCATGAAGCACAAGAAAAAGAGATAAGGGGGTACACATGGATGCTGAGGAAGGGGGCTCAGAATCTCATATTATGATTTGGGTCTGTCTCCTAAGAGGGTGCTCCTAAGCCTGCTAGAATCCAAATTCAGGTGCTTGCAGGGGCCGAGCAAAGGACATCAGTGAGGAATTTGGGCTGGGGCGGGGCGAGGGGCAGCAACTCCTCAGCCCGGCCAGTTGTGGTCCTGCGGAAAGGTGGGCCCAGGGTTGCCAGATCTGGTTTCTAACCAGAAGCCGGAAACCTGGACTTTTATGTGAAATTTCCCACTTTTTAAAGCAGCTTCGGATCCAAATAAAACATGTCTGCATGCTGAGTTGACCTCAAGGGCCACCAGCTTCAGGCTTTGGCCTTTTGACTGGTGGTTAAAAGCAAAGGGTTTAGGACTGACCACACAGGCCTGGGTTCGAATCTCCAAACCTTCCTTTACTAGCTGTGATCTTGGGTAAGTGAGTTCACCTCTCTGGGTCTCAGTTTCCTCATCTGTCAATCATCCCTGAGACTCAGGGCTGTGGAGGATCATGGGAGATTATGTGTGCCGTGTGCCTAGCCCAGTGCGGGTACCTCACAGATACTCCATAAATGGGGAGGTGGTAGTCTCTGGGTGTGGGAGTGGGGGTGGGGGTGAGGGATGGGGGTAGATTTTTGCCTGTTCTGGCCTTACTCGGTAGCCCTTGTGTGCCAGATCCTCTGCACACCTGCATTCTAGGTCCACCCTTCCCTCCCTGACCCCTTTTTCAGGCACTCCCCATGGGCCACTTATGGCCCTTCGGGACAGTGGTGGCCTGCAGCTCCCAGCCTTCCTCACCAGCTGGCCTCCCCCTCCCGCCACCTCTCTGCTGCGCAGGAGAGCCGTGGGGACGTCTGGATTCCTGAGGGGATGTTTTCCACATTTCTGGAAACCCACTGCGGTTTGGTTTTCTGTGGTAAAGGCCTTGGCAGGGGCTCAGCCCAGTGGAACGGCTGGTGGCTGGGAGGGGCCAGGATGGAGGAGACATTCATTGAGCGCCCACTGTGTACCAGGCCCCCGGGAATCACAGATGCGTAAAGCCGTCCCTGCCCTCCAAGAACCTCATTATCTTGCTATGGATACAGGCTTGAAACGTGAGAAGTTAAAAACAGATCTTCAAACCAAGTCCTTGTCACTCAGGCCAGGAGCCTGCCGCCCCTGGCTGGCTCCTCATTCTCATCCCCTTGGTCTCTCGGTTCTGCTGGTGGGTCCTCCTCAGTCTTCTGAATCTCTTGGACTGGCCCCTTGCTCTACCCCTCACCGCCAGTTTGGGTCACATCTTCCCTCCCCTGGATGACGGCAGCTGCCACCTCCCGGACTCCCTGCCTCCAGCCAACCCTCCTTTGAGTCTTCCGCACAGGGTCGGCTGGAAGGGCTTTCTGAAAACAAATCTTCTCCTGTAACTTCCCTACCAAAAGTCCTCAGTGGGCTCACGGTGGAGTCCAAACTCCATCTAACAGCAAGCACGTCTAAAACTTTCATATGTGCCAGGCACTGCCTAAGTGGTCTATGCATATTCGTTCATTTCAGTCTCTCAAATACCCTTTAAAGTGGGAACTGTTTTGTCCCCACTTTACACGTGAGAAGCTGAAGTGTGGAGAAGTGGAGTAATTCGTCCGAGGTCACGTGTGTAGTAAACAGTGAAGCTGGAATTTGTTATGGTTCACATGTCAGTCTGTGTTGCCAAGATCCGTTTTCTGATCTGCCTCCCGCACCAGACTGTGCACTTGAGACGCACGAGGCCCACTGCCGTCTTGTCCATAGTTATGCCTCCAGCATCCAGTGCCGTGCCTGGCGGACAGTAGATGCTCAATAAATTCCTGATGATTGAAAGAGGGCATATTACACATGTGAGCAAACTCCAGACCTGCTGGAGGACAGGGAGTTGGACCAAATGACCTGTTTCAGACTCTTCAACTTATGGTCTAGCTTTCGTGGGGCAGGCTGTTTCTTTAAAACCAATTCACTAACGGGAAGTAGAGTTTATAAAACCCATACATCCTCGACGTGTGCTGTCTTATTACTGATTCATTAAGATAAGGCATGTGAAGCACCTCGCCTAGTGCTGCCAAAGAGAGCGTACCTAACAGATAAAGCAGTAATGAGAAGTGGCTCCCGGCAACAACCCAGGGAGGTGGCCCGCTTTCCCCATTTTACAGATGTGGAGACTGAGCTTCCAGGAAGCGATGAAGTGACTTGCAGAGGTTCACCCAGCCAGCAAGTGAAGGAATGCACATTTAAACTCCAAACACTGCTTCTCTTTCCTCTGGAAACAGCAGGCTCCTTTCACCAAATTTACAGAGAAATAGTATGCATCATATTTACATTTCTTTTGAAATAAGAACATTTCAACCCCCTTTGAGATTTTTTTAAAAGTGTGCCTTTAAGGTGTCTTTCTCTAGTTTGCCCACTTTACATGATTCCTAGAATTTTTTTCGTTTAAGCCCAGGTCAGGAAGGGATGCTTCTATTTTATTGTTGCATTTCATGTATCAAGTAAACAGTGTTTTATCTACGTTTCATTAGATCGCTCTTCTCAGCATAGTCTTGCCTTCTTTTTCTTCTGTTTGGGTTTACTGACATTTGTGTACTGCATGAGTTTGTTAAGCATATTTGGCTCAAACCCCACTTCTACAATAATGATGGCAAGACTGCTTTCTGGGGAAGGAAACAAAACAGATTAGGTATGTCAGGAGTGTGCTACAGACATCATTGCATTTTATTATTTATGATAGAGAAATTGCAGAGTATTTGACATGCATCTTTTAAAGTTTTTCCCTGTCCAAAAATACAGCTTACTTTGTTTTTCATGATTAGATATTAAAGAAAAAAAAAAAGAAATCTTGGGTAATAAGATGAGAATGAGGAGAACCCACGAATCACTAATGGTTCTAATTACCTCTGCACAATTTTCACATGTTGTGTTATTTTGGGGGGGACGGTAATTAGGTTTATTTATTTATTTAATGGAGGTGTTGGGGATTGAACTCAGGACCTCATGCATGCACTTTGCCCCTGAGCTATACCCACCCCCTGTGTTATTTCTTTGCTATCTTTTTTACTCCATTTAATTTTTATTTTACAACATTTGGATTCTAATGTATATACGGTTTTGTTCCTGATTTTTCTTCACTGAATATTATGTGATGAGCATTTATGTGCTTTTGATTGTCTTTGTTAATAACGTGTTTATAAACAGCACTGTAAATGTTTGTAATACTATTTTAAGTCAATATGTTGTCATTACTTATAAATCATCCCCATATGATTGGAGATTTAAGTTGTTTCAACTTTTAAGCTATTATAAATAATTAAATCAAAGTTCAAAATATTTCAAGGATTGTTTTCCTAAGACAGATGCTCAGAAGTAGAATTACTAGGTCAAAGGTCTCGAATACTCAAACATTTCTGTTATGTGTTGTTCATTTCATAGCTCCACACGTATATACTGAGGATGCCCGTATTATCTACCCTCATCAGCATAGGATCTTATATACATTTTTAAAAAATTTTTTTTAAGAATCAAAGTGTTTACTATAAAAACGAGGAACATTTGAAGAGCTTAGAAAAATACAAATTTGGAGAAAATATTGTTTCAAAAAATTGGGCACATTTTGCTAAGTCAGGTTTTTCTGTTTGTTTTTTTTAATTTAATTTTTTTAACTTTTTTTATTGATTTATAATCATTTTACAATGTTGTGTCAAATTCCAGTGTAGAGCACAATTTTTCAATTATACATGAACATACATATATTCATTGTCACATTCCTTTCTCTGTGAGCTACCATAAGATCTTGTATATATTTCCCTGTGCTATACAGTATAATCTTGTTTATCTATTCTACAATTTTGAAATCCCAGTCTATCTCTTCCCACCCCCCACCCCCTTGGCAACCATAAGTCTGTATTCTTAAATTTAATTTTTTAAGCTTTTTTTGGTGAGGAGGGGAGGTTTATTTATTTAAAAATTTTTTTTTGATGGGGGCATTGCGGGTTGAACCCAGGACCTCGTCCATGCTAGGCATGCACTCTACCACTGAGATATACCCTCCTCCCATCTTACATACTTTCAACCTTTAAAACTTGTTAATTTGAAAAAAAAAAACTTGTTAATTTGACAACAGAGAATTGACATCTTCTTGTTTTGCTTGGCCTTTGTTTGATTTCTAGTGAAGCAGAATTCCCACTCTTTTTTTTTTTTTTAAATAAATTGAATACAAATTTTTTAGCTATTTGTCATTTTTGATTGATTTTTTCACCTTCTAGGACTTGCTACTTCCTTTCCTTTCCTGTGCTTTCCTTTTCTTTTCTTTTCTATTTTTGGGGCATAGGCATATTACTTTTGCCTTTTCTGTTGTTATTTCCTCAAATGCATCCAAGCTTCACACCACTCTTGCCTCCCAGAGGCTGGGGGAAGCTCCCTTCTTCCCTGAGGGTGAATGTCTACACTAACCATTCAAAGCACATTGGCCTGTGGTTTGAGCGCAGTGACCAAGGCTGGTTATGACCCTTCCCAGAGCCACCAATGCCTGGGCTCCACCCTCTCACCATCTTCCTTACCCTTGTCTTCCTGCTTCTGAACTAGGTGCTAATCTGTGAGAAAACCTTCTGACAGATGCCACAGCACATCAAAATCATCACTGTGGAACTCCGTGAAAGGCTCTTTGGAACGTCTAAGTTAGGGATTTTCCTTCAACGTTGACTCTTCAGTTTTTTTCAAATGATTGTCATAGACAGGTGGCGTCACTGCCTTTTCAGAAACGATGGTGTGAAAAGGCTTAGCACACCAAGGAAAGCCCCTGCCGTTGACCCTGGTGCTTGGGAAATATAAATATCCCTCCTTCCTCTTGCTTCTCCTCTCCTGCCTCTTCCTCTCCTTCCTTCGGTGAATCTTGACTTAGCCTCCCAGAGCACAGAGCTGACTTCTGCACAAGGGGTAACTGGGCACCATCATTCCCAAATCGGGCACTCTATGTATGGAGCCCAGGTGGGGGACCCTGAAATCCACAGATGCAACAGAAATGACCACCCAGTGCTTAACTGATCAATACTCTCAGGTGTCACCTGTTGATCAGCAGTGACTGGGGATTTTATTGTCCTAATATGGGACATAGCAGGCTCACAGTCTTTTGGCTTTAAAAGACTTGCCTCCTTTCTCTTTTCTTAAACCTGATCCCACTGGCGGGACTGTTTCCTCCATGGCAATTGCACCCAGCATGTAATCATGGGGTTCTTAGTCTTTTTTAAAAAAAAACTGAAGTCGAGTTGATTTACAGATTATGCTCCATTAAAAGGCATTACAAGATAATGGCTATAATTCCCTCTACTATACAATGTATCACTTTTGCTTATCTATTTTATACGTAGTAGTTTGTACCTCTAAATCCCACTGGGGCCTCAGTCTATAGTCTGTCTAATGCCTTCTAACCTTCAATCCTGCCTACATTTGCTAGGTAATCTTATAGTTCATTTCGCCCAATCACATGAAATGGAAGCTAATTGACTGTTTTTGATCTATCAAAGTAGCAGTTTTATATGGTTCATCTGAATCCTTTCAGAAATTACACAAGGGATATAGAAACAACATAAGAAAATTAGAAAATAGAGGAAAACATAACAGAAACATAACACATGTTATCACTGGTAACGTTTTGCTGTATAGTATTCCAATTGTTTCCATGTGGTCCATGTACATAGAGGCGTATCTACGCAAAGAGATTTTGTTGAAATGGAACCTAACAACCTATATAAAATGTTGTAATCGAATTATGATGCATTGTAAGCAACTTCCCATGTCAATACACGCACTTCTTTGCCATTATTTTTAGCGACTGTATCACTTTCCATTGTGTGGTTGTACCGTAATTAAATGTAACCAGGAATCCAGAGGATGAAGGGCAGGGCTCTGGGGGTGGGAGAAGAACGTGGCGTACAGTCAGCGGAGTAGGGGCCACGGTGATGTGAGTTGACTGACTCCAAGCCTGGAAAGACTTTTGAGATGCTTTCTATTGTGAGACACCCCGGAGGGATTTGGATGCATGAGAAAGAGCCTCTGGCTCTGGAGAGGGGGTCTTTGCAAGCCTTATAATAGGTTGGAAGTCATAGTCATTTGCTCATATACTCAATAAATATTTATTGAACTTCCACATTGTGCCAGACATTCTGATGGGGCTGCCACAGTGAACAAGGTAGACACAGTCCTGCTTTCAAGGACTTTATATTTTAGTGGGGGTGAGGTGGGGGGAGGGAGAAGACCATAAATGAATAAAATAATTGCACTTTGAGAAAAGTGCTAGGAAGGAAAATGAACCAGGGGATGTGATGAAACATACAGAGGTGCTGGAAGTGGGGGTATGAATCTTGGATCGGATGATCAGGTGTGGCATCCCTGAGAAGGGGATTTCTGAGCTGTGATAAGAATGAGTCAGGGGAGGGAAGTTCTAGGCAGAAGAACCAGCAAGTACAATGGCCACGTAGAGTCAGTAACACAACCTGTGGTTTGAAACCTTTCATTCCTTCCTGTGTTTATTCAACCTGGGTTGATTTCCTCCTCTGCTGTGGAAAACAATGGGGAAATCAGATACTACTCTTCCCCCAAGAGGAAACATCCACTCTCTGCTTTTATTCACTCATTCATTCATTGATTCAATTGCTTTCTGCATACCTATTACGGCCCAGATCGTAGGCAGCAAAAAGGAAACAAAGATGAGTAAGAATTATTTCTTTTTCTCCAGGTGTTTGTGGACAAAAGCAAGGAGGGGGACAACAAGCAGCCAGAGAAAAGAGGTGGCCAGCTCAGGGACCCACAGGTGGCAGGCGTCAGTGATGGGACTAGAAGGAGGTGTCCTGATTCCCAACCAGAGTTTTGTCCACCATGTTTTCCTGTGACACCTGTCTTTCTGTGCCAGACCTTTGTCAATTCAAAGTTTATGCACACAGCTTCTCCCAATCCACATCTGGAAAAAGCATTAAGCATTTATATCATTGTGGGCTCTAAGATTAAACCCTTATAAATGAACTCTTATAAATGGTTCTGCTTACCCTCGTCTCGTGTTCACTCGGATGTCATAAAAATGGCTCAGCACAAACAAGGAGTCATGGCCTTTAACAGCTGGGTGTTAATGACTACACTTGTCAGCAGGGCTGTGTCTGGCTACCCCCAAATAGCAAACTGAAAGTCCTTACTGGGTTGGTTGTGAGGTGGTCAGTGAGTATGGAGTGCCTTCCACACTTGGGGTGACCAGGCAAAGACAGCAGGAAGTGTAATTGGTTAATGGAAGGTTCAGAAAGGTGAATAAAAAGAGCTTCACTCATATCTCCTAACCGGCTATCATTTGACTATGGAAAGATCCTTGATTGAAAATACCTTGACTTGAGTTTGAATTCTACGTCTGCCTCCTGCAGCCTGGGTGACCTTGGCCATTTCACTTTAACCTCTTGGAGGCTCTGTTTCATCATTTGTAGAATAGGCATGTGGCAGACACAGCTAGTGGCCCACCAAATAGCCACTACCCCCATTTTCCTTGCTGTCAGAACCGTGGGTTCATCCGCATGACCATGTTTTTAACTTAAGGATACGTCACATTTGGTCTAAGCTCGTAATTGGTTGAGGACCTGGCATGAGACCAAGCTCTGACCAATAGGCAGTCTAGTTGGAGCTTTCTGCAAAACATTTTCCTTCTCTGCCTTGAATTCCTTTGTGCAAAGATGTTCTAGTTGTAGCTGAAGCAATTATCTTACAACCACGAGATGATCAGCCTGTAAATAAAAGCCCACATACTGGGGATAAATGGGCGAAGGACAGAAAGCTCATTGATGACAACACTGAACTGTTGCATTTGGGGACGCCTTGTTACAGGACGTAATTAAGTCATCGTTAGTCTCTGGGTGTTCTGTTACTCGCACCTGAAGGATCCCTGACCGACATAAGGGATGATGACAGATATTTCCTAGAACTCCCGAGGGAAGCAAGTGACATATTGTATGTGCTATACTTGGCATACTGTCGTCACTCTCTTCCCAGATCTTCATTATATACAGTGTGACCTCTTACTCAAGGCTGGAGAAAGCCACCTTGGAAGAGAGTGACATATTGGTGGTAGCATTTGCAAGACATTTGACGGCCTCTAGGCATACTCAGAGGGCTGTAATATAGCAAAATACAATTCAGAATCATTGTCAACATGTGCCACCATTAGACCTGTCAGAACCCACCTCTTTGATGGAACATCTATCAAACAGATGTGTAATGCAGAGGGAGTCTTCTAATAGAGGTTTTTGCAAGTGCAGGGGACGATCAGGTTGGTATCATCATTCATTCTAACATCCGGTGCCTCCAAGGAGGTTAGTCAGTTAATACGATTTTACCCACCCTGGTTCAAGAGTGGTCACGTGGAACAATTCTGGCCAATTAGATGGGAGTGGAGTCTGCTGTGAGATCTCCAGAGCTCTTCTTTTCTAAGAGAAAGCCACACACTGAGGGTCTCCCGCTTCCCCCTGATGCTGTGTTGTCTGGTTGAGACACCTGGAACCACCGTGGCCATGTTACTACCAGGCTGAGGGAGAAACCACCACTGAGACACAGAGGATGCTGGAAGGAGCCCGCTCTCTGATGGCAACGCTGAGCCGCTGAGCCAGCCAGTCCTGGAAACTGCCCTGCACCTGGACTTTCATGAGCTAAACATGAGCTAAATATTTACTTACGGTTTATGAGTTGAGGTTTTGGGGTTTTGTTGCTGAAAGCATCCTGCTTGATACTCTGAGTTTACTTAAGAGATTTCAGTTTACACAAAGAAAACCCAGATGTGCACCCAATGTCACGGAACCAGGCTCTTGCAGGAAGTGAGGTAGGGCTTTGATGAGGAAGGTAGTGCTACACTGACAGTTATGGATTGGCCAAGAGGCACCCCTGTGCCACTGCTGGCAAGAGAGCTCAGCTCTGTTGAAGCCACAAATTGGTGAAGGAATCAAGGTACCCCTGCTATGTTAGTATTAGTCAGGGTCTCCAGCAAAATGGGACAGACACAGAGAAAGACTCAGAGACAGAGACAGAGAGATTTTTAAAGGAATTAGCTCACGTGATTATAGACATTGGCAAGTCCAAAATCTGCAGAGTGGGTGCGCAAACTGGAGACTAAGGGACAAGTTGACATTACAGTTCAAGTCCAAAGGCCATCAGTTAGGCTTGAGTCCCAGATGAGAGCCAGTGTTGCAGTTCAAACATGAAGGCCATTTGCTGCAGAATTCCCTCTTGCTCAGGGGAGGGCAGTCTTTTTTGTTCTACTCAGGTCTTTGACTGATTGGACAAGATCCATGCATATGGTGGAGGTCAGTCTGCTTTGCTCCAAGTCCACTGATTTAAAATGTTAATCTTATGGAAAAAAAAAAAAACACCCTCATAGAAACATCCAGAATAATGTTTGCCTACCTATCTTGGCACTGTGGCCAAGCCAAGTTGATACAAAAAATTAACCATCACATCTACGATAATAACAATAGTGACCTTGACAGGCACTCAGCAGACAGATGATCAAGAGATACCTTGGTCAAGCCTGCATAGTACTCCCCTGGCCGACAGCCTGTAACAGGTGCTCTGCCTCTGGTCCCTCTCTACTTCCAGCTTTCTTCACTCTGATTGTGCCCCTGTTTAAAACTTTCAGTGGCTGCCACTCACAAACAGAATGGAGATGGAGCCTCTGAGCCTGTGATCTGAGGCTCTCCATGGCTAGGGTCAGTGTGTCCTCCTGTGTCTTTCTATAGGCAGGTCCCACTGCCCTTCCCCCAAAACCCTCCTCATTTTCCTGCCTCATTCTATCCCCTTTGTTCATATTGTCTCCTTCATCAGGAGCAGTGGATCTCAGAGGTCATTGCACATCAGAATTTCCAGGGAGCTTTAAAAAACAGACACCTTAGGCCCTACCCCAGGCGCATTGAATCCGACTCTCTGAGAGTGAGGTATGGAGTCTGCATTTTTAAAATGCCTGGGTGACCCCGGTGAACTCTGCTCTATGTGTCTTCTTCCCTTCCCGAGGAAGTACCATCATTATTAATAGACCCCTTATAAGCCCCTCTGCCAGGCTGCCTTCCCTGGCCAGCCACCTCTAAGGCCCCCTGACTCCCTGAGCTGCCCTTAGAGCCCTCAGGTCACTCTACACTCTATTGGGCTCTCCTGTGTCTTGTACCCTGAGAGGCCATAAGACCCAGGAGGGCAGGGTCCACCTCGGATTGTCCTGTGTGACCTACTATGTACCACGCTTTGTCACACTCTGTGCCACTGTGCACTCTGCTCCCTCTCCTTGGGGTGTTTACTCCCCTCTTGTCCACCTGACGAACTCCTCTTCAACCTTCAAAGCCTTGCTCAGACATCATCTTCCTGAGGACCCCTTTCCTGACCCTGCCGGTAGAACAAAGCACAGCCTCCTCTGTCCTGATTTGCTTCTGTGCCCCTCCTCCCCTCCCCATGGTGAGTGCAGTTAGCACTGTGGGTGCTCAGTGAACCCACGGACGTTGGTTAAATGGATTCCATTTGCAGTGAGTGCCCACCAAGACCTCTCCACCCACATCTAACCACTCCATTCCACCTCTACCCACATCTAACAGCGAACCAGGTTTGCTGAATTGAACTTGAAAGAAACATTTAAGGAAAGAAGGAAGGAAGGAGGGAGGGAAAGGGAAGGGGGAAAGGGAGAAGTAAGAAAGAATGAAAAAAAAAGGCAAAAATCTCTATTTAGGAAAAAACTTTTTGGGGTAGGTTGTTGTGGGAAGAAGGGCAGAAAGAGAGTCAGCCAAGGTGGCCCTTTTTTTCACTAAGTGCCCAACCCAAATCCCCAAAAGAAAATAAATGCTCAGAAATAAACACAGCTCCTAGGGAAGTTTCTTTTCCCCTCCCCAGGAACATTGTGGGAAGGATTCTAGAGAAGGGAAAATGGGTCCCAAATGGCTGAGTCATTTGACATACGACAAGCAAATGGTCAGGGCTTGCTGGGGAGGGAGCCCACCTCACCCTGGCTCATCTCTGCGAAGACCGTTGTCACCACCGAGACCCTTGCATGCTCCCCGCCCCAGGCCTGCTCACTTTGCAGGGCCACCTTGGACGCTCCACAGATCTTCGCTCCAAAGCCACAGAGTCCAGCTACAGATGAACCGGATCCTGAGCTGGGCCAGGGCCGCGCCCCAGACTGGGAACCAAGCTGCGTTCCAGCCTCTGTCCTGCTTGGCTGACGTGATTCCGCCTTCGCCCCCAAGTCTGGCCAGGCCCCGGTAGGAGCGGGAACTGGGAAGGTCCTGAGGCGAGAGTCACTGGGGCAGGCCACTCTGAAAAGTCATAGACAAGGACATAGACGAGGACACCGAGGTTTACAAGGACAAGAGGCTCACCAAAGGTCACACAGGCAGGAAGACCCAGGGCTGAATGGGGGGCCCCGGCTTGTTGGCATCTGGAAGCTTTCTTTTCCCCTCTGCCACTGTCACATCTATGGCACTGGTGGGTGGGTCACACTCTTCTTTTGCTCCTGAGTGACATTACTGAATCACTTTAAAGCAAAAAAAGCAAAAAAAAAAAAAAAAAAAAAAAGACCTCATGACTTCTGTTCTACTCAAACTGTATTCAAATGCAGCCACCAGGTGGGCAAAAGTCTTCCCTTTAAGAGCTGCTAGGTATTGACTGAGCTAGATCCCCACCAAGCTCTGTGCGAGGCCCTTGGGAGACAGCTGAGCACAGGACAGTCATGGCACTTGCCTTCATCTTGCCCACCATCCGGGTCTGGCTTCCATCTGACCCCAACCAAGCTGGCATTCGGCTCTGCTAGCGTGACATCCAGGGCTCTCGAGTCCCATGCTCTTGACTTAATGGCTCACCTTCTTGTTCCCAAGCAGGGTCACATGGGGAAGGGCACGGCAGAAAAAGAACAGACAGTTAACCAGCCAGAACATGCGGGGACGTGGTGACCAGGCGCTTTCGTAAAAGAAGGGGGCTGAGGGGCGGAGGGATGTATATTTAGAAACAAAGAGTCTGACCAACTTAGTGGAGGGAAAAGAGGAAAAAAGCCCCGGTTCCCACAGTAACCTGTTTGCAGGAGCTGCCTAATTTAGCAGAAAATCACACACACTGGTCCTGGCACGGGCTGGTGGAAGGTATTTCCTCCCCAGCTTGGGTCAAGTTTCATTCATAGGTACTGTCTAAAATTAGACCCTCTGCTTTCATTCTGGTCCAAACTCCCTGCCTAGCGTAACATTTGGGAGACACAGGCACTCCATTAAAAGTGTGCCTTCCTCCCGGCGGCCCCTGGCCCGGGAAGGGCTGGGCCCTGTCCTCAGCTGGCGGCTGCTGTGGCTCATAAACCCGGGTCTAAATTCAAAGCATCCGCTCTGACTGGTGACCTCTGGTTCCCAGGCAAACCCATGACTCCTTCTCCAGCTCACACCCAGGACCTGGCCAGGTAGCTGGGAGGGACCCATTTCAGGCCTGAGACCTTCTGTCTGAGGGTGACTCCCCAGGGAAGGAAGACAGCCCTGGAAAAGGCACCTGTTACACCTGTCGTGTGATGGGGCTTCTTGCTGGGGTCATTGTCTACTGTTCCTCTCCCTTCTGGACTCAGGGAGCCTGCCCCCTGGGCCTTACAGTCTTGGACTAAACCAGTCTTATTGTTATGGTTATTCTCCAAATGAACATACCATCAAGGAAAGAGTTAGTGGAATCAGCCCCATGTTTGGACAATTTCATTCATTTAATAAATGTTGACTGAGCACTTTGTATTTGGAGTCTTTTGGTCGTGGGTAACACAAACGAGAAGGACATTGTGGGGGTGCCTGGCCTCCAAGAGCTGGTCGTGCGCCAGGGATGGGCTGAGTCGCAGCCTGAGCATGGTGGTGGGGAATCCGGGAAGCAACTTCCTTTTATCTCTCACCTCTACTTCTCTCCCAGCAACAGCCTCAACTCTCCTCTCACTGCCTGCGGCCTTTCTGCTCCTCAGGCCACATGGCAGAACGTGGCTCCTGTTGCATATGATCTCAGTTCCAGCCATCTGCACAGAGACTCCTGTTTCTGGGTTCCAATTCCAAAGTCCCAGGGAAGGTTTCTGATTGGCTTAGCTTGTATCAGGTGCCCGCCCCCCACCAGTCAACAGCAGCCAGGAAAGGGACCTGTCACCAGCATGGTGGGTTCTGCTGTAACCGTGTGAATGGCATGAGGAAGAGACGTTCCCAGCAATGAAGAGACCGTTTTAACCTTTTGCAATTACTGCTCTGCAAGTGACCCATAGAAACAGAAAAGGACCTTGACCCAGGCATGGCAAGTTAGGGAAGGCTTCCTGGAGGAGGTGACCTCTGTGCTGGGTGACTGAGATTTAGCCGAAATGTGAGGAAAAAAAGAAGTGGAGAAGGTTGTTCAGAGAATGGCACAGGCAAAGACTTCATGGCAAGACACAGGTCTGCAGGGATGGGAGTCCTGCACTGGCAGTCACCAGCTTTGCTGACTTTGAGCAAGTCATGTCACCCTCTGAGCCTCGGTCTCCTCATCTGTAAATGGAATCCTAGCACCTTCCTCCTGGGATTACGAGGACTGAATGAGACTGTGTCTCCAGTAGCGCCGGGCACGTGGGTAGCTCAGTTGACTCTGTTCACCTGGGTGCAGGGGGCCCTTTCTGGGCTGGTGGTGTTCCCATAGCCAGTTCCTTCTCCCCTTCAGTCTCAGCTCAGCCATCACAGGGGCGTCAGCAGCGAGGCCCTCCCTGCCCGGCCTTCAAAGTGGGCTTGCCTTTAACTCCCAATATATCATCTTAATTCCCTCATCAAGCTTTTCTCAATTTGCAGTTATTTGGTTTGTCTTCCTGTTTTATTTGAAGTGTAGTTGATGTAAAATGAGGCAGTTTCACGGATACAGCAAAGTGATTCAATAACACATATCTGTATCTGTGTTTATTCTTTTCCAGATTCTTTTCCGTTATAGGTATTGCAACATATTGAATATTGTCTTCTTAGTTTTTTAATTGAAAAAATATATATATATACACACACACATATTTTTAGTAGAATTTGTGTATTCAAGGAAAAACCCCCAAAACAAAAAAGTTTTCCAACCACACACAGGAGGGGTATGGGTAAAGGGCAGTGTCTATAAATTTAAGGTGTACAATGTGTCAATTTGATACATACATACATTGCACTATGATCACCACCATAGCACTAGCTAAAACCTCAATCCCACCCAATAATCATCATTTCTTTGTAGTGGTTGGAATAATTAAGATCTAGTCTCTAAGCTAGCTTAGTGATTATAATACAATATTGCTGTCCATACTCACTCTGCCATGCATTAGATCTTTAGGATTTATTTACTATTCATTAGTAGTTTGTAAGCAACATCTCTTCCATGGTCTTTTAGTTTATAATCTGGTTTTAACCAAGACTGAAGGGTCCACGAAGCCAAGGACGGTGCCTGTTCTGTTCTCTGCCGTACCCTCACCACCTTCAGGGTGCCTGACGCCAGCAGGGGCTCCGATAGAACCTGCTGCATCACTGATCGCGAGGATGCAGACAGGCAGAAAGGAAGTCTTGGCGGTCTCGTGCTGGCGGAGTGGATCACTGGCCAAGGGCTCCCTCAGCCAAGTCACTTGGCAGCTACTTGAGTCCTGAGCCCCCTGATGGGGCTCCCACACCCCAGTTCAAAGGGTTTGGTGCTTGGGGCCATCACCTAGATACGTCACAGTATTTGGAAAACTCAGGTGGAATCCCAACCACCTTATTCTCCCAGACGCCTCCAATGAGGCCTTTTAAGTCGGGAAGGGGAGCGGGCCTGGGGCTGGGGCTCTAGCTCGGACCCCAGCCTCCCTGGGACTCTGGGCCTGGGAGAGGGTTCTCCGCAGGCCTGGAGCAGAGCAGAGGCTCCTTGCCCTTCCCTCTCACATGTTCTTGGGGTGATGAGCTCCATCCGATGGAGGAGCTAAGACAGGAGCAAGAGCAGAGCCTGGCCCAGGTGGCCCACAGCAGCATCACCGGGGCCAGTCTTGGTATCAGCCCAGCACAGAGTATGCCTCCCACCCCCCACCATTTTCTCTGCCGTCCGCCCATTTTCCTCCCTCACTGACCTCCTGCAACTCCCTAGAAACCCTTCGCTGCCTCCTTTTTGTCTTCGTTTGGCTCCCCTGCTATAGACTTTGAAATGAGGATATGAGTACAAGCAGTTTACTTGGAAAGTGATTCCAAAAAGCACCGGCAAGGGGAATGGGGCCATGAGACAGGCAGGGGCAGGAGACCAGGACTGGGTGCAGGTATCAGGGGAGGCAGCCGAGGCTCCATCCAGCTCCGGCTGTGCGAGACGGTCTAGGACACCTGCCAGCCCACCAGATGGGCAGGAGCCGTTGGTTGTGGGGTCCTGCAATGAGCATTAACTCCCCAGCTGTCTGGCCTGTTCTGTTTGTAGGAAGCGTTCAGACTGACTTGTAGGAGCTTCTGGTCCGTCCCCTTTGGGCCAACGTGCAGGGGAATGGTGAGTTCTGTGACATCTGCGACTCCACCCGTCACCCCAACCTTCATCGTGGCCTCTCCACCACCCCTGGGGCTCCCACTGATTGTTCACTGCCCACCTCACCCCTGATCGCTGACTCCACTGGTCCATCAACCCCAGAAGAAGGCCCACCCTACCTCCACCCAACCCAGGACACTTTATGTCTCCGTTTAACCTTCCAGTGACCTCTGTTCCATTTGCTCAGCCCCTCCTCTCTCCCCTAAGAGCCTGGAGATGTGAGCAGCATTGGGCTACATGTCCTCCCTGAAGCCAAAGGTGGGTGGGGGAGGGTGGGTCCACTTCCTGAACGTCTCCTCCTGGGATCTTCTGTGTCCGACCGGTGAGTCACGTCCTCCACCTCCCCTTAACCCAGCCGGCTCTTTGTTTCTCATAGAGGGGCTGCTCCCTGCCCTGGCCCTGCCTGCTTCCTCCCGTTACCCCATTGAAAGAAAGGGTGAGACCCGGGGTGGCCCAGGGGACAGTGAGGTTCAGCCTGGATGATCCAATGGGCCCTACAGCTGGGCTCAGTAGCCTAGCCCCTCCCGAGGCCCTCCCAGGGACACAGCCTCCTGTGTCCTGTGTGGCTCAGCAGGGCCTTGAAGCACAGGGGGGGCCCTGAACAAGGGGAAGGGAACACGCAGGATAGCCCTGCTCCGAGGAAAGCTTGTTATGTCCATTTGACAGATGAGAAAACCGAGGCACAGAGAAGGTAAACCCCTTGCCCAAGAGCTGGCCAGTGTCTGACTCCCAAGCTCAGTGCTCTGATTCTCGGGCTTACTGAGTGTGTGTCCACCTCCGTGAATTCTTGATGAGGGGTGCAAAGAGGGGTACTGATGGGCCCTCAGGTAGCCGGGGGCCGAGCTGGGACAGGAGGCTCCGCCCACCGTCTGTGCTGCCTGGACCGCTGGGCTGGCCACCCCCGGGCCCTCCGCCTTCCACTCTTGCCCCCGTCATCCACTCCTCACAGCAGCCATGAAAAGTATCAGAAAAATAATTCTGATCATGTCACTCCCCCATTTACAACCTCCCAACAGCTTCCCACAGCCCTGAGATTGAAACTGGAACTTTCCACAAGGGCCCGCATGGCCTCCCGGGCCTGGCCCCCGTCTCCCTCTCCATCCTCATGTGGCCTGTACACCTGTCACGCTGCTCCCCTGCTCAGGTCCCCTGGCCGTCCCCAGGCCGTCCCCAGGCTCCCCCAGTTCCTCGGCTTAAAGCTCATCAAACCTGTCGTCCAGAACAGCCTGTCCTGACCCCGCCATCTGAAATGTCTCCCTGTCTTGTCACTGAGTCCACGTCACCGGATTCTACGTTCTCACCTCCTGATGTATTTTCTCATGTACTCGGTGATGTCGTTGTTCATGACCTCTCCCCCACTAGAGCGTGGGTTCCGTGAGGACAGGTGCTTGTCTGACTGCCTCACTGCTTTACTCCCAGTGTCTCAAGGGGATCTGGCACATCATGGGGCCTCTAGTCAACAGGCATTGGTTGAATGACAGACTCATTTCCATAGCTCCAGCACTAAGGGTGGAGTGTGGTCTTCTATACCGGGCAGCGCTGAGTGAGGTGTGCAAGGGCGCGCGCGCTTACGCGCACACACACACACACACACACACACACACAGCACCAGGACTGCACGTAGGTCCCACCGACCGCTCCAGCTTCCCCTAGCTTCAGATCCAGGGACGACTGGGTGCAATTTGGGTCTGTCATCATCATCGTCAACATACGGGCGTCTCAGGACCCTTCAAGTAGCACCCAGCCAGCCGGCCCGCTGTCCCCTCCAGTCTGCCTTCTTACACGATAACAGGGCGTGCCTTCCCTCGTGCGGGCAGATCTGGGCTGGGCTTCCCTGGTTAGTGGCCTCAGTGGTCATGAAACCCACTCACCTTCGTGAACATCTTTGATAACCTTTTTCTAAATGTCTTTCTGGACATCGCTGTAAGTCTCTGTTTCTGTCTCTTTCAGCGCCTCTACCTGCCTGTGTCTTTCAGTCTCTCTCTCCTGTTACTTTGTTATTATAAAAGTAACCCTCACATCCAAGAGTCTGCTCTCCCTAAAGAGAAGCAGCTGGACACGACCCAAGTGTCCACGTTTCCCTCCCATCAAAGGTCACGTCTAGTACTGTGTTAGTCACAGGGAGCTAACCGCCGCAGACAGTTGCCCCTTATCAGGGACTTGGTCCCGGGGAGGTCTGCTTCCTGCTCGCGTCACAGTCCGGTGCAGGTCATGCAGGAGGGGAAGGCTCTGTCCACACAGTCATTCAGGAATCCGGAACATTCCAAGGCCCTGGAGTCCTCCACTGGCTCCTCTGCCTTGGGTTACACACCAGAGGGAAGATGGGAGGATAGACCAAGAACTGTCATGTACATCACTTTTGCCTACATTCCACTGGCCAAATCTCAGCCATGTGGCTGCAACCAACTGCAAGAGTGTCTAGGAATCGTGGCCCAGAAGGGGACACCTTGGGTCTTGTTGAGCATGACCAGTGTCTGCCACCAGTCTATTTGTGAAAACACAGGGGTGGGTCTCCCGTAGTTGACACCCTGACAGCCCTCCTCTGAGTTTCCTCGTCCTTCAGACTGGTCTCTGCTCTTCCGAGGGCCACAGCTCATGCTGCTCTGCCTACACCCTGGACCTCTGGGGCTACAGTCTCCCATTCGAGGTGATCAGAACTCACAGATTTTGATGTTAGGGTCGCATATGCCCTCCGTCCGCCATCCTCCCCCCTCCCTTAATGGCCCACATTTGTGGAGGTGTGCCCAACCTGACTGACTGATGGGGGTTATTTTGTAAGAAGGAAAGGAAATCCCACTGCTTGGGAGAGGGCAAACCTCTCATTAAGATCCTCTTGAGAACATACCATTTCTCCCCTGTCCTCAGGATGTTGACCTCCCACCTCTTTGCCTCTGTCCATTCAAAATCTCACCTGGATTTTTGGAAAATTGCTTTCCTGACCCATAGGTGTTGCTGCTGCCCCAGGGCACTTCTCTCTTCCCTGCAGCAGGGCAGTCCCACAAGCATAATTTGTCCAGGCAAGAAATAACATCGTGGTGGCCCCAAAGTCCACAGAGCAAGAGACAGTGTGGCTTTGACATGCTGTGTTCTGCATAACCGCTTGGGGTTGGTGTGAGTCCACCTCCCTTGCTCTTTTAGGATTTCTTCCCCACTGTAAGCTGTGGACGTGATTCTTTTTCTAACTGCTCATTCCTAGGTGAACTGCTGGCTCTCTCAGTCTCTCTCTCTTTGTTGTCTGTCTGTCTCTTTCTCTCTCTCTTTTCTGTCTCTCTCCCCTCCTCACACACACACCTGTACATACACCTGTACCAAACATTCATTCTCAGAAACAATTCTGTCTTCTCCAAGGGGGTCAAATTTAAAATACATGCACTGAAAAATAAAATAAAATGCATGCACTGGTCAGAAAATGACATCTGTGAGTACAATGAGTCTGACAGGATGAGAACACCCACAGCCTCTGTGCTGGGAGGTGCAGGTGAGTGGGGCCAGGGGCCAGCACATGACCCACCTCTAGTGGAGCCCTTCATGCAGCTCCAGGCGAGCACTGCTGTGTGGATGGGGACTGACCGTGGTCACATCTTTTCATGCTTCAAAAGAGGCCAGAAAACCATTTTAATCTTTCCCTTACATGTACTTTATCCCCAACCTTTTCCCTATATTTAGACATTTAAATCATTTCAAGGTTTTTATGACCATCGTGCTGAGATGAATCTCCTGACGTTCACCCATCCCAGCACACACGTCTATCACGGACCTGGACTGCAAAGGTCTGCTTCAAAGACTATCTTCTTTCTAAGACTGTCTTCTTTAAGAACCTCTAAGTCTGACCTTTTTGAAAACAAAACAAAAAAAATCTCATTATTCTTTGTATGTCCACTTCTGTCACTCTGCCTGGATCGTAGAAGGCATTCGGTAAATGTTTGGTGAATGAAGAAATGGAGTCAGGAAAGAAGGAAAATCAGCTTTACATGGCCATCAGAGGAAAAGTGTGATGAATTTGTGAAGTTGAGTTGTGGTAATCAAAGCACGTTTAATCAGAAAATGTAAACCCATTCTCTGTTAATGTCATACCGTATCATTAAATCGCTGCCCTCTGTCCTAGATTCTACCCAGCTCCCCATCAAAACAGCCGGAGTTTATACTGTGGGTCACAGAAGACAATTCACATTTCCCTGGAGTGATCATTTTAACTGGGTTCACAAACTCGGGATCTGCACTTTATTTTTTTTTTAAACTCAAATTAAAACCAATTGAGTCTTCAAATGATAGATGGGCAGGAAGTCCAAGGTCTGCCTCTTGAACATCTCCTTCCCCTTGAATTGCCCAAGACCTCCAGGGTTTATACAGTCAGGAATAAAAGTCAGCCAGCTTGTAATGAAAAAGGATCTGAAAAAAAAATTTATATGTATGTGTATGTATAACTGAATCGCTTTGCTACACACCTGAAACTAACACTGTAAATCAACTACACTCCAACAAAAAATAAGAATGCAAAAAAAGTCAGCCGGCTTGTAATGGATTGCACAACTCTGAGACGAAGAACTCCCTCACATTTTCACCCTGGGCACCTTGCTTGCTTCACCTTAGTCCTCGACTAACAGTTGAAAAGCAAAAAGCCATTCCCAGTTACAATGCCACGAGGGAGGGAGTGACTGCCGTGTATCATAGATATTTCTTGGGTCCTTAGAAAATCTTTCCTCTTTGGGCCTCTTTTTCTTGTGTTTAAACATCAAGGTCCAAGGAAAAGGGAATAATTAGCAATCTGTTTCTGTGTGTTCTCCATCTAATCCTTTCCAACATGAGTAAGAGAAGGACATACCCTTCCCATCGAGGGGAAGGGGGAAAAACCCCAAAGTTAGAAATGGGCGAGTGGCGTTTTCTTCTTTAGGGCTGACCTGTTAGTGAGTATGAGGTTTCTTTTGGGGGGCGATGAAAATGTTCTGGAATTAGATAGTGGTGATGACTGCATAACCTTGCAAAACCACTGAACTGCACACTTTTAATAGGGTGAATTTTATGGTATGGGAATTACATTTCAATTAAAATGAAAAAAAAACAAAAAACAAAAAACAAAAAACCCTGAGTTACGTTATTTGCCTCCGCCCTCTGCCAGCTGCGCTCTGCCGGCCCTGGGGACTCAGATTCTCTCTCTGCTAAGCTGTTCCTCCCCGAATCTGGACCCTGGGCTGGAGGCTCACTGTGCAGAGGAGTTGGCCAGGGCTGGCTCGGGGAGTCCAGGGAGCCCCTGCGAGCCATAGGCCACTCGTGCTGAAGGGAGGATTTATGGCCGGGAGGCTCCCAGGGTAACAATGAGTGTGGGGTGGGGCCCATGGGCAGAGGCTGCTACAGGGGTAACCGGGGACTGGAAGTGAGAATGTTTTCTTTCTTAGCTCCAGGAGCAAAAAAAAGAGTGGTGTGGTCTCAAGTGAAGAAGGAAACAATTCCCATATTCTGAATTTAGCAGCTGAAAAGATCACTGAAATGCTTTCCTTTCCTTTTTCTTCTTTTTAACAATTTTATTTATCACAATATCTGTGTTATTTAGTTGTGAAGGAATTCAGCAAAAATGATTAAAACATTCGTGCTTTGATGATTTTTAAGTGATAGAATGGAAGTTACTCTTTTTTATACTTGGGATCCTTCTTGCTCTGGATTTGATTTTAAAAATGCATTCGTTCAGAATAATTTTGGCTTTGTTATCGCTTTAAACTGAGACCCTTACATCTCCTGGATCAGTTACCATTCCGGCGCACTCTCATGAGGGAATCTCTTCCCCCTTACCCCTTTGTAGGGCTGGGAGTAGAGTGAGAAGTCTTATTCCTCAGCTGGACAGGGTTCTTTTCTGTGTTCTCCAGTTAGGAGAGGAGAAGACGGAAAGACCCCTTGTGGAGGAATTATCTGTCTTTGAATGATAAATACTATAAACTGGTAAGGCATTTTGAGAATGCTTTATCCTCATGCAGTGTCTTTCCTCGAACATTTGTGAGCAGCATTCAATCAGTGTGAAAGTTTGGGCCATCTCTATTTAAACGTCAGATGCCCAACTCAGATTGGCTTAAAGAGAGTTTATTGGTTCATGTAAACTAAAGCAGGTAGGGCTTCAGGCATGGCTTGATCCAGAGTATCAAGAAAAGATCATCAGGCTCCCATTTCTTTTTTTCCAGTTCTTGGCTCCACCATAGAAAAGTCTTATTGCAAAAGTCTTCTTGCAACTCACTGATCCTGGCTGAGTCATATATTCACCCCTGAATCAATTACCATGGTCAGGGGAATGCAATTGGCTAAGCCTGCATCACGTGCCCATTTTTGGAGTAAGGATGAAATCCCATATCAACCATGTGGATGAGCATGGGCAACAGGGTAGTTCTTTAGAGAAAAATTGTTGTACATTTGTTAGGAGATGGGAGAACGGATGTTGGGTGACAAGAATAGCAAGATGGAGATTAAAAGTTTGGATATCTGTCTGGGATCAAATCCCAGCCCTGCCATTATTAGCTACGTGACCTTCCCAAGGTTGGGTTTTTCATTTGGAAACCAGGGGTAATAGTAGTACCTTCTTCCTAGGGTGGCGAGGATTAAGTGAGAATCCATGCAGAACGTTTAACACGGTGCCTGACAGAGAGTCAGAGCTCTTTAAATGATAACAATTACTATTAGGCATTAGGAAAAAATAGTAATAATAATAACAATAGTAAAAGCTGCTTATTGAGTCTTTGCTTCAGCCAGGCACCCTGCTCAGCCCCAAACCACAGGTCTCAGGGAGGTATCTTTGCTTCTCCTTGAGAGATGGAGTAACTGAGAATGTAAGTTACACAGCTAAGTAGGGTTCGAGCACTGCACCCCTCACGTCTCCACCAGGCTGACAAGTAAGGGGGACTTAGTGCAGAGGCGACGTCTGATGACCTGTGACATCTGCCCAGAAGTGGTCGTGCAATGGGGAGAGGTGGGGTGAGGCCACAACACAGCCCTGAGGTCCCTTCCCGGGGCTGTCTCTCCCACCCACCTCCCTTCCCAACAAAGGAAGGAGTCCAAGTTGGGAAAGCTGCTCCCACTGGGGGCTGGCTGATCCCCCCTCACCCAGGTCTGTTCACTTCTCTTTCTTTTAGCTCAGTCTCTGGCTGAATTTCGTTTCCTTCTCCTTGTCACCTTCACCCAGGCAGCTCCCATCTGCCTCAGCTCTCCGAAGAGTCTGTTTTATGGCCTTCTAGATCATTTTTGTTGAGAAAAATTAAGATTTGAGGTTGACCACCACCCCCTCCTGCTAATCCTTGCCCCTCTTACCCCCTCAACAGAAAAAGAGGACCCAGAGCTGTCTGAGGCCCCACCTAAGATCTTAAAGCAAACCAGGTACCCCCAAAGGAATTTTCTACACTTCAAGGCCCAGAAGAAGGGGAGGCAGATAATGGAGGAGGCATTCAAAACCATCCTTGCATGCAGAGACACACATGCCTTTGATTGCACAGCTCACAGGGAGGAGGTGGGCAAATTCCTTACACTGAAGAAAGTATGTATTTCCAATATGGCCCAGTCCCCTTCATGCTTGGCCCCGGAGAAATCACAGTTAGGGCTGGAGAAGTCTAGCCCCAGCCTCCACTCTGAAGGATGCTGCAGGAACGGGTGGGGAGGTATCGGTGATGAGGCTTGGCTTCACAAAGACAGGAAGTTGCTTCCATCTGAGTTCCACCCATCCCAGGCCACCCTGGGAAAAATATGCTGCAGTTTAGCCCTGGTGAGAGAGTAAAAAGCCAAAAGGCACATCTTAGGACAGAGACATTTTTTTTTTTCCCCAGGAGAGATATTTCTGATAAGAGAAGCCAGCACTAAAATTCCATACTCTCCCGTCCTCACTCATCACAGATGGTGACAACCATTGGGCTTTCCCACTGCCGGCCACTTGGGTGGAGCCCGGGGGAAGCACACCATCCCAGGGTTTAAGAGCATGAACTCTGGAGACACACAGATGTACGTTTAAATCCGGAATCCACGGCTTCCTAGCTGTGACCTCAGGTTAGTCATTTGACCCCGCTGAGTCTCAGCTGGCCCATGAGGTTGCTGGGAGGATTAACCACGGTAGGGTGTGGAGACAGACTGCAGGCTTTGACACTTAGCAAGCACTCCGTAAATGGTGGATACTGTCATTACTTTGCTGGTCCGTGTAGAGAAGATTGGTCCCTGTGATCATTGTATGAAAGAATCTGCAGGGCTATGGGATGAGAAACTGAGACATGGGGAGGTCAGTAGGATGACGAAGGCTGGAGAGAAGGAAGCAGGCAGTGGATCACATCTCCCCAGGCCCTGTTGCCAGGGAGCCCCAGAGGGAGGTCAGTTAAGATGTGTGTTGGCCACACGCAAGGTGTAGGGGAGTGTCCCCAAGTCTGCGGGTAGAAACTGAGGGCCCACATGTGACCACTCGCCCCCCACTGGCCCCACCTCCACGGGGGACACTCATCTCAATGCCGCTGTCCAAGTTCATCTCACTGCCCAGGGAGTGTCCTGCAGCGTTGCAGAATCCTGATTTTGTCTCCACAATGGGAACAGACAGATCTGTGTCGCAGGATGGACTTATGTTGACAGAGCCCCTGGGGCTGATGCATAAGAGAAAGGATAGTGAGAACCAGCACTGTCACTCAGGCTGGATGCTCAGACTGGCCTGACCAGCACGCCCATCCCCCCAGGCAGGTAGAATGTTAGGAGATCATGTCATAGCCAGTCGGTGGCTTGGACTAGAGCATGGACTCAGAACCTCGGGTAAGACATACTCCTCCCCTTCTTTGTCCCCTTCTCTTTCTCTCCCCCTCTCCTCCTGTTTCCCCCTCCTCCTTCTTTCCCTCCTCCCCTCCTCCTGCTTCCACTCTCCCCTGCATGACACCAGCCCCGATTTCCCCGAAGTCCTCCCCGTCCCTCCTCTCTTCTCCTTTGTGCATACATCTAATACACAGGGTAAGAAGTGCAAACAGCACAAAATGTCTGTCCTTCAAAGGAATCTCACTCTCATCTCTGACCCCTAGTCCTCAGTCTACCTGCCCAGAGGCCACCACTTACCAGCATATAAGCGTATACGTTGGTGAGTATGTCTTTGACACAAATACCATGTCATATAGGTGTTTCAATACTATGCTTTTTTCACCTAACACTATCTTTAAGATGGTTTTACATACATCTACCTTATTCATTTTAACAGCTGCATAATATTCCATTGTATGGATGCATTATAATTTACTCCATCAGCCCACAGCTGATGATCATTTAGGGGGTTTCTACTTTTGATGTCTACCAATTATGCAGCCAATACTGTTATCATGATAATAATAACAATAGTGGTTAACATTCTTTGGGCTCAACACATGCTGGACACTTTCATATATGTTTCATGTAATATGTTTTCCTGTGTTAAGTCATTTAATCTTCAAAATAAATCCA